>NC_092423.1:90787165-91451221 GCF_036169615.1 Heliangelus exortis
TGCCAAACTCCTGGCACTCAGCACCCCGTGAGACCCTGCAAAAGCCTGGCACCGGGATCAGCCTGCGCTGCCAGGCAAGCAGCGGGCACTGCGGCTGGCACAGCCCCGCCTGGGGCCATAGCGGGGGGCGTGCAGGGTGGGCCAGCGGGACCCACAGACGCCCTTCCCGTACACCCAGCAGAAGCAGCTTTGGCTCGGCCCGTTCGCCCTGTCCTTCCGCAGCGCTCTGGGGCTACCCAGCCGCAGAAGCACCAAGGGAATGGGGACAGGGGGTGAAAGAGCCACCCTCCATTATGAAGACGTGACGGGCCCCTTACCTCTGACGAACTGTGGATCCCGCTGTGCGGGGAGCCACGGCCTTGCTGGGGGAGCGGCCGGAGGAGCCGACGCTGGTAGCGCTAGGGTTTGGCCCAGGCTGTGAAGAGAGGAGAGATTCGTGAAGGGGGGAGAGGCGGACACAGGAGAGCGAACCCCCCAGGCACCCCCTGGCCCGGGCAGAGCCTCACCATGGCGACGACAGCACTGCTCGGGGGCCGCACGGCCTCACACCCGCTCCGCCACGGCCGCTCCGGACACCTCCCAGCCCACGACACGCCCCGCGCCACGCCTCACGGGGCCCGGCGGCTGCCCGCCGCGATGCCTGAGTAGCGCCGGCATCTTTTCCCTCCTCCCGTCCTTCAGCGGCCGCTTTCTGAGTGAGCTGACTCCGGGCGACGTCTCTCGCGCCACCGCTCCCTCACCAGCGCCGGACCAAGGCGGCTCAGCGGGGGAGGAGCGGAACGAGGCGCCGAGCAGCAGCGCGGACACCCCACAGGGCGGGGTGACGGCGAAGGCCCGGCAGGATAGCTGACGTGTCCTGCGGGAGCCACGGGGCCGCTCATGCGCGCTGCCAGCCTCTACGTGTCCGGCGGGCGTCCCCCCGCAGCAGCCATGGCGGCGGCGGCGGAGGAGGCGGAGGGGACGGCCGGGGAGGGTCCGTCCGTGCTGTTCCTCCACCCGGACCTGGGTCTGGGAGGGGCGGAGCGCCTGATAGTGGACGCGGCGCTGGCGCTGCAGGCGCGGGGCTGCAGGGTGCAGATCTGGACGGCGCACTACGACGCCGGGCGGTGCTTCGCGGAGACGCGGGGTCTGGCGGTGCGGCAGGCGGGCGGCTGGCTGCCCCGCAGCTTCTGGGGCCGCGGGCACGCCCTCTGCGCCGCCCTCCGCATGGCCTTCGTGGCACTCTACATCCTGCTGCTCAGCGATGAGAGGGTTGATGCCTTCGTCTGCGATCAGGTGCGGGGCCGGGGCTGGGGCCTGGGGCTGGGGCCTGGGGCCTGGGGCCTGGGGCCTGGGGCCTGGGACCTGGGGCTGGGGCTGGGGCTGGGGCTGGGGCTGGCAGCGGCGTCGCCGTTTGCTGAGGTGGGGTCGGGGGCAAAGAGGCCCGCTGTACTCAGCGCTGGTGAGGCCACACCTCGAGTCCTGTGTCCAGTTCTGGGCCCCTCAGTTCAGGAAGGAGATTGAGGTGCTGGAGCAGGTCCAAAGGAGGGCAACCAGGCTGGTGAAGGGACTCGAGCACAGATCCTATGAGGAGAGGCTGAGGGAGCTGGGGCTGTTCAGCCTGGAGAAGAGGAGGCTCAGGGGAGACCTCATCACTCTCTACAACTCCCTGAAAGGAGGGTGTAGCCAGGGCAGGGTTGGTCTCTTTTCCCAGGCAACTCTCAGCAAGACAAGAGGGCACGGTCTCAAGTTGTGCCGGGGGAGGTTTAGGTTGGACATTAGAAAGAATTTCTTTACCGAGAGAGTGATCAAGCATTGGAATGGGCTGCCCCGGGAAGTGGTGGATTCTCCGTCCCTGGAGATATTTAAAAAGAGACTGGATGTGGCACTCAGTGCCATGGTCTGGTAACTGCAGCGGTAGTGGATCAAGGGTTGGACTTGATGATCTCTGAGGTCCCTTCCAACCCAGCCAATGCTATGATTCTATGAAGGTGGGGGTGTTATTGGCAGGTTGTGTGGCAGGTTGAGGGGGAGGAAGGTGCTGCTGCTGCTTGGAGTGCCCTACCAGCTGTTCCTGGAGGTGGGCCTCAGGAGGAGGAGGTGTGTGGGGAAATGATGGAAAGGAGACGTGGAGGAGAAGGGGGCTTGGTGGCCTGGCAGGCCAAGGTGAGGGAGAAAATCCAGAGTAGGAGGCCCTGGACAAGGGAGTGGCACCCGGTGCTCCTGAGGAGAGAAGGTTCTTGGCTTGCAAAGGGCTCTCTACCAAGGGATGGCTTCCCGCATCTCTGGAAGCGTTCAAGGCCAGGTTTGGTGGGAGGGTGTTGGTCTAGCGGGAGGGTGTGCCTGCCCAGGCAGGGGGGTTGGAACTAGGTGACCTTTAAGGTCCCTTCCAACCGAAGCTGTTCTATGGTTCTGTGAAATCACACGTACATGCTGGTGGCACTAACTCAGATGTTTCCTCTTGTTCTGTCTTTTCTGATTTCACTAGGTTTCTGCTTGCATCCCCGTGCTTAGACTGGCCAGAACCCGTAAGAAGGTTTTGTTTTACTGTCACTTTCCTGATCAGCTTCTCACCAAGAGAGAATCTTTCCTAAAACGCATCTACAGGTTACCACTTGACTGGCTGGAAGAGTACACGACTGGCATGGCAGACTGTATTGTTGTGAACAGCAAATTCACTGCCAGTGTGTTCAAGGACACGTTTAAGTCTTTATCTCATATAAACCCAGATGTCCTCTACCCATCACTCAATGTCAGTAGCTTTGAAGCAATAGTTCCTGCGGATGTAACTGACCTGATACCCAAAAAGAAGAAGTTCCTGTTTCTGTCCATTAATAGGTATGAGAGAAAAAAGAATCTAGCTCTGGCTCTTGAAGCTTTGCATGATCTTCGAGGAAGACTTGGTGCTCATGAGTGGGACGAAGTTCACTTGGTTATGGCAGGTGGATATGATAAACGAGTTCTGGAAAATGTGGAGCACTATGAAGAGCTGAGGAGACTTGCAGCCAAGCTTGGTATTACTGACCATGTCACTTTTCTGAGATCATTCTCAGATGAACAGAAAGTCTCTCTTTTTAGTAACTCTATATGTGTGCTTTATACACCAAGCAATGAACATTTTGGCATTGTCCCTCTGGAGGCAATGTATATGAGGTGTCCAGTTGTAGCAGTTAATTCAGGAGGTCCTTTAGAATCCATCTTGCACAATGTTACAGGATTTTTGTGTGATCCTCTGCCAACGCAATTCTCTGAGGCCATGGAAAAAATTGTGAGAGATCCTCTCTTAAAGGACAAAATGGGAGCAGCTGGGAGAGACAGAGTTATGGAAAAATTTTCCTCAGAAGCCTTCACAGAACAGCTGTACCAATACGTATGCAGATTAACACAATAAATTTATCTTTCTATATTACATTTTGCAGCTTTGTATCTCTGATTTGCATAAGGGACCAGTATTGATTTTGACTACAATGAACAATCTGGGACATCAGAATTTTGTTGCTATGTCTCTTCTGCATTATGTTGCTTGATACAAAGAATGACAAGAAACATTTTGTGCTGTTTGATGAGAGGGGTAAAGTTTTCATGTGGTAGACTTGTCTGCCATTGTAGGAGTTCTTTTGTTTACTCTGCCTTGGAAAAACATATAGTTAAGTGGCAGTAACTTACTAGGAAATTACTGTGCTTTTTGCATTATTACTGTGCCATATGACTGGTTCAACTTACAAAATGTAAATTTGTACACATAAGACAAGCACAATGTTATGCATTTAAGGTGTTCATTGCTGATTTTTAACTAAAACAGCTGTCTCAGTTGAAGTGTGGAGAGAGTCCAGCCATGTTTAAAAAACCCAACACCTTTAGGGATATGAATGATGCGGTTGTAAAATGATTGACCTTTTACTGTAACTCTTAAATTGCACCATGTAGTCACACTGGGTATCATAAAAAAGCATAAAGATGTGTGAGCACGAGGAAGCTGAGACTAGAAACCTGAGCACATCCGATCAGGCAAAAATCTGGGTGTTGAAATTCTTGGTCTGTGCAGACACCTGCAGTGCTTAAGGGTATAATGTTACTTTTGGATTTTCTGGTTTGTAGCGACTTAAAAGATGTGCCCCTTATTTAACGTTTCATTCTAAATAATAGTGCACTTTTAAGAAAAGGTGGCAACCTGGAGCAGGTAATAAAGACATATTCTGTTTTGCTGTTTTAGTGGTAACCTCTCAATATAATTTTTTTTTTTATTCAGTTGGGGTATACATTTCTCCCAATGTTGTGACTTCCCATGTGACAGTAATTTTAATTTTTTTTCAAGTCTAATACCTGGTTTTGGTCAAGGGATACCTGATTTTTTAATCTTCCAGCATTCATAGTGCATCTGTGTTAGTTGGCTGTTCTGTTTCTAATAACACACAGTCCATATAGTTAAGTCTGAAAATTGATAAACTATACAATTTCCTTGCCCTTTGAAATCCAGTTTTATTTATAAAACACATTTTTAAATGCATATTCTGCAATTTGTATTTAAAATAAAGTTTAAGACACTTTTACATCTAGTACTTGACAACAGAGACCAGTCGTTCCTGGCTTACCAAATCTCAGTATGGAGGTTTAATTTAAAGTAAACCAAAAAATCCACTACTTTAGTCCTTGTCTTTAATCAGAAAGTTGGGATGCTACAGTGTTTATTGATAGTTGGGAGTGGGTGATCTCGGGCCCTTTATGTCCAACATATGTTCACATCACAAGACCTGGCAAGCCTGAATCTGTCTGTCTGGCCTGTTCCTGCATTTGTGCACTTTCCCCACCAATTGAAAGTTTTGCTAAATCTTTGCAAATTTTTCAGGATGGGTTTAGCAATGAGTGACTGAAGAGCCAGGAGAGAGTGTGAAAATTATTTCCATTCTTTGACATTAACACCTTCAATATGGACTTGGTCGTCTGGGTTTTAAGCTCCAGTGAGAAGGTGCAAGATGGTTGGAGTTGATTCCTGTGGCTGCTTAGTTTTTGATAGAATCACAGAATGGTTTGGGTTGGAAGGAACCCAAAGATCATCCAGTTCCAACTTCTCTGCATGGCCAGGGACACCTCCCACTACTTCAGGTTGCTCAAAGCCACATCTCACCTGGCCTAGAGCACTTCCAGGGATAAGGCATCCCCAACTTCCCTGGGCAGTGTTCCAGTGTCTGACCACCATCACAAGAATTTCTTCCTAATGTTTTTAACCTAAATCTACCCTCTTTCAGTTTGAAAGTGTTCCCCCTTGTCCTGTCACTACATGCCCTGGTAAAAAGTTTCTCTCCCCCTCCCCCTCAGCTCTCCTGAGGGGAAAAGAATTTACATCACGTTCTGCTTTGCAGGTTGCAGGGGAATTACCCTGGTGCTGAAAAGTACACCTTAATTCATGCTTGCCCGCATAGCTGGGGGAGAACCTCCACTTATCCCCCAGTCCTGGGCTCCAGCCCTTTCCTGAGCAGAAACAAGGTAACATGTTAGCTCCAGGTTGGAACCAGGGAAGCCAAACAGCTCAAGGATGTGGCTAGAAAGGGGACACCTGTGACACAGCTCACACAGAAGCTGAAGGCTCTGGCTGGAGTTAAATGGAGCCCCCGCACCCACGAGCAGTGAGTGGGTTTTAGTGAAGGCCCCAGGTGGGGTGGGTCAGGGTCAGTAAGGCCATTGGGTTTAATGATTGCTGGGCTGTTTTAGTGCCACCAAGCTGCTTGGGTGCGATGGAGCTGTGCAGCAGCCACCTGCAGCTCCCAGGCAGCTGAGGGTCTTCTTGAGTCAGCTATGGTTTCTTAGTTTCTTTTCCTCCATCACTTTTTCTCATTTTCCCTTTGAAATTCATGGAAATGGTTACATTCATAAGACCCAACTACAAGGACTTCCAGAGTTAAACACCCCCTTGCATAAAGACCACCTTATTTAGATTGTTTTGAGTCCACCCTCTGCTTGCTTCATTTTAAACCTTTTAATTTTTCCTTTAGAAGTGTCACGGTTTAACACTGGCCCGGCAATTAAACCGAGTGACAGATGCTCTAAGCAAAAGTACAAGACAGAAAATCACCTTTATCCTGGCCCAAACCAGGACAAGAAGACACTAAACTATATCCATCTTCTTCACACCACTCATAACTGCAGTATAGTTGCAAAGATTCCCTCTTTGCTATCCCCTCTCACCTGCTGTGGGGGGGCTCTGTACTGCCTCCCTCAGAGTCCACCTCCTTGGCTTGGGATAAGGCAGGAGGAGATCTAAAGATGATGGGCTTTTTTTCATTTTTAATTAGTCTGCCCTAAGTTACCTCTTGACAGGAGAGGCACAAATCACTTCTCTTTGGCTCTCTGTGCTTTAGGTTCAGCAATCCTCAGTAACGCTGGGTGGATTGCATCTCAAAGAATAGCATCACATCTGTATAAATTGCCTCAGGATTTTTGCTGTGTCTTAGCATTCATCTTATATTTCTTAATGTCTTAAACTGGTGAGTGCTACTGCTGTGTGTGAGGAAAGCTAATTATGATCTGATACTACCTAGTGTTTCAGAGCTGTAACCTTTGAGATTAAAGCTGTGCTTGTCCTTAAATGTTTTCATATTAGGCAGTGTCTCAGTCACATTGGTAAGTTCTCTTAAGCAAATCTTCATCCAAGGACAGTGTGCTGTCCTTTCACTACTGCTGCTTTAAAGACCCTCACATGAAACCAAAATCTTAGGTTTTCAGAAGAACTTTTTGTCCCAAAAGTGCAAGCCCTCAGTCAGTTCCTTATTTTGTGCTGATGTAGATTTGGTTTTGATTCCTTTCTACTTCCTCGCCTCTTTTTTGGAAATCTAACAAGGATCTTGATCATGCAAGTAGAATGCATGATGGCCTTCTCAGTGACAAGACACCTGTCAGTTAAATAGAAGCAGCTCCACCACAGGAGGACATTAAATGCCACCCATATTTTACAAATCAGCATGTTCTAGGGGATATCAAATACATTTTGTTGTGTTGTCTTTATACCAACACAATGCTAGAAATCAAGGCTGGCCAATTCTGAGTTTCCAAAATGGCAGGTTTTTTGAGCAATGATTATTTTTACCTGTACTGAATATGTTTTAGAAATCCATACTCTGTGTGTATAACTTCCTCCTTTATTGTCCTTTATTTAAATAAAAGAATATTTAAAAGAGATTTATTTAAATCAAATTGCAAATGCTTTGTGCAGTCTTAGAAGCAATGCTAAGTATTGTACAAGTATAATTAAATAACTTATAATTAGCCCACAAAAAATGAAGATTTTAAATTCATATCCCACCAGCGTGGTGTTAAGGATGATGCAACAAGAAGAAAATGGTTGCAAGAGGAATTCATGTCCTGTCCTCTCCTTCCCATAACTGCATGTCCCTCTACCTTCAGTTAGAACCCAGATATATAAATACAGCCAAATACATAAGTTTTTTTAAAGCATAGTTGGAAAAATAAGGGCAGAGTACTAGGTGCAAACAAAGAAAGGCAAAAAGAGCCGTGATTAGGTTTTAGAGTTTCTTCACTTACCAATATTATGGGTTGGAAGGTGAAAACCCATCATTTTCCTTCTGCAATTTGTCTTTAGTACCTACAGCAAATAAGGTAAGCCAAAAATGAGTAATTTTTTACATGTAATTTTCGTATACTCTTTTTCAGATTATTTTAAAAAAATCAAAGTAACAGCAATTGTTGGGATTAAACTGGCCAGTTAATGCTGCTTTTTTTCCACTTCCCCATCCCCTTCATTACATTTTTTTCAATTTTTAAACAATATAAAAAATTTATAGATTTTAGCTTTTACATGGGGTCTATAAAAACCTCATACTACATTATCATATTGCTACACTTTATTCCTTTTTATTATGGCTTTATTCTCTGTCATGGATAAAATGGCTGCTATTTTATTTTGAATTGTAATTTATTATACAGTTAATATCACAGGGGTATTTTCAGTGAAACAGTAACTGTAAAATACTGAAAATATATAGTTTTATCACAGGGGTATATTCAGTAGCATGAATGTTAACACAAATAGTGGTGAAGAAAATAGACATTTTAATTATAGTTGCCTTTGTCTACTTTTATGCTGAAAGTAGAGCGTGTGACTGAAAAAGAAATAAATCAGAAGTTAGTCTCTATTGATTTATGGATAAGAAGTTCTTCAGTGATTATGATTTATGACCAAGACTGATTAACTTCATTACAGATTTTTGCACTCTTATGGATATGGGAAGACCAACAAGTTTGACATCATGAACTCTGAAACTAATCTATTAGCATTATCATATATTTATTACTCTAATTTCTGAAAGAGAGAAAAAATGCAACAATTGAGAAATTAAATTAGAAATACTTTGGAGCTGTTTTACAGGAACAAAGGGAACAACAGTTCCTAAGTTTTGAAACTTTCACATAAGATAATGACTAGAAAATTATCTTTCAAACACTTCACACTGCAACTACAGTCACATGCTCTTTTAATTTGATTAACTTTTCCCTTCACACTTATACCCAGAACTCCTGCACTGTATTGCAAGATTTTTAAAAGACAGAAAGTTCAGAGGCTCTCTTCAGTAATTCCCAGGCAAAAGTCACAAGAAAAAAAATCCAAAACCCAAAACAAAAAAACAAAAAAAAAAACCCCACACAAAAACCTACAACAAACCAAACATAGTTCTTGCTTGTGTATCTTAAGTATTTACAAGCATGTAAAACAAATCATAGCAGCATCACACCTTGTCTGATATATTCGTTTTTAATTTTGATCCTGGCCCAGCATAGGCCCTTTAAGCAAGCCCAGAGCTGAACAGGGTGCTCTCTATAGTAACTCTATAGCCCAAAGTAGAGTAGGAAGTACAAAAAACAATCAGGAAGACTGCAGAAGAGATCTATGGCCCTGAGTGATTTTCAGCCCACATATTCCTTCCCAGGGGCTGGAACACCCACCATATTGATGAGGATTATATTACAGATGTTAGTAATGGAAATCACTTTTGTATTGTGACCTAACTGCAATTACAATTACTCCTCAGTATTTTTTCCTGTACTGTGCTCTAAGTACATCACTCTACCACTCTGATAGATCAAAATCCTGTGTAACATAGGACAACATAAAAGAAAAACAGGAGACTTGATGTTAAATATTAAATCCTTCATGCGTGGAATATGTAAAAGGACCTGGTCTGAGAGTAGCATATTGCCTGTGTGGAGAGGCTAAGGGAAGCAGGCTTGGTAATTAGGTTCCAGTTCTCACAGGGGATTACTGGGAAGAAAGAGCAAGGCACTACAGCCTGGAACCTGGTGGGGTGACAACATGTATCAAATATATCAAATATATCATCATATATCATATGATGATACATCATATATCAAATCCAGGAAGGTTCCAATTGGATATAAGGACAAACTTCTTGTCACCGTGAGAACAGACAAACCACTAAATGGTCTGCCCAGACAGGTAGCTCTGGCTCTGTCTTTTGGGGGTTTCATGTAAAGTCTTGAGCAGCCTGGTCTGACCCCATAACTGACCCGGCTTTGGGCAGGAGGTTGGACTCTGGCCAGAGAGAATGAGTGGGGTCCCTCAGAAGTCTGGATGACAGTACTGAAAGTGCCCTCACCCAGTTTGGATGTGACACGAGACTGGGAGGAGAGTTAAATATGCTGGGAAGAAGAGCCATCATTCAAAGAAGTCTGGAATGTCTGGAAGACTGAACCAACAAGAGCTGAAGATGGCAAAGATCAGTGTAAAGCCCCACACTTGGGGCAGAGTAAACCCAAGCAGCAGCATATGCTGGGGTCTGACTGGTTTAGGAGCTGCCTGGTGAATTTTATGAAAACCTCAACGTCACTGTACACAACCAGTGAGCAAACAGTTATTTCCATTTATCTATGAGGGTTGTATTCTGAAACTCTGAGAAGTTCCAGTGGTCTGAAATTGTGACCTGAAAGTGGTACTAAAAGTACTGCTGTTCAGCAGGATTCCTGCTCAAAGGATTGGAACCAAATGTGGAGAAAGCCTCTAGAGGGACCCACTGGATGTCACTGTACGAATGGAAATTAATTGCTACTACTTCTCAGGTTTCAGTTTGTTTCTTTAGATGTTGCAAACCCAGTGTCATGCTTCTGTGCTTGTGCAGCTACTTGGCAGCAAAAAAAAAAAATGAAACACAAAATAGGAAAACACAATCTTTTTTTCATGTTCTCTCAATTATTTTCCTTTCTTCTCTGAATAATGACACTGGTTTAACATTAGAATTAGACTGCAAGTTCTGCAGGCTTACTGCAGGGTACAACCAAAAAACTACAAAGTCTTTTTCTTCACATCATCACCGTTTCCTTGTGGGAACTCTTTTCCTTACTGCTATAATAACACTAAAAGCCCAAAATATATTCACAAAAAAATTAGGCAAATAGATTGATTTAAAAAGTGATGGTCTGAATTCAGTGACTGCTTAGAAATAACTGGTGATTAAGAGTTGGAAACTGTATTAGATAACACACAAATAGTACTAGACATAAGCATCTGCTTTCAGGTGCTGCTGAAAATGGAATGTAAGTTCAATCTGATCTTAAAAAGTTCTCTTTGGTGAGTAAGAGCATTTGCTATTAATCCAACATGGTGTGTAAGCCTGCAGCTCTAACAAATTTCTCTATTTGATAAGGGAAAAAGGTTTTGTTTATGTACCTATTTAACCAAAATTAGACAAAAAAAACCCTGACTCATGCAGGTGAAAACATTCCCTAAAATGTAATTTGAAAAAACATCAACTGTGGTCATCTCAAACAAAGAACCTCAAGAAAGACTGTAGGGACAGATTTTTAAAAGATTAATAGACAGCATCAGGATTAGAGAACATGCATCAATCTAATAGCAATGGTTAAGCATTAACATTCTTTCCCTTGAGGTCCAAAGAAGCTGGTATCTACATTTGTAAAAGATTCATTGATTTTTATTTGATTCCAAGCATGAGCATTGTCCCCAAAAGTAACTTAAAGCAAAATTCTGTAGCTGAGCAAAGGAGACTGTTTTATATGCTCCAGATCTCACTGTAAACAAGAAATGATTCAGTGTTCTGCTATTCCTTATAAAAGGACAAAAGGAAGTGAAACTTGAGATCACTGTACACAGAAGAGCAGCAAATTTTGAAGAAGAAGGATGTATTTTGAAAAAGCAAATCCACTGAGCACAAAGTGATCACAAAGAGTATTAGAATAAATGGTTAATGGAAAGGACTGGAAAAATATGGAACGGGCTGAGAAAAAAACACACTGTGCCAGGATCTTCCTCAATCTGAGACTCAGGAGAAACCAAGACTTTCACAGGTGATCACAACAATGCCAGTAAAAATGTGCTTTTCTCCAGAGCAGTTAGTTTCCTCCTTGAACCAGTCTCTTAAGTGGCTTTTTATTTTCCCAATTAGGTATAAAATAGGTTACATTTCTTTCTAAAAACAAAACAAAACAAGACACCTTGGAGTAACAGCAGTGAGTTTACACATATAAGAAACTGCAAAGTTATCCCCTTAGTTTTAAGAATCTGAATTTATATAAACTTGTGCACATACATTTGATTTATTTTAAAAACTGGAGGAAGGCACAAACTCTTCACCTGAATTACAAGTAGCTAAATATGTTCTGATTTAATAAAATATCTAATACAAGTTCTCATTAACTCCAATTAATGGGATACAGTAATATTCTTCATCTCTTCATCTAGAACCTGATACGACATCATTTCACTTGCCAACAATGACATGATTTTTATGTGGGAGCAACTTAGTAAGAGTTTTGTGCCTGTTGAAGAATGGTCTGGAAGAGAGGAAGAAACTCATGGAAAATGAGCTTTATTGTCCTGTGAGCAGCCTCAGCTGAAGTCCAGAGTTACACTGTGATAAGCAGTGGTGATGCTGTCAACACCCTATGTTCCCTCTGCTCTCACCACTCCCATTCACTTACTCTTTGCTTTTGTCAAGTTTCATTTCCTGCATGTCTTTATCTCTTGTGATACCAAACATACTCAGGAAGCTGTTCTGATCTGAGACAGTTTATCTTAGAATGGCCTATTTGGTCACCATGTGTAAGAGGAAAGGAGCAGAAATTGCTGCCTATAGTGATCAATGCTTCATGTAATGGTAGGTGGCACAGAGATGCTATTCTTTTGGGAATGTATGAAAGCCATATAGAAGAGTGAAAGAAAGATTAAATCTATGACATACCAGGATCTGTGAGACTTCTTCCAATAACCATGGTAAGAATGTGGAAAAAAAGACCCCATCACAAGTGGTGTTCTCCAGGGCTCAGGTTGGGTGCCAGTTCTCTCACAGTATCTTTAGCAGTGATCTGGGTGAGGGGATAGAGTGCACCCTCAGTAATCCTGCAGATGACACCAAGTTGGGTTGGAGTGTGGATCTGCTTTAGGGTAGAAAGACCCTACAGAGGTATCTGTACTGTGTTTCTGTACCTTGAGTACTGTGTTCTGTTTTGGGTCTCTCAATGCAAGAAGGACACTGAGGTGCTGGAGTGTGTCCAGAGAAGGGCAGCAAGGCTGGGGAAGAGTTCAGAGCACAAGCCTGATGAGAATCATCTGAGGGAGCTGGGGGTGTTTAGTCACCACTGGAACTTCTCAGAGTTTCAGAATATAACCCTCATAGATAAATGGAAATAACTATTTGCTCACTGGCTGTGTACAGAAAAAGAGGCTGAAGGGAGACTTTATCACTCTCTACAACTCCCTGAAAAGAAGCAATAGCGAGGTGGGGGTTGGTCTCTTCTCTCAAGTAAAAAGAGACAGGACAAGAAGAAACAGCCTCGAGTTGCACTAGAGTAGGTTTATGTTGGATATTAGGAAAAAAATTCCTACTGAAAGGGCTGTCAGGGACTGGAACAGGCTGCCCAGGGAAGTGGTGGAGTCACCACCCCTGGAGGTATTTAAAAGACGTGTAGATGTGGTGCTTAGGGACCACCACTGTGGTTCAGTGGTGGACTTAGCAGAGCTAGGTTACCAGTTGGACTTGATCATCTGAAAGTTCTTTTCCATCCAAACCAATTCTATGATTCTATCCCTGATGCTCAGAGAGCAGTACACACTCACTGCAATATTGCAGCTGCTCAGATGGATACTCCTCTGAATAATAAGCAGATGATAAACAGACAGGAAGATCAACTCCTTTTAAAAGTTAATTCAGATCTTCTTTCTTTTGCCTGCAGGACTACTTGTTTTCACCTTTCTTCATTAGAACCTTTTATATCAAATTCTCCCACCCAGGCAAAGAGCAAGCTCATTTACAATGGCAATAGAAAGTTGATTAGAACAAATAACAAAGGCTGTAGTCTCAGTGAGTTAAAAACCCCCAAACTTTAAGAGCATTAAACAGACAAAAGTCATGCAGGATCTACTTATGTCAATAGACTCCCACAGTGTTTTTCAAGAAAAGTGTTTCCTTTTCACAGCTCTACATGTTTCCTCCACTCCTGTGCTGTTAAGAATTAGTGCACCAAAGGCCAAACGATTGCCAAGGTGCTTGCAGAATGGCAGGAAACACTCCACTCACTCCTGGCCTTTAGAAGCTGAGAGAAGTAACTAAGTTCAGATTTAAAACTCTCACCTTCTCATAGAATTCAAATTGCACATTTAACTGTGGTTGGGTCTGGTCTTGGTGGACAGGGACAGGAAGCTAAAAATAGTTTTTGCCCTTTGCAATGCTGCTCGCATTCTCCCAGTAACAGGGGCCCTTTGCTTCTTGCAAAATATATTCCAACCCCTACAGAGGGTAAGAGCAGGAAAAAGGGATGGAGGTGGGCCCATAGCCAGGAAATTATCCATAGACTTTTAGATGACATATCATTTAAGTTGATGAAACTCACTTTCACATGAGTTGTGACATAACCATGGCAGGAACTGACAAGTGTCAAAATCTTGCTGAACAAATCAAATTTCAAATCCTATCCCTCTGAAACAAAGAAGAGCCAGCAAATATTACACATTTATCCTGCTTTTTTTTTTTTTCCCATGGCACTAACTCCTCTCAGCAGCTTCATTGGCACTCTATAGGAATGTACAGTTCAAGCTTTCACTTAGAATAGCTGCTGCTACTTAAACTAAACTTTGCATGGTTTTCCTTTCAGGGTAGGACACCTTTCTAAATATCTCTCTACTGAGGAGAAAGAAGAGTTAATGAATGCCATCAAGACTGGGGTTTCTGTGCAGATTCTTGAGCCCATGAAGAACCCCTTCTGTTGACCAGGAGGCCAAGGGATTATCTTTTTCACAGCAAGAATGCTTCTCATTCCCTTTTTCTAGTGCTTTAACCACACACCAGGTCTAAATGGAACAGACCTACCAGTGTGGACCTGGGCATAAAGGGCAGATACTGGTAAGGAATAGATAGATGGAAACATTGCTAGATCATGGTGCAAAAAGGGGAATTTCCATCAGCTTCTTCCCCCTGGCAGTCACTTAATAAGCATATACCAGGGGATATTGTGACCTCCTGTGGCTAATCAGGTCCTACAGCCTATATTTTTCCACAATAGTGTCTCCCTAATGCTGCTGCACAGAGACAAACCAGACCACAAAGTGGCTTCCTCATAGCCACTCACTGTGCCTGCAGCTGCAGCCATGGGCAGTGTCTCCTGACAGCTCTCATCCTTGCCATTCAGCCCAGGAGCTGTGACAGGCACGAGGTCTGCAGATTCCATTATTTCTTGGGATGTGCCATGTGTCACACAAGTGTCGATGCTGTGCCTTGTCATCTCTCCATCTCTTGCTCCTTGAGTAAAGGTGAAAGTTGCCTTCTGCTCAGTCACCCTTTTCCAAGAAAGGTTTCTCCATATATCTAATCGTGCCCTGACAGTTACCCCAAACCAGGTACAGCCTTCCTCAGGACATGTTCCAGCATTAATTATCAGACTTATCAAGGAGTGGAGCATCTCAGGCCAATAGAATGAGACAAGGTGAGCCTTTCCATGTACTCTGTCAGAGCAGGCTCATGAGACATGCACAAATGGCAAACTGGACAGCAGGTTTGGGAACTTTTGAGCTTCCCTTTGTTCCTGTGTGGGTTTCCTCCTGGAACACTTTTGCTTCCTTCCTTCCAGATGTAAGACCTCTTGGGATTGTACATATGGGTGAGCCATACCCATAGCAGGCTCTGCTTCAAGTTCCAGGCTTGGGGGTGGGGAAAGTAGCCAACACTCACCATGGCAGAATAACATGCTCTCAATCTTCTGAATCTATACCACATTACCAGCTTAACAAGTAGAGTGGATAGTTCACTGCAGGTCTCAAAATTGACACACACCTTTATAGGGGATGCTAATGCATTCCAGGTTTCTCCTCTAAGTAGGCAATAAACTAAAATCAAGGGGGCATCAGTACTAAGTCCCTTACACATCAGAAGTAAGGTGTTTGCCCCCTTTTCTTCTATTGTTTGTACTGCAGTCCTTTTCCCTGGTAATTCCTCTTCATCTTCCAGCTACTCGATAGCGCCAGCTTTCCCTGGAGGAGTCAAGCCAAGGCCCACAGTGCAGAAAGCAGGGACAGTACAAAGGAAGCCTCCCTGGCAAGGAAGGGCTCTGCAACACACAGCAAAAATCTTCCTGAGGGGAAAAATTTGCTAGTAGGATGGATGAAGTGTCCTAGAGAGCAGGCCTAACTGAGGAAAAAAAAAAGAACAGTTCTCCAGTCTGTGACTGCCTCCCATGTGTCTGGGGACTTCTGGAGAGGAGGAGAAATGGAGAAGAGAGGGAATATCATAAGTGAGTTCTGAATCAATCAAGTGTGGCAACGGAGGGAAAGTATTTGATAGCCCTGATAAAGGAATCCACAGATCTAGAAACCTCAGATTAATATTTTTTTACACACCGGTGCTATATGCAGATGTGCAGCACCCTGGTGCAGTGCCAATGGTGCAAAGAGGTAGCCAGATATCGGAAATGTCAGTGTCCAGTGTCCCCCAAGGGACAGAAGAGTTGTTAGTTCCTGCAGGAAGATGTCATGGGCACTATGGATAGATCACATCACTGTCTCTAAGTCATCTCATTCCCCTTTCAGTCTACAAAGGCCCTGCTGGATCATGGGTCAGCATCCCTCCCAACTAGACATCATGCAAAAAGCACATCCATCTGCAGAGCATGCTGCTACCACCACAGCCTGCACCTAGTGCAGCCAAGTAAGGAAGGTTAGGAGGTCTATGTTGCATGAACAGAAGAAATGACAGAGGATTGCTCTTGAAGATTTGGTGAGTTCTCAATTATACAGTAGACAGGCCCTAGGATGGTAAAGCCCTGGAGATGTGGGCAGCACAGGCTGCCACCAGTCTTCTCTCTCATCCAAGTAATAAAACACATTCATGATCCATCTAGGACAGATGCATCCACGTAGGACTGCACAAGCTACCTGCAGTAAATAGTTTATCCTGTGGCTTATCTACAGCCAATAAAGGCAACAGAAATTTCTCCCTTATTTATTGTTAGTACCTCATGAGTTGACATTTAATTTAAGTCTTCCACTGTGTCTTGCCCAGCAGCTTTAGCATTATAAATGGAGAAGCACTTTCTTTCCTATTTAAGTACTAGCCACAAGGATACAGATCTGCTTGCTGAACCTTTTCATAAGGCTTGCATTCTATTGCCATAAATGGGTGATGTTCAGAATTTTACAGGCACCTCCTCTGTTTTGAGGAAAGTTGCCTGATTGCTGTAAGCACTGCTGCTTCAAGGCATCTATCGGTGCCCAGCCTTCATGGACAGACATGGTTCACTAAATACTCTAGAGATAGAGAGGTTGTTTCTTTTGTAACAGTTGGAAACTTCTTTACAAATGACTTTCTGTGAGAAATTGCGTTTTCTTTCTCCTGGCACTTGGAATGCCAGGAGTTTTGACACAGAGGGCAGTCAGGCTGCCCATGCACGATGTGTCCTTGCCAAATCCATGGCGATTGCTGATTGCTTTCTCATGCTTCATATGCTGAGATATGGATACCAAGAAGACAGGTTCCATGATCTTTCCAGGGAGGGCCTTCACTGTGTGATTTTCTCACTGTACTTCATCCTTACTGTGCTGCTATAATTGTCAGCCCTTTGCAATATCTCAGATGCTGTGTTACATTTATTTGTAACAAGCAGAGTAAGCAGATCACCACCTCAGGTCAGACAGGGCTCTGTCTCCAGTCTTACAGTGTAAGTCATACAAACATGTAGCCTACATTCTTGAAACAGAAATGACCCATACCAAATCCACATATCCTTTGGGTGAAAAAAATTACCAGGAAACACAAAATAAGAGGTTTCTCCCCATTGGAACAGCTGTTAGGGCCTAGAAGAGTCTAAGAGAACCACTCGCTCTTGCTGATCTTCCAAGGAAATATCTCATACTTTTGTAAGCATGGCCTGAAACCTTTCCACATCTGGCAGCTGGAGATGAGAAGTCAATCAGGGCATCTTGTCTTCAGACCCCTTGCCCATGTAACAGATAAGCCACTTCATCATTACTAGCTTTTCAAATCACTCATAAAACTACTTTCCCCACTTATTCTTTCATGGATACTCACTTGTACTAGGATTTGAAACCTCTTTATCTACATTACATGCTTATACCATGCTTATTGACGTAACACCTGTGTATCATAAATATTTGCATCCTCAGAAATCTCCTGGGAATAAGATCCAAGCTCCCCATGTACAGCTTTTATCTTCTGACAAGACTTTCTGTTTCATTTCTGAAAACAGGAACTCAGTTTCATCCCTTGAACATCCCAGCTGTAGCATGAGAAAGAGAGATGACAACACACACAGTGAGGCCACAAGTGAACTGTCCCCTGACTCAGACTGTGGGTGGGAGGCATCACAGCCACTTTTTCTGCCAGCTGCTTCTACGTGGCACTGGACCCATTGGGCCTGCCTTGGGAGCATCTGCTGGATCAGATTCCCTGGCTGAGGGAGCAGCTGCCCAGAGAGACCCGTTCTGCACTGCTCAGCTCTTATCCTGGAGCACAGACTGTGCCAGGGGCACTCTGGCCAGTGATTCTAATTCTTCACCTTTTATTTTTGTTTTTACGACATTTCTTTCAGTAAAAAAAAAAAAGCAACTTATATTTTCTGAAGGGAGAGGTACAGCCAGTTAGTGGCTTATATACTTGGTCTACTGCCTTCAAGAATCCTAGGTTCCAGAAAGACAATTTCCCCTCACATCTATACATCTTGAAGATTACATGAACTAATAAATACCCTTTTCTTTTCTACAGTCTAGAATAGTCTGTATTCCTGTATTCTGAGGTATTATTAATACAACTGTATACATGGGAAGACTGCAACCTCAAAATCAAATGGAACTTTTACTCAGCAGATGGCATGGTTTTACCACATATCTATGTATTTCTTTAACAGAATAAAGTATGAGGCAACAATTCATTTTTATCTTTACCTCAATTTTCAGGCTCAAAAAATAAAAGACCACACTGCTGACACCTATTTGTCAGCTGAAGTAACTTTCCATGCTTTGGAAAACAAGGCTTTTAGCTGTAAGGAAAGGATCCCTCAGTGAAGGAATAATGGCTTGTGTTAAATGTCTTTGGGACAAAAATTACTTCACTCAGAACATTAAGCACTGGCTATTTCATGACATCTTTCAAGTACCACTTTCCTTGGAGCAGAAACTAACAGCCTTGAGAATGATGCCCAGGTTTCCATTCCAGGGCCTCAGCAGTTCTGATAGCTCGGGATAGGAAATGCAAGTATCAGAGGGAAGCCTCATGAAATAATTAAGACTTTCTTGGAGATTACCAAATGGCAACACGCCTCCTTGGCAGAGTGGTGCTTCTACTCCTGCTTCTTACAGCACTGCTCTCAAAGGGTTCATTTGGTCTCTGAGCTTAAGCATTTAAGGCAGGACTGTTCCCTCTTTTGAGCAGGGTCTCATTGGACAGGTTTGGATTAGGGAGTGAAGTCCTGGCACAAAATACAACATCAAGGCCAACTATGCTCACCCACTTAAAACTGAGGTCAGAAGCAGAGTTACCAGGGTGGGGTAGGATCCAGATGGGGAGAGCTTTGAGGAACACAGGCTGGAATTCTGCTTTTGCCATCTAAGTCCATTTGAAGTCTACACTTAGTCTTCTCAGGCCACTTACTAGAAATCTCTTCATTTGTTTGTTTGTTTTTAGCTGGGAAGTCCACGGAATTTCAGCTGGTATTATGAACATGCAGAGCATACAGATGTAACACTTGTCTTTCTAATAGCACACATTAAAAAATCCAAAATTGGAATTGTCTGCCCTCAAAAAGATACCAGTGCATCTTTGTGATTTGTTTAATCTGTAGTGCAGGGATAATGATGTATTTCTTCTGACAGATAAAAATTATAATAAAAATCCAAATGAGAACCATTAAGCCTGTTCCTGACTAAGGCTGACCTGTGGAAATATCAGAACTTCTTTCTGACCTTGGTTGTAAAAGGCTCAATCACTTCCTAGCTACAGTAAATTTCACTATTTGGAAGACAGCAAGTTACAGAAGTGATTCTTCTCTCTATCACATACTCATCTCTGCCTTAGAAAGACAGGTAACAAACCTGGATTAGTTAATGTATATTCTAAAGCACCTCTAGAAGTTCTGAAGAAGCATTATTATTTACTTCTGAGGGAAAGTGTTTTGTTATATGATTAGAGATACACTGGACAAAGACCTAAATAAAGTTAGGAAGTAAAATCGTTTAGATACCAGAAGTGTCCCCAGGTCCCTCTGATTTTCTAAGCTACTTATGTCCTAAAGGTAAGGTTTTAATGGTTCTTTTTAGATCTGAAATAACGAGGGATGTAAAGAAGATGGTGAATCTCCTTAGAGATGCTCTGAGAAAGGACAGCAGATACAAGTTGCAGAATTCTGACAAGATACAGAGAGAAAAAAAAAATCATTATAAGACTAGCCAAATACTGGAGCAAGTTGCCTGGAAAGGATGTGGAACCTGCATCCCTGGAGATAATTATAACACAACCAAGTCTGTGTCTGAGCAAGTAACAGACAAGATGGACTCCAGAGCTTCCTTCCAAACTAAATTTTTGTATGATTTTATGATTATGACCACATAAAAACCTCTTTCACAATCACATGACTCATGTAACGTGACTGTGTGAGCTCATATCAGCCCCTGGATGTCATAGTATCAGACTTGTGGGGTTCATTTCTGTTCCTGTTTTATACTATGTCAGTCCTATGTCTGTTCCAATTTTATACTATGCCAGTTTCAGAGACTGAAAATTGTTAAATCAGAACACTGCGTTTGCTGTCTGACTCTAAGCATGACCATGATCATATACTAAATGCTTATTATGTTGACTGTAGGTTTTGGAGAGCTTACCTAATCCAGCTTGATAGCAAGGGTCCTAATTTTTTCAAAGCAAATGTAGTTTTATAGCTAATAAAAGTACTACTGCCTGTATTATGGAGAGTTTCAACATTCTTGACTTGTCTAGATGGCCTCTTATTCAAGTGGATTTACTTTGGAAGTGTCTTGCAATATGTATATCAGTTATATGCAGCTTGTATGTATTTCTTCTGGGTGAAATGAAAAATTTAATTATATGAAAAAAATGCAAATTGCTGCCAACTGTGTTAACTGTGAGAGAGTTGCATTATCTTCAAACATAAATTGTCAGTGAATTGAAGAAAAGACATTTTGGAAGCTGATCTGATTACTGTCAGGGAAAGTGCTCAAACTCAATTGTTGGCAAATGTCCAGTACCCATCACTGAATGATCATCACCTCATCATTCAGCCTTCTCAACTGACATGCAAAACAACATCCAAATATTCATTGCACATCTGTGCTGGACAGATTATGCATTAGCAATTCAAATCAATTCAATGCACAGGCAGTTTCTGTAAAGGCGTCTGTTTGGGTGAGATGCCTTGTTGTCTGGGATGGATAATAAGGCAACTCTGTCTAATCTTGGAGAACAATCAACCCATCTTGAGAAGGTGACTGACTACGTATGCTCTTGCCCTGACAGCACTAGAACAATGGCCCCATAATGCACTTGACTCAGCTGGTAATAAAATCTACTTTTGATTAGCAGCCATGGCTTGTGTCAATCACTGCACGATGTACCATTGTCCTCTGGTCCTGAACACAGTTTATTTACAGGGAAACAAAAGCTTTTTGGATATGGCTGCTGCCCAGAGATTGCAAAATAGATTGAGCTGTCAGCCACACACACTAGATGAAGATTAATGAGTTGTGCAGACAATAAATATGAAGCAATGACCATAAATATGCTAATAGGTATTATCCATATACACTATAATTGCTACAAAAATTAAAAAGTAGTGTGAAGGAAATAGGTCACAGGGTGACAGATAGATAATCTGGGATGCTGAAGATCTTTGCTTCAGTCAGATTCTCTACAGGTTTATTTCCTTCAATTAGGCCCTTCAAAAGAGTAATTGTTTAAAAGCTGTTTGAATAATCTCTTTTGAAACAGAGGTTTATGGGAAAATGTTTATGAAGAATTGAGTTCAATGAACATGTTACTGGAATGAAAAAGGTGACTGCCAAAAGGAGGCTACGTAGAGTTTAATGTCACTGATCAGCTGCCCAGCTTCACCATGAGGAAAGTGTCTCTAGAGTGGCACACCAGGGAGGACTTCAAGAGGAAAACCTACCAAAGAGACACAGCAGTTTATATCCACAGGCAGAAGTGGGGAAGGTCATTCCTGACCAAAATACAAGAGTTGCATGCACACCTCCTTGTGTTGGTTTGTTCGGTGCTTTCAGATTAGCACACCTTTTTTCTTCTTTATTTAAAAAAAAAAAAACAAACAAACTGAAGAATGGAAGGATGCCCTTGGCTTAAAGTTTCAAACTACCTCAAATGAAACTTCTGGGTTTCCAGTTCCTTTCAAAGAGCACACAGTCCAGACAGTGCATGATTTTTGAGGATTTAATTTGAACCTGAAACTCAGCAAATGAAACATCAAACTATGTTAGCCACAGATGTAAAGGCTTCAGCACCTAAGGCTATTAAAATTGTAGTGACACTAAGGATAAAGAAAGTCATGCTCATGGTATTCATGGCTTTGACTCTCAGTTCTCAGGCTTAGAATTGCCACTGGATGTTTTTCAGGTCAGCTCACACCACCTTTCATCCCTCCTCAGAGCTCTAGCTTCTAGAGCAGTGAAATTCCTCAGATACTCCACTAGAGCCAATTTAATGTTAAAATGTCAGGCTTGGTGATACAAATGAGTTGTTTTCTCTTTCCTCCCATGCATTGACCAGAAGTTACATCAGTTTGGCTTTTAAATTTTCACTGCTTGGATTTTTGACAAACATCCCACAATGACAACTGCCTTAGTGGTTCTGTGCCAGGCTCCCTGCAAACTCAGCTGGACATCTACTACATTGCCCTGGAAGTCACACTTTCTAACCAGAAATACCAGTGAAACAAAGCACAAAAAGGTAGGGGATCATCTAGGAAAACATCCCATACAAAGACATCAGGTGAGAGGAGATGCACTTCTTTCTGGATAAATTGGTGAAGGGAGAGGACCTATGGAAGGTGCTGGCTTAGGGACTTAGTTCTTATTCCCAGTCCCACTCCAGTAGTGACACTAGGTCTTCTTAAACTGGAAGCTGTGATGTTGTGTCATGTTGCCTGGGCACAGAAAGGCTCTCGCCCACCACCCAAAACAAGGTCAACACAGAGATGTTACACAGGTTAAACCAAGAATCCAAACCATCAGGCAAGTTTATAGTGATGAGGGCAGTCCAAAGTCAAGCCAGAAATAGGAGTCAACAAATCAGGTTGAGATCTGGTGATGGCAGCCAGGGTCAGTCACAGTTCAGTGACTATTGGGCAAGTCTGACCTTGCTAACCAGGCAGGTCCATGGTCAAGCCGTGCAGGGAGGCTGCAGCTCAGTCTGAATCCATGAGGTATGGCTGTGATGGAGCTGCAGCTACAGCATCAGAAACTAAAGGTCCAGGAGAGTCTGGCCAGGGCTGTTGAGACCTAATAGTGGGGTCAGCCCTGACACAGGTACAAGAGGTTGTCCCAAATTTTCAGAAGCTGAATACAAGTGAAAGCAAACCCCTTCCAACCCACAACTTCTCCTTAACTTCCATTTGCTGTACCACTACAGTAAGAAGAGCAGGAAGGCAGAGCTCAGATGATGTTAGCACTGTGTCATCCATGCCTACTCACACATTCCTCATTCATCTCACTGAAAACAGACAGCAGATTTTAGAGCCACTTCCTTGCTGACTAGGTCCGTGGCACACCTGTAAACAGAAGCTTCCCTTGCGTGTGTTCCCTCTCCTGAGTTTCTTTGCCTTGCTTTTATGAGACCGCTATTAATTTCTCTTTTCCCTGCTTATTCACTGGTATTTCTGCCAATCAGGAATTGCCTTGAGGCAGCTTGCTTGCCGTACAGTTTTATTTTGTCTGATTTTAACTATTTTTAGTTAGATAACTTTGTGTGTATCCATTATAAGTTGTGTTTTAGGACTGAGTAAAAGGTCATCACATAGAAAGTCCCGGCAACTTTGTGACGCCTTCAGTCCTGTGGCATTGCCAGACTTCATCATAATTTCCTGACGGGCTGTTTGGAACACTAAGTAAATTATATTAACAAAGCTCCAAAAAATTTTAGCAGCTTTGCAGGAAGGATCTGTAGCAACAACGAAAGTGACTATTTTGAGTTCAATGTCACTTTGAAGAGGGCATGTAGCTTTAATTATCCTATTCTTACATGGAATTTTACTCTCGTTTAAGCTGCAACCTCAGGTATTTTATTACCACCTGCTTGCTGCCTTTTTGTCAGTTGTCTTCACTTAGACTTGTATTAATTTTGGAAATAAGGGACTGTCTTCTGCAATTGCTATTCAGAAAACTAAAGTGCATGACAAAACAACAAAGAAGCAAATTTCTCAGCCACATCAGTTGCCAATCACTAATTCAAACACTACTGATTTGGTTTAGTACAAGAGGACATAACCTGGTTTGCCTAACCTTGACCTTGACAGCTGGAGAAAAGAGGAGTGTTCATAAAGTTCAGTTTCATTTCCTGGATGAGAGTATGTTTTGGTTTCTTTTCTTTCTTATCACAGCAGCAGTTTCATTTCTGTGCTGTCATTTCTGACAGTGTATAAAAAGACTGGCTGATCCTTGTAATGATTCCAGTGGGCTCCACATCAGCAGAAACAGAAATGTCTGACCAGAACATCCACAATGCTGGCTTCACTTCCTCTGGGATCAAAGGAGAATCACTTGCTTCATCACTGATGGGCCATGAAGCAAAAGCATCTGGAGGAGGTGTGCATTCTGGAGGCCCAACTTCAAGTCTCCAAGAAATGGGTATGAACAATTCTGCATGTGTGTGTGGTTTTGTGATTTAATGCATAGGGCCAAAGATTTTTCTTTTTCCTTGAAAATAAGCTTGCTATCTCCTCTCTTACATTTCTGTATTGCAATGAAGACCAAAGATTCCTATATTTAACTGCATGGTATAAGTGGGATGCTATTAAGGGTGTTTTCTGTGTATGTACATATCCATGGATATCCACATACATATGTAGTATTCATGAGGTTCAGGACAGTGTTTATTTGAAGCTTGTGCTATCTCCCTATTCTGCTCAGAGTCATCAATAATATGGAAAGTCGCAGTGGCAACAAGTAACAACACACTTATGCAAGACCATGATCTGTGTATCTACATTTCATATAAATTATGAGATTTCCCTTGCTCTTTCCTCACAAACATCCAGACATGGAGAACACATAAAATCATATACAAATGCTATATAGCAGAGGGAAATTAGCTGCAGTCCAAGAGCTGAACTCACAAAGGGAATATATATGCATCCTTGACAGGACATATCTAAGTGCTAAAATTAGGCAGAGCTGGTTTTCACATGAGCTAGCCCTGCAGGTGCTTGCTTTCCTGCTGCATCCACAGAGCAATCCCTGACCTGACAACTCTGAGCATCTTAGCACTTGTTTAACCCCAGGTCCCATGGGAGTCCCACACAAGGTGTTCTCCCCTCCAGTCCTGCCTGGGGGACCTGGTTCAGCAAGCGACCTCTAAGCAGGAATAACTCCTCAGAACAGTGTTCCCCATGCAATCTTCCTTTAGCCAGCACCACAGTAGTTAGCTTGGTAAGCTTGGATAAAGACTTCAAAACACTTAGATTTAGGGGTCTTGAACTCACATCTCTGCCATGTCAGGAGTGTGCTAAGCAGCAGACTGGTTATACAGGAGGGGATCTCTGCCATATGGGTCAACTGCTGTTCTCCTACCTCTGTATTAAGAAGACAGAAGTCTACTGAAGGATGGAGCTGAACCTGAGTCTTCCAGCCATAAAATGGTTGGTTGGCCAAGTGAGATGGCCAGGGTCCAGGTTTGGGGCACCTTTTTATAGTAAAAAATGCGATAAGCTTGACTGAGAGGAAGTAAGAAATAATTTTTTTAAGAAGCTATTTACATCGCTGACAATATTCATAGTGTGAGGCTGTCTAGACAGTGAGGGAATAAGTGACATAAGGTTCATTTAGAGAGATTCTGAATGTGAACCTTGTGAGGCATTTTTAAAATTTTCACTCTGTACAATCTAATCAGTGAGTTTAGGGTGCTATATACAGAATATTCAATAGCAAAGAGCTTAAGAGATGGTAGCAATAGACGGATAGAACATGAGAAACAGTCAGGAAAGAAGGACCAAGAGAGTGAAGAATAGGAAGACCTGCTCAGGCACTACACTGCATTGGCAGGGGAGATCCTGGTTACAGAGGAGATGCAAGATACTTAGTCTAATTGTACACTAGAACAGAGCCAGCTGCACAATCTTGTCTTCTGTCACAGACAAGGGTGGCAAAGAAGTGCTCAGCACACCCATAACCACTGGCAAACTCCTCAGTTGTGATGCCCCATAGAGAGCATGAAGCTGCAGTTTCTAAACTAAAAGACCGAAGACTTGCATCCTTCCATGTGCTGCCAATCTTCAGAAGAGAGAAGAAGAAAAGCAAACATCCAAAAATGTCTAGTTTCATGCTTCCAATGTATGCATCAACTATGGACTTCTATGAAAACCACTGTTTCGGTGAAGGGAAATATCCATAACTCCAAGAAACTTTAGCCATGCTTACAGGAGATACTCTGAAAGAGCTTTTATCTGTGTGTAAAACGCTAGCTCTGTAACATTGCCAAGGCAGGTGTGAGCTTTGGCTCCCTGCAGCAGGAGAGCTTGCCACATATTCTTTGCCTGATTGAGAGCTAAAAGGGCCTGATTTCATTTCCGCAGGTGCTCACTGAAATCTCTCACTCTTCAAATGCATCTTCTTAACCTTTCCATTCAGCCTGTAACCCCTCCTCCCCGCAGAACAAACACGCTTGAAGGAGCGGCTGATTCTGCAGCAGAGCATGAGTATTGTTCAGGATCACTTTACAGAAGATGTTATAACAAGCTCATCACCAAAATATCTGAGCATCCTCCAGGAATGCTTTAAGCATTATCAGTAACATTTGTCCTCACTAATGCTTTGCTCCTGTCCCAGGAGAAGAAGAGTTTGCAATGGATTACTTTGCTTGAGGCTTATTTGTAATAAGATGGAGACGTATATAAATTGGCCACTGGCTACCACAGCTTGCTGTGTTTGAATTCGACAGATATCTATTATACATAGGTTTATGCTGTGGAAAGTGAAGTGAAAGGAAGATATTCCTCATCTAGAAGAGTAAGTAGTGAGGTCTGCAACACTCCTTAGTTCCTATAGGGGTTTGACACATAGTCCTCAAGAAAGTCCTTGGAAAAAAAGCCATTTCAGCAGAGATGAACTGTGCTGAAACTGGCTTGGACATCCAAATTTATTAAAAACAGTCTGTGTAAGGGTTGCAGGTTTTCTTTGTGTTCTGAGAACACTCATAAAGTACTGCAAATGTTTAACTGTGGCGGTTAAAAAGCATCATACTGATAGAAAAAGTGAAGTAATCAGCAATCTCTTTCTCTTTTGATACATTTTCTAGCCCTGATTTTTTCTTTTTTTTTTTTTTTACAGTATCTTACTTTATCCTGTGAGGTTTTTTCCAGTCCCTAACATCTCCTTTGTAATGGTTCTAGGTGCCAGAGGCTCAGCCCATTCATCAGGTTTTACCAACAGTGGGATCTCTGCTGGATCCCAGGCCTCCGAGATGATGTCCAAGGAGGCCAAATCCCATGGAGGTGGAATTCCCAGGGGTGGTACAACTTCCACTATCCAGTCCATCTGTAAGTGAGAGACGTCCTAATAAAGATAAAATAACAAATGACTTCTGAGAAATCAGCAGTATTTCAGCTCAAGTGTACATTTACAAGATGAAGAGATGTAAATAAGAGAAGTGGCTACATTATACTTGAAGCAACTTCTCTCCTGTTTGTTGCTTTTATACTTGGTGAGAAGCTCAAATTAGAGAATTAGTGGAAATAACTATGCCATAAAGTTGCAAAGATATGGATATATAGCAGGGACAGAAATCTAAAACCCATAGAGACAGAAAAAGGCCAGTGGAGGTTCAGGTTATGCTTTCATCAGCACTGAGGTGGAATGAATTAATTAATTTTTTTTCAAACAGTTGGACACATGAAACAGATGAAGTGTGAGGAAACAGTGAAACATGAGAATGGCATTATCAGGCTGACAGAATGATAACCATAGTCCACCTCTTGTGGTCTGTTAGAACAACTTAGCTTGCTTTCCTTTAAAGGAAATTCACTGGGTCAAAAGCAGAGGGATCTAACTGCATTTTCCAGCTCAAAGCAAAGAACAGCACAAGTTTTCCTCATCCCCCTGGCAAGTTAGTATAGCCTACACCTAGATAAATCAAGTCAAGGTATGAGGAAGCCTGGCCTATACCTGAATGCATCAGTATGGGTGCTAATTATGGGATCCTGTGGGGTTTGGAAGAGAAATCGAGACAGCATTAAAGTTCTTAAATGAGAAGAAGTGTCTTTCAACATGTAACAAAGCCTTTTAGTCTCTGACTTGAGAGTGTTCAGATATTCTGTAAGTTTCCCTGCATAACAACTTCACTTTAAGTCATTCTCATGAGTTTCTTTGTATTTGTCCTTAGCAATGGGAGGCAAAGGCGGAAGACACTAAATAGGAGAAAAACACCAGTCTGGAAGCAAGCTCTGCAAGCAGTTCATCCTTTACAAACTCTCATTGGACAAGTTCTCCCCTTCATTGCTCTACCTGTCACTGACATGAAAAGCAAAGCTTTTTTCAAATGCACAAATAAAGTTTCTCTTAAACTGATGGATTCTTGCTTGAAACTAGTGGGGATGGGGATAAGGGTCAGTTTATTGCTTAGTTAAATATTCTCTGAAGCACAGGCACATGCAAACACAGGCTGATGAATGGAAACAGGTACTCTGAACTGCAAGGGTGTCTTAAAAAAACCCTGGGTTTAGCAACACTGGGCTCTCCAACAACAGGCAGCTTGCTTTGTGTATTTTACAAAAACGACTGAAGTGCTAAAGTCATCCTACTGTGAGAGAGAAGCATAGAAACACTTGAAAAGGGGCACCCAGCAGTTCCCTTTGGATGTACTTCTAATGATCTATGAAATTAAATTCTACTTCATTAAGACTACACACAAGCAAATGAGAACAGATCCCAAGAAATCCCACACCTCAGAGACACAACTGATATTTATATCACTCTGCTATTTCTAAGGTCCCTTTCACCTTAATACTTCAAGTTCCTGTTTTTTTATTGAGATGTGAGCTTGATTACTTTCATTCATAGGTACTCACACTCATGTTTATCCAGACCCAGGTAACACTGTCCATTTCCTATATACATTCCCACATAATACATAGTCCTCTACAGTTCCATCTTCCTCCTGTCTTTCTGGGTCCTCATCCTCCCTCCCCTATCTCCTTCGTCCCTCTGTATTTGTAATAGTACCACACAGAGCTTCTCCTTTTTTATCTTCTCCACAAGATGAAGGGAGAGAATCTGCATCTTCAGGCTAGAAGTTAAGAGACACTGAGTTTGTGGTGCATCTCCTCATGGCTGGAAGATGTGTTTGTACATAGGAAGATTTGGTTCCAAAGAGTACTTGTTGTGAGGAGAATGGGAAAAATTCTCTTGTCCAACATTCTCCTGGTTTGGTTTTGAAAATCTTCAACAGAGATGTCACTTTTTCTCTAGCCAACCTTCTCAAAAAGTTTCACTCTCACAGCTGAGATTTTTTCCATACATTGAAACAGAATTTCCTTTGTTGTAAAGTCACACGCTTGCTCCAATGAATAATTAAGTACACACTTAATAACAATGTATTTCAGAGTTTTTCACTTCAGAGATTCACCAACAAATATGTTTCCAGAACTGGCATCTAAGCCTAAAAGTTGTGGAGATGGGACTAGAAAAGTCTTTTTCAGAGTTCAGTGACTCCAATTGCTGAGAGCAGACACTATTTGCCAATCACACACTCTCATATGGACAGAACAGATCTTTTCTCTCTCCCCATACTTTCTATACAATTACAAACCTAGAGATTTCTTCACACAGTAGTAGTAGCTTATATTTATATTTCAGCTTTCATATTTAAAGACCCTGATTTTTTTTTTTTATCACTGCACAAGAAATGAAGCAACATAATTCCACGGCCGTGGGGCTTTTATGGTCAAGACACATTTTAACTTGACTTGAGTGACAGTCCACATACTGACATACATTTGAAAGCTCCCATGCTCATGGCCTGCATGGTGGCTCTCGACTGCTAAAATGTGTGATAAATATCTAATTGCAATATTGCTGTTGTATTCTGTAACGAATAAAGATAAGGAATGAAGAACACTATAACCAGGTGAAATGAAAACAAACTAACAAAAAAACCATACACACAAAAAATAAATTGTTATGGAGCAAAAAAAATGAAGTATTCAGGACTCATAGACAGCAACCAGCCTGTGAAACTGACTGAAAAATGTGGGGCATGTTCCCCAAAAATGGATTTTAAATGTAATTCTAAGAAATTTCCATCCCAAGTGTCCCAAGGGCCCTAGCTTTTCTTGTTCTCTGAAGCCTAATACTAAACTCTAATTCTAATAGTGATTAGGAGCTGTAACTCATGTCCATGGTGCCACAGGTGACCCAGAAGAGAAACCTGTGGATGGAACAACATTATTGCCATTTCCATCCCAAGTGTCCCTGGAATGACCCTTTGGGGCTCACTGAACTCTAACCCTAATTTAAGTGGTGCATGGGACTGACAACTCTGTGGTTCTTGGTAGACTAACCTTAACCCTAACCATGGTGGAATTTTTTGGACTGAGGCTGAGTTCCCCATCACCATGGTGGCCCAGATCAGGAAGATGTGGCAAGAGAAATGTTGGTGAGGTGTCATGCTAACCTTGTCCCTGGAACAGCAGGCTTTGTGGTTGAAAAAGTCATGCCAAGGAGAACACGATACCACATGAACATTGCTCCTGTCTCACCCTTCTGATCTGGGCCACCCACGGTATTAGGGACTTCATCCCCAGCCTAAAAAATTCCACCACAATTAAGTTTAGGGTTCAGAGAACCACAAAACCTACATGGACACTGGCATCACAAAAAAGGAATGCCAAAGGGAGCATGACACAGCCCTAACGTTGATCCTGCCACAACTTTCTTTCTGATACTGGGGAACATTCTGTGACTCTATGACCTCAGCCTCTGCCCCAAAAATCCCACCACATTTAGGGTTAGGGTTACTTACAGCTTCTGTGGAACATCATAGTGTCCTATTAATTGCCTCTTTCACCTTAAGCTCACTCTCTACAAGAGCTGTGTTACAGCACTTTGGTGCCTGTGGCTCTTCCCCCCTTACTTCATGTCACCTCTCAGAGATGCTGCAGCAGCTTTGTGGAACAGCTACTGGGGTATCAGTGGAGAAAGCTGGCTACATGGCCAGAAGCATAGCTTAATTTTTCTAAGGGGCTAAAATTTCTCCACTCATGGCTGCTTTTTCACATTTCTGCCATCTCTTTATACAGAAAGAAGGAACAGGAGGTCAGTGTACAGCAAACATGGCTTTGACTGAACAGATTTTCATGTCTGTTTACTGCATAATGAAGGATGCGGGTGAGTAAAAGGCAAAGGAGAGGCTGCATCTTGTCTTGCTTGATTTTTACAGATCGACAATGATGCTGCTTTTGCAACCTGTGCAGTGTAATAAGAATAAAAACATGGAAATTGGCTATTTGGCATAGCCTCAGTGCATATATGCAAGGGTGGACTCAGCAGTTTGATGGTCTTCAAGTCCAGGCTAGTAGACAGCTCTGAATAAGCCACCCCACTTTCCTCCCAAAGCCTAATGCAGCAGCCTGTGGCTACTAAAATGTAGCTGTGATTTAGCAGCAGATCTCTATTCAACTTCTATGCCCTCAGCACTGGCACAAGGTACAGCAAGAAGGTCTCTCCTGGCTGTTTCCCAGTCAGAGATTGCCCCATGTGCTAATGCCAGGGTATGCTGCCAGGGATCAGCAAGGACCTAGATTCCCACAAGCAGACCCTCAGACCCCTGTCTTAGCTACAGTGCTGCTAAAGTGAGTCTTAACTATGTAGTTACAGTAAGAATGACATAAAAATAGTAGAAAAAGTCAAGCCACATACTTAACTTGCCAAAATGTTTTGTAAACTGAGAAGCAGCTTTGTAAACTAAAGCTGTATTATGCAGGAAACAATGTGTAATCATTTCGTGAAAATTATAGACCTTGTTTCTTATTTTTCTGCAGAGGAGGAAGATTTAAAACAGAGGTTCAACTTCAGTGTTGGCAGTTCTCGACCTCAAGTGCTTTTCTCTTGTTAAAAAATGACTCTCATTAGTGAGAGCTGCCTAAAAGAAGAGAAACCAATCCAAAGCAAAGCAAGGACCCTTAATGTCACGTATCATTTCACTTTTCAGCTCTTATGTCATTCTGGTGATGCTAGTTTCAATTGTATTTCCCATTTTTATATCTTCTTATGTTGAGAACTACCCTAGGTGGTTTTGCTGAGGCTGGGAGCATCCTCAGCTGCATTTGAATTCACTTCACTGAGTCCCCTCTAAAAGGTCTACAGGAGAACAAAGGTAAATGTTTCCTCCTGAAAACCTTACCCACTGACCACTTAAGCAAAATCATAGGTACATTATTACAAATGAAGTGTTTACATTTTTAGGAGAATATAATTGAAAAGGTCAAATAACAACAAATAGAGCGGTCTAAATCCCTTCTGTCTCTTAATCAGTGTTTCCACAGCACACAGCCTGAGAGTGAATGAAAGGCAAAGAGGCAGCCGTGTATGATTACTGGAGCAATAGCACTGAAGAAATGCACTGAAGAAAGCACAGGGCTCCCCACATGGAAATCAATTTGTCCTGTGAGATGGGGTCGATAGTTGTCTGACAGGACAGCATACAGGCAATTTAATAGCATTTTATCTAAATGAATCTCTTCCTCCCCCCCCAGCAGCCTCACAGTTCATAAGAAGGATCTCCTAGTAAAACAGATTTTTATTTTTTGTTAATCACACGACAGGAATGTATTCATGATTCTGAAGACACTATCACTGTCTATTAAAAATCATTTATACCTGTTAGTTACCCATTACCTGCAATTCTTTCCCAACATGGTTATTCTAATTATATAGCCAATGTACAATTATACACGTAGCCAATAAAAATCACTTCCAGTTACTCCACAAACATTTTTCTTGCTCCAAAACATTTTAAACTATAGGTGACCCTTTCAGGAAAATAAATCCACAAAGCAGGCAAAGTCAGTTCGCTTGAAGGAGTATTGGTATCTGAAATGATATTTTTATGCAATACAAAGCTTATTTCGTAGGAATGTGTTATACACAGCCATTGTCCGGTGTATCTATTTCAATAGCACTTAATAAGTAATAAATAATAAAGCTGAGCTGTTGTTATTAGTGGATATCTGTGTGAAGTAAATTGTAATGAATGAGAACCCCTAATAAACATAATTCCAAGGATGGATCTTTCGCACTCTGGGAGTTTGGTATTGTGCCCCAAAGGCTCTTGTAAATCCAGCTGCAGTTCTTGCTCATCATTTAGAAGATTAGGGGCTGATAAGCAACAGTCAAGCCTTATTAGAGCAGGCTAAGGCAACAGGAAACATTAATTGGGTAATTTAATGCACAAGGAGACAACAAATGCCTGCATCGTGGTTCAGGTGCTGTTTTCTCTATTGATTCGTTCACGTCTTATTTTGCACAAGTCTCACAAATTCTTAGGGAAAAGACTGTAAGGCCAAGTCTAAGTTTACAAAAAACCCATAAATACTTTTCTTTCCTGCAGCTCCCCTTTACCTCTTGTGCTACTAAAGGACCCTTAGGTAGCCCTGAGTTTGGAAGCCAAAGAACGAAGACTACTCCCTCCCCCAACCAGAGGAGGGACCCAAGGTACAGCATCTCTCTGCAGTGACACCGGGTCTCACCTTCTCACTTCTGTTGTGGTTTCATCACACTGCAGGCTCTGGGAGGACATCCAATCCCTCTGGATCCCATCCAATCTCTCCTCTGGAAAGCTGAGAGCCCCTAACAAAGTGCTCTTCTCTTTCATTGTCCTGAAGGAGGTGTAGAAATAGTTTCTCCACAGATCTTCCTCTGAAAGTAAGGAAGATGGGAGAAACTCCCGACACAGGTGCTTCTACTCTGCCTAATGCCAGATTGAATCTGCTCCTGAGTGGATTCACTCAGTCCCTGCAGTGGTTGATACTTGTACTTGGAATACCAAAATCCCTCAGTTACATACCAGCTTCTCATTTAGATACCATCCTTAATTTTCCTTCCCTGAAATATCCTTCCCACAGCTGTTCCCAAGTTCTCTTACAGTGGAAGGAATTCAACATGAGAAGGGGAGAGTCTTTCCTTTGCTCATCTGACCCAGGCACTCTTTACCTCTTATTTTCTAGCACCATAACATGGAAGATTGGGGGGATATAATTCATGGACACTTCATTTTAATAATTTAGAATTTCAGCTATTTAAATATTAAAGTGCAGTTTGAAGGCATGGAAGCATCATTAATTTCAAAGATAAATTGTACATTATGCTCTGTTTAACAGCATTCACTCTCAGCTTCTGTAACTTTATTCCACTTTCAAGAATGGCTCCTGAATAATTCCTTTTAAAGGTTCCCAGCCACATCCTCTCTCTTTCACCGAGCAGCTTGGCAGTGTTCCTGCTGTGAGCAAGCTTCCCTGTGTCTGTGGGACTGGATGGAAGGGTCATTCCTTGTTGCCTCCTGCAGCAAAACTCCCTGTGGGCAGAGCCCCCCTACACCCCAAGCTTCCTCAGGTCTGTCACGTTTGAAGTTGGTGTCCTCTTCACACCTCCCCACATTTCAGAAAGGAGGTGGCCTCTCTGACTCCATTTAGCATATGATGTGGTGCTGCAGGGTGCCTCTTAAAAAATCCATATACACACAGAAGCCTTGGTGGAAGAGGCAGGGTCCACCACCAGCCCAGCACAACATCCTCTCCACCATCATTTTAAGCAGATCTCCAGCTGAACTCTTTGCATCTCCCCAGGGGCTGACACAAGCAAAACAATCTGAGAGTGTCCACTAGACCAAAAACAGGAAACGTGCACACTTTCTTGATACAGGGCTTACCCATACTTGCACTGAACCCTCTGCAGGACAGGCAGAGGTGGACCAATTCAGTTCAGGATGTAGTGCAACAATATCTCCAGGCAGACCTCCACATCTCAGAAGATCTGACATTCTACCTGAAGTAAGAGTCACTCATTCTTTTTGAACCACCAGGTAGGCACCCAGCAGCTGGGTTGAGCAGGACAGCCCAGTTCCTCTTCTGGAGAGAAGGTAGACCCCAGAACTCCTTCTTTGGGCTGTCATTCCACTGAAGTTCTGAGTGTTTGAACTATATTGAAAACCAACAAAATTGCACAGGCTGCCCACAATGGTTCATTTCCTTATGGCCTCACACATTAAGTAGATGCAAACACTAATTCTGTCCAAATACATAGTAATGCAAAAGACTGTAAGAATTTTCCCTTTAAAAAATACTAATCATTAATAATTAGAGTGACTAACATAGTTCCCATCCTTCTTTGTATCACTTTGGGGGAAAGGAAAGCAGTGTAATATAATCTGGTTAAGTGCACATCTAATGCAAGCAATATTTTATCTTGGTTTTACTAATTGTTTGGTTTGTAGGTTGGTTTTGGTTGTTTGTTTTTTTGTTTAGGTTTTTGTTGTTGTTCTTTTGGATTGGTTTTGGTTTTCGTTTTTTTTTTTTAAAGAACTCCTGAATGTGGAAATAAACAAATAAATAAATAAATTTTATCTAGTGTAAAAAAATTTAATAGAAAATATTGTGCCTCAGTAAAAAAAGTGTATGATACAAAAACAGTTCTTAAAATTCTGATGTCACTTTTTTGCAGTCTTTTGCAATTGCAATTGCCAGCCAGCCAAGATTTTTACTGGCCAGCTTTAGCTACCTCTGCAATTTATGTTTATACATAACCAGCTCTGATTTTAATTGCTATCAACTTCCTATACTTGATAGATGGTCTTAAACATTTTTTGCCTCCAGAGACTATTTACTTTTCCAAGTATTGACACACTTTCAAGATTTATACTTCTATAAGGAATAAAGTTTACAATAAAATATAATGTATTCCGTGGCTGTGAATGTTACTAAGCATCCAAAGATATTTCACAACTGATAGTTATTTCACTCTCCCACCCAGAACTACCCTGGTTTAGTCCTACTATAGACTTAAAGAAAACTAAAGGCTTTAAAGAAACCTAAAATATCTAATTTGCCTAAAATAATGTTTCAGAGATCCAGGATTACTCAATTGAGGTTTCATTCCACTAGAATCGTTACTGGACAAATTGTTATGCTTTCTTTTTTTTTTTTTCTTCTTAATTATTTTAAGAGGTTAACTGTTGTGGAAAGGATTCATCCACTTCAGGACTGGAATAATGCCTTAGCTCAACTATCACACTACAGTCAGAAATAGGAATTGTTACAAAAGAATAAATACAACATCAAACATACACGTGGTTACTAATTATTAGACAGACATAATCTGGTAGATGAATGAAGTCACATCTAGATCTAAATATGTGTATTGGATCCACTTTACTGATAGCAATCATGAGTCACATTGCCTGGAGAAACCCCACGGGACAAGGAAGGTTCTTAGGGAAAAAACCCAACTTAGTGTTATCATCTTTATGAAACTGCTGTTGCATCACTGCAGAAGCAGCATCTTCAAGCTCTACCAAAGGCTCTTTTAAAATCAGCTGAAAAGATCTCCAGCACTGAACTAATTCATAGATGTTTCTTTAGAGAGAAAGTACAGATCTCAGCTCTCTAAGGGCAAAATTTCAAGGGAGAAACTTGAGTTTTCTTTATTTTTCACCATCCATTTCAGTTCTTTAATACAGCTTTCTATATTAATCTATTTTTTCAAGAGGTAATCTGATGTTACACAGCTCCCAGGTAAAGGAATGACAGATCTGTTTAGTACTCTTTTTGTCTTTGCCACTTCTCAATGATCAAGCACCCCAGAATTAAAAGGAAACATGGTCCATATCTAGCATGACCCCTCTTCCTCACTGACTGGAGAAAGGATGTGATCCAAGGGGGTCTGTATCTTGTCTCAGCTGGGCGATGGTGCAGCCTGTACAGCAGTAATTTGTTGTGAAGTTTTAAATTTAAATGTAAACAACCCAGTGCCTCCTCATGGTGAGACTACGGTTCCAGGTTACCTGGCTTTTGCCCTGTAGATGTAGTAAATATTTCCTACAATTTCTGTAAGAGATGGCAGAAATTTTAGGAATAAATTATTTTGTCAAAGTAACAGTTTCTACAATTACTCATTAGGAGTCTTTGCTCTGGCAATCCCCTGAGGATTTTTTGAGAGCAAATAACAGGATAAAAAACTGAAGTATTAAGAGACAGAAATGAGCAGTTGCTTAAATCTGTTAATAACCAGGTATAGAAACAACGAATGAGAACAATCAGAAAGTTGAAGACACCAAAAAAGAAAATATTCTTGGAGATTTCATCCCTGTAGGAGAACACAATAGAAATGGAGACCTAATTCAGGTTATGGTTCAAAAAACACTTATATGTCTTCTTAAACACTTTAACATTCATACACACACTTAAGGAGTTCCTCTTTCACTAGTGAAAGTAAAAAAAAATTAAAATATTAGGGTAGTTTAAAAACCTATTTTGAGATATAAAGCAAATAATACATCTGTAGTGGATATAAATCTGACAGTAATTTTTTACAAGTCCAATAGAGGACAGTGGATGGGATGAGATAATTCACTTCTGATTATTAATTTTTATTTTATCTCCAGCATAAACAGGTTATGAAAACACTCTGTTCCATGGCTGGTGTTTTGAAGAGAGCTACTGAAATTATAAAAGTTGTTATTATTTTTATTACTGTTGGTTCTTGTGCTTAAAAATGGTATGCACACAAAAACGTTCGTGGTGTTATGATTTTCGGATACCTGTTTTAAAATTGCTGGCTTAAAAACTGTGAGGCTAATAGCACTGAGAACATCTAGACGTAATAGGATTACAGTTTAATATTAACCAGGTGTTTCCTGGGGGTCTGCTGTTGTAGTGCCTCATCTCTGAGACACACTGGAGTCATTAGTCTGCAGTGGCATACAGTGGTGATGCAGGATAACTGCAGCTCCTTCCTGTTACTGTGAGGATCTTCCATTTACCAGTAACCAGTTTCTGTCTGTAATACCTGCCATAAACAGGCACCCAGCCAGCTTGCAAAGCCCTTGCCTTAAGGTGATGCTTATCACGGGGGGACACCAGTTCTCAAAGGGACGTGTGCTGGTCCAAATGCAAAAGGAAAGATTTTTCGTCTAGACAGCAGAATTGCAGAAAATATCTGCTCTCACTTCTCCTGCACTCCAAGGCTGGTGATGTTGCAGTTTCTTGATAGGAGCCTGTTGTAGCCCTGGGTGCCCAGAGGTGATGGGTGTTGTGCTGGCTGCAGGACAGAAGGACAAAGGGAATGACAACTCCGCAACACTATCACCTAAATCTTGGGTTTTTTGTTTGGTTGGGGTTTTTTTTTTGGGCGGGGAGGGTATTGTTTTGGGTTTTTTTTTTTTATTTTTATTTTTCCTTCTAGCTTTGTGAATTAAATGTATCCACGTGAAAGGAGTTGGCCTCCTCTATCCCATGTTGCTGTTCTGGCTGGGATGGGTGAATGATCTGAATGATTCAGTTCATGTATTATTGTCTGACCAAGGTACACCTGAAGCAGCAGCCACAGCAACCAGGGCAGTGGAGTGAGGGTTATGGAGACTTTCCTCCTGTTGCAGGAGTTTGTAGCAGAAGCATTAAGATGGCACGACTGAAGCGCAAGTGGAAAAGAACCTGAGGACACAACAGAGCAAAAGCTACAGGACCAGCTTTTATTTGTAAACAAGGGTATGATCAACAGCAACCAAGCTCAGAAAACATGGAAAAAGGCATTGTTTACATCAAGACCAAAAGGCCCGTGCTTCAGTAAGGCTAAAGTACATCTAGGTCAGCAGAGGACCTCAACGGGAGGATGACAAAAAGGCACTTTGTACCTGGCATTGTTCCTCATGTTTTCCCAATGGAAATAAATCATGCTCAATAATTACAGATTATCTCATGCTAAATATTGAACCTTAGAAGGTCAAACAAACCCATCCAACAAATCACTTGATGATGACCAGTCCCTGCCAGCCCCAGGAGTGCAGTGTGGACTCTGCAATCAGAAGCCCTTGTTTTCCAGGTCATGCAGAGAGAGATCTACCCACTCCTTGGGGATGTGTATCTCCCTCCTCTCCTTGTATGCAGGTGTGGGTGAGTAAAAGCTGCAAGAACATTGTATATTTTGGGAGCAAATGGAATCCCTAAAGTTAGAATAGTAGGCTAGTAAAAAAAATCCCCAAACCTCTATCCATGCCTAACCATTTGAAAGGAGATATTTTAAGATGATGTCCTCACAAAACACAAAGCTTGAGAATGTTGACTTTAAGGACCACTTCCTAGAGAATGTTAGTGGCCTTTAAATGCTGTTATTTGCACATTTTAAACTCTACCTTTCAGGTAACATAAAGTTTTTAACCAATAACTGCATTTCACCTGTGAAATTTGGATTCACAGAGGATCTCATGTACTGCATCCACTTAAAAGATAATACTGATCCTCTCCATACCTTGATTCAGTTCAGCTGTTATGATTTCCAGTTATTTTTACACAGTAATTTTGACTCCTTTGCTTGTTAGGGTATGTCTTTATGCCAGTAGGAAAAAAAGGACTGGGGTCTAGTCACAGTTTCTATCCATTTCAAGACCTGAAGTTTGACAAACCCTGTGAGGTTAGCAGATGTGAGCCTCCTTTACACTCACAGTAGCCCTGTGGAAGTACCCTGAGGCTGAAAATGTTATCTGGGAGCACCTGAGGGCAAGAGGAACCTGAAGAAGCTGTCCATAGCCATGCAGCAGAGGAGGGAATCTGAGATTTCCTAAATGGCTATCATAGCATAGAATCATAGCATTGGCTGGGTTGGAAGGGACCTCAGAGATCATCAAGTCCAACCCTTGATCCACTACTGCTGCAGTTACCAGACCATGGCACTGAGTGCCACATCCAGTCTCTTTTTAAGTATCTCCAGGGATGGAGAATCCACCACTTCCCAGGGCAGCCCATTCCAATGTCTGATCACCCTCTCAGTAAAGAAATTCTTTCTAATGTCCAACCTAAACCTCCCCCGGCACAACTTGAGACCGTGCCCTCTTGTCTTGCTGAGAGTTGCCTGGGAAAAGAGACCAACCCCCCCCTGGCTACACCCTCCTTTCAGGGAGTTGTAGAGAGTGATGAGGTCTCCTCTGAGCCTCCTCTTCTCCAGGCTGAACAGCCCCAGCTCCCTCAGCCTCTCCTCATAGGATCTGTGCTGGAGTTCCTTCACCAGCCTGGTTGCCCTCCTTTGGACCCGCTCCAGGACCTCAATATCCTTCCTAAACTGAGAGGCCCAGAACTGGACACAGGACTCGAGGTGTGGCCTCACCAGGGCTGAGTACAGGGGCAGAATCACTTCCTTGGACCTGCTGGCCACGCTGTTCCTGATACAGGCCAGGATGCCATTGGCCTTCTTGGCTACCTGGGCTATGGTACGGACCTGGCTTTTTTCTTTCTTCCCTCTAGGGAGTCAAAAATACACTTTTTAAGTCACTGACAAGACAAGAGTTGTTGGCAATCCCCACTTCTTGACCCTCTGTTCCCTCACTGGTGTATTCCAGAGCCCATATGTGATCCCTACCAAAACCATCTCTAGCTGTGCTGCAGTTCCCTTCTGCTTCTACACAGGCTTCACTGCTCTGGAGGTCCCTCAGAAACTCAGTCCCACCATGTCAGAGGTGCACAGGGGAAACAGAGAACAAATTGCCCAGTTATTAGTGAAACCTACAGTAAACATATGAGGCCATCTGCAAACAAATACCAGCAGAATAAAGAGGAGAAAAGATGAAAGGGAAGACGTGATGCAGGTTTACAAGGGTAAAAGTGAGCCTCTGGACTGAAGGGAAAAAAAAAAAAAAAGTAATGAGCAGCTGTAAGCATCGCTAGCTGAGGGTAAGAACATCTCCTTAGCACACAATTCATGTCACCACTTCTTAACAGCAACAGGTCACAGAAATGTTGGCCAGAAGGGTCCTCTGGAGGACATCACAGAATCATAGAAAGTTAGAGGTTGGAAGGGTTCTCAAGAGATCATTGAATCCAGCCCCCCTGCCAGAGCAGGGTCACCTACAGGAGGTCACACAGGAATGCATCCAGGTGGGCTTTGAATGTCTCAAGGGAAGGAGACTCCTAATATTCCTTCTAATATTATCATCTCCCACTCAAGTGGAACTGGTGTCTGAGTTAGATCATGTCAGCTTTGTCCAGCTTTGTCTCAGAAACCTCAAAGGATGGAGGTACTTTGAAGTGTTTCCATGTATATCATTGCCACTTATTTCAACAGAATTTGGAAATTTAAACATATAAAAATTCTACGTATAAAACCATTACATTAGCCTGTTCTTCCAGTGGGGGTAGAAAAAGGGGCTGCTTTTTGACCCTGTGATAACTATGTAAGCTGTGTAATAGGATTATCAGCATATCTTGTACAAGCCAGCTTACTCCTTCCCTAGGTGAGGCACAGAAGCTTCTGTAGCACCCACGGAACTGCCTTATCCCTTGGAAGCAGGAAAAGACCTGTGACAGGAGAGCATCCCTTGCAGGACTATAAGAGTATACTAGCAGTGCATAAAGTCCTGCATCCCTTTCAGGACAATAAGAGTATATTGGCAGTACATAAAGAACTGTCTAAATTGACCTCTACTCTTGACATTTACAAAAGCAGGAGCTGTTATTCACTGCAGTTATTCACTGCATATGGTGACCAGCTTAGCCCTCCCAGGATTTGTTTTAGACCATTGCTGCTGATCGTTACCTGCAGTGAGCTAGCTAATAAAAGTATTAAACATTAATATATTTCAGCCATTCCTATTGACTGTGCATTTAAAATAGACTCTGCTATACTCTCCCAGTGGAAAGATTTATTTTACTTTACGAATATATATAGGGCTGTGCCTTCAGTACTTTTTCTTTGTTTAACAAGAAGCTCTCTTACTGAAAACCCAGTAGACCACAAAACCAGTCAGGGGCTTTTATCCAGGATGTCTGACCCATCGCCTGACAATAATTAGTTCAGGTTAATTACAGCAAATCTGTAGATTTGCAGCCTGAAATCATCTCATCCCCTAAGCTGAACCCTCCAGAGGTTTCTTTTATGAGCTCTGCATCCTAAGGGTGGACTTAAAGTAATGAATTTGTCTCTAATAAGATTCATAGGTTTGTTCCCTAAGCAATGGTGTCAATTATAGGATCTAACACTGATGGCTTATTTTGCTGAAAATGGAGAAATGGAGAGTTTTTAATGAAGCGTGTGGGATTTTTAACATTTCTGTTTAACTCTTTGCATTGTCAAAAAGTATAAAACCACAATTCTGCAACATATTGTACCATTTTCAATGTATTTCTGTGTGTGCCAATAGCTAATTTCCTTCTGCTCTATAATGGAAAAGGTTAATGTAATGAGTCTGAGATTTCATTTGGAAATGTTCCAGAAGAGTGTCTGAGTATTTGCTGCACTTAATGGCAGGAAGTAATAAGTGAGGTTATGTTTTGGTGAAAAATGTTGCATGTGTTGAGAAGATTAATACTGGAGAGAGGCACAGGGGACTCAAGCCTGAGGCTTCCTCCTCAATTCTGACACAATATAATATGTCCATGGTTGATACGTGCCCTTCTGTAGTTAGTTCTTAATCATTAACAAAGCAGACAGTAAGTCTCTGGGGGATGTGGTATCAGGAGAAGATAAGGAGGCAGCCATAGGATTCTCCACTCTCCTACAAATGAGTGGCAGGCACCTCCAACTGGGAACACTGGACCAGATGGTGATGGTACCAGCAAGGTATCTACACAGCAAGATGGTGTCGTAACGCCCTTCAAGGGTTTGACTCTATCCTGACTGTTTCAAAGTCCATACTAATTTCTGTTCCCAGTTGTACTTAGGGCTTCTGGAAGTTGAAACACCATGTGACAGCTTTTTTCCAGCATTTTATTTCACAGTAGTTGTATTAATTATGAAAGATTAAGCATTATTGCATGTAAAATATGTAGGCCCTTGTTTTATTCCAAACTTCTCAAATTTACTTCTAATTCAGATCCCATTCCCGTGAGCCCCAGTCACAAAACTAAGGTTTCAAGTTCCTGAGAAATAGCTTCAGTCATTTATTACACATTTTAATAATTCAATTTTTATTTTGCTTTTAACTGCCTTGAAAGAGGAGATGGATGAGGTTGAACCTGGGAGATGGTAAATGTGGCAGCAGCCATCACTAGAACAGTGGATGCTGCTGAGAGGCACAGTTCCTGTAAACCTACACCTCCTCCTAACACTTAAAACACAATTTACCTGAGCAAGGTAAACCACTAATCCTCTGCAAGGGCATCTTCTGCTCCCTGGCCAGGGGTTGCTCCAGCAGGCCAACGCAAGCCCCATTTTCAGAAGGACTTTGAGATCCTCTGTGGTGTCTCTGCACCTTCAGCTGAGGGGAGAGGAGAGCCTCTATGATTACCTGGTTCTTGGGTGCTCAGCCTAGCACAGAAATCACAGTCCCAAAAAGGATGTTTGGGTCAACATGGGTACAGACAACAGGTTGAGACTCATGTTGGGCACATGAAGCAAGCACCAGAGAGGCCAGGCTGTCATGTTCACGGGTGGTCCAGATCACACTGGGAGTAGAGGTTGAAGACTGGGTATCTCCTACCCCAAATCAGTGAGTTCACTCACTTTTTACTATCTGCCATGCATAATCTTCCCATGATCTTCACTCTGAAGGCTGCTTCTCCAATGAAGTCTATTTCAGTGTACATTGGAAGCAGTAAAGACATCCGTTAGGAAGGATAATATTTAGAAAAGGAAAAAATGCACCAGCGATTGAAGATTAAAAAGAAAATTCCTTTCTCTAGGTTAAACACTCATCAGATGCTTGCAGTGACAGACTGCCTGAAAACACTAAAGTACTGTATTGGGTTTCTGTGGCAAGGTACTGATAACAGGGAGGTTGCAGGGTGGCTTCTGGGTGAAGACACCAGGAGTTGCCTCCACATTGGATGGAGCCCATCCTATTTGGCTCCAAGACAGACTCGGAGCCCATCATTCCATCACCACCACTGGTGGTGTCTCTGTAATCATGCATTTAAGAAAGGGTAAAAAAGAAATGCTGAGCAGCAGCTGTGAGAGAGGGGTGAAAATATACAAAAGAAAGAGCCCTGCAGGCAAAGGCAGTGAAGAAGGAGGGAGAGGAAGTGCTTCAGGCACTGGAGCAGAGAGATTCCTCTGCAGTCCATGGTGAAGCCCATGGTGAAGCCCATGATGAGGCAGATTGTTCCCCTGTAGCCCATGGAGGGCCACAGTGGGGCAGATAATCCCCTTACAGCCATGGAGGACCCTGCAACAAGCAGGTGGATGTGCCCTACAGGAGGCTGCAGCCCTTGAGGAGTCTGTGCTGGAGCAGTCTCCTGGCAGGAGCTGCAGCCTGGGGAAAGGAGTCCCTACAAGAGCTGGTTTTCTATCAGGACATGTGGCCCCAGAGGAGGAGCTGGAGCAGTCTGAGCTTGCAGGACTGGGACTTGTGGGATGGACCCACGCTGGAGCTGTTTATGAAAGCAGCTGCCTATGAGAAGGACCCAGGATGGAGCAGGGAACAGTGTGAGGAGGAAGGAGCAGCAGTGGAGAAGTGTTATGGATGGACCACAGCTCCTGTTCCCAGTCCTCCTGCACTGCTCAAGGAGTGGAACTGGGAGCAAAGCTTAGCCTGGGAAGAAGAGTGGGAGTGAGGAGAAGGTACCTTCAGTTTTGGTTTTACTCCTCACTATCCTTCTCTGTTATTAATTGGCAACAAATTAAATTAATTTCTTCAAGCCAGTTTTGCCCAAGACAATAATTATCCTTACCTCAACCCATAAGCTTTTCATCCTTGTTTTATCCCTCTGGCCTGCTGAGGAGGGTATTAGAGCTGCTCAGTGGGTATCTGGCAGCCAGCCAAGGTCAGTCCACCACAGGTACCACAATCTAAACTTTTAATGGAAAAATTATTGATTTCATACTGTTTCACCAGGGTCCAGGACTGCATTCCTGCAAACACCTACTGAACAAAGAAAGTAGATAGATCACTTTTCTCATATGGGAAATACTTCAATATTAGCTGCTGCTTTCTCTGCTTTAAGGCAGGGATCTGAACCTACAAAATCAATGTTGTGCATGGGTAACTATTCTGCTTGAAAGTAGAAAGAGTCTGCACCAGCCTATCCTCTTTATCTGCCCTCTTACTAATTCACACAAACAAAACTGTGTCAAGACAAGCAATTGAAGACTATCTACAGCCTGGCAGCTGTAGCACTTGTCTTAAACACAACTTGGACCCAATACTTATATTACTGGGGAGAGTCAAGGGTGAGAGGATCATTTTAGAAAAGGCTCAGTTTTCTTCTGCTGTTGAATCAAAGAAAAAATCTCTGCTCTCTCACATCTCTCATAACACTAAAAAAGGTCTTTTTTTCAGGCAGCACTGGGGACTAACAAATGGTATGAATTACTTAGAAAATTATTTTGGCTGCCTCTTTGAAAACATTTCTATTACCAAGTTATCAAGCAGGGGTTTAGTTAGAGGAAGAACATGTTGTTCTTGGTTCGGTTAACTCTGTTAACTCAGTGTTGCAACATGTTTTGCCACATAGCAATCTCTCCATGTAGAAAGACCACAGAAAAGCTCAGGTGTACGAGTATCCATCTTTTAATCCTGTATTGCAGTCAGAACTCTCCTCACTTGGAACCTGTAACCTGTTAATTGCCTCAGCCTCATTTATATGATAAGTGGTTCATTTCCTTTATTGTGATTGAATCCCTTCCCTATATTACAAGAAAACTGGGGCTGCAGAGAGTGCTTGATTGGATTTCGTTGCTGTAGGCCATTTCTTAAACAGGTTACAGGTTGACAAACATAGAAGGGGGATCAATATCCATCCTTTGCCTCATTGACAAGCTAATCTTTTCAGTAAACATTTCATCAGTACCTGCCATTTGTATACATACCTGCCTCATGAGGATGGAGAAAGCTCTGCTTTATAAGGTTTAGGTAACTAATAAATTAAAAGACAAGAATATAAATGGGGCAAATCATCAAGATAGCATTTTTAGGCAAATAGCCTTTCATTGCCTGCAGAATATAACCGAGCACATTTGCAACCATTCTTAATTTTAATTAGGTCACATTGCTCTCAGACCTGGTGTCAGCTTCTGTTTCTGTAACTCAGCTCCTACCGCACGTTTAGAGAGGTCTGCCCCTCAGCCCAAAATCTCCAGCCATGTTTTACAAATGCTTTTGAAAATCACACTTCCCAGAATCAGAGACATTCAGTGATCTCAGCACATGCACCAGGGGAGCTGAACTGCCCCTTTTCAATGCCTGGGGCCTGCCTGCTTTGTGCTTGCTTTTTCACTCCCCTCTAGAGAGAGAAGGGCCACCAGGCACCAGAAAGTGACATCCTCTTCCTTGCTCACCAGAGGACTATTTTAAGTGGGGGTTTAATGAAGCCAAGGCTCTACCAATCACTTAAAACTTGTGAGTCATGTTCCGAAAGAAAGCAAGGGAGTTATGTTAAGTGTGTTCGGAGACATCTTTTTTTGTTTGCTTTTGTGTCACATGTTGAAGTCTCCTTCCCCCACAGCTGCGTGGGCTAGAAACTGGCATTGTCTCTGACATAAATGAAGACCAAGATGATCGCTATATTCAGGATTTTCTTACAGTCCTGCCTGCAGAATTGCATAGCTGAATAATAAATGTGACAAAAACTGGCAATGCCAGAGTTTGGTCTAACCTGGGACAGAGCATGAAGACATTCCCTGCAGGGCCTGGAGTGAAAGCAAGTACACAGCAAACATGAAAATTGTTCACAAAGGAAAGAAAAAAAAATCTGTCATTGATAATTTAGCAATAAGTTTATTGTCATATTGTCAATAAAAAAAAAAAAAAAAAAAAGTAGATATTAATGATGCAGTAAAGCATGGCAGGTAATCAGTTTTTCTTACAAGCTCTTCCTCTGCTTCAGCATCTGAAGCTCCTACTAACCATACTAGAGGACTGCACTATTTCCTCACACTCCTGAAATGCAGCCAGCAGAAGAATGTATGCATAAAACCAGCTCCTTTCCATGTAGACAAGTCTCTCGTCATTGCTCCAACCACTCAAGCTAATAGCAAGCAGCAGGCATGCTCATGCAAACTGGACACTCACCTGTGCACAGCCTACATTATCTAAGTGGCTTCTCACCACAGTTACAGGGCCTGGCATTCCTCTGTGTTTTGGCAACTTTAAGGCTTCAAGGCCATCTCCATATAGAACTGCCAGGGGATGCTAGGTTGGGAGACAACAGTCTTATGCATTCCTATCAACACACCTAGGATACTGCACTGATGCTGCTTACAGTGCATGCTCATTCCCTTTGACATTTTTAATTTGCAATCTAATCAAGTCCTAGAAACCAGAAATGTTCCCTGCAACAGTTTTGGAGGCAAACTTTTTCTTTGATTTCTCACCAACTTTCCTGTTTCCTTTCAACTGTAATGTAAAGAAACTCTGTTAAAACACACAGTAATATTTACCAGTCAGATAAACTTTGTGGACAGTAGAAAATGTTACAGACCAAGAATACCCTGGATGTAACTCTGCTGACATCACTGAAGTAACATTAGAAATACTTTGGTCCTGCCTCTTATTAGTGAAAAACAAGGTGATGCCCTTGATCTACTCACTGCTTGAGGTATAAAAACAGAGTGGGGTAGTGTAAAGGCTGGGAGAACACACAGATATTTCCTTTTTTTCCCAAGGGAGCCCTTTTATAAGTCTTTAAAAATAAACATTCAGCACCCAAAACACACCTTTAAATGTCTCAACATCTAAATGTTAGGAAGAGCAAGTTAAAAGGAAGAGCTCAGTTCATGTTCAGCAGTCTGGGAAAGCATTTAATGTAACATATTTCCAGTGTATTAGATGCCCACTTTTCTCATACCAGGCTGTTCTGCATAGGTCTGAGAACTTTTGTTTTCTAGCCTTTTCAATTAGTAAAAGAAGTGTTAGGGTACATCTTTTATTTGATGTGCAGACTAGAACAAAAATGTAACAGGGCAAAACTATTTCCATAATCATAGGTTAATTGTTAGTAAATGTTGCTCAAGCAGTCTTAGGTATGTTGATTAATGGCCTCAGTGAGCAGCTGAAAAATAGTTATGCTGTTTGAAAGATCATTAGCAATTTTAACTCTTCAGCTATTGTGATGGATGCAGAGAAACAATTACTAACATTTATAATACATTTCACTGAGTACAGTGGCATACTGCAATGCAAGTTACAGCGAGGCAGAAACAAAAACTGAGTTTTTCTATATTTAGTTTTATAGACGTTCACAAGACAGGGAGATGCAATAAAAATTTTTGGTTTGTTTTGGGTTTTTTGCCTTCTTTTTGTAAAGCTTTGGGATATATCCTTGATAAACCCATGGGAGACATTATACATAAAGACAATCTGATCATTAATCCTATTATTTGAAAGAGGAGAAGGACAGAGATGCTGCATGAAAGGTAGCATAGCAATGAACAGATCCTGTTTTAGGAATCACAGCAGTATTAAGCAGTGCCTTGCAACAGCACAAAGCTTGCAGCCCAGGGGCTGAAGGATGGTGAGCTTTCAAGCTGCCTCTGTTCTTTCAAACCTCTGAGTACCCCAGCCTCCCTCAAAGCATCCAGGTGACCACAGTGCCTGATGGAGTTCACAACACTGCCTCTTCAATCCAGGACAGACTGCAAACCCTGATGGTACACAGTGCCTATTGCAGCTTTGGGGAGGGCATCTCTCAGTAGTCAGAAGAGGGGATTTCAAAGCTCTTATAGACCACCCCCAGGCCATTTACACCTCATGAAACCAGGGCAAGGATTTACCTCACCATCAGCCACCTGATAGCTATCCAGCTCTATGAAGAGTCACAAACTGCCTTTTTCTAGTTCTCAGAAGAGAAGGAAAGCTTTACTATCATCCTGACTCTTCCCAGTGCAGCTTCTACAGAAGTGTGACCCCACAAAACACCTGAAGCAGTGCACCTGAAGTGGGAGCATCAGCATCAGCATCAGCAGTTGAGCTCCCTAAGAGCAGCTCCCAGAGGCACACCTATACGCTCTGCAGTGAACACTGCTTCATTCGGGCAAACTCCAGAAAGTGGGATCATGTTCCCTGAAACAATGTACCTTTCAGCTGTACATGTGTTATGCAGGGTGTATTGGTAGGCCTGCCAGAATTAACTCTACATTTCTGGATGCTCTGTCTGGCCATAAGTTAAAGTCCTCAACTCCATTCTGGTGCAGCTTGGCAGTCTCCTCATTCTGCTCCGCTCCACGAGCCAGACATCCACAGAATGATCCTTTGCAGATTGGCTGATGTTCTTTTCAGTCCTCCCATATTCTTCGGGCTATGATCCACCTTCAACCCTATAAATCTATCAATAATTTTAGTGTACCAAATCATCTCTTTGCTGAGAATAGCATAAAGGTGGAAGACAGTTACGAGCAGTCGCTGCCTGCTAAACTATCTCTTGGTAGCCCCTGGTTTAGGATAAAAGCACCATACCAAACACTTATGAAGCAATTGTAGCACTCCAGAGCCTTCACTTCCTGTCCTCTTTTCTGTGCTAACCCAGATGAACTTACCACACCTACCTTCAGAGACTCCATGACCCACATTAGAATTCAAATCCCAGGAGGGGAAAATAAAACAATCCTGAACTACAAGAGAAAAAGGATACCAAGAACCTAAAGGCTGATCTGTCTGGTAATGAGACAAGTTCAGTTGTAGTAGGCTCCTGGAAAGCTCATCAAGAACAATCCCTCACATGGTTTCAAAAAATATGCAACAGGAAATTACAGCCTGAAGGCACTGTGTTCACTAGCAATTCCCAAACAAGAAAAGGAGAGAGGGGACAAACCAAAATAATTGAATAAGACTCTTTGAGCTTTACATGCATGCTCTGCACTTGTTAGGGAAGTGGGCAAGCAGCCAAAAGGGACATGATGTATCACTAATTATCAAATACAGGAGAAAAATAACCTGCTTGTTGGAGAAACAATTAATCTAATGCTTTCTTTATACTTTCTATTGTAGATGCTGTAACTCTGGCAGCGTTCAGTAAAAGCACTGTCTGGAGTGAGGCAGTTGGTAATGTACCTGTGACAGAAGGACAGGGGGAAATCTACTCCCATACTTCTTAAACTGGTATAGCTTTTATGTTGTTACTTCTAAGAGGAGACAGCCTGTGCACAAAGAATGCAAAGCACCGAAAGCTGTTTGTTTCTTGGAAGAAACATGTGGGATGGGCAGCTGTATGCAGAGATTTTCCCCAGTCATGCAGTGCAATACCCCATTAATAGCCAACTCACTACTGCAGGAGATTTCTTCTGTACTTTGCAAAAAGTCTAAGAAAATGTGGAGAAATTAATAAAAGTAGAGGCAGAAGAAGAGAAGCCATCTATGTCCCCTGTAACCAAGCAGGACATTGCCTCCTCTCAAACAGGAGCAAGTGTTACAGATCCTGAGTGCACACAGCCAAGACACTGAAACAGAATTCCAGCCATGATTCCCTCTGCTGTGGCCACAGATGTCCTCCTCGGTCTTAATCCAACCCCTCCACACACACCAGACAGTGCACCTAGGAGCTACACCTTCTCTCTGTGCCCAGTCAGCGCTACGAAAAACCCCAGAGAACACTATAAGCCAGGACACTTCAATATAAATACAAGCTTTTCACATCATGAATTTTCTTGTTACTTCGTTTCTGGAGTCTGTGTTTAACAATAACTCTGAACGCAGGGATTGATCTGGAGCAGCCGAAGAGGAGAGGCTGCTCCTCTTTTGGGGAACAGCCCCAAAGCTGTAGTGTTTGGAGCAGAGAGACTCTAGGCCCTCTGAAAAAGGACAGAATATAAATTCACTCACTGTTCCCATCACTTTCCCCATCTCTATATTTGTACGGGCTCAGCTAAATCCCTTCCAGATTACATTTTCAGTCAAATCCAAGCAGCAAAAAAGCCTGTACACCCGCTTGTCTTCCGTCCACTTGACACAGTGATTATTTTTTAACCCATTCAGTGGTTATTACGTGGGATTACGCTCATTAAAAATTACTTTTAGAGCCGAAGCTAAAGCGGCAGACATTCCAGGGCACGGCAGAGCCAGGGCCTCTCCGTTTCCCGGGAGGCGGCTGCCGGGGAGCGGAGCGGAGCAGGCGGGAAGGGCGGGGAGAGGCTGCCCCCTGCCGCCTGCCTGCCCGCCCGCTGCCGCCGCTGAGTCCCGGCGGGAAAAGCCAGCGCCGGAAGCCGGCAACCTGCTCAAGGCCTGTGGTCAAGCCGAAGAAGTTGGGGGGCTGGGGAGTTGGGGGGTTGGAAATTGTGAGCGGCCCATCCTTCCGAAAGGTTTTGGCCGGCAATCGACAAAAAAAACCCAAAAAACCAAGTAAAAAACCCCACAACAAACAAACAAAAACAAAGAAAATCCAAACAAAACCCAAAAACAACCCCACAAAAAACACACACCAAAAAAAAAAAAAAAAAAAAATCACCCCCCAAAAAACAAAACAAAACCCAAACCAAAACAACAACAAAAAAAACCCCTCCTCAAAATAACCCCCAAAACCCAACAAACTGAAGTCTCTGATAAAACATCCATTGTGAAGCAGAAGTGGTGGAAAGCCCCTGAAGGGAATGTGTGAGAACCCCCCCTGCCTGGCCAGCAGCACAATTACCACCAACCCCTTACTTTCTGCATGTTTCCACAATCCAAGATGATGGATTAGCAATGCACAGTTCCTATTTCTTTCCCAGCACCACATTTTACAGCTGTGGCTGCCTTAAAGCAGAGAGGGGATATTTAATGCCTCAGCATCTGTTGTTGTAAGCCTGTGATGTCACAGAATCATCTGAAAGAATCATATCACCCACATGTTTGGGTTGGAAGGGACCTTAAAGCTTACCCAGTTCCAACCCCCCTGCATGGGCAGGGACACCTCCCACCAGACCAGCTTGCTCAAGCCCCCATCCAACACTTCCTTGAGCACTTCCAGGAGGGGGACTTCACAGCTTCTCTGGACAACTTGTTCCAGTGTCTAAGCACCCTCACACTAAAGAATTTCTTCCTAATATCCTACCCCTGGGCTTACAGGCTTTACTGTGCCTTGCAGCAGAGCCATCAGGTGTGGGACAGGAGCCTGGGTTCCCAAGTGCTCCAGCTTTCCCTGCATCTGCCCTGCTAACCTGACACCAGAGGGTGAGGAGGAAAAGGAAGACTGTGGATCTACAGAGAGGGCTGAGGACAAAGGGTCCTTCATGGTTGTATCCAAAAAATGGACAAACAATTAGCCTTCTCTCCTGACACATCAGGGAGCACCCCAGGGCTTTTGGGTAGGGGGGAACTTGTGCTGAAAGTTCACAGCCTTTCGGGATATGAGTCCTTTTCTGGATTTTGATGCCCTATCAGGGCCCAAGCAGGCTGTCCCCAGCCATTGCAAAATAGTAGGCTCTGCATCGTGCCTATTCTTTCATGTACTCTTGCACTATACAGACTCCTTCACAGCTTTTCCTGGGTAAAAACTATTAAATAACATTCTAGTCTGAATGCTGTCTATGCAACATGTCTGGTTTTTGCTGTATTATCTCTTCACAATTCACCTGGTATAACCAAAAGCCAAGTGCATTTCAGTGCATCGATGAAGAGTCTTGCAATTGTATGTCCTGCTGAGCATCTTCCTGGACAGGAGAGCCAGAGGAATTTATTTTTGAGCAAAAGGAGAGAACTTAAGCTTCTTATGAGAGGATGTGGAGCACCCAGACAGCCCTGCTCAAGGAAGTAAACCATGTCAGAAGAGGATTATACATACAGAAGAGGATTATATATCTACCTTGTCAGGTAGATGTATAATGTACAAGCTGCTAGCTTGTACAAGGTTAAACTCAGCTAGAATATCCTGCTCTCTGTGAAGGAGCAGAGGAATTGTGAAGTGTATGGGGAGGAGTGTGGCAGAGAGGTGGTTGTTCAGTCCCCAGACTGCTCTATGGGGTATGTGTGTACTCAGAGATGGTGTTCCTCCCAAGGAGCGTAGCAGGGGCACCCATCACCAGAGCATCCTTCTAGAGAGGGGGGGAAGAGGCTAGACCTGAGCACTGCTGTAGACCCTCAGTCCCTCCTTGGCTTGCAGCATTTAATACGTTTCGCAAAAGGCTTCCTTAGCTGCTTACAAAAGCAGAGGGTTTTCTGGCTTGTGACTTGCTTCAGGATGACCATACAAGAAATCCGAGGCCTAGAGCAATCCGTATTCTGTGCTTCTGCCACAAGAAGTGGAGCCTTCACCCTACAGTCTGGTGTGTAGCACTCTTGGAGCAGTTATTAACCCATGATGTTCCTAGAGAGGCAAAGAGAGAGATGAAAGGCACAAAAACTCAGTCACCACATTTTCTTCTTCTTCAGTTTGCAGGAGGAGATAAAAGGATTCAATAGCTCACTGTGGAGCTGGACGTGCAGACAGGTTTCTTGGTCTTTAGGTTGTGTGAAGGAGATGGAAATAATGATGTAATTTTCAAATTCCAGTTTTCTACCATGTAATTACTGGAGCAGCCTAACCTCTAACTTTTTCCTGCATTCTCCCTAGAAATGCAGTTTTCTGAGATTTCCAGCACCAGGTTCAACAAGAAAGGGAGGTCTTGACTCACTGGCTTTCTTTGTGCCACCTGAAGCCCCTTTTCCACTCTTCTTGGGGTCAAGCAGTCTCCAGTCGCCACATTACACATAGCCCATCCCTCACAAAAAAATCTCTAGGGTAGAGGAGCGGTGGCACAGGCAAAAACTGCTATCATATGGCCAGGGGCATTGGGAATTTATAATCAACAGACCAGGAAGGTCTGTGACTTCATTCACATTACCACATTCTGGGCTTTCTCATACAGACCAAACCAACTATCATACCCTGGGGCAAATGAAATGCCAGTAAGCACTTTGCCTTCTTAAAAGTTGTTTTTAATTAAGATTAAGATGTTCAGTACCTCAGCTGAAGTCATGCCTGGCTTTTTTGCAGATATTGCAAGAAGTTAAGGAAACAGATGCTAAAAAGACAGCTCAAAATTAGCATTAAAACCTGTCATACATAAAAATGTCTTTACATACTGGATGAGACAGTGGGGAAAAAAAAAGCTATCAAACTCAGAGGTACCCACAAAAACATTCTTAGGGCGTCTGTGGCACTGCAAAAGTTTGCAGGTCAGCAGCCCACCAGTCTCACATGACTTCTCTGCAGTCCACTCAATCAAGTCTACAAGTTCTCAAAGTAACCTTTCTCTTTTTGGAGGAGGAATTGCCTGGGTTTAGTCCTTTTGGAAAATGAATACGCATTAATCCAAGCTTCCTTTTTTTAGCAGCTTTTTAAGACCAGTCCCAATTCTTCCCTCTTTTGTTATTATTTAAATCAGAAGAAGTGAAATGAATCCTCAGACCAGCTAGAATTCCTCCTTCTCCTCCTGCTGCAGCAAAAAGGCCTCAGAAACCACCTATAGAACTCTAGAGATAGACATTTTTCTGTGATATCAGCTGTCAGATCAGCCTTTTCTTTATTCCCAGGGCAAGCACGGCTTCTATGTGTACTACCCTTGCAAAGAAAGCTCTTAAACACTGTGTTCTGCTGTAACTTGACATGAGGTAACTTTTCTTTCCAGCTTCTTAAAGGTCTTCAGAACTCTCCAAGATGTGGTTGGGAGTCAAGCAATCCTCCTACACTGGGTTTTTTTAATACCAGTGGCTGGTAACTCAGGTTTCAGTGTACACTTCCCAAAAATCATATGCCTTCTGAGTGAGTCACATCAGCAATGTTACCCTGCCTTTTGAATTTGGACTCCCACATACACCACAGCTTAGTATGCAGCCAGAGTTCATTTGCAGAAGGCATCAACAGCGTGATTGTGGGTCATGAAGAACTAAATTGATAGGGTTTTTTAAATTGTCACAGTCATACTTATCTCATGGATCCTTTCCGGAGTTTGTAAAGTGTGCGTTGGGCCTACTTAAGCGGCTTTGTGATTCTTCCATTTCAGAGTATTTTAATACCATTAATTTAGTTAGGATCAGCTATTACCTTTATGTCACTTGCAGCAACCCTTTTTTTTAAGAAGAAAGTCATATTTATTGTCATAAATACACATAAAACATTATCCTGTGCAGAGGTGCAACATTCACCAGTAGTGTTGAAGAGAGGAAGGCCCCAAGACTGCAGTTACTGAAACACACACATCTAGGTAGGAGTGGAGTGGGTATTCTGTACTCAGAATATGTCAACCAAGTGAGGGGGCAGCAAAAATGAAATGAGATACAAAGCAGGAGTTCAACAGAGAGAGAAAGTACACCTCTTCAGCTTCAGATTCAACTGTTAGCTCCATCTTTGTGTAAAGGGTATGATTTATCAAACCTTAGAAGGTCTCTTTTTCTTTCCTGGACTAGAATACTCACTTTTTCGTTTGTTTCATGTTGCAAAAGTAGTAATGTCATACGTCAATGTCCTGGTAATAAAATTTGTAGATTACTCAGCAAGGACTCGGGTAACAGCAAAAGCTTAAGTAGTTCATATTAAAAAATATTTAATTTTCAGCAGTTCATTGTATGTGTTAAATTCTTGGTTACAGCAAAAAGATTGTAACATACAGCATCACAGTGATGTATAATCAAGCCGTAACAGTGCAGTTTATTTCAACTGTGTAAACAAAAGTAGTTCTGTAATGGCACTCTCACGAATCAAATCCTGGCACACAGAATCTCAAAGTCAAAAGAAATATTTTCAAAGAAAAGAATACCTCAAACTGAAGCACAGTACATGAACCTGACCAAAATGGACCATTTAGCATTTCAGAGGAGAAAAAAAAGGTGTCGGAATTTTTTCTTGGTTGCTTTTAAGGAAATTAAGTCTTAATTTTTTCAAGGCATCCGTCCAGTGCACAAAATATTTTTATTATTATTGAATGATGTCAACAAAGAGTACACATCTCTGAATTATGACCATGTGAATACCTCCTACAGTGACATTATTATAGGAGACAAGAGATGATTTGGGAATGTCATTGTCTCTATAGCATGACACCCGCAGAAGATATTCCCCAAGAAATATAAACAAGTTCTTAAGAAATAAAATCCAACAAGTCCATCAAAGAAACTTCCTTTGTGAGCAAGTATCTAGGAGGAAAGTCAGAGTCTTTCTTTGCTGTAACAGAAGTAAACGATTTGATTATAGGACAAAGTACATACTGTAAACTGTAAAATGAGGATTCCATTTTAAATACACTCATCTCAAAGAGATTTGAAATATTAGCACCTAAAATGTAATGCTAGGATTTAAAAAATTTTAGTAGTTTTCAGGCCATGCATAAGATATAGCTCGCTTGACAGATAGAGTTTTGACAGCAACATTTTAGTGTTCCATGAGATCCTCTTAAAAAAAAACCCGTATAGGTCTGAGTGCCACTACATTTTACACATGTACCTTTCATACAGGAAGCTTTGCATATGTTCCATCTGCAGAGAGCAAGCCCCACAGCAGCAGGAGGTATAGATAGAGCAAAGAAGTTACAGTTATTAAAAAATACTGGAAAACTGGGAGTACGTGATATAATTACAAGCTGGTATCTTCAGTTTACAGAAAGCTATAAATTTGCCTCTTTAAAAATAGACATCCAACATGTGCTTACTCACATGCTGACACAGAATTCATGCAGACTATTAGAAAAAAATAACCCTCATAAATTTTACCCTTCGGAAATGCTGCGTATACTTCCTCCTCACATAAACCGAAGCCCCTCAGAAACAGGGACCTAATCTGCAGCTCACCCGAAGCAACATGTAATTGCTTCCTCTGTAATGAGAGGTGAACAGCAGTACCAAGCAGGAAATTTCATTGAATCGTAATTCATTTCAAACACTGTTAAATCCAAATCCATGTTCGTTTGTCATTAAGCAGTAAGACTACAGTTTAAAAAAAAAAACAAACCAAACTATTTTCTTGGAGGAAGGACATTCTCTTCATAATAGCCTGGATTTACTACATTTCCAGCTGGATCATATCTAGCCACCACAAATGTTGAGCCATCACTAGCAGATGCTTTTCCAACTCCCATCCTTTTTGTGTTCTTCCAAACCATTGCTGTGAAGTGACCTGAAAAGGGATAAGCATATGCATTCATTTTAGATCCTAAACCTAAAACATTCCCTTTAACATATGATGGGGGTGAGGGGGAGAGAAAGAACAACACAAAACTGTTTCTTTCTCTAACAGGAAAACAAGCAAAGGACATGAAAAGAAAACTAGACCTAGCAATTTGTCTCGAAAAAACCTGATCTGATTCCACACTACTACTTCCATTTCCATGTCCTACATCCAAATAAGAATACCTAGCATGAAAATCATGAAAGAAGAAGTTTGATGAGTATCTGATATAAAAGTTGACAAATCATAATTTTCACTCCCTACAGCATAAATAGCAGTTCTTACAGTGATTATTACTCATTTGCTTTGACCATCTCATATTCCCCCATGTGCCTGCATGTGCAACTCTTCAAAATAACACCAACTCTGTGGCTTCTTTTGCCTGGTAACAGTCACCCCCTGCTATGTTACTGCTTTATCAGTTGTATCTTCTGTACAAAGACAGACCCCATGGCAGGAAACCACAATGTTTTTCACCTGAAACAAGCTTGGGTATACCACTTGCTCGATCATTACTCAAGCAATAATGATCTTATGTTCATTCAGCACTGGATTCTCAATATACAGTCAAAGGCCTGGGATGGATCTCCAAATGATGTGTGAAGTTATCTCTGTGACTGGAGTGATACAACTTGGTAGAAGACACAAGTCAATGTAAACAACAGCATAGGACATTTAGTAAGACACCTATATGATTCCAATTTAATATTTCTACAAATTAATTTTCTGTAAAAGGAAGTTGCCTTCTAAAAACTTCAGAGTCAGAGGAAAAAATACAATATTAAATTAAGCCACAAATTTTACTTACTTTCTCATTTGTCAGTTTTCTTCTACCCTTTTGTAAGTTTCTAACACAAAATTTTGGGGAAATTCTATACTTTTTTGTAAGAAATAAAGGTAGTGGTTTTTTTAAAAATTACAAAACCAAGTTGGTTAGCCAATTTCTTAAAGAAAAAGCTCTGTTGTTGAAGAAACACTGCCCAATATGAACTTACCTGTCCCAGAAGAAAACCCTGGGTTTTGAAAGCTGTAGTTTTTTATTTCACTGTACCATCTGTCAGCCACATCCTTTCCTGAAAGGCAAAAGAAATCTGCTGTGGAATCAGGGCGTAAGCACAGAAGTGTAGCCTGCCCAGCAAGATCTTACATTAACAGTTGGCAAGAACCTCTAGAAACATTGAGAAATAGTCCTTTTACTGAAAAGAGTTTTTGAAATGTAGGTAACATGACAACACGTATAACTTTCCAAGTATTGTTTTGCAATAGCTGTTGCTAATCAGTTACTAAATAGCCGAGTGCTTTTGGTGAAGCATTCTCACACCATCATCTATGACTTGGGTTCTGCTCGACACAAACACAGTCCCTCAATTCCTTCACTGTTTCAATGCCTGGGCAGGGAAGCCACAAAGCAGCTGTAGAACCAGGTAGGGTTCATCCCATTCAGGGAAGATCTCTGCAGTAAGGTGCTCATCTGGGAGGGCAGAGCTGATGAAGAGTGCTGTACCATCCCCAGCACATCAGGAAATGGAATCACCCAGCAGTTCTCACCTTTGGTTAAAACTTTACAATGCTGAAGTCAGAAAAAACTTTAGAAAAGAGAGGTCTGTGTGGCACAGCATTTGGATTGAATTGGGGCAGGAATCCTTTTAGTCTGCAAATAATCATCTGGCAATTTAACACATTGAGTTTTAATTTAATTTAATTAATTTAATTTAACACATGGGGGGGGGGTTCTGCCCACAAACTTCTGTAACTTTCAGCCTGTAAGGTAGTGAAGAAACACCTCCCTCAACTTGGATGAGTGCTCCCCTGTCATTAGGCTTCTACATAGAGCTTTCAGCAGCTCCTCCCTATTGGAACTTGTTTGAAAAGACTGAAGTGAGCCTTGCCAGATTTTCTGAGGAAAGGGCACAGGGACCTTTTCTACAGGGAAGTGTTCCAGCTGTGGTTGTGGCAGTATGAAGGTATCCCCTTACAGCTCCAAACAAAGAAAAATGACACTTCTGACATTCTCTAGTTTTCTGTGTTCTCATCAACATTTAATACTTGGAATTTCTGAGTGCATTTACTTTTAGTGGTTCTTACTTAGCACTTGGGCCATTGTGAATGTTCTCTTTGAGCCATTCTAACTCAGGGTGCTACAGTGAGACACCTCATACAGACATGCCAAGGATTTCACTGACCACAGCTGTGTAAGGGCTATGACTACAGCCAGTGATGTAGCACTACATGCCTATAGGTCTCTAAGGCTGATGTTTGCCAGAGTAATAATCTTTCCCTGTTTTCTGTTAAGAGTTAAGCAAACTGATAGAAAGGAGGACATTCTGATAATCTGCACCGGAGAGAGTGGAACAGGCAGCACATTGGGCAGGAGCTCAGACCAGAACTTGCAGATGCTATGTACTCAAAAGTCAAATGTTACTTCTTTTCCATTACTGGCTGTTCGGAAATTCTTGTGTCAAACATTGTGGAGGGAAAAGGGGGCAGTTTTTTCCCTGAGCTACATCAATAATGAAATTTCTGCTTAGCATTCCAGGAAGTATAATGCAAGGCCAGTTGATTTCATAGCAAGCTGCCAATGCTGCTAAGCCTACCATGTCATGAAGTCATGAAGAACGTTGGTCCCTGGTGGACTTTTGGCTGCAGAACAGCAGTGACTCATGTTTTGCTATTTTGCAGCAAGAAGTCTTAAGCTCGCACTGTTCAAGAAGTTAACCGAGCTGTTAATTCACTGAAACTTCAGTTGCTTTATGAGTGCTGTTTCCTAAGAGGATGGGGTTGCTAGCCTGGCAAGCTGGCTGTCAGAATTCATCTATGCCACACTGCTTCTTAGGAGTGGTGATCTCTTAGTAAAGTCAATTTACATTTGCTACATAAAAAGGTAGCAAAACCTCTCTTGCTTTCTTTTTTCCCTGCTCTCCCTGCACAAAACAACAAACCCCGTTGACCTGTTTTACGGCTGAAGTTTCTATTGCAAAAAAATCCCAAACATGTTCATTTGTTGCTCACACTAAAGAGAAAATGAACACTGAAAAGCTTGCAAAGAGCTCTCTTTATGCAATTCAAGGGGAAAAGAAAAAAGCACGTAGTAAAAAAAAAACAACACAACCCAAACAAAAATATTATCCTGTCCCACCAAAGGATTTAGTTGTGATTTTGGCAGGCTGCGTGGAACAGAAGTACAGACTGTGACTACAGATACGTCAGATCTTATGAAGCAGATGTGTTTTGTGTGTACAAGTGCTTAAGTGACTATTCCATCAGTAATACTTTTACAGACGTAGGACTGCATTGCCCCTGCTACCAGCACTTTATTCCCTTCATTCATTAATATTCCAGTGGGGTGTAGCATAAAGAGCAGTTCAAGAGAAAGTCATTCCCACTCTGCTTCCTGTAGGTCTCAGCAGTATACCCAGGCTCCACGTGACAGCTTGAAAAGTTTGTTGGGAAATGAGGCAACATACATGGGAGTTTTGACAAACACAGGATCGCTTTATAATTATTTTTCTGTAATTTAAAGAATCCCATCCATATGAGGGCTTTGTAACACTTTAATTCAAGGGAGATGGCAACAGCATCAGGCAAGACTACCTCAGTCCTGTACGTGCGAGACAACAGACATAGTTGGGTAGTCTGGAAGCAGATTGCTATTTTCCATTTGTTCATGTGCGGGTTCAGGTTATCTTTATGTGGCTCTGTCGTCATCCTCCTTGAATTAAGAGTCAGGGCATAATAGGCACTGAGAAATTAAAGACTGACTTGTTCCCAGCCAAAAAGACCACAGGACTAGGCTCCTTTTGTGTGACCATCTTGAAATCATGTTAAAGAAGTGTCCTGAATGTATTGTATCTGTCATTTGCTGCAAGGATGAGGGGGTTCCTCCATGGAAGTTATGAGTATGCAAGAAGACCGGTACCTAGTAATTAAACATGCTCTCTTTCCTCTAAAATACTTTTCCTCTAATTCTTTGCCCCTTGGGAAGCAATAAGCAACACAGTGGTGGGACTCAAGCCAAACCACTGTTGAAAGTCACAGATGATGCAGAGGGGACTAAGGGAAGATTCTGGTTTGAGCCTGGTGACCTCTGGGCTTCCAGAGGCCTGGAGAAAAGGACCCAAGAGAGACCAGCAGAGGGGTTGGCAGAGCACTGAGCCTACCTGCTTGAGCAGCAACTTTCATACTCAGACTTGATGGTTCAGATTACTGACCACAGTATTTCTGCTTCATATTATTACAGAATAGGTGACAGTTCTATTTAGTGCTTTCCCCTTTAATGTTTAAATGTTTCAATGAAAACAGTTCCCACTCCCCCAAAATACCCCCAAAAACAGGGGTTGGTTCTTGTTCAAAATGCATTTCAATCAGGAGGAAAGAAATCCCATTCCTACCCCTCATTTCCAATTATAGCAGAAATGATTGAAGTTTACTTGCACAAAAAGCATGCAGATCTGTCCAACAGCCAGCACCACAGTTTCTCCTCTGTTGTTCCCCTTACAGAACCAATTGCCTTTTTTTTTTTTTTTTTTTTTTTTTTAAGTTTCCTTCCTGTTTGCATTACTGCATTCATAGTTTCAACACTTTGTCTATGGAAAATAGCTTGACTCCACCCTTCCAGTGATAGTTGATAGCCTACTTGCTTCATTTTGGAACAAGATGAATCTTACTCGTGTTTCATCAGTACTATGACTCTGGACATACCTACATCACTCAAAAACTTGGTAAAACAACCCTTGAATTAATATCCAAGTGTAGTTCTGGACCAAACTAGGTCCAGAATCAGCACAGTGATTTTTTATTTTTTTTTAATCCAAGCTATGAGTTAGTAACCTGGCCACATAGTGTTGGCCACACTCAAGTTGTCTCATATGGTCAGTTCTCTGACCACATGAGGAAAGTCCATTCACCACCATTTACACCACAGTCCTGGTGTAAAGTTCTTCTGTTGATACCTCTCTCTGAAGGAAAGAGAGAAAAAGTGGCCACTGCATGTAAGCAGGCGTGAGGACTCTTCCCTGGCCATGCCCTGCATCTGATCTGTTGTCCTCTTCTCTCATTATATTTCATTTCTAACTATTCTCCTGGGTGAGGAGCTTTATTCTGTGTGGATGGGGGCTGCCTTAGTGCCAATCACTGCTATCACACCAAGGGCTGCAGGGACCTGGGTGCCAGGAACTGGAGCAGTAGTGCAGCTGCAAGTGTGTGAGTACAAGGAAAGGGCAAGCTGGACTGGCTGGTGAGTGTGTGGAGTGGTCTGGGAGGAGCTGGTACAGAAGTGTTTGGTCACCAAAGGGACAAGGGGGGTCCTGGCTGAACACCAGGGAGCTGTGAGTGTGTCTGTGTGTGTGAGATGTGCTGTACCAGCAACTGGAGTGGAAATGGAGCCTCAGGGGTTTGTATGTCCACGTGCCAGCAGCTGGGGAGACTGGGATACAGGGGCAGGGACTGGGCAGACTGAGTGTCTGAGCTCAGCTGCTGCAGGGATCCACACTGGAATTTTCCTTCCATTACTGACGTATTAGATATCTATTATTTCATGCTATAAAATATAATAATGAATTTCTCAGGGGGCAGCCTTACTGTTTCCCTTCATGTTGAAGAATCCTTAAATCTTCAAGTAATTCCACTGAGCAAGTTGCTAAAAACATTCTAATAAAATCCCGCAGAAGATATTTCTGTGCAAGGATAGGCAGCACCATAACAATCCACTTAAACTCAGTACCCCAAGCCTCCAAATTTTCCTCAAACATTTTTCTAGCATTTGTTATTGCAACTTTCATTCCACCAGTCTGAGGGGAAAATAGGTAGAGGTAGATTTAAATTTGCCTCTGAAATAGAATATCTACCTGGACTGAAGTCACACTGATAGTTATAGGAAGTAATCCTCTGTTGGAGAGTTTTTGGAAGAAAATGGACATGTGAGCAATCCTGGCTATTTAGCATTGGCCAGAGTGACCTAAGGGCCTTGAGACCCAGCTGCAAGGTTATTAAAAGATCAGCTACAGGCAAAAGATAAGGGAGTTGGCAGCAGAAAAGAAGAATAACAGGGTGGGAAAGCATCTCATAGACAGCGCATAAACAGCTGTATTTAACCAGTTAGATAGTGCCCTGTGGCTTCTGAAGAATGTGTTGTACCAATCAGCAATATGCTTATATTATGCTGTCAGCCTGACTGTGTATAAAAGGGTTACCACTACTCCCAATAAACAGCAATACTTTGATTATATTCATCTGCCTGTTGTCCACTGCGCTCTTCCCGACAATTGTCTACTTTTAGCATTCCTCATGCAGGTCCTCATTTTATTTTCCTTTCTTTTATTTAACAGCAGTGTATGAGCTTCACACCAGACAGCAAGAGGTGCAGCAGGGCAGGCTCTCAGTTAGAGCGTGCTTCTCCAGGGCTGGGACAAAAAGTCTCTGTGTCACTCTGCCCACTAAACCCAATCTATAGGCAGGCCCTGGTTCCTCCCAAAACAGATCTGGGTGATAACACAGTGAATTCCTCTTACAGTCTCTCTAGAGTTCATGAGCTGCAGTGTTTTCCTATGGCACACTCTTCAAGACCACACCAGCCATCCCAAGCAGAATTCAGAATTCCAGTGCTTGCCTGCAGCCTCCCGACACACGGGAAATGAGAGGAGGCATCCTGAGGAGGCTGTCATACTCCAGCTGCCAAGGCAGGCTGGGGACTTGCATTTGCAGCAGATGACAGCTTACTTACCCAAACACAGACAGAGAGAAGGCTGCCACGGAACAGTTCCTGCAGGACTGGAGCGAGGAAACAGCTGACAACTATTTCTTGTATTACAGGGATAAACATATTTCCAGCAGCAGCTTTAGACTATGTACCTCTAAAATCCTGGACTCAAGATATTTTCTACCAGGAGAGGGGTCACATTAGAAGGTTCTTATAACTTAAATCTTCTCAAAAACAAAAAAACCCCACACCTTCTAGCATTATAACACAACTCACTAAAGACAAAATAAACAACAGCATCATCTCTCTCTCTTTTTTTTTTTTTTTTTCTTTTTTTTTTCCCCCCAAGAGAATACAGTGTATGCTGGAGGTTTATTGAGTTTTGCTTTACCTGGGAAAGAAACTGTCACAGTGGGCAGCAAATGGAAGGGAATAGACCCTTCCCTTTGTGTTCCACCCCTCTCAGAGTCTGAAAGAGCCTCCTTCTTTAGTTCCTCATGCTCAAATGATGACAGAAACCAGAAGATACTGCCTGCTTTTGTTAAGCCCCTGAATGGATGCCTTAATACAAATATCAGCCTCATTGAGCAGAGTACAAATTAACTATCCAAAGGGAACTATATGAGAACAAGAGAAGGAATGAACCAGCTCCACAGAGATGACGATTAAGCCCAGATGAGAGAATAACTTCCTTTGAAAAACTAGCTTTCTCATTCTGGTACTCTGAATGATCCTGCTACATAGGAAATGTAGAAGTGCTCTAGAGAACAAGAGGATGTAGCTTATTTTTTTTTCAGTAAGGCATTCAATCCTCTGGATAAAATAAAACAGCAACAGAATTGCTCAAATCTGGCAAGTTATGTAGGGAAGCAGTGCATTGAAGAAACAAATGGGATCCAGAAAAAGACAGGCATTCATGTTTTGTTTCCAGCTCTCTAAATGTGAATTCTGTGACTTTAACCTCAAGGGGGGAAGGAGCACAGGCCATTCACACAGACAAGAAAGAAGCAGTAAGCTCAGTCAGTGAGTCATAGCCACTATGCAAACTTTGCCATAAATCTGTGTTTTCCCATGCTGCTCTGAACCCTTGCCTCAGACTCATGCAATGGACAGAATGCCAAATATGAATAGATCAAATTGTATTTTTCCACCCTGGATTTCTTTTTTCAACATGAAAAATACCCCCTAGGGACTAAAGTTGGCACTCACAGAGGAACCAAGCAGTGTCTGTCCCTGGGGCTAAAATTCACTTACTAAAATTTCCAGACCCTTCAAACAGCCTGAAGAAAAGAGCTTCTGCCTCCTTAAGACTGCTGGAAAATCCAGATGGGAATAAAGCAAGCAAGTGGTCACTTTTAATACATCTCACCTGCTGTCTCAGTAGGCTAAGGCTTGAGCCCTGCCCACTGGAGCAGGCAAGAGGGAGCAGCGGGCTGAACACCACTCCAACCAAAGGCGTATTGCAGGCTATCAGCCTGGCCAAAATTCAGCTCCTCAGGTACCGAAGGCTGCCACTTTCATTCTACACTTATGAGCAGGAAAATCTATGGAGTGTTTCTGTTGTCAAAAGTATAGGCATGGAGAAGGGCTCAAAGCCTGTGTGCCTACAGAGCAGATGTGTAACCTCAGCCTCTGTCACTGTGGTGTCTGCCCCTGCCTTGGCTTTGCCCCCTCACAGAGGACCTGCTGTGTAGCATGCACTGGCCAGTGCCCCACCTTCCTCACCATAGCTGGCCCGGGGTCAGCTCTCTCTTTGTCTGGGACAAACTGTAGTGAAATAAGGCAATGAGGCAACCAGGTGCCACTAATTACCAGGTAGTGGGCACGAGCTTGTGTTAAGCCCACCTGTGCCTGATTAGGACGGGCCCCCACTGTGCATGAGCAGGATTAGGGGGCCAATAAAAGGTGAGGCCTGAGACACAAGCTCAGCTCATTCCTGAGCAAGCCAGCAGACAGGTTAGCTGATTCTGGGGCAGTAGCACTGAGCCAGGCTAACCAATCCTGAGGGCAACAGACTCAGAGCACTATTTGTGAACATCTGCTGGAACACGTGTTTGGACCTCAGAGCACCGTGCCCTAAGAGAGGTTCATCTTGCAACAACAAACTAAGGATAAAAGTGAAGTTCAGGGCAGTGACAGCTTCCTTTTCTCCTCCTATGGACATTCACGTAGCACTCCAGGCAGCTCCACAGCTGGGACATAGGTAGCTGCCAAGTCCTGCTTCCAAAGGGATACTCTACCACAGTCCCTTGCCTCCTCTGTGTCTATATGTGCTCCTTGCTTGCAGTGACTGCAAGCCACTGTCCTGTCCCCATGGAGCCTGGGCTGGATTGTGATGGATGTATATTCAAAGGAGAAGAAATGCCAGTAACTCTTTCAAGCAGATGCTCTGAGCCCAAAGCACATGAAGCAAGACATTTATCCAGTGTCTGAGACAAGAGAAGAAAGCTTACCTGGTTGGTCATAGGATGCCCAAGCTAGGTTTTCTCCACATTTTCCACTGGCAGATTCAGAGCTGTGCTTGAGTACCCTTGTGGCAGCCAGTTCTTCTGCATACCTAGCAAAGGAATCCACACATTGAGTCAGAGACCACAGGGAGCAGAGAGGAGGAGCAGGAGGAAGAGGAGGAAATCCAAGCAAGGATTTTTGTTGGAAGACAATGGTTTAATCCAAATTACTCAGCTGAAAAGGCCTGAAGAAAAGGATGCTTTAGGTTTACACAGATCTAAGTATTAGGCAAAGGGAAGGTCTAGAAGCCATTTTCCCTGTGTCTAGAGGTCATTTTCATAAGCATCTGCTTTACTCCTGAGAAGGGCGTAGAAGAAATCAAAGGGCAGATTTCCCCCCACTATGATCTGCCCAGCACCTGGAAATCCACTGGACATACTTAGCTGTAGCTGCATCAGTTGCTAGAGGTGTCACCTCCTGACTTTTCTAGGCCCCTCACAGGAGTAATTTAAATGTTTTTTATTAGATGAATAAAAGACCAAACGGAAGATTCAACCAAAGCAAGTGTAAAAAAGCCCTATATTGACAAATTTTAAAAAAGCCAAAAGCAAAACGAGCAAAGTGCCAGGTAACAGGAGAAGGGGACCACACAGAGAGTCTGAGGCAACAACCAGATATACCAACACAGGGATAAGCACCACTGTTCTACAGAAGTAGATGTGTGAGAGCAGGGGATGCATTTTATTGTTTTGCAACAGGGTGAAGAAGTACATCACATGTAAAAAAATTATTCCCTTTATTCACCATTGGAGAGGCTTTGTATGGAGAAAGTGAAATTGGAAAGACTGTTATTTCTCATGGCACAGGAGATTGGATGAGACACAAAATCATCAGGTCATAGATTTAAAAGTCAAGTAAGACAAAGCACTTTTTCCACAGTGTGCAGTGAAAGTCATCACCACAGGATGATGCAGACACCAAGGAGCATGGAGGTTTGAAATGGAGCAAAACAAATTTACAGTTTGTGTGTGGCTTGTGCAGTCTTCAGGAGTTATAAAAAAAAAAAAATCAACAAAAAAACAGGATACAATATAACTTCCAGGAGAAATCTGTAATTCAAGGGAAAAGATAATGGGAGAAAGGTTCAACTCATTTGTTTTGTCCTGCCACTCCTTCCCTAATGATTAGTTTCTGGCATCTGCCAGGCAGGTAATTTGTCTCATTGAACATTTTGGCACAACCTAGAACTTTAAGTCATTAAGTTCTCATTTCCTTCTGTCCTACTCCTCTCAAAAAAAAAAAAAAAAAAAAAATCTATAGGATCTTTAGATGTTCCTTCATGCCCATTATTACTACAGTCCTGTAATTTTTCTCTTTGTAGATTCCCACGTCCCAAGCTAGAGACAAGACTGGAACAAAGTACACAGACAAAGTTGCCAAGGATTTGAGACAAAGGGTGATTAATACACTCTAGCTCAGGATTTGAAAGCATGAGATTTGCATCTGAGATCATCACCCTCTGCTTCATTACAGTCAGAGATAAACAGACACCTGCTGAGGCTGACTCATCTCATGCTCAAGCACGGATGCAAGAGTCAGTTCATCTAACCTGTCACAGTTACTGGAACTGAAAATAGTAGGAAACAGACCATTTTCAACACTGATAGAGAAGCTTGGAGAAGTACCCAGAGATACACCAGCTATATACCAACAAAGGTGTAAGATATAACTGAAGAAAAGCTTTCTTTGGAAAGTTCTTCTTTGAAATTAAGATTATGCAAAATATGTCTTGAAAAATAGGAGTTTCCTTTGATTTCATGCCTTTTATTGAGATCAAACCATTTCTAGTTCTTGCTACCAAACAGTTTCACCAGCCTCTTTTTGTCTTTTAAATCTTGCAAGTGAAATTACAGACCTCAACCAAAGTTTTCCTACTGTTACTCATTATAGTGGAGAAAGTCAGCTGAGACTGGAGGAGACTGTGAGGAATTCCAGAAGGACCTAAAAATACCCAGCAAGGGTATTAGAGATACTTAGAGATAAATGTGGAGCATATTTGACAGAATAATCTGAACTATTCACACAAGTCGACTTGTTCAAACCAGCTGTAGCACTTTGGAGACACAACAAGTGTTACTGACAAGTCAATGACATTTCTTCCTCGTTGTCAGGCATTGTGTAAACCAGAAACACAACAGCCCTTTAAAGAACAGTAGGAAAACCCCAGCAGATTACAGAACTATGTGGATGAGTCACAGGCATTCCATCTCTCAGCAATACTGTATCCAGTTATCATGCAGTCCCAAGGAAAAAGAAAAAGGAAAAAAATTAAGACAGATTTTTCTTGGTGGCAGAGGGCATGTCCACATACCACGTACACGGTGTGTTGTACAGCACAACACCTGGCAGAGATCTCTGGTCAAGGAGTGCAGGAGGCGGTACATCTGTGTGACAGCACAGAACCATGCTGGGACAGTAAACTGGGATCTGGAAAGGCTACAGACTCTCCAGCTTCCAGGCAGCTGGTGAGGAGAAGTTATGGTGGAAAACCTAACAGGCGATGAGAGCTCATGTCTACTGGGATCAAACTGGCCCCTATTTATTTATTTTCTTAACAGTTAAATCAGCACTTACTCCTTCAAGTATCTCCCTTGAACTATGAGGAACTATGAAAAAAAAAAAAAAATGAAGGTTTTCAAATCTACTTTGAAAAAGGTTGCTGTAAAGGCAAAGGAAATAATCTGGTTGTCGTTCCTACAGCAAAGAGGACAAGCAGTGCAGGACTCAAATTTCTGTAAAGAAGACTTAGATCAGCATGAAGATGAATTCACTGTACTTTGACTGATAAGAAGTTGTGCTTCTGCAGCTCTGGAGAAGAGGTAAGATGTGTTCCTCCTGACAGCAAGAGAACAATGTATACTGATTTTGCTTTTGGGGCAGGAAGACAGCCAATTTGATCTGAAAGTACTTCCTTCTGATTTCATTGATATTAGACCAGTCATCACTTCCTACCATGAAAAAAGTCCTTTTCTCACTACTTCAGCACCAGTGGGTGTTCTCCTGCAGATGACAACCCATCATAGGACAGAGGTCTGGATGCAGCATGTTTTAGGCAATTACCCTCTGCAGAGGAGACAAACCAGATGTATGTGGACACACGGAGCCCGTGTCTGGAAAAAGTTGCAAGAAAGATTTGTATGTTTGTGACCACACAAGTGTCCATGTGACCAGCTGGTGTTTTGTGATGGAGAAAGAAGGAACAAAAAAGTCTGGGTAGGGAGACAGAAAGAGTAGGGTCTCTCACTTTCCACCTACTAAGTCTTCACTGAGTATCAGCACATCAGAAGGCAATTTTTTTTCACAGTGTGCAGTCAAACCTAACAGATAAAAGTGTCACAAATCTCATTAGAGAAAAGAAAGGACTGAACTCACTGTTGGGCTCCTCTGTTTAGCTTCTTGCAGAGTTTTAATGGGGGGACTCCGTGTTTCTTCCTGTAGTCATTGTGTGCTTTCAAGACTTCTTCAGCAAATTGTTTGGAAGCTGAAATCACATCAAAAAAATTGGAAAGGTCTGTCAAATACAGACATCAGTGAAGACAGAAAAAACATAACCTGTAGCCAAGATGCTGGTGCAGGCTAGAGTGAAGAACAGAAGAATACCACCCTCATTACCTGGTAGTAGGGTGAAATCAGCCATTAATACCTTCTACTCAGGAACTCCGAGACACTCCCATTGGGATGATACACCCTCACTAAAGACTGAAGAAAAATGTGAACCTTATTCCCTTCCTCAACAGCAAGGTGACTTAAGGTTAGTTTGACTGACTTCTATGGTAAAATTTCAGCTCACAGCATCACCATTGCAAAGTCTCATGGTCAGTCTCAAATAGGTCCCTTGAGGAGATGAACAAAAAAAAAAAAAAAAAAATTGTCACTGTATGCAAGAATTTTTTGTACTAACCAGAGCCACCACCTAAAGAAAACAGATACTGAAATGTGTGGAACCCTGCAATGCTACGAAGCACACCCTGTTCTCTTTGTTCATTACATAGAGCAAATTAATAGAAATCTTAAAATCCAACAATAATTGGTTCAAGACAAGCACCAAGTGGTAAGGAAAGAAAGAATTGCTGGGGATGATTTTCTTTCCCCCTGTGCTAGAGCACAGTTGGTAAATAGCAGAATTCCAAAGTTACTGCAAAACTTGAGAAACAGCTCCTGGTTTTACTCTTGGGGCTTTCAGCAGCACAAGGCAGAGGACAGGGGACAAGTCACAGTGCAATTCATCTTAATGGTAATTTCATGTTGCCTCCTTTTATGACTTTGCTTATTTTTTTCCCCAAGATTCAGAGAAAAAAAAATAAACTTCCCTGGTACTGATCACTCTGTAGAATTTGCTTTTTAAAGAGACATTTGGAACCTGAAACAGGGTATTGGGGCAATTAGAGAAGTATGGAGACCATCTTTAAAGCAGTTTTTCTCTGTTTTTCTGAAGCTTCTGAACAGGCCAAGACATCTTTGAATATTTACTCCACTTTTACCATGGCACAGGTTTCTACATTTATTAATGATTCACCAGCTTTATTTCTGAATATTCCAATTAGCACAACTACCACCACCATTTTCTTTGTCAGAGACTTTTGAGGCTTGAGTAGACCTCATGTCTAGAAATTATTTCCTATTATTAAGCTTAGCTTTCTCAACTTACTCTCACTACTCAATCCTAACAATGATATTCAGTCATTCCCTCCCATGCTACTGCATGTGCACTATTCTGCTGTTTGCAGTGATGCATTTTCCTACAAGAAAGCTGTCAGTTTGCACATACTGCTCTTGTAACTTTTTCCTAAGGTGACTACCAAGCCCAACCTCATGTTTTAAGCTGTTTTCAAGAGTTCTCTCCAGTTGCCCCAACAGCTTTAGGATACTACAACAGACTAAGATAATCTCAATATCCAATACATTTAGAAAGCCACTACTGTTTCACATAATACCTTACACCTTTTGAGCATAGTCTGAAGTTGGGTTGACCTTTTCCAATTCAAAGTGTCATTGTGGACATATTTTAATATAGAATCATAGAATCATAGAATAGGCTGGGTTGGAAGGGACCTCAGAGATCATCGAGTCCAACCCTTGAACAACTACCGCCACAGTCACTAGACCATGGCACTGAGTGCCACATCCAGTCTCTTTTTAAATGTCTCCAGGGACGAAGAGTCCACCGCCTCCCCAGGCAGCCCATTCCAATGTCTGATCACCCTTTCCGTGAAAAAATTCTTTCTAATATCCAATCTGAACTTCCCCCGGCACAATTTAAGACCGTGCCCTCTTGTCTTACTGAGAGTTGCCTGGGAAAAGAGACCAACCCCCGCCTGGCTCCATCCTCCTTTCAGGTAGTTGTAGAGAGCAATATATTCTCCATCAACATGCTTTCAGGCTCATTTTTTTGGAATAAAATTGTTAGCATAACACATCAACAAGCACCCTGTTGAATAAGATGGAATCTTCCCACCACCTTCCTCTCTTAGGTTTTCCTTCAATTTTGTGTGTCACAAGCTGCATATTATCAAATAAAACCAGGCACCTCCACTCTGGTGTCTAAGCACCCACACACCCATTTGCTAACAAACTTGCCCCATCACCCTTACTATCATTGCCCATAACTCAGTGATTCTGTCAAGCCAGGGTCATAAATCTCTCTGCTGCATCATTTCTAAGGCATCTGTCAGAGGTTAGTGAGGAAAGCAAGCACGAGGCCAGGTCATTTAACTTCACTGATGCAGCAGTCCATGCTTCCAGCAGGGAAACTTTAAACCAGCCCACAAATCAAAGTTGAAATACACAGCTTTGGAAGTTGCATCACCTACTCCAGGCTGCATTTTTCTGCACAAGACCACCTTAAGGTTGTGGTTGTTATCCTCTAGACTTAGTAACTCATCTTCTCAGCATTAAATAGTAAACAAACAATCTGATCTGAAAAGGTAGAAGTCTCTATTAAGAATAATTGCTCTCAATGTCAATAAAAATAAAAAATTCTTTTAAAAGTGAAGTCAGGGGAAATACAGGCTTTGTCAGCTGTCCATCCATTAACAGAAGTATTGCATAACCCAGCTCATAACATTTTGACTTGCAAAGACCCACAGGACATGAACAAAACCGAGTTTCTTCAAGCCATGGCAGGCACCATTATGCTGTCCCTAGAGAACCTCCATCCTCCCCTTCCCTCAGAGGTGGCCACTATAGAAACACTTATCTGCCATGACTCAAGCTCATGTGCTCCCCACCTTCCCCTGCACAGCTTCTCCTGTGCATGCTGATGTGTGGAGAGGGACACTCAGCTGCCAAGAGCACTTCAGATTTGTTTTGGAAGACATGTTAAGTTTTTTCCATTTTACCAATGTTCCATACACTGAGAAACCAGACATGAAAAGTGAGAGCTCACAGGGGTTTTCAGGCTCCCACCCAAATGGGAACAGCTTCCCAAGCAGCTTTGGAGATGTACTTGTTTCCCTTCATGTAGGCTGCTTAAGCTGCTAGAAAACATTATTTCCTGCTGCCAGGAAGTTAGGTTTGGTCATGAATCATTACACAGCTTAATCAGTAAAACAACTAAAGGTATTAGATACAGTTGCTTGCTTCTTATGATTCAATTATTTGCCTCTGTTTTGATTTCTTCTGGAACATTGGTTATGATAATAACAGCACATGGCAACAAATTTCTATGCTATGATGTGGTACAGAGCACACCTTACAGTTGCTATTTGTTTGGACCTTCAGTTTCATCGATCAACTTTGTGTGACACTGGAAAAGTAAGCATAGGAATCCAGGGTACCTGTTCCCATATGATTTGTTTTCCTGACTATCCTATTTCTCCATCCTCTCACTCTCTCTACATAGTGCCAATCGATTCAGTTTTTCTCAAGTGAAGAACACTTCATGCCTCCAGGTAGCAACAGGGCAATGGCTTTCAACTGGAAGAAGGTAGATTTAGATTAGAAATTAGGAAGAAATTCTTTCCGCTGAGGATGGTGAGACACAGGCAAAGGTTGCCCAGGGAAGCTGTGGATATCCCCTCCCTGAAGTGTTCAAGGCCAGGTTGGCTGGGACTTTGAGCAACCTGGTCTGGTGGGAGGTGTCCCTGCCCATCATTGGAATCCTAGGTGGAACTAGATGAACTTTAAGGTCTCTCCCAACCCAAACCATTCTGTGATTCTATGAATTCAGGCAGATTGACACTTCCACCCAGTTTAGTGCTGTCTGCAAGCTCACTAAGGGTGCACTCTATCCCCCCATCAATAAAGATGTTAAACAGGAGCAGTCCCAGAATTGAGACCTGGGGGACACCACTCATGACCATCTCCAAGCTGGACTTAAATACACTTACACAACTCTTGGGACCCAGACATCCAACCAGTTGTTTATCCAGTGCATGCATCCAAACCAGGAGCAGACAGCTTCCTCTGGAGAATGTTGTGGGGAACTGTGTCAAAGGCCTTACTAAAGTCAAGGCAGATTTAGGTTGGATGTAAAATGGAAGCAAGTTATCTGAACATGTCTTCCACAATACTAGATGCTCTGCATCATTCTGGCAGATGATGCAACTGTACCTGCTCCACTGGTCTTGCAGAGCTGCAAGATGATGTGCAGGAAAAATAACAGTGAAATATTCCACAAACCCAAACACAAAACCTTTCCACCCAATACAAACACAAAAGAAATGCTCAGAGCAGCCCTTGTGTCACCAGTCAGGATCCACATCACATCAGAGATACATTTGCCTAGCAAAACAGGTGTACCTTTTTATGACTAAGTATCCACCCCAGCGATTCAAGAAAGATTCAAGATTCAAGAAAGAGCCTAGTATCAGTTTCTAGGAGTATCATTTTTTTCCTGGTGTTCTCTGACCTATTGTTTATGGATTAATCTTCATGGGCAATTTTTTATTTTCCATACATTTTAATTTTTGCTATTTAGCTTTCAGATAATTAAAATACAGTGAAGTTAACGAGAAACAGACCTGATGTAGAATCCTACAACTATGTTTGTCTCAATCCCTCTTTGAACCTCAACATAGACCTCAGCTTTTCATCCAATATGTGCATGATAATGACCTCACTTTTCAGTTCTGACACAAAATTAATAATTAGAAATATGCTCACATCATGGTTAGAGCAACATATCTGAAGAAAGCTACAAAAATACACTTCAAAGGACCCACCCTTTTGGAAAGAGGTAAACACAAAAGCCTGGTACCACCAACCCTGGCAGTCTGACTCACAGTACCCAGGACATTACATTTTACTTCCACACTCCTTCCTGGCCAGAACACAGGGAGGAACATTAGTTACCCAGGCAGAAAGAATATATGGAGAGAACACAAATACAAAATAGGCAGAAAACACATACAAAGGCAATCAGGTAGCTATGTAGGCATCTCTGCTTTAATATTGAAATCCCCTCAGTCTCTTGACTCTGCAGAATTGTTCTACCCTACTCTGACAGCAGGAATGGGGTGTGGAATGATAATGCAGCAAATGCAACTTCTAATATGCCCAACAGCTTTGTGGTAAAAAAATTCCTCAGAGGCTTCAGGGAACTACAAAGTAATTATATCAATAAGTGCTTTATTACTGTCCAAGATAACTGAAGATGCTTCTATTTCATCAAACTTCTCTGAGTATATTAACAGATTGGAGACAAAGAAAATTCTTGAGTAGATGACATTCCATTTTCTTATAACCACATTTTCATCTAGACCTTTCTAAGACAGACTTGTTTATTAATAATAATATTTATTAATAATCTTTATCCTGACTTAAAATGTAATTTCCTGGAAACAAGCTCCAGCTGAATCTTTCACACTCTGAGAATAATGTTCCTCTGATGGAGAATTGACAGGCATTTAAATGACACGGGAACCATGAAGGGAACAGTTATGCCTCTACTTTATTTTGACTCAGCACTTTGTTTTGAAGTCACAAGCACCCCAGGAAGACCTTACATTGGCTGGTGTCTGGTGTGCCACAGGGAGGGAATATTCCTGGTGTCTTTCTTCATGTAATTGACTGAACTTTCTTGCTCCCCATTTGGGACAGTAACATCTTCAAAGACTGGGCCTTAATGCTGTTCTTAAATAAGCCATTTGGGAGGTGGCAGATCTGATGCTCCAATTCATGAATCACTTCCAGCCATAAGAGTTGCTTTCCTTCAGTGCTAAACTCCCCTGTACTCTTAACAAAATGGATCACTTGGAAACATACAGAAGAAATGAAAACACATATACATCCTGGAGGGAAGCAAAGATAAAGTAACTATATTCAGAATGCATTATATTCTGGGTGGGCTTTCTTTGTCATCTTTTACACCTTTGGACTAAGAATTCAATAAGGGGGCAACATCTCCATCCCATGCAACAGGCATTTATGGGAGCCATCCTAATTCTTGGAACACTATTTCCCTTCCAGGTTGAATTATTCTATGACCCCACCAAAATTTAGAAGAGAAAGCATTGCTTATGGGAATGAAAGGAATTGGGAGTTACAATTAGACACTAATTTGAATGGGGGGAGTTTCCTGGAACTTCCATGTGTTTATCAGGTTGCTCAAAATAGCTTTCCCTTCATCTCAAGAATCTCCTCTTCAGGGACCAGATTCTCTGATGTCTTTCAGCATTCAGTTTTCTCTGAACTTTTCTCACACACCTGCCTACCACTGGGGTGAGCTTCAGGGCAACAACAAGGTGTCTGAGTTAATTTAATCTGATGCACAAAGTCCCCATTCATTTTATCTGGGTTTCCTTCACAGCAAACTGGCTACTTAATAACCTCACATGAACTAGGCCATGTGACATAACCCACTATTTTCCCCCATACCCAATTTGAGGCATCTTGCTTGAGAATATGAAGCTGCCAGGGTAATAGTATTTCAATGACATTAGTCATGTCACTATTTGATTGCAAATCCTATTCTTGCTATAATAGACAGTGTTGATTACTTCCTCACTTAAGGTCTTTTATAAACTGTTAGGCAATTGACTGCACTGATTAAAAAGGAACACCTGGTAAACTGGAAACTGCACAGCTCTGAGATGCAGCAAAGCCTTCTGTGATAAAAGAATCTTAAAAAAAAAAACAACAAAACCAAAACCAAACAAAAAAAAAAAAAAAAAAAAAATCAAACAAAAAAGCAGCACTAATCAGCAGATTTGAGCACTGACAGAAACGAGTTCTCACTTCCACTGGAGGGACAAGGGTGGGGGGAGAAGTCCTCTGCTGGCAGCCCATCCAAACAATCAGACCAAGAAGCCTGTGAACAAGTCACCACCTCGACCTTGTGTAAGGCTGGAACTGACTGCTCATCATATCTAGAGAAGCCAGTGTTGGCTTTGGATTAGAGACAACAAGTATTGTTTTTACTACTATCCTGCCATGGAGGACTAGATATTGTAATCAGGACACAAACACACAAAGCCAGCCCTGGCAGAAAGCTAATGAGTAAGATGATAATATTTTTGAGAAGGCTATGGATACCCTCCTGTTAGTAAGGCCTTGCATCCTTAAATCTAATCACCAGACAGTTCCTAGGGTACAAAAACTTCAAAACACAAAGCACCACGCAACCTCCACGTGTTAGAACTGACCACACTATCCAGAGGAGAAAGTGAAGCAGTCTTTTCCATTTCTTCTCCTCCCCCTTTTCCAACATCATATCTGCTTAGATTGTGAAGAAAATAAGGTGCACCTGTATTCATTAATGAGGAAGACCAGAAAGCAGAACTTCCCTACCACCAAATCTGAGCTTCAGCCATTAAGTTGTGATTCCACCTCATAATACTGTTTGCATGAGGCCAGCACAATACTATACTCTTTAGCAAGTAACATTTTTAAGCCCTCTTAACTCATTTGCATGTCTAACTTCAGTAACTTTGCTGGTTGCTTATTCCATTTCGGATGCTGCATAGTTCTTGGGATCTGTGGATGTGGTGCTTCTGGAGGCAGCAACAGGGAGAACCTTGATACACTGTGCCAAGTTCATTTTACATAGCACTGTTAGCTCTCTGGTGCCAACCTGAGTCTCTGGAAAGAGAAGGATTTTGCAAAGAAGAACTGAAGAAAGTTGGAAGAACTATCCCACTTGTCCTGGGATATGCTCTGCCATTTTATACCTTTATCATTTATATTATGCCATTGCTTGGCATAGCTTTCATTTCATCAGCTCAAATACCCTCCCACCTTGTTTTTCTGCCAAGGACATCCAAGCTAGCTGGGGCAATGCTCAAAGTATGTTTATTTATGCACATCCCTGAGGCATGGAAATATGGATGTGCACATTTCTTCTGACCACTGATGTGTAAACTCACATATTCAGTAGTCCAGACCAGACAGGGCGATACAGGAAGCTTTCTTTACCCAATTTACTATCAGTTACATGATCTTTTTCTCATACCCCTGTTCAACAGGCTAAATCCCTATTTTCATAACTCAAAATCTTGAAAAACACTGTCTTTATTTCATAGAATCATTAAATGGTTTGGGTTGGAAGGGATCTTTAAATGTCTTCCAGCCCACCTCCCCTGCAATGAGTAAAGACATCTTCAGCTAGATCAGGCTGCTCAAAGCCCATCCAACGTGACCTTGAATGTTTTTCCAGTAATGGGACATCTACCACCTCTCTGGGCAACCTGTTCCTGTGTTTTACCATCCTAAGAAAAAAGATCTTCCCTGTGTCTACTCTGAACACAATAGATTTAAAAGCTCAGACAGGCATATTGCCCCCACACCTCCTGCTGCAAGGTAAAATTCCACCTAAACACCAAAGTCTTTTAACCCCTTTATTTCAGTGTTCCTTCTGCAGCTTACACACTGGCCCAGTGCTCAGAAGCAGACAGACAAGGAATGCACATACTGCCTACACCCAGAGACTGCAATTCCAAAAACAAGCCCTTTGCATCTCTCCAGAAAGTCAGTGCCACACCTACAGCATTGTGTCACGGGCTTCCCCTCCTATCACCTGACATTAGGGACAGTTTAGGGGGATATATTAAAGTCTGAATATCAGGAAACACTTTTTCATTGCTAGGGTGACAAAGCAGTGGCACAGACTGCCCAGAGAGGTTGTGGAGTCTCCATCCTTGGACATCCTCAAAAGCCATCAGGACGCGTTCCTGGGCAACCAGCTCTAGGTAATCCTGCTTGAGCAGGAGAGCTGGATGCTATGACCTCCAGAGGTCCCTTCCCACCTCAAACATTCTGTGATTCTAAGCTGAGAGGTCTATTTTAGTAATAGGTCTCCATAAGGGAAAATTCAAGAACAGGTTACGCCCTACCACAGTTCACCCCATATCACTTTTTGAGGATCACTCATTATGTGCCCACCACGTGCCAGTGGCCCACAGAAATTACAAATGTGACAAACAAACCCATAGGGCACACTTAAGAGGCTATTCAACAACTTCTCCACATGTGCCTACCACAAACTATCATCAGAGCTATCTCATAGAAAAGAGTTCCCCTGTTTACAGTTACAACAGGGTATGGAGACTTCAGCAAAATGTGCAACCTCATTTCAGCTTTGTGATGTACAGGTGTCTGACCTCCTACCTGCCTGTGCAGGAACCACTTCTTACTTTTGGCCCCCCATCTGCCCCCCTCTCTGCAGGGCCCTCAGCCCAGCTCTGCCAGAGCTGCTGCTCAGACCTCCAAAGACTGGGCAGAACTGGCTTCCATCTGCCTGTAAAAACATAACATAGATATGCTGCAGCTAATCTCCTGGAGAACAGCATGGCCTCCACCAAAAATAGTGATCTTAAATAGCATTCTGGCCCATTGAGATAAGTAATAAACAATAAAGCAGTTAAAATCAAGAGACTCGTTTTCTCATACTTTTTGTTCCTGCACATAAGAGCAGCAACTGAGGCAAATTCAAATCCAGGCAAGATAGTCACTACCAGTGTTACTGAAAGAAAACCCAGGCTTTCAATGTTTCCAGTAATAGAATTTTTCTTCATGCTTTTTTGTTTTCTTTTGCAACATTTCTTGAAGGATTCAGAAAGGAGGGCTGATGGCTTTTGATGTGACCTTATGGCATGGAAAACCTTGGTAGATATGTTGGTTGCTACAGACCATCACAATCTGTCTTTTTTTTTTGTGAGACCTTGATACTTATTTGGTATTTATCTGCCTTGAGCATGAGGAGCTAAGGCTGCTAACCTAACAGCCAGCAGGAGTAACCCCTGTTGCACAGCACAGCTGCATCCTCATCCTCTCCCCTGCTGAAACCCTCACGGTTCAACAGAGAGGTAAAATTTGGCCCTTAGTGTGTTTGTGAAAGCCTGATGCCTTTTTGGCAGATTCATCTCTATTTGCCATTTACTGAGCTTGAACCAAGCAATCGGTCTCTTCTACACACAAAAACTGGAGAGATGTGGGGGTTTAACCAAATTCACTTTATCTTTAAAAGGCTCTTTTCCTACTACACCTCCAGTTAAGGTCTGAAACAGCATCTTGTACTGACAAGTTCTGCAAAGGTCCTGCTGTTAGCAAAGGTGAATGCTCGGTCTCTAGCAGTTCAGACTAATTTTTCCTCTGTCCTCACCAGTCCTGTAAATCCAGCCAGCATGAAATGCCTTGTCATTTTGGCAGCTTGCAGGTATGACATTTCTCAGAAAGCAAACAGGTCATTTCTCTAGCAGTCTTGTACTTTTGTTACGACCTGATACAGCTGTGCCCTACTGAGATGCTGGAGTACAAGTTTGAACTTTAGAACAGCTCAAAACATAGCTTGTTCCACAGAAAATCCATTTCGCTGTGCTCCAAAGGTGCATCTGAAGGGTTAAAACCCAGAACGTGCCTCAAAGGAAGATTAAAACCAGCAGAGAAAATTGCACTGAGTTTGGTTCCTGTCTCTCTTCTCTTTGTCAAATCCTTTGTTTTTGCACTGACTCACCAGGCAGCACAGTGGGTTAACTCCCAGCTCTTTTTCAGGAGTCTCACCCATGTTTGCCGGAAAAGGGAAAAAAGGAAAGAGGGGGGGAAACAGGGAAAGAGGGGGGGAAACAGGGAAAGAGGGGGGGAAACAGGGAAAGAGGGGGGGAAACAGGGAAAGAGGGGGGGAAACAGGGAAAGAGGGGGGGAAACAGGGAAAGAGGGGGGGAAACAGGGAAAGAGGGGGGGAAACAGGGAAAGAGGGGGGGAAACAGGGAAAGAGGGGGGGAAACAGGGAAAGAGGGGGGGAAACAGGGAAAGAGGGGGGGAAACAGGGAAAGAGGGGGGGAAACAGGGAAAGAGGGGGGGAAACAGGGAAAGAGGGGGGGAAACAGGGAAAGAGGGGGGGAAACCAAGCACTGAAAAAAGATAGGCAGTATTTACTAAGCCTGTCCTTGCCTTTGTCCGATAGCACCGGCACACACCGTCCAGAAGAATCAGGACAAGTCCCCTGCTGTAATCCCCACCTGGTTTTTAGGGAGTGAGCAGGGTGAGCTCCCTTCCTGCACCAAGACAGGGTCAGAGGGGAAGTGGAAGAAATGAGACTTTGAGCAGCCTTTTCCTGCCAACATCCCAACCTTTTGAGAAACTCCCACCTCAGAGCAGAAACCCCTTGTGCTCTACCGCGGGGGAGTGGAGCTGGCAGCCCCCTGCTTCCCGCAGCATCTCCTGCAGCTGCTCGCATGGATTTCCCCTCTGGGATGAGGGATGCCCGCAGGACCCCGGCCTCCGACCACGCACAGCTGCAGGGGGGTCACAGCCCTGCCAACACAGCCCTGCTAACAAAGAGCAGCCAGCTCATCCTCACCTCATTTCCTGCAGAAAAGACTTTTTTTGACCCCCAACCCTTTCCGTTCAAGCTCTGCGGGATCTATGGGGGGAGGAGCCTGCACCACCCGGCTCATCTAAACGCTGTCCGAAAAGAGAAGACCAAGGGAAGAGCAGAGGGGTTCCCTGTGTTTGGCTTAAGTATTTTCAGGTTTAATGGCCCTGGGAGGTTTTTCTAAGCCTGACGAGGACGCCTCAGTACAAATTTGGTTTTAGCAGCCTGCAGTATCCAAAGAAGTCAGCTGAGTCAGAAGTGCTGATGTCTTCCAAAACTTAGCTCTTATTCAGTGAAGCAAAACCAATGCTAAGTCTCTAGCTCTGATACTTGCAAAGAATATTGCTTCAAATATAATCCAGCAGGTAGGAACAACACATTATTAGGGTGCATTTATCAAAGAACTGAGATTTCCAACAGCCGGATTGCTTTGCACGGGGATCCTTGGTCCTCAAGATAGAGTTACCAAAAATAAAAAGTTAAAGAAACTGAAAACATTTATTCTAAAATAGTGACCTCACTACACATGAATTAGACCACCCTTAAATTTGTACCTGGAAGTAAACTCTACCACAGTCTTTCTCACCCAGGAGGAAAGCAAGCACTGTTTGGAGGTCAGACAGATTCCAACCTGTTGCATTTCCATGCATCCCAGTATAGAGAAACCTGGCTGCATCATGTCCTCAAGAGTGCTACAAAAGAAACATGGGGTATTTTTCACTAAACACAGAGGAAGTGGTGCTCTGAAATAGCTGCTCTTGTCCATTCAAAAGCAACCCCACTGAATGATCTCAGACAGAAATTCAAAGATTTCAGTGCACTGGAAAGGACAGATGGGGTTTAGTCAATAAACCAATTGTCAGGACAGGATCTCAGTTTTATGATTCATCTAAAAGTACCACACACAGCTCAAAGATGGCAACCTAGACCCAGTTTGCCATTGGTTTGAAAAGCATGACATTAAGTGACAAAAATTTTTTAACCTGTATTTATATCCCAGGCTGTATTTTATAATTACTTAAGGATGAAAACAATACCTACACGAGCACTGGCAAAACCCATTTCTAGTCTGTTGTTGCTGCCAACCATGAAACAACCAACTTTGTGAAGTAATAAATGTGCAGGAAATAATAAAGACAGTAACCATCTCATTATTATATTTGTGATTTGCAAACAGAAACTGTGAATATTTTAAAGTAAGATGAGATTTTAATAATTTGGGGATTGGGAACTGGACAGTGGAATATCTCCACTGCTTTGGCCCATTTAGCTTTGCTAATGTAATGCACAGGCTCTAGACTTATCTATTAGTACTTTTTATTCAAATAGCAGAGAAATGCTGAACATGATGCTTCAGACTGCAGACTGAAATAACTGACTGCAGTTATTTCAATTGTAAAGTTATTTACTAATTCCCAACCCACTTGAAAACCTATGCAGCTTCCAGGACATGGGGCCAAAACCACCCCCTGGCAGCTATATGGTACTTTGCCTGGACTGTCATAACATCAAGCCCTTTACAGTTACATTTGCAGACAGATCTAATATCATCTAGGATGCTGATTTTTTTTTTTTTTTTTTTAATAAAAAAAGGAAAAAAAATTAACACACTTATTCAGAGGCCTAGTAAAGTGTTATCCACAAAGACTTTCTTCACAGTTATCTGGAAGAGGCTTATGGTTTTGAGTGAATCAAGTACTAAGTTTTGCTGAACGTGTTCCATATGAGCCCCTTAAGCACAGGACAGGCAGACAATATGCTGCCAGGCTCCCATTTGTCACAATTATAATGCCCTAACCACAAGACCAAAAAATGAACAGTTTCACAGCCGTTTCAGAAGCTCAGCAGATTTTTCTCATGACCAAAAGATGGGCAAAGCCCTAGAGCACAAGTGCTCTCTTCTTAAGACCTCCAGCTCCTTGAGAGCTTCAGAGGAGCCCTCCACCAGCTGAGAGTGCCAGAGCAAGGCATGTGGAGAGCCCGCAGCAGCGGGGAAAGGACCAAGAATGCAGCCAGCTGCAGGGAGAGGCTTCACAAATCCCGGTACAGCTGGGGAAGAGACTTTGGAGCTGAGCGAAATTATCCTTGGTTAAACAGTAACCAAGTCTTAAATCTAAATCCTCCCAATACGAAGGCTGATAAAAACTTCACCCCCTCACAGCATCCTGCTGCCTATCTGCCAGGAAGGTAAATTTTATCAGACAGCTATACACAAAACTATTTTTAAGTTATAGGGCTTATAATTACTTCATACAGCAAAGCTACGGAAAGTTACAAACTGCAAGCCATATACAAACTACAACTACCCCTGCACTGTGCAGGCTGGGGAGGAGGGGTCGTTTTCCTTGCTTTTTTCTATTTAACCCTGTATCAGACAGAAAGCTCCTCCCAGGCTGTACCATGCACAAATGAAAGCTGCTTTCTCGGAAGAAACCCAGTAACGCTTTAGCCTTAGTTTCCATTTAGTTTCCGAGCACAAAACCGGGCACAGAGATTTTAAAACCAGACAGCCAACTGCACGAAGGCGTTTGCTCACCTGATTTTCCCATGATCAAGTGGTGTTTGGTATTATTATTTTTTTTTTTTTTTTAATTTCACCTGCTGCCTCTCCGAGTTTCTCTGCGAAGTGCCGGGGAGGGAAGCTCTCGCAATTTCAGCCCAAGTTCTGCAGCCGCCTGCGACCGCTGCTGGAGGAAACTCAGCAGCAGCAACGTGTTACCACCCCTTCTTCAGCACTGGAATAAGCCTGCCCATGCCTTATAAGGCAGAGGGGGACACACTTTTTTTTTTTTTTTTTTTTTTTTTTGTCTTAAAAAGATCCTCTTTAGGGTCAGGAGGTATTTATCCTCCACAGTAACCAAGCAGCTCCAAAACACCATATGGTTTCACATACCAATTTAGCTTAGTAATCACGGCTGTCTTCTGATAAGAGGAGGCTGTGGAAAGAAATTCTGCTGACAAATAAACCTGCTTCCACAGCTGCCATACGCTGTGAGGTTATTTCATACAGCTAAATACTTACTAAAGTTTTACCCAGTTACTGTATGTGAAGTCGAAAGAGGCAGGTGACAAGACAGTTTGAAGTACACCCATGTTTTATGTCTAAAATCACATTCTGCACTGGTATGACACGTGTAGAAGGTATTAGTAAAATACAGCATAAGATTTTGCAGGTTAAACAGGAACCGTGCTGATGCTGTACTTCTGTAAAAAGAGCTGGATGTGTGTATGCCTCATTTTATCTGTGCAAGCACCCTGTGCCACTGTTATCTTCATACTTCATCAAAATACCTCAAGCTGATCTGGCAAATATTAACTACTTCAACTACGTCAGATGTGATACTTTGATTAAAGCTAAGAAGTGCTGCTTCTCTCTAAACAGTCATTCAGTTATGTGTTTCCAACTTTCATCTTTTCATCATTACAATAAATTATGAGGTCAATCCTTCCCACTTTTTTTTACAGTGCCTTTCAAAATGTCGAGGTTATACTTGGTTTTCTGCCAAGTCTGTTAGCTCAGCACATTCTAATTATCCTTTACCTCTGAAGGCTGAGCCCCATGATGAGAAAAGAAAACTCAGAAATAAAATGTTTTTTTTCCTTTTAAAATAAGTAGCAACATACCTTCACTAGCATACTGGTCCTCCTGAGGCTGCTGCATTGTTGAGGCTGACACAGAGGCTGAGGAGGTGCCACTACTGATGGGACCACTAAGAAGAAATATGGGGGTAATTGATCACCACCCAGAAGAGGAAACCATAGGGTGTGAGAGCTCACTCCTCTTCCCTTTCCTGGTAAGAAAACAGGCAGCAGAGCAGGATGAAGAGGTCAGAGAAGGTGGAGAAGGACATCACATCCCACTCCCTCTGCCTTGAGAGTGGTGGCTGCTGGCTGAGGAGCAGGGTGGAGAGCTGGAGCAGGTACTATCAGAGCCCTTGATCTGGTGGCAAAAGCCACTGTTAACCATGGGCCCATCTCTGAAACCCTTGTTTCTAAAAAGGCTCTGCTAAACTTGAAATTCTGGGTTGTATTACTCCTATGACATATATCAACGCCCAGAAATATCCTGTGCCACCCTACTGCTTTTGCTTGACAAGAAGGTGAAGAGAATTCCAATTTGCTTAGCTGGGGAGTCTTTGGTATTTAAAATGTTAATATTTATCCTGATAGCTGATTGTTACATTTTATACTGCTTATGTTTCAGATCTTTATAATATTCAGCCACATTATTAAGCAACATCCTACACTGCTATTAAGAAAACAGCATCAATATTTTCAAAAGCGACCAGAGACACCTGCATGTGATTTTTCACAACATTCTGTGTTTCCTAACTTGGAAAGGAGGGTTTCTGTGATCCGGCAAAAATCCAGTGTTACCGGCAGGGAAAAAAATGGTTCTTTTTCTGATCAGAAAACAAGAAATCAAAATCAGTGCTGAGGCATGAAATGTGAAAATTACCAGTTACTACAAAGTAAATGTAGTGACTCATCAGAGACTGGGAAGTAACGTATGCTGAGATACACAAAGACCAAAGAGGAAGTGGGGAGCTGTGCTTTTTTAGCATTTTAATGTTACCTGATGAAATTTCCACACTAACAAATATTGCTGATCTTATCAGATGGAAATTTGGAGGAAGTATGTACACTTATAATTAGAATGTAATTGAATCTTTGAAAGCAATAAAAGCACTTAAATAAAAAACTCTGCTAGGGAAATTTGCAAACTGTAAATCATTAATATCCTTTTACCAGTTTCAGGTAGTATCAAATATACAGACATCTGAGAGGAAACAAATGGGATTTCCAGTTGATGATGGATTGGAGCACCTCCAGATGCATGTGTATTTAATTACTGCATGATTCCTTACATAGCAAATACTGGGATGAAATTTGTATTATCTCATATTGAGCACTGGAAACTATCTTACAGAAACAGAGATGCCCTGATATGACAACCAGATATGAGTACAGCATTCTGCTTCCTATAGCAACACCTACTAAGCATTTCTGGAAAAGATGCAAAAAAAATGTACAATATGGACTGACTTGTTTTCAGTTGTTCCACCTTTATGCTAAAAGGAAAACAGAACACTAACAGCTGGCTAGAAAAAAATTAACACTTAACTACTAAAGACTGGTGTAACAAATATTCTTTCTGGAAATAGGTCATAGAATACATAAGAAGGAAAAATGCAATTTGAAAGGAAGTGCTTGAATCAGGGAGTCAGAGATAATTCATCTGCAGTAGAGCTATTTCAACTACATCCTAAAAGTCTGTGGCTAAACTTTTGATGCTAGACTGGATATGTGACATTCAGATGACAAAATGGATTCCTTCTTCTACCCTCTGTTCCCTTTTCTCCCACCAAGGCAATTCCATTTCACCCATTTGCATCCACCCTTCTCTTTATCTCGATGTGACTGGCCCTAGAGCTTGTCTTATCACCTCCTCCAGTGCTACCATACAAAACCCCACGTCCTTCCCCTGCTTTGCCTTTCTGGAAGCTTCCTGCACCCCTTCTTACCAGTGGTTTCTCTTCACTGTCACCCAAGGTGTCCTGTGTCACCTGCTGTGTGCTGCTGGCTATGCAGACCCCCAGTGCCTGCACTCAGGCTCAGACACATTTAAGAAGGCCTGAGATAAACCTTTTGATATGTGCATGCTCTGATGGGTCCAGCTGATGCAAATGGCTCTCATCACTAATGTTTTGAGTAATTAATTCAGTACATCAGTTGGTATCAATCGGGTACCATTAGGGTCCTACACAGACCAACCAGGACAGGCACCTGACAGCTCAATTCAGCTCATAGGTGGCTCATGGTATGGATGGGCCTACTCTCTGCTGGGTAAAAACCTGGCTAGATGGCCCAGCCCAGAGAGTTGTGCTGAACAGAGTTAAATCTGGTTGGTGGCTGGTCAACCAGTGGTGTCCTCCAGGGCTCAGTTTTAGGACCATTTAGTATCTTTATTAGTGATCTAGATGGGGGGATTGAGTGCTTTGTCAGCAAATTTGCTGATCTGCTTGAGGGTAGGAAGGGTCTGCGGAGGGACTTGTGCTGGCTGGATAGATGGCAGGGACACCAACAAGGCCAAATGGTAGGTCCTGAATTTCGGTCACAACAACCCCATGCAGCACTATAGGCTTGGGGAAGAGTGGCTGGAAAAACTTCCCAGCAGAAAAGGACCTGAGGTGCTGGTTGACAGCTGGCTGAGTATGAGCCAGCAGTGTCCCCAGGTGATGTGATGCCCCACCAGCATCCTGGCTTGTATCAGGAATAGTGTGGGCAGCAGGGGAAGGGAAGTGTTTGTTCTTCTGTGCTCAGCACTGGTGAGGCTGCACCTCGAGTGCTGTGTTCAGTTCTGGGCCCCTCACTACAAAGAAGACATTGAGTTTTTGGAGTGAGTTCAGAGAAGGGCAACTTCCAGGGAAGTGATTCTGCCCCTGTACTCAGCGCTGGTGAGGCCACACCTCGAGTCCTGTGTCCAGTTCTGGGCCCCTCAGTTCAGGAAAGAGATTGAGGTCCTGGAGCAGGTCCAAAGGAGGGCAACCAGGCTGGTGAAGGGACTCCAGCACAGATCCTATGAGGAGAGGCTGAGGGAGCTGGGGGTGTTCAGCCTGGAGAAGAGGAGGCTCAGGGGAGACCTCATCACTCTCTACAACTCCCTGAAAGGAGGGGGTAGCCAGGGGGGGGTTGGTCTCTTTTCCCAGGCAACTCTCAGCAAGACAAGAGGGCACGGTCTCAAGTTGTGCCAGGGGAGGTTTAGGTTGGACATTAGAAAGAGTTTCTTTACTGAGAGGGTGATCAGACATTGGAATGGGCTGCCCCGGGAAGTAGAGGATTCTCCATCCCTGAAGATATTTAAAAAGAGACTGGATGTGGCACTCAGTGCCATGGTCTGGTAATTGCAGCGGTAGTGGATCAAGGGTTGGACTTGATGATCTCTGAGGTCCCTTCCAACCCAGCCAATTCTATGATTCTATGATTCTATGATTATTAATGATCTAGATGGGGGGATTGAGTGCTTTGTTAGTAAATATGTTGATCTGCTTGAGGCTACGAAGGGTCTGCGGTGGGACCTGTACTGGCTGGATAGATGGGAGGGAGACCAATTTTATGAGGCTCAACAAGGCCAAGTGGTAGGTCCTGAATTTCGGTCACAACAACCCCATGCAGCACTATAGGCCTGGGGAAGAGTGGCTGGAAAAACTTCCCAGCAGAAAAGGACCTGGGGTGCTGGTTGACAGCTGGCTGAGTATGAGCCAGCAGTGTCCCCAGGTGATGTGATGCCCCACCAGCATCCTGGCTTGTATCAGGAATAGTGTGGGCAGCATGAGAAGGGAAGTGTTTGTTCTTCTGTGCTCAGCACTGGTGAGGCTGCACCTCGAGTGCTGTGTTCAGTTCTGGGCCCCTCACTACAAGGGAGACATTGAGTTTCTGGAGCAAGTTCAGAGGAGGGCAACCAAGCTGGTGAAGGGTCTGGAAAACAAATCCTATGAGGAGAGGCCAAGAGAACTGGGAATATTCAGTTTGGGGAAAAGGAGGCTGAAGGGAGACATTAGCTCTCTCTACAACTACCTGAAAGGAGGTTGTAGTGAGGTGGGTGTTGGCTTCTTCTCGCAAGTGAGTAACAATAGAGGAAAACTAGAATAACTAGAGGAAATGGCCTGAAGTTGAACCAGGAAAGGTTTAGAATGGATACTAGGAAGAATTTCTTTACTGAAGGAGTAGTCAGGCACTGGAACAGGCTGCCCAGGGTGGTGGCAGGGTCACCGTCCCTGGAGATATTAAAAAAATACATAGACGTGGCATTTCAAGACACTCGCTAATGGACATGGTGGGGTTTTCCTGAGCTGATGGTTGGTCTTGATGATCTTAGAGGTCTGCTCCAACTGTGAAAATTCTGTGATTCTGTGATCACAACACTATCATACATAAGCCCTGCCAAGGAGGTGTGTATGCCTAACAGCCTTCTTTTAAAAGCAACACTAAGAAGTTTGTCCACAAGTCAAACCATGCATACAAAATATATAACATCATATATAGTGACAAGAAAGAGGTGAACAGTAATATGGTGCACTAGGCTACCAATCAACTACAAAACTCCATACTGAAATAAAATGATAACAGGGCAAAAATGATGGTAGAATATTTGAGAATATTCCTCTTATTCTGGTTTTGCCAGGTTTTGTTCGTGGGACCTAAACTGGTATTGTCATTTCACCTGAAAGTATTCCAGGCTGTGTAGCAGGTCACAAAAATTAGACTGTAACACAGTTGGAGATGCTAATTTTTATTTAGAAGAGGATATATCAGTCTCTGCCTTCTAGTTTGTCCATTACTCTCAGATTCTGAAGAGGCTGAAAAGAACTGAGCTGAAAAGAACAGTGATACGAAAGCAATGCTATTTCACTTTTCTCAGCACTGTGTTGTTATCAGGTGGCCACATGCAAAAAACTCTCTCAGAAAACTGGAGACAGTCAGTGTGGAGTAGTCATTGCTTTTAAATTCTTCCTACACATTGCAAGATAATGATTGTGCATGACTTATCAACAATGCTCTTATGGACTGGATTCTAAGCAAAGTTCTGGGGACAAAATGTAGGAATACAGGCAGTGCCCTTCTCTTAAGAGTCCCAGCATCCTCCCCAGCTGACATTCTTCAGCCTCAGTACTTGACCATCAAAATGTCTGAGAGCACGAGTACTAAAATCTCACCAGAGCAGGACAGTGAGATGCCCACTTCAGCCTCAGGATGTTCCTCAACATGGGTCAAACTACTTTGGTTCTGTGTTCAATAATGAAAATGAGGAAAGCCCTCAGCAAGGTTGTTCTCAACTCCTTCCATGCAGAAGAAAGATAAAGCACAATCTCCATAAGAACTGTCATTTCCCACCTCTGCAAATGCATGGGGTGCTTCCCTTGCACCCTGCCACGAAGAAGATGTGGAACCCCTGTTATCCTGCAGCAGGCAGGGGTGAGGTCAGCCTTGGAGTACACAGTTCGGGTAACAAAGGGAAGGAGAGGGTACCCTGGAAGGAATTATTGCACAAGAAAGGAATTGAGAACATTCAGCAGGAAGAGGGCTTCAGTCAGTGCTACAAAACATTATTTCTGTCCTTCAAGGTTGTGGTGGACTGAACAGTACGTGGCACATGATGTTAGGACACTTTTTGGGCTGTTTCAGCACAAAACTTTAGGCTGAGGGTAAACCTTATTTTCCCAGGCCCACTGCTCTGTGGCAATGACAAAAGTCCAGTGTCAGCCCAGGGGAGCCCAGGCACACACAGGAGTCAGATGAGCAGGCCAGGTCTGGTGTATCCATCCATCCATCAACAAGCTGACTCCACAGCACGTGTGGTTTTGCCTTCTTGTGTGTAGTTCTGCAATCTGCTACATTTTCTATCAGATCCACACACGCAGTAACCTTTGTTTTAAGCAAAACCAGCATCCTACTAAATTGAAGCACCTCCTGCTTAACAGCCACAGATTTAGCTGTTACATTAAGATACCCTTGTATATGAACAACTTCATGAGTCAGAAAGTAAATTTGAGCATGCTGAATGAGATCACACAATTGTGACAGGTCCTGAAAACATGTTCAGAAGAAAATGCATCTGATAGTGACTAAAGAAACATACAAGGCAGACCATGTGATTGTGTTACCTCTGATTTAATTGCACCTTGAATGACACATGCAGTTCTGGTCTCCTGATCTCAAAAATGATACTGCAGAAGTTAGAAAAGATCACAGAAAGACAACAAGGGCATGAAAGATTCATACACAAAACAGCAAGGTTTTGAGCAACCTGGAAGGTAACCCTGCCCATTTTAGGGGGCTTAGAACCAGATGATCTTTTAAGGCCTCTTCCAAACCAAACCATTCCATGACTGTCATTCTTCAGCCAAGGGAAGAGATCATCCTGCTGGGTCACCTGGCCCTGCTTCCACCTCCTGTACACTTCCTTCTTATGTCTGAATTCACTTAGGAGATCTATGACTGTTCTTCCATGTGACTCCTCCATGATCTCCTCTCCAGCAGCTTTCCTACCAGGCTCTTCACAATTCCTCTGTGTGAATTTCATTTCTATACCAGCCACCCAGACAATTGCTCAGATATAGAACTCCAGCAGCACCACATCTGCATTCATCACACAGCTTTGGTTCAGTCTTTGTGGTCCTGAAGAGTGCTGTTTGCCAGCCTGGGGCTATGCCCATCTCAGCAAGTAGTTCAGCACAGCAGAGGCAGATTTGGAAGAAGCAACCTAATGTTCAAACTTAATGTTTCTTTCACTGAGTTTCATCTTGACCTATGACTCACTCAAGGCCAGAAGCATGGAATGAATACCCAACAGCAGCCTGGGTATTCCCTGAGCCTCCTGAAGCAATGCTCTGCATATGTATCTGAAAAAAAATCCATTTCACACTCATATCTGGCAAAGTGAGTGCCAGAATGCTAATTGAGATGGTTACTGGAGTATCATCTAGCCCTGCTTTTGCTGATCTCTTTCTCTTGTTGATTTAAAGTCCTTCTCATCATTTCATCCAACTCACTTGGCAGAGTCTTGACTTTTCTCACTGGTATTTGCAACGAGTTTGAAACAGAGCTGCTCATTTCCCTTGTTAGCTAACAACATCATAGTTGATTTTCCTTAGGCAAGATTTCTCTGGCATTACTGCTTTGTATTTTTCTTCTTTTTGCTACAGAAACATAATTGAATCCAGGAAAAGTCAAAATACAGAAAGAAACCATATTTTTTGTTCAATTATATTGTTTAGTATTTTTGCCCTCAATAAATACTTTTTCCCTTAAAAGACTTCAACTACACTGAATTTTAGATGCAACAGGCACACTTCCAAAAAAAATCCCCAGCAATCACCAACACCAAGAACAAGGGGCACTGCTTATCACCAGCAGTTGAACCATTGACTTTGGAGTTGATAGAACATTGCTAGAGAGAGGCACCTGAACAGGATGCACAGCTCTGGTCCAGACTGCCCTTTGAGTTCTCCTAGTATGGTTAAAGCCTCTCCTAAAACTGTGTACTTGGAAGCAATGCACTACAAGGCAAAAAAAGAAACTGGAAAGGTAACAAAATTGCATGTGTATGTCAGGTCTGTGATGGATCTTCATTCTTACCTCCCTCGTTCAGGGATCTCACCCTCATCTCTTCATGCTGCTCCAAGTTCTGTCACCACAAGGTTACACCTTAGCATTTACCCTGGCTTATCTCCTGGGTGTGCCGTTTTCTGCCTCTTCCATCCCTGCAAAAAACTTTTAATTTTTCTGTATGAATCAAGCTGAACTGAATTTAGTAGTTGGCTTATAGTGTTGGTCAAAGGTTGGATCAGGTGATCTTGGAGGTCTCTTCCAACCTATAATATTCTGTAATTTATGATTAACACTTCCTGGATATAATACAAGACTGTATGCAAAAAAAAAAAAAAAAAAAAAAAAAAAAAGAAAAAAGGTTTGCAGAAACAAGGGTGTAGTTTGATATTGTCAGGTGAAACACAAGACCACAACAGCAAACAGGTAACTATAAGTTTATTGGTAACATTCTCAACACTGCAATCAGCCCCAGTAATTGCACAGAGGGTTGTGAGGTAAAAGCAGCCAGTCTGGTCAGGCACCCATCAAGGCTCAGTCTGGGGACATCTCTGCCTTGATGTGACACTTTCTCTTTTTGGCAGTAGGTCTTACATCAGGCTCAACTGGTCACACCTCACACAATACAACACTGCAATAGGTAGAAGCTCAGGTTGCTGTGACCTTATGACCAGTGTGGGCAAGGTGCTTGCTTTGTGATCACAAACACTGAACCAGATCCTTCAACTCCTTGCTGGTATTACACTACCTCCCCTTGTGACTTGTACATCCCAACGTGGCACATTTCTCTGTACAAACTGCAGGAACCAGGTTCCAAAACTTTGAGTGGATTATTTTATGCATAGGTTTTTTCCACCTCAACCAGTACATTAGAAAAAAAAAAAACAAAAAACCCCAAAAGATATCCTTGTGGTATAGCTATTTACACTTGAAGCACCACATATATTTATGTGTTAAAAAATATAAAAGTAAGTTTCCCTATTTAAAAAAAAAATCTGATGCAAAGTGTTTTTAAGTTCCTTTCCCAGTATAATATGAAAATTTATACTGTGTTTTAGGAAGACTTTAGAAATAATACACACAAACACATGCTACTTGAAAATACTACCTGAAGGAAGACAATAAGAATCAGAATGGCAATATGCCATCAATAATACTCAGAAATTGAGGTTAGCATTTCTTTGTTCACTTGGCTGTCTATATTCTGGCTGGTTCGTACCAATCCCAAAAATCATCAATGAGGTGTTTCATTAGCACAGGGGAAATAGTCTTCAGTCTTGAAGAGGACTGGAGGCTCATAGAGGGTCTGTTGTCGTGAGGAAGGTTTCTGCAAATTAGACAAGTTTATTTTTCACCTTCTTAGAAAAACAAGTTTTAAAACAAAGCCTACAGGGATAAAATGCAAAAAAAGTAAAGTTTTAAGGGCATATCACCCTAGACATGTGAATTTCTAATTATAACTTCAATGGGTCTGGCATATTTCTTAATGTTAGTGAAGTAAAGCAGCCTTTGACTTTTGCCATTCTCTCACCTGAACAGACTCAGACCTGGAAAGTACAAGATACGCCAGCTTTGCAGGAGCCAAACAAGTTATATTTTCCATTTGATGGTACAGTCAACATGACTTCATCCTTCCAAAGCCCTAGACCTTCACCTGTCCTGCTCTGGCCCTTGAGTTCTCCTCAGGAGAACTGAGTTCAAGTTAACCTCAGTTTTTGTTCTCATTTACTTAAGTTTAAAAAGTCCTCATATGGAAACATGTGTTTCCTGCTGAGCTCCTTCATCAAGAACAGAATACATGTACTATGACATACTATCAAAAATAGTATGATAGTAGACTGGAAAAAAGCTGTTACATTGTTTTGCATGAAAAGTGTATATGTCTTCTAAATAGTAGCTGTACATTGTTTTGCTATACCCAATATACCTCAGAAGGGGGTCATGCAGATGATCAGAGGGCTGGAGCACAGGCTGAGAGAGTTGGGGTTGTTCAGCCTGGAGAAGAGAAGGCTCCAGGGAGACCTTACAGCAGCCTTCCAGTACTCAAAGGGGGCCTACAGAAAATTAGGAAGAAATTCCTTACTAGAAGGGTGTGAGACACTGGCACAGGTTGCCCAGGGAAGCTGTGGCTGCCCCCTCCCTGGAAGTGTTCAAGGAGAGACTGGATGGGGCTTTGAGCAACTTGGTCTGGTGGGAGGTGTCCCACTGGCTCCAAGGGGGGTTGGAACTGGATGATCTTTAAGGTCCCTTCCAACCAAAGGTGTTCTGTGATTCTGTGATTCTAAATGGTTCATTTAAAGAGACAAAAGCAAGGACCACTACTGACTATTGTGTCAGCCTTCCTGCATGTAAATAACGCTGCACTGCAACAGACTCAGTGCATGTTTTCAATATATGACCTAAATAGAAGACTTAAAATAAAATTCTTTTTGATTCATTAAAAGATTTTTATGGACTATTTTGCAGAGCTCACAGTTTGTCTGAAGACTTCTTTGGGTACTTTGTGTGTTTGGGACAAGGAAATTTGGGCCTTTATCAGTTACAGAGTTAAAACCACACCAAATATTATTCGTATACTTGGAGTTTGGAATTATTTTAGAGAACCAAAATGCAAATATAGTTAACCATACCTACAAAAGAGCTAAGTGGAATTTTTTCAATATTCAGTTGAGCTGTATATTTGTACTCCATATGAAATGCCCCCTTGTATATAAAGTTGCTCATTTATGACACTTAGATTGTATTTGTCTTTAAGTTTATGACACCATTAATTTCTTTGAAATGTTTGTTTTGCCATCCAAGTTGTATGGAAATAAAAAAAATATAAACAAATATTAGATCTCTAAGTGGATGCTAACAATGTTCCCTAAATCAGAGATTTTGCCAAATGTAAAAACAATCTTTGAAATAAAAGTTTGGTATTTAAAAATTATTACATATCCTGTACTGCTACACCTTGCAAGCAAGGGAAACTAAGGCCACTGGTATTCTGCAACTCATGATGCTGAATTAAGAGGCATTATGTCTGCATATATGTACAAAAGGAATAATTTCAATCCAAGGAGGAAATTCATAGGCAAGCACAGCACCCATAATTGCTTAAGTACACCTTTGGAATAGTTATTTTTGCAACTGCTTAGCAGACATTTTTAACTTCTGAGAGACATCTCACTTCTGAGAGACTTCTGACATCCTCAGTGATCTCAGAAGTCTTACTGTTCTGTACTTTACACTGCCTGGTATGCACAAAGAAAGATGAAAGGGAGCTTACAGACACACAGCTTAATAAATACAAAAGACATTCTTTGTGTAAAGAAACAGATACATTTAAATGGGAAGAGAATGAGGGGGACTTAGAATGGGCTGGGTTGGAAGGGACCTCAGAGATCATCAAGTCCAGCCCTTGATCCACTCCCGCTGCAGTTACCAGACCATGGCACTGAGTGCCACACCCAGTCTCTTTTTAAATATCTCCAGGGATGGAGAATCCACCACTTCCCTGGGCAGCCCATTCCAATGCTTGATCACCCTCTCAGTAAAGAAATTCTTTCTAATGTCCAACCTAAACCTCCCCCGGCACAACTTGAGGCCGTGCCCTCTTGTCTTGCTGACTTGACTAAATTAAAATTGTAGCAGGCAAACATTAACTACAGCTACAGTGAAAATCATTTTATCAGTATATAGACTTCTTTTCACAGAATCACAGAATGTGACCTCCAAAGATTGAGTCCATCCTCCCTGCCAGAGCAGGGTCACCTAGTGTAGGTCACACAGGAACACATCCAGGTGGGTTCTCAATGTCTCCGGAGAAGGAGACTCCACAACCTCACTGGACAGCCTGTTCCAGTGCTCCAGGACAGTGAAAAAGCTTTTCCTTATGTTTACATGGTACTTCTATGCTCCAACTTGCACTCATTCCCCCTGTCCAATCACTGGGCATCACTGAGAGGAGCCTGGCTCCATCCTCCTGACACTCCCCCTCAAATGGATTGATACATTGAGTGAGCTACTGAAATGTGACAGGAGAAGAAATCTCTGCAGGCATTTTCATTCAGACATGCTTGTGTTTACTAGCAAAAGCAGCTATTTTACTATATAATGCTCAGAACCACAGCAGAGCAGTGATGTGCCTTTTAGTGTATCAGTTAACATCAGTATGTTCAGAGGGTTAGTTTTACTGCTATCTGTCCTCAAACCAAGAGACCACTGGGTATGCTGGGTTCAGTTTGCTGACACTTTCAAAGACTTTCCACCTCGTTAATTGTGGAAAACCTGATAAGCTGACAATGTGTTCCAATGCAACACTAAAAAAGCACTTTTTTGAACTTTCAAACATTCAGTAGATTAGAATTCCAAGGTTGACAACTGTTTTTAGCAATCAAATGGAATATACTGTTCAATATTCTTCAAGGCAAGTGCTGCAGTTGTTTTTAAGTGGTCCACAAATAGCAGCTTTGTTTTTTGTTTTTGTGTTTTAAGAAAAAAAATGCCATCACTCCGAACTTAAACACCAAATAAAATTAAGGAATGAATGTTAACTGACTTAAAGACTACCCAGAAAATAGCAGTGAACAATAGGTTTCCCTATTCTTTCTATTGTCTTACCAAGACAATACATATTCCTTTTCCATCTATTCTTCTCTGCTGCTACACATTCTTGCAAAGCGTAGGAAAAAAATACTTCAACTAGCCACAACCTTCTTCCTCTCCCCCTCTGCAAACCTACTAAATTTCAGCATTCTCACTAGCACTCTGATACAAAAACCTAGTGCAGGATGAATATAGAAATAGAGAAAGAAAAGAACCTAGGAGCCGACAAGACACAAAGAAGGATGTTGTACTGGTGACGCAAAGAGACATCAGAAAATTTTTTTTTTTTTTTTTTTAAATCAGAATGTTATTATAAAACTAGGGAATAGTGCCATCTTCAGGCTAGGTAAAACATTTCCTTGACACGCTTTAGAGAGAGCACTTGGAGTCTTATGTAGAACAAAAGCCCACAAGGAAAGAGAAAAAACCCCACATCCTTTGAAAATTTAATAGGGTGCTTACACAATTTCTGAACTGTGTGGATTGAGTATAAACAGAATCTTTATTTTAAAAATACTGTGCTATATCACTTTCATATCCATGTAGAAATGTTACAAAAAAAGGATATTATTAACACAGTATGATCCATCAACAGCGTTGTCTGTATAGGATCTTCCTGCTTGCTTTGCATACCAGAGATCACAGATGCTTTATAATATAAAGGCTTATGCATTATGAATTTGTTTGTGTCCTTCACACTGCCCTCTTTCTGAAATCAGTCTTATTTTGTAAAGTTACAAAAATCCTTGTAAGAATTTGTGATTTTTAACTTTGGGTGGGGTTTTTTTTTTTGCTTTGTTTTGTTTGGTTTGCTTGGATTTTTTTGCCTATTTTTTTTTTAAGCCTGAGAACTTTGCAAAAGTCCTAATATAGTACATAAAAGTATTACAGTTAAATTCAGTTATATCTGTAACAAAGTTATTACTGTTTTCATCATCCACTCTGTTAAGCAGAGCAACTAAGCTGGTCACATGGTAACAAAAGCTTACTTACATTAAGGAAAGATGGCATGCTGATCGTGTGCAAGATTTTCTTGAATGTGCTGGGAAAAGCCCCAAGGTCTGTTTCAGCCTTTATGACCCGTTCTTCCAGTCCAGCTACAATGTTTCCAATCATCTTCACAAAAGCCTAGTGTGGAAAAAAAAAAAAATTACAAAGAGGACCAACTTTTTCAGTAAAAAATTGAAACAGGATTATTAACTTCATGACAGTGGTCAAAGTTCTGTTACTTACATGAGGAGTCAAAAACTCCCTGCTCCATTTCCCTTCTGCCCACAAGTTAACTTTATTGCTGCAAAACCAGGTTAAATCTAATAAAACAGTCTTGCTTTTCCTATTTGCCTTTCAAATAATGAATTTAGACTTCTATCTGTCTTTCTACTGAAAGTGAGACCAACGATCTGAAGCACTGTTCTGAAGCTTTATCAGGGATTAGTAGACCTCCCATTCTATGAGTCACTAAATAGCTCCCAAGACAATGACTTTGAAAGATACTATTAAAAAAAGAAGAAAAAGTGGTACTATTGCTTTCTGAAAGTCAGATGTCTGCCCTGCTACAAGGAGTAAACTGATTTTTTAAAGGTATTTTTAATTAGAATACCCAATCTGTAGAAGTTCAGAGTAAACTATGCACTCTTTATTAACCCTGCTAAGTACTGAATCCAGACTGGACATGATCAGCAAAACAGAACTGAACCCACCTGACATCCATGTGCACACACACACACACACAGAATTACAGCACATCATTAATTCTTCCCACCCATCAAGAAACTGAATATATGTAGAAGGTATCAAATGCATACCTCTAGCTTGTCGATTTTCCTGTATATGTGTCTCATTTCTGTAGCTTTTGTGTAAATTTGAGGTATACTTTCATTGACAACCTGAGAGGAATCACTTCGAATCTAAAAGTCATTCAAAGAAATAAGACAAAAATCAATGAGTAAAATGAAATGTTCAGCAGATTCCATTCTGGAACTATGCTTGTGCTCCAATTAAGAGATTAAAAGTCATAGTTTAAAAATATCAGATTACTATTAGTACAAAACCACTAGGTTAAAACTATTAAGATAGCTTCTTTTTGGTTATTAAGTGCCTTTTAAGAAAATTTACTCTGCACAGGCCAATATTCACCTTTACAATTATATTAAAAATAGGCTGCTACGACCTTATCAGAGGCGGAACATTTCCCAAAACATACTAAAGAAATAAATATATTAAACTAAAATTTTTTATGTAAACTTTACTATCTGTAAAAAAAAAAAAAAACAACAAACCAAAAACCAACAAAACCCAGGCCACAGAATCCTTTGGGTTTTTTCTTCTTTTTTTAACTGGTTAAAAAATACAGTAAAGTCTCCCTTAGACTAGTGCAGATGAACCACATGTACTGAGCTCTATGAGACAGCCTGTATAGCAGTGACAGCTTATAGAAACTTTCCACTCAGTTTCCCTTCTCCTCTTATGAGAAAGTGAAAATAAAACTGCCTTTCAAACAAAAGGGTAAGAAAAGGTCCCATAAAGACTAATCTGTAATCTAGTTTAGGAGGTTTCACAACTCTGATTAGATGCTTGGATTATAAAACCCAGAGAGAATGCGAGAATGTCTTTCTGTACATTAAAGGAGAAGCAGAATATTGGGAGACCCCCTTAAGGGGGGCCTAGAGGAAAGCTGAGGGCATGTAGCAATAGGACAGGAGGAAACTATTTAAGATAAAGGAGGGTAGATACAGATTACACATTCAAAAGAAATTCTTTATTGTGAGGGTGGTGAGACACTGGCACAGGTTGCCCCTTCCCTGGAAGCGTTCAAGGCCAGGTTTGGATGGGGCTTTGAGCAACCTGGCCTGGTGGGAGGTGTCCCTGCCCAGGCTGGGCAGGTTGGAAATGAATGCTTTTTAAGCTCTCTTCCAACCTAACCCATTCCTTGAATCTATGTTGGTATTGTCCTTTTAGCCATCCACCATTATGTCATTCAAAACTGGATTCTATGTATGGATACAGAAAAATATATAAACAGAATATATAGCTACATGGGCATATTTTTCTCCAACATGGAAGTTCAGTGTGTGGACCTGGAACCTGTCTGCCTAGACCAAAGGCTGCTTTCAATCTTGTGTTTTTCTGTAAGACAGAGTACATAGTAAACTGCATTCTGACTCCAAAAACACATACGCGTGCAGGTTATACATACCATGTCCAGCATTCCTACAAACTCATCCACTCTGGTCAGCAAATCTTCTAGGCTCTTATCTAAGCTTTCTATCTGCAAAACAGAAATCCTTTAAAGAAACTCGGAGAGGAAGGGGAAAAAAAAAAAAAATAAAAGATTGTTCCAAGCAAAGCCTCGGAATACATCAGACATCAGCCAGACTAAAGCCATCTGATTATAAACTCCACAGCTTTACGAAGCACCGGTGTCTGGGCACACCGGGAGGTCCTGTCTGGCAAGAACCACCCCGAAGTCTTGTGACCGGCCCGGCCCAGCGCCGCCGCCCCGCTCCGGCCACCCGCCCGGCACCCGGGCCGCTGCGGGGAAGGGCCGTACCGCCGCTCCCCTGTCCCCGGGGAACCCGGCAGACCCAGCCCCACGGGTGGTGCGGAGACCCCCGCCCGTTCCCCGGGGCGCCCCGGCCGCTCCCTCCCTCACCTCCTCGATGAAGAGGCTGCGGTCGACCAGCAGGTACGAGGAATACTCAGCGGCGGTGGCGCTCAGCAACGCTTCCGAAGCGTCCTCATCCTCCGCCTCCCCGAGGCCTGAAGCGCTGCTGTGGCTCTGGGAGACGTTCCCGCTGTCCGCTCCGGAAGAGGTGCCAGGCGGTTCGGTGCCGGGCGGCTCAGCCTCAGCCGCCTCCCCGGACCCCGCTGCCGCCGCCATATCACCGCTCCCCCCACGCGGGCTGCCCTCCCCTCGGCCCGGCGGGGCGGGGATGGCGCAGGCGCAGTCTCCAGAGGCGGGGCCGCGAGTGGCCCAGTCCCACCGCCTGTCCCCGGCCCGCTCGCCCATGGAGCCGGATTGGCGGCCGAACCGGGGCCCGGAAGGAGCACATATATCGCCGCGGAGGTGCCGTCCTCTCAGGCTCCGCAGCCCGCACGGAGGCCGCTGCCTCTCACAGCCCCCGGACTGCCCTCTCCGCGCTGCACCCCCTTTGCTCGGGGACCGAGGGGCGGCTGTGGGGCTCCTTCCCCAAGGAAGATGGGGGAGAGTTTGTCCTCCAACAAGGGGGTGGGGTGTGTGTGCCCGTGTTCCCTCAGCAGTCCAGGGTTAAAGCCTCGCCCAACACTTTGAGAAGCCCCTCGCTGGGTGAATCCTGAACGGCCCCGTCCTATGCCCACCCGGAGGTTTCTCCGGTGTCGATGTGAATTGGTAAAAGGGGTTTACTTAAAAACCAAAACCAACCAACTCACCAGCTACTAGAAGACAACTTCAGTTGTCAATGTGGTGTGTCATAAAATACACTTTTTTTTTTTTTTCTTAACGGATGGGAACGAGCCCAAAACGTTTGCAAACCATCAGTCACTTCACAAAGTGTTAGCTCTAACATCAATATTTTGCTATTCTCAGCTTGCAGTTGAAGTCTGGGGTACAATACTTTCACACTGATGTCTGAAATGCAACTCCTGTTTCCTACATCTTGGGATGAACTAGCTGGAAGAGTTTGGATATTTTGTACTAACACACTTTATTTGAACAGGCACCGAGCAGTCCCCAGGCACAGGTGGGCAGCCAAATTTACTGTGCATGAGCTTTTTCTGAGGAACCAGGACTACCCCAAGACCCCAAAACCATGATATTTGAAGCAAGCCACACTAGAAGGATTGTAGCAAACTACTTGATTCCCAAGGGAATTATGATAGTGGCACCCTTTGCTAAAAGCAGTACTGGGAAAAAACGATTACGGGGAAAAAACTTGGTATCAGTTCACTACAGCCAGAGGAACCAAAGTCTGGACTGGTACAGGGAAAAATATTACTAAGATGGTTCTGTATTTGAAAAGTCATCAAACCAGGTACTTTGTTTCCATGGGGGACATATTTCTGTAGAAAGATGTGCATAAGCACAGGGGAAAGGATATAGCATAGAAGTAAGACAGTGCATATTTTATTTCAGACAGGTCACATTTTTCATCAATTAAATAAGGTAAAATGAGTAATTTCAGCCAGATAAATCCACTTGTTCATAAAAGTAGTCTTATTTAAAAATGTAACAAAATTTTTCTGATAGGATGGTCTGATTGACTGAAGCATATCCAGCTATTATTTTTTTTACTGCACCAATAATCAGACTTAATTTAAAAATGAGAAACTTTGGTAAAATACAAACACAGTTTTAAGATGAACAGGATCAATGTTCTATCCTTACTGTGCTGGGAGAAATACAGCTCTATAACCGCTGTGATACCTGGAAGAGGTTTAATCAGAGTAAGTGAAAGGATTTTAAAATAAACTCTTAAAGCAAATCTAAAAGAAATAAACTAAGTTCAATGTCCCAAACATGTTTAACGATGAACAGAAGACCGGTTGTTCCACAGGTATTCTAAATTAGCAACAATGAATTAGTCCACACATCCTTTGTCCAGCCATTAGAGATTCCGAAATGGAATGCGATATTTTCACACCAAGTCTTCTGATTTTTCATGTCCATACAATATTTAAGAAATGTCTATTCCACCATATAAAAAAGCTTTAATGTACTACAAAGTTAAAAACAAAAAGAAAATGACACAAGCTAAAAGTAGAAAAATACATTGTAAAACATTTATATTTTGTTCCTTACACTGATCAAGATATAACAAAATATTTTAGATTAGACCACTTTCATAAATTCTTGGCATTTTTGGAAGCAGACAGTTATTGACTCCACAGTCACTGGTCACCCACTAGCCAGCATCCAGTAAAGATGCCTGACCCTCACAAACATCCTGGATATTTTAAGTTTCTAGCAATCCTGTGTAGTCATTAGGCTTTATATTTACTAGAAGAGTCCAAAATTAACAGAACTATTCTAAGTTAGATTTGACAATCAGTCAAGCATCCCTGCACTGATATAGCAATCAGCCAATCTTTTCTAAGGCAAGACCTTGTGGATTTAGGTTGCCCCAAAGGTACAGCAAGGACCTGTGTCAGCTCTGAGGTGACGAGGACAGACCTAGCACACTCCTCCACTTTTGTTGCCTTCTCTCTTGCATCCCTAACATTCACAGGAACCAAGATACTGCAAAAACAGAGATAATGGGGGGGGGAGGGAAATAATGAAAGAGAGGTATTATCTAATAAATATCAACAAAAAATACATTTAGACATAATGATGCCGAACCTGGTTTTAAGCCCTTATTGCCATGGTTTTCTTACCGGGTGCAGCACGGGGCTGTGCTGCCGGCAGGCCTTGCCTCTGACCAGCGGGTGGTGCTGGTACCCCAGCAATGACAGCAACATCCTCCAACACTGCCTCCGCAGGATTATTAAAAAAAAAAACCAACAAAAAAACTCAAAAAAACCACAAAAAAACCAAACCCCAAACAACATCTATAGTTTAATTTGGAAAATGGATTTGCAGCATCTCCCTAGTGTTGTTACCACCAGAGTAGGAAACTTTTGTAGAGCTTGTCTGGATTAGACATGAGGTGGTAAATAGGATGTAAACAAGTTAGTGGAAGGTCTGCATGTAACAGTAAGAAGATGGGATGGCTATTAAGATGCACTTTCTTTAAACTGGTGTTAGAGGAAAACCAGATTTCACTTCAAATAGACATGTCTGTTACTATTAAAATCTAATTCATATACATGCATGTATAAATACATCCACCCATGCATTCAAACCCAAGTATGCAGCACTGCCATTGGTAGCCTGTAAGACTGCTTAGATTTATACCAACTAAAATAAATTTCTGTTCTCATGTTAGGGCTGGAATATCAACCAGGTTGTGCAACTCTGGCTTTCTCCTGACAAATTTTGCAGTGCATGAACATTTTATGCCTAACTCCAGATGCCACATTTCCTAGAAAGCAACAATCTTCCTGCACTGGTGAGGTCTATGAGGATTATCAGCTCTCTGGTTTGTGCATAACACGTTGCAAGAGTCAATTGTCCCAATTGGCACTTAAGACTAAAAGGAGAGTTTTGGGAATTGCTACTAAAGTGTAATGACTGTTCCATCCTCCTCAATACCTCCCCTGGGGATAACCAGACTGTGTCGGGGATCAGTTTTTAAGGAACTGAGTAGTTTGTGGATGTTGCCATTGCTTTCTCGTCCAGAGTTGTTGTTGAGCACCAGGTCCCTTTGAAGTCTGTGGCTAAGGCTGCTGCCATTGATCCGAGAGAGGCTACTGGAAGTAAGGCTGTGAAGTTTGGGAATGTGCTGTGGCTCCAGACCACCCTCGATGACAATATCAGCCTCTTCATCACTCTCCATTTCATCAGGGTGGAAGTTCTGCAGCACATGGGATGTAGGCAAGCTGTGGTGACTTGCAGTGCTGTCTGTTGACTGACCAGAGCTCCCAGACATCCTACTGCTTCGAATAATATTATTCCTCTGGTTTGCTGGCTTGACTGTGATAATAAGATTATGGCTGTTGGCAATCATCATGTCTGTGACTTGGTCAAGAGTCTTTCCTGCTACTTCAATGCCATTAACTTCCAGGACTTCATCATTCACAGCCAGCAAGCCCGTGCTCTCTGCTAAGCCTCCAGGAACCATACGAGAGATGAAGATACCAGGTACTTTTTCCAGTCCATGAGGAGTAACCCTTACGCTGGTGCCATCACGAATGTAAAATCCTAAGGGTTTCTCACACCCGTGTCGATACAGCCTCACTCTCCTGTGTGTTTCAGGAAGAATGTCCACATCTATTATGGAAGACACTGGTCTGAAATCATGAGGCATGCTGATGTTAATGTGAGGACGTCGGCGGAGGTTGTCATTGCGGAGTGTCACCAGAGCTTTCTTCTTCCTTGATAGGGTATTGGTCCCAAAATTACTGTAGTCCACTTCATCTGAAAAAGAAATGGTACCAATGTATCAATCAAGCAGCGAATAATTTCATCCACAGGGCATTCAATGAAGACCACACTCCTGATAATATGGAAAAAATAAAATTAATTCTGCCACTAACTCTAACCTGCATCCTATTTTAGGTCCGTCAGCACATAGTTCTGAATGAATGAGTTGTTTTGAATGACTACCCGCAATTCTTCTGTATTTTGACACAAAATTACTTATGTTCTCAGCTCCTGCTGTCAGCTGTGCAGAATGCAATCACTTGCAGCTGCAGGCCTGGTAGACCATCTGAGATGTGAGACTGTATTTTCAGACTTTTACTGTAATTTTATTCATATGTCTCAGGTGGGCAAGGAGTGTATACACATAGCAGACCTTAGGTACAAACATGCTGAAAACAGGGTGAGAGAGTAGTTGGGTATGTGGCTTTAGACTAGCCTTTATTAGTAAGGGATTTATGTTCATATGCATCTCTTGATAAAGCACTTTTCTTTTTAGAATATTTTAGTTTATTCCAGCTGAACGTGACAGCAATAAAAAGCACTAAACACTAGAAGTGCCAAGTACCAAAGAAGTTCTGTATAAGCAAGCAGCCTGGCAGAAAGAGAAGAAAGGAGAAAGAAACTTCTCTGCTGCTTCATCCGTATGCTAAGGATCACAGAATAGACACAGACACACACAGTCCTGCCTTTGAGAGGAAGATCCACAGGAAAGCAACCTTTCTAGGGTCTATACTTTAAGGATTTGTTTAAATATTTCAGTTTCAATATCATTATCTCAAGGGCATGTGCAAAGTGATCAACTTCAAATCAGCCAAGTCATATAACAGGTTATTCCATATAAGAAGTTCACGCTGTGCTTTGCATTAAAAAAAATAAGTCATGAAGTAGTTAGTGTATAAAATACATCAATGCATTTCACATTAAAAATATTGTACACGTTTCAAACCTGAAGCATATCTTTTTAGATAAACTAACAGGCTTTCACTTTATTCCACTGTTGAAGATGAACAGTAAACTACAGAAGTACAATTACAGAACTGCCACTGAGAAAATTTTCTCTCTGACAAATTAGCCTTGCATAGTAATGTTTGAGAAATAAAAGACAATACCTCTACCTAATAAAGGCTGAAAAAAAAAAGTGTTAGTAAAAAAGCTTATAATTACATTTTTATTTCTTGCAAGGTCTCATTTTCAAGTCAGCTTTCAAGGTAAAGTCTATTATTGATAGACTTCAGTTAAGTGACACAAGTTAACACAACTCAAAGGACACTTCAACAAGGTGTTAAGCAGCAATTTTGATCTAACTGAGCATGCTTGGAGCAGGGTGTTGCAGTTGGTTCACCTCAGAGGTTCACCTGCAGTTAGTTCAGCTGCAGAGGTCCCTTTCAGCCTAAATTATTCTGTGGTCCTACACACTATTTTGGGGTAATCTGAAGACCTCAGAAAGTCTACCATTTCTACCATTTAAATAATATATTTAAATTGACCATGCCAACACTGAGGACACTACAAGACATCTAGAAGCCCATCCTGAAGGAAAGGCTTCTGTGAAATAAGGACGCTCCTTGGACAAGCGTGCCGTGTCTAAGTTCACACTTTCCCCTTGTCTCTCCTCTGCTCAGAGATGTACCAACTGCACAGCCCCTACTGTGTTATTTAGACTGGTGAGACACAAGACTGAAGTCCTTAAAATCATGCAAGAAACTCCCAGCTGGTTCCTGAAAGTGTATTCACAGCCAAGATGGCGACTGTGTGGAGACAGCACTTCCACAGTCAGTGCAGGGTCTACTCTTTTGAATTCACAAAATTCAAATTCAAATTCAATTCAAATTTGGCAGCAGCCAAAGCCAGGTATTATTTTGTTTCTGCCATCAACGTCTACATTCACCTAGACTTCAAGTTTTAATGGATGACTTTGAAGGCTGGAAACAAAATTTTTTTCCTTGTCAAGTATGGCTCCACAAAAATGCATTTCATTACTGCAATCTCAAACACTGCGCAGCCTCACAATTCACTGATAAATTTCTGTGACAGTCCTAAGAAAACAACTCGGAGATTCAGAATTAGAATCAAAATTCTTCCTCACTTGAAATACAGCACTGCACCTTTAAAGTTCAAGACAACCTCTACCGCAAAATTTAAGTTTAAGGTGGCAATTAAAATTACATGTGGGTTTATGGGTTTAAGACTGTCTCTTGCAATGTTGGCAAGCCAAACTCAAAACAAAAGCCACATCCATTAAAGACCCAGAAAATTAGCATTACCTTGGTTGGATAAGACCTTCCAGATCACCAAGCCTAACACTGATAAGACCTTCACTAAGCCACATCCCTAAGCACTATATACTCTGAAATACCTCCAGGGACAGTGACTCCAGCACTGCCCTGGGCAGCCTGTTCCAATGTCTGATAACCCTTTCAGTGAAGAAATACCCAATCTAAACCTCCCCTGGCACAACTTGAGTCCATTAACTCTTGTCCTGTCACTTGTAACTTCATTGAACAGACCAATTCCCACTTCTGTGATCCTGCTGGCCACACCATTCCTTTTATAGGCCAGGATGCCATTGGCCCTCTTTGCCATCAGGACACACCACTGGTTCATGTTCAGCCAGCAGTCAATAAACACACCCAAGACCATAGAATCATAGAATCAGCTGGGTTGGAAGGGACCTCTGAGATCATCAAGTCCAACCCTTGATCCACTACCGCTGCAGTTACCAGACCATGGCACTGAGTGCCACATCCAGTCTCTTTTTAAATATCTCCAGGGACGGAGAATCCACCACTTCCCGGGGCAGCCCATTCTAATGCTTGATCACCCTCTCAGTAAAGAAATTCTTTCTAATGTCCAACCTAAACCTCCCCTGGCACAACTTGAGACCGTGCCCTCTTGTCTTGTTGAAAGTCGTCTGAGAAAAGAGACCAACTCCCACCTGGCTACACCCTCCTTTCAGGGAGTCGTAGAGAGTGATGAGGTCTCCTCTGAGCCTCCTCTTCTCCAGGCTGAACAGCCCCAGCTCCCTCAGCCTCACCTCATAGGACTTTTGCTGGAGTCCCTTCACCAGCCCAGTTGCCCTCCTTTGGACCTGCTCCAGCACCTCAATCTCCTTCCTGAACTGAGGGGCCCAGAACTGGACACAGGACTCAAGCTGTGGCCTCACCAGGGCTGAGTACAGGGGCAGAATCACTTCCTTGGACCTGCTGGCCACGCTGTTCCTGATACAGGCCAGGATGCCATTGGCCTTCTTGGCTACCTGGGCACACTGCTGGCTCATGTTCAGCTTCCTGTCAATCCAGACTCCCAGGTCCCTTTCTGTCTGGCTGCTCTCCAGCCACTCTGATCCCTCTCTGCTGGGCAGCTTCCCAAGCCTGTACCACTACTGGGGGTTGCTGTGGCCAAATTGCAGGACATCTGACCTTACTGAAACTCATGCCTTGGCCCATGGATCAAGCGTGTCCAGATCCCTCTGTAGAGCCTCCCTGCCCTCGGGCAGATTCCACCTTAGTGTTGTCTGGAACTTTACTAAGGGTTAACTCTATCCCCTCACCTAGATCATTGCTAAAGATGTTAAACAGGAGTGATTCCAGTACTGAGCCCTGAGGCACACCACTCGTGACCAGCAGCCAACTGGTCCACTGACCACAATTCTCTGGGCCTGGCCGTCCAAACAGTTTTTAAACCAACAGAGCACGCGCCCATCCAAGCTGTGAGCAGTCAATTAAATGAAACACATTCCCTAGTTATCCATCCCCTGAAAGCACCCAGGCAACTTTTCTCTCCCATTCCATGTTGGTACATTAAGACTGATTTACTTCAAGGCAGGCTTGCTAAAACTTTATCAGATAATTCACCTAGGAAGATTTGCTGACAAAACTGTTTTCTTCCCTTTAAATTAACAACAACCCAGAGAATTAATTGTCTCAACATTCAAGTTTGTGATTATCGGGTACTAATGTCATAGGAGAAATTCAATGGTCCTCCTAATGTGCACGGGTTATTTCTGAAGCAGGTTTTTCTGGGTAAATCACCACCAGGGCAATGGCACAAAAGAAGAGTTTGTTATACCCTGTGACCTCCTCACCTTTGCTTAATCCACTAATCTGTCTCCCCAGACAATCACCAGCATTCCTTACCTCTGAACAGCTTCAAAATAACCACCTCTTTTAATAACAAAAAGCCCAGCTTACCACAAAAATGATATCTGTTTCCCCCAAACATTAACCAGGCAGAAGCAGGGATTACATTCAAAGTGATTCAGGCTACTTTCAGTGTCAGACTGCTGTGTCTGACCAGTGTTGGATTTAGTATTTCAGGGCTGCCACATGTCCTCCTGATGACAGGATTTTTTGTTTTTAAAACAATGTCAGGCATTAGTTTCCAACTGTGACCCTAAACATATGAGAAGGATGAAGTCCCAGTTTTAACAGGTAGAGCTTAGAAGCTCTCTGAGCTAGCTCTCATTTTCCAACCTATAATGGTTTTAAGAAAAAAACCCAATTAACTATTTTCTAGAAAAAAGTCTAGAATATACATTCCTTGACAATACAGGAATTATCACTTACTTGTATTTAAGATGACCTGCTGCTCACTAGTAGTTACACTTGCTTGGGACACCACTTTAAAATTAATAAAGTAAAATTAAGAAAAAACAGAACAAAACAGCTACCCCCTGTTTTAACAACAGCTGTTGCTGTGGCAGCAGAAAGTTATCAATCTCTAGCACAATGAAAAATAAACTTCCTTCCCTCACAAGGGAACTGGGAGAAGTCAGCCAACATCACTCATTTTTATCAACTACAGGGTGGTCACACAGGGGTGTATTACCTATTTCTAGAAATAAAGCTGCTCAGGTGGCATGTGTCAGGCTGAAATGAAAACTGTGTCACTGCATAATTTACAAAGATACACTTTTAATGAAGGTCTGCAGCTTCTTGTTGGGTTTTGAGTTTCTTTCCATATAAGATTTCAAGCAGGAATGCCACTTCAGTCAATGGAATGGACTATGCTTGATGCCAGGTCTCAGGGAAGACCTGTATATGCCATATGAGACCAGAGAGAGCTCGTTTTTCACATTTCATTTCTTGCAATATCAAATTGTCCTTTTGCAGAACAAAAAGTCTATAGAAATCTGCATGCCTCCTAGCATAAGTGCCATCAAGTGCTTAGAACTCAGAAAGTCTTAAAGCCTCATGGTTTACAAAGTGTCATGATTCCCTATGCACTGAATGAGGTTGGGGTAAAATGCTACCTGCATGTGGCAGAGGGGGAGTTTGTCCTTTAGGTGGTGAATATGACCCCAGTTTCTTAGAATGGGCCAGGTTACAAGGAGCATTTTCATGTACAAGAGGTGGTACTTTCAGATAAAGATGTCCTATGAGCTGGATGGATAATCCTGGGTAACCACTTAACTTTGGAAGACTCAGACCCACATTTTACTTGTGCCCATAATTTGCTTCCTATTGAAAATACTGTTTCTGTAAAAAGAGGTGAAGAAGAACATTTACCACAGTTGGAGGAGGACTCCTCAGCTTTTCAGTTCTCTTCTACTTGAAACGACAACCTAAAGCTACACAAAAAAATACCTCAAACTCTTCTGTAGGAACTGAATATCATTGCAACTCTTTTCCACATAAGCTTCGAGATTTTTTAGATTTAAAGAAACATCTGGTTATCTAATGATGAGTTACACAAAGCCTTAATTTTGTTGTATGCATTCTGTTAGTATGTGCTTTTTTTTCCCCCTCTTTTCCAAGTTGTCACTACCTACTTACAAAAGATAAACGCTGCAGATCTCTTTACACAAAGATGTATCTGCCTTGACAACGTTGGTGGCTGTAGTAGTGGTTTAGTCTTTTTTTTTTAACTGCTGGAACCACCTTCACTTGTCCAGCAACAATAAAATCCAATAAAGAAAAACTATTCCAGGCATGGCTACTTCATTATCAGAATTTACTTTTTTTAAAAAAAACGTATCTGGAAAGTTATAGACAGTAACAACTTTGAGGTACTCTTTAACAATTCTGTAGTCAGCCAGTGACTTTACAGAATACATTAAACCTTCCTGGTGGGCATCATGAATCCTATCACTAAGTCATACAGAGCATAACAGCAGAGCATACTTACAGGGCTATTTATAAGGGGAAGAAAACTGCTTAGAGCATCTGGTTGTAGCCAAGAGAGTATTGTATTTCTTTAATTTATATGAAACAAGAAATTATAGACCTTCTGAAAAAACCACCAGGAGCACCACTCCCACTGCTTGGACAGCTGTTTTTCATAGGAACTGCCTGCCAGAAATACCAAAGCTTAGCCAGATAAGATTGTATAAACAAGCTGAATTCCACAGAGAAACAGACTGCCAGGCTCCTATAGGAGCTGTTCAGTTCAGACTCTACGTTTTCAGTGTACATGCACTCATGGCTTATTATTTCCTCTGGGAACTGTGGAACATTAGTTGACAGCTCTGGAAAGTACTTCAAAGACAAAATTACTTCCACTAGGGAGAGCAGCACTTCAGGCAGCTTGGGAAGGAGGCCAATGAGTCATTAATAGTGCAGGGTAACCCCTCCATCCAACATGTCTCTGTTATTGAGCATTCAAATTAGCAGCAGTCATAAAACTGTTTCAAGGGAACATGTCATGTTTAACCCTTCTACCTTTCTGCTTCTATCCAGCTACGAAGCACTGTCCGTGTTTGACACAAGTTGCATTCAGTTCCTGTCTTCTCAGATCAAAACCAGAAGCATTTGTTAAGGAATCGGACAACAAATAATTTGGCAGTCTCTCATCTGTGACCTGTAAGGCTGACCACATGCAAAGGGATTTAAGAGGAAACAGATATGAAGTGAACTATGGCTTGAAGGGAGGTCCAGTGCCAATACCACTCATCAAGGTGTATTTAATGGGGGGAAAAAATACCCTTATCTGAATGCTTACATTGCATTCTGTGTGCTACAGGAACATTAAAAAAATCCAGCTATTGCTGCTGCCAGCAACATCTGGGTGAACCAATCTGAAAAACACAGTAGGTAAAGTAGTTGTAGCTGGTCTTCAATCCAAAGTCAAGTGATGTGTTTTTCACATGCACACGCCTCTCTCTCTGTGGTCAAATAACTATCACAAGTAGCTGGACACAATCTCACTAACATTTAGAAGACTACTAAACATTACAGACATTCAACAGGGCTTTTGAAGCACAAACAAGATCAAAAGGGATAAATTCAAATTAACAAGGGAACACATTATTCTTGATATCCTTAATCTCAACCTTTGAGTTATGAAATCAAAGCTTTTCAAACATTTGTTTGTATGCTGTAAACTCGGACATATTTCTGAAATTTCACCAAATAACTGCAATAGAAAGAAACCTTGAGAACAGCATCCTGCTCTAGTCTAGCCCCTACTACATCTAGTAAACTGCCATTTTGCAAAAGGCAACCTTCCTTCTATAGTGATTCAGTGTTAGAAAGATACATTTGTGTTCCTCTGATTTTAATCTTCACCTACGAAGAACACTTTTGAAGTCAGAAGGCAAATTTGTCTCTCTCTACTCCCCAAAAGTTTATCAACTTAAAATATCCTAGCCCCTTTCAAGAAAGTGAACATTATTCAGCATGTTACAGGAAGCAAAATTATAACTGCAGGCTCCCTTTCTGGTGTCAGACCTGCAGAAGGCTGCCTGCCTTTAGAATTGCTGCTCTCCTGCATTTCTCACTGCTTGTCATCAGAGGCCACTGTTCCCTTGCTGAACCTCTCTCATCTCAGCAGAAGGCCCTTTATTTTTGACTTAACTGCAGTGCTCTGAAGGAGCAGAAGCTGTTGCTCCACCTTCAGGTCTGAAACCAATACCCACAAAAAAAAGTGAGACCTTGCCCCAAGCATCCAGGCGTATACCTCCCAAAGCCATCTCCACCCTCAGAAACACAAACTAGCCCAAAACTAGCCCAAAAGCCATCTACAGGACTTCAAATTTTACAGGTAAAGTTGTGAATGGTGTTTACAAGGATGGTATTTAATAAGATTGTCAGGGTCATCTTTTTCCAAGTTTCATATGACTTCTACTCTAAAGTTTGGCAGAAACAGCCCTTCTCCCCTTGTTTCCTTCCACAAACTACATTATGGCAAGGCTGTTATTGCAGCATTAGAAAATTGTGGGGTTTTGAGCTTTGGCTTGGGTGTTGTTTTGGTTTGGTTTTTTTCTTCAAATATTAATGTCTCCCTTTTCCTTCTTCCCACCTTCCTGTAGGATGCTGGGGTAAATCATGTTTCCTTTGCACATCTCATCCATCAGTCACTGATGTTCATGCCAAGGCCCCAGATGCTGCTAGGGAGGCTTTATTGGTGAGATGGTTTCCCAGGCCAGTCAGTGCTGAGCAGCCATCCAGCAGCAGTAATGGTGGGTGATGAGTACAGAGAGTAAATAGCATGTGAGCAGCCATCCTCCTGTCTGGAGCTTGACAAACAAAGCCCATTACCATGTACCCAACAACTTCCAGCAGCCATCAAACACAGTATACACTCAGCTCAAATGAGGGCTACCAATCTTATTAAAAGATGCTTTGGAGGAAAAAGAAAAAAAAAAACCAAAAACCTTCCTTCCCACTCCTCCAAATCCCAACAACCACTACTCTCCAATTTATAATTTCTTGCAATCTCTTCAGCAAGTCATCATTACAAACTTTACAGAAGTTATTAAAAAGCAACCGTTTAATAATTTTATTTTACCCACTCCATTTTTAACCTGCAAGACACACATGGTACCTCTTCTGCTCACTCAGAAGAGCAGGCAATTGAGGGGAGCACCATCTGTTCCCCATACATACACAAAGGGAGTATCTTGTTTCCAAAAGAAAATGAATATGCTATGCAAAGCAAAACAAAACCAAGGAAAATGAGAGATCAAATTATAGTAACTCTTACTACACACTGCAGATACAGTAAAAAATTTATTACTGACACAAAAACCAGTGGATTTTATCAAGTGTTCTGTGAGTACTGAATGCAACTTTCCCAGCTGGCAGCACAAAACCAGTTGCCTTTTGCACAAGCCTAAAGTTTGTAAGATATGAAAGGTAAACTGAGTTGAAAGACTGAACAACAAAAAAACAAATTTGGGAAAATACCATTCTGTTTTTCATAGCTGGAGTACTTTGAAAAAGTACCACAACTAATGAAACCAAACTCATCTCAGGATTGTATTAATTCAGAATAAAAATTTTAAACCCTCTGACATGGAATATTTTATTTTTTTTTTTGTCTCATAGTAAGCTCTGAACAATCTGTAGATAAAGGCTTGGAAAGGCAGCACAAAATGAAGGTAATATATTTGTACTGATCTATTAATGCAGTCACAGGTCAACAGAGAAAGGTTTAAAGAACTGCAGCACTGAATCTGATCAAAACCATCATCCTATAGATCCTGATATTAAAACAGAGCCTTCTTATCCTTCCAGAAATTACTCTGGCAGCATCAAAGGCTGTTTCAGGGCTCTGCTCAACAGTGAGCAGAGACAAGCCACCCTAGGGAGGCAGGCCCTGTATTATCCAGATAACTCTGCCTTTAGCTTGCCCTAGGAAAATGGAATCTCATCTGGTATTCCACACTCCCTCCAGCTGCATTCTGCTATACTTCCCTCTTTCTGTCTGCTGGGTGCTCTCCTCCTCTCCAGTCCAGTGATCCTCCCTCCCCAACCAAAACCAAAACTGACAATGACCAAGAATTGTTTGTTCTCCTCTATTCACTTAATTGCTAATCACATTGCTGTAGCATACAAGTGTTTTTTCTGTTTGGAAGGAAAATATATCCCAGAGCTGGGAACACCACTAGCTTTGGATGATCTATACCTGCAAACCTTCTTGGTGACTGTGGTTGAGCTACTCAAGTCAGCATAGGCTTTATCCCCTGCCCTATGATTCTTCCCTGCTTTCAAGAAAAATGCAGTGTTGCCAGGACATGCACATCAGAAGACAAAAGATATCTCACAGTCATTGCAGTGAGGACATTCAACTGTTGCAAACATTAGGACTGTGACATACAAGGATATTAGCAAGAAAGAATTACTTCAGCACAGAAAACAGTCTTTCTCATGCATTCTTTTGCTGAGTAACACCTTATTCATCCCAAACTAGTTCAGACAAGCAAGATAAGAAGTGCCTTTTCATTTATACTTCCAAAGTCACAGTAAAAATAACTAAAAAATCCTCAAACTGTGGATTGATATTTAATGAAGTTTTAGGTCTGAAATAAATAAATGTCGGTCTCTTCCACATTCTTTACCCTGGATTGTTCCAAGTCACTGCCACAGTTCCTAAGAGAAAGATGTGTTTTTACAGTCAAAATTTTTTTCTAGGATGCATTTTCTCTCCTAAAAAAGAAGGGGAAAAAAAAAAAGAAAAAAAAAGGACACAATCATGTTTTGATAGCTTCACTGTTGTGGTGTGATAATACCACATACATCCTGCACTGGGGAGGGGGGGAGGCAACCATTTACAGTGCTTTACAGAGCACTTTTCTGGTTCCTGCCTCTGAGCCGGCAGATTGTAAACAAAGTCCCGATTCTGCCTCTTATCAAGGAATTAATAAGATTTCAAAACAAGTGTGGCATAAGAAATTAATTACAACACTTGTCTTTCAAGTCACAACCTCTGGGAGTCTCCCAAAGCTTTGCTGGCTGGAGTTACATCAGTCACAAGATAAACAACCCCTCCTGGGCCAGCCCTGCACAGAGCTCCCCACAGCTGCAGCCTCTCACCAGCCCTACGCAGCTGAGGCCCCCTGGTGCCCCCCCAGCATTTATGGTGCCTCCACCTGTAACCTCCCAGATGCCCTGGGATGGATGGATGGATGGATGGATGGATGGATGGATGGATGGATGGATGGATGGATGGATGCCCTCCTGGCTGCCGGGGGTGGGGGAGCTGTGGGAATCCCACCCGGTTTATCTCCCACATCCTGTGCCACAGTGACACTGCCCCAGTGCAGATGTGTCTTCCAGTCCCCTGCATCCCAGGCTGGAGCAGGCCAGGGTGGACAGGAGCAAGCCTGCAGGTGGGAGGAAAACAGGCAGCACCAAACCTCAGCAGAAGGGAGATGGAGCCAGTCATCCTCTGGACTGAGGGAGCAGGGCCAGTGCAAGCCTGGGCTTCCAATGTAGGGATGAAAGGATGGAAAATGAATTTCCAAAGAAGCGAAGCACAAATGAAGGCACCTTAGGTTGCAGAGAGACAACGGAGGAGCAACCACTGCTACTACAAAGCAGAAGAGCTGCAAACAGGTTTTATATAAATCTCTTTAATGATCTGTTTTCTAACGTGGAGGAGAAGCAAGGTCAAGAGCCCAATAAACTAGTACAATTCAAATTGTGTCTGCAATGCTTGATTTCCCCAAGTTGCCCCTCAGGCATCCTCCCCTCTTTGGAGGATGAGGCTGTTCACATCACAAATAGGAATTGTTGCTTCTTCTAGATACAAAGCAAACCAGGCCTTCCTGATGACAGGTCACAAAGTAATAAAAGCTGCCTGCAGAGTACAAAATAAGATTTTACCCAACTAAACAGAAGGCCACAAGCTAACGCTGCTCTGCTGGGGAGTCCACTCATTACAGAGACCCAGCCCTGTCTGCTTGAGGAAAAAAACACTGACCTCTTCCCCAGCACACAGGTTCCCCTACTGAACTCTGCTGCTCCCAGACCCTGTCCACAGGCCAAGGGAGGGCTGAAAAAAGTCTGACTGTGCCTGTCCGGGATTTGCTCCATGCACACCCTCCCAAGCACATGCTGCTCATCTCAGTGGAGGGAGAAGCTTCACAATACTCTTATTCTTTTCTTCAGCACAACAGTGGGTATTTAAAGATTAACATCACATTGCACAAATTCTCAATGTGAAGTTTATCATCACCCCTGTGGATCTTTCCTCCCCTTTGTACTAGCACATTATTACATGGTACCCATAACTTCTGCTGTGATGGCAGCACTTACCTGGGCTACAGGTAAGTACCATCTTGTTTCCTTAGCAGCCATAAAAGCATGAAGCAAAAGGGTCAGAGCCATTGCCTCAACCCTCTTCCTCAAAACAGAAATATACAACTGCCATTGCTTTTCCAGCTGAGAACAAAACAAATTTGTTACTTTTAATGTTAGAAAGCAATATTCTTTCATGGCCATCTCTAGAAAGCAAGAAGCACTTGACTTTCATCCTTCCTGTCAGCAAAAACTATGTTTTACATAAAAGCACTTTAAAGGACCACAATTCTGGCAAAAGGATCAGCTGTGTAGAGTTATTGGCAAAATTGTTTTGCTAACATTGTTTTTTATAATGCTTTATTCTTTTTCTCCATCACTGGCTAGGACTCCATGTCAAACTGTGTCAAGAAACCAATAAAGGCTGCAGTCAGGGTTAACTTAGCACCTGTGGGGACCCTCCAAGAGCTGCAAACAGAAGCAGAACCCATGTAGGAAGGGTCCAGCACTCAGATGACCACTAACCACACTGTGAAGCTTCTCTTTTTCTACAATACCAAGCACTAATTCTGGAAGACTGAATAAAAACAGCACACAAAAAAACTCCACCGAACCCAGGATCAATGTTTACTCCACTTAAAAAAAACCTTGGCTTCTTTGTTCAAGCAACTTTTGAGACACCCCACCAATTACTAAGGGGTGGTAAGGCTGCTGTACTTTTTCTTTAAAAAAGTGTTTCTTCCTATGAGCACATGATACAAACAAGGGAGTGGCAGACAGGAAGTGATTATTCGGAAATTAAAGAATTAGATCGGCTTCCATGATACTAGAACAAAGCATGACACCAGGCAAGTGAGGCTGACATTTACTGGCTTGAGTGTAAGAAAACTTTTATTTACTAAACCTAATTCGTGTAAGCTTTTTGTCTCTGTAATGAACACCAGTGCTAGCAGCTGCAGACACTGATATGCCTCCTGGGGAGGACAAGTGAGTCCATGTATTTCACCAGCAAACTTATACCTAACACCAGAACCTCAGCTTCTCCCCAGACAAGCTTTCTTGAATGAAAGCAAAGCTCTGGAAGCAGTAGCAGCAAGCCTCTGATGGTACCACTGCTCATGGTTTGACTGGCACAGATGCTCCAGAGGTACTGGATGCAGACACTGCTGAAGTTCAGCCCACATCCTTGCTAAAAGCAATCTCCTGGCACCGCAAACAGAATGGAGTTCCCCAGTGCCAAGCTTTGGGTACACCTGGTCTTCCTGCCACTGGGAGTTCCCTTCATGATCTCAGTTTTCCTGTTACATAGGAGATAACACTGAGTGATCACCAAATTTGTTTAAGTGACATTGCTGGGGGCAGACATATACCCAGAAGAACATACAGAATTCACGGTCTGATCCCTGCTCTAAGTAGAGTGCAGAGACTATGCTGGGACGTGGCTTTCTTGAGCCTGGAAAAATTAAGTTGTGGCTAGACCACAGCTGTTCAACTCCTCAGTATGTGCACTTGATGATTTACTAACATCTTGAGTTCCAGAAAAGTCACCTAAAAGAAAATCATCCCACACAAGATGGCTAATGACATAAAGCACTTTTCATCTGTGGATCCCAAAGTGCTAAAAATAAAAATTTACCGTTCACAAGAGACTAAGCTCCCATTAGAATAGTTAAGCTAAAAACCCGGAGAATACATCAGAGGTTATGCAAAGCACAGCAGCTTCAAAGGAAGGAGGAGGGCTCTGCGCTGTTCAAAGGCAGGAAAGAACAGATGTGGTACGTTAGGACTTATTTTCATTACACTGCACAGCCTGTTTCCAAGAATGCTTTCAACAGAAGCATCCTCCCAATACAAAAGGCAAGTGCTTGCTAAACTGACTCTGAGGAAGCTCTGATACAAGCTGTCGCAGCCCACTGACAGTGAACTGCCCTGGCTCACCACTTACTTTCTTACCTGTAGTTATGAGACCTTCAGCCTCTCAAAGGGTACTATTGTGAGCAGAGAGCTCATGTCTTCATCCCCCATATGAAACAAGAATGATTTATTTAAAAAACACCAACAAACAACCCTACTTTCTTTAGACAAAAGCCCAGTGTTTCTTCTCTATGTCTTTCCTCACCTGATTCTCTTAAAGTGCTAGACAGTATCAGGAATTGGCAAGACTTTTAATAAGATCAGGCAATATTACTAAACCCACATTAAATTCCCACAACAGGAGCCAAATGGTAACCAACAAAAGAATTTTTATTTGATGGTGCATTTTCTACCTTCAGAAAAAAACCCAAACAGTTCCAGGGACATGAACAGAGAAGACAAATAGTTATATAAAACAGAAACAGTGGCTCATAGGTTGATGTGATCAAGGTGACTTCTTGCTAAGATGGTCTTTGAGGGGGAGAAACTAACACTCAGCACTAAGGTGTGCTATATTTTAGCATCCCCTTATTAACAAACTAGCTAAAAAAAATTGGCTTATTTGAAGTCTACCAACTCCACAAAGGTTTGTATCTGCAGCATATACATCAACATTAAGAAAGAACAACTCACTCTTGGGTGACAGCAGGGGGAAAGAAGTTCATGTTGTGCTTATGTTACACCTGACAGGTTTAAAGACAGCCAAGAACACAAGTGCAGAACTTGTGTTTGGCATGGCACTGGGAGACAGCATCAAGAGAGGGCAGCTCCTGAAGAAACTGAAAAGATCTGAGTGCTGAGATTCCTCTCATGCTGAGGGACAGGCAGAAAATCAAGAAAACACGTTAAACAGGTTTAAAAGTTGGATTAATCCAACTTGCCCTTGGATTAGCAGCTAACACTACATTAATCCAGGGAGCTGCAGTGAGGAAAAAATAAGAACAGAGAGGGAGGAAAAAACTATCTGGTCTTCTTTACTTATCCAGATTGTATTTATCTGCTCAGTTCCATGTTTTCTTTCTGAGTGGATGCAGTTTAAGATCCAGACACCACGCTAAAACTAATGTCATCTTGGGTTTATCTTTATCCATTCACTTCTCACAAGGCAGGCCTTTGGCCATGGCAAATCAAATGATAGGTTAGCTGAAAAGAATTACCTTCAACTCCTAGTCTACACCTTTTAATATGCAGATATAGAACTGAAAGTTTAAGAAAGAAAATGGAGGGAAAAGAAAAAGGCTGTGGCTATGAATCACCTGCTTGTCTGGGCAAGAAAAAAAATCTGGAAAATCCTGATCCTAAGACTACATGAAGATACTGAAAGAGTGGTAAAGCACTCAAGACCAGCTAGGCTTTAGGGATCTCAAAAAGCCAGTCAATGGGAGGGAGAATCTCATTTGTGACACACTTGTCTCCTGGGAAAGCCCCACCATCCTGTTTGGTTTTACGCCTCTCATGTCAGATCAGTCAAAGGCCAAGGTAAAGTTAACACGCCAGATTTCACATCAGCTGCTTGCCCAAACAAACAACCGGGGAAAACTTTCAGCTGAGCTCTGCTCTTTCCCTGGCTTCAGATTGCTGCATTAATTAAAAGTCTTGTGTTACACAGCCCACAGGAAGTGAGGAGGTGATTCCTAGCTTCATCATCATGTTGGTCAATAGCTCCCAGCACTCTCACTGCTGCTCCGCAGAGCCAGCACTGCACTGTGGGTCCGAGAGGCTGTGGGAGGATGCTGCGTAGGAGACGTCACGTTATGCAAAGTCAGCCCCAGCTCCTTCACAATGGGAGCTTTCTGCAGAAGAGCAACATTTCAAAACCTCCCTAAAGCTACAGGGCCACTTGAGCAAATTTTCCAAACAGAGAGCTAGCCCTGCAAAAATTCACTAGATAAATAAAATGCAGTTGCTAGCTGGTGAATTACTAGATATGGATGTGTTATCTTTGGGCTCACCCAACCCCTAACTTAACCAGTAAGTAAGAAAATATTACTATTGTCACCCTCAAGCTCAGACTTAAGAATTTCCATCTTGGAAGCACTACAAGAAGTGAGTCACTCTATATACCTTGGCAGTCATTTGCAAACCAACAGGGAATATCCAGAAGGAAATAATGTCACCAATTGGTGAGGCAGCAGCTATGCTTACCAGCTTAAACAAGTTTGTGTCTTGGTACCCCTAGCTGGCCAACAGCAAGTCTCCAATTCACAGGTTGCAAAAATACTCAGTTCACAAGTCATTTACCAGTTAGTGCGCCTGAAAATTAAAGATTTTTAAAAGTTATCTCAATTGCTGAAGAAAAATACTCCGTAATAGGATCACACAAAGCACCGAGTTCTTCTGAATACCCATGTTGCCTGTGCCTGATCTCCACAAGGTCTCTAGCAGAGTGGGACATTTGGGCACTTGGAGAGGCATTGGGCAGGAGCAGCTGCCACCCCACACCATCTCTGGGGAGCAGAAGGCATGGGGGAAAGAGCTGGCCAAAGGAACCCTTCCCAAACAAGAGCCAGGTGGGGTGGCACAGGGCACCCACAGGGACACTAACAAGCATGGGAATGAGGAGGGGTGCCACTAGCCTGAGCGATTTTGACAGCCTTGAGGAAGATTTAGATTTCTGAAGCTAAGGCAGACTATCATCAAGAAACTTTGAGGTGGGAACACAAGCTAGTTAGAAAGAAAATAAAACAAACAAACAAACAAAAAGCAAAAAAAATCCCACCCAAACCCATTCTGCACTGGACAACTAAGTTTTAAGGGAGGTACCAACAAATAAGACACTGAATAATTAAGAGAACTGGCTATGCATTAGATACTTAATACTGTACAAGAAAATTATTCACTAGCTAAGTCTAAGAATAAACCCAGGAATTAAGGGCTCTCAACAAATATGTTTCATACCTAATCTCTTAAAGTTTACATATGTTACCTACTGCATGGCAGTGCAATTAAGGAAGTCTTCCTTACTCCACTGCAAAGAATCTCTTAACGTTGCTTACTTACATTTTGAGCTAAAAGTTCACTTTTGAGAAGGGCTAACAGAGATGCATTGGCTTCAGCTTTGAAACAGACATTAAGGGGACCAGCACAGTGCCAGGCTTATGGCATGTTAGAGTTAAGAAAAATGTCAGACCCAAGAAGGCTAAGCAGCTGTCAGAATACCACCAGTCACTTGAGAGAAAGTATATTAAGTGAGCAGGGTCCTTAAGCTGGTTTTCCTCTGTCTGCTTCTAACAGCTCAGAGGATTTATTCTTTACAGAGTATGCCAACTGCCTTCATTACCAGAAATGCTTTATAAACAGTAAAAGCTGGACACTTGTGTAAGAAAGGATCAAATACAACAACTGCATGTTTTCAAACAAGCAACTTGCAAAAAATGAGGACCCAAATCCCTTCTATTTTTATTCAGAAAGCAGGAGACAGATCCTGTCACCTTCTTTCCATCCTAAGCTGTCTGTCATCAGATAGTTTGACAATACACAAATATCCTTTTTAGCCTTTTTATTTGTGTGTATTATTCCAAGGGTTGAGGATGCTTTCATTAAGGTCTCAAGTGGAAAAAAATAACTGTGAGCACATAATCTTTCATTTTCTCCAATGGAATTTATAGATACCTTAAGTTTGCAATAAGGCAAAACAGTGACTACGATGCTTCAATCCTCTGGTTTTATCTCCTTCAAATTATACAGTCTGTGCCCTATCAGGTGCCTGGGGTTATGAGGCAGAATCATAAGCGGCATGTTTTTAACACTGCAACCCCAAGTCCACAGAACAGAAGCCTTGTAAGAGCCTCATTTTCTTTTAATAAAATCCTAGGGCTCTGCTGCCTACTTGATAAGGCCCTTTAAACATCCGTATTTTCTATGCAGACAGAAACTGTGTCTTTGCAAACACAGGGCATCACTACAAGACCTGTGTTCCTGTGTTTATGAGGAAACATCTTCTTGAAATTTGCTTTACAATTCCCATTTTTGAGTTATCAGTGTATGAGGCAGAGAAAGTGTCCCTAACTAGCTAGCATTTGCAATTACTGCAGACTGTACTTGTTGCTCATGCAGATATTACAGCTGTCAGCACTCACATATCACCAACCACAATTATTTGCAGACTCTTCAAAAAACAGCCTGCCCTTTTTCAATAGTGTTCCCACTACACCCATTTCAAGAAACCACTTGCGTTACAATGGAGATAAATGGATTTAAGTGACCATCTTGATGAAGCATTTACAATAGAAGTAACTTGTAAAGATTGAGAACTTAGTGTAGGCAAAGCGTTTGCTCAGCAAGTTCTCATTAGATGACTAAGTTGTCATTGAAGCAGGCTAAAGCTGTGAACCACTATTTCATAGGGGGTTTTGCCAGCTCTGCTCCTACTGCCAGGTTTCAGCAGTTCAGCAGCAGACACCACCACCTCACAAACCACTTCCAAACTCAACATCTTTATCGAGTCTTGCAGCTCAGCCGCAAGGTAAGGCAGCCAAGCACAGCAAGAAACTTCAGAGTTCTTGCACTGTGGAGCACAATGAAGAAGTTGTTCTATTTTTTTTCTATAAACGTATACAAGATCAGCACTGATTATTTCTCTCAATTGCTGTAATAAAGGCTGAATGAAAAAAAAAACAAACATCACAGCAGATTTCTTCCCCCTTCAACATTTTTATTTTCCTCTCCTCACATCTCTAATGAAGACTGAAGCTGTTGCTCTGTCCTAACCACTGTCACCCTCTGTGTCAGCAACATAGCCAAGTGATTCTAGCTCTAGAAATTACAGACTGTGTTATAACCTGTCAGCACCTCTGATGTAAAGAATATGCACCCTTCAAGTATTTTCCATCAGAGGAAGCCACAGAGACAGCAGGGTGGAGAAAATGGAGGAATTCCTGTTTACTGTTACACTTGAAAACCTACTTGAGAGGAGAGTTCCAATTAAAAGCTGACACCTGAAATGCCACACCAGTTTGTGTGTCATTAACACATACCTTTATCTAGAAGACCAACCTAAAGTTTGTTGTTGAAAAACCACTACAGAAGGTGAGCAGCAACTAAGGTGAGAGGAATGGGGAACACAGGAAAACATTGCTCAATGGTCATTCAGGGTAGGAAGTAATACCAGAGGAGATCTGTGGTCTTGTCCTCTCAGAGGACACCCATGCAGAAAGGTGTATGCTGTGTCACACTATTGTGCTCCCAAATGTCACTGTCAGGGCTCAAACTGCTATACAGATTCTGATACTGAGCTGCCAGGAATGCAGACACTTCAGCTTACACAAGCTATAAGCTGCCATTTTATTTTAGGACAGGTTCGATGTTGCAATGTTCTACATTTTAGACATGCTGTATTAGTCTTACAGGTCCCCTGCCCTTCCAGTTAAATCATGAGCTCTTCACTGGATGTTGGCATACTAAGAGCTACCTCAGGCTTGAAACTCAAACCTGACCATATACAAATGTAGGGAAGGTGTTACTACAGTTTCCAAGTGTGAGAGTCAAATAATACTGGCAAAGCTGGGACTGCCACTGTGAGAACATACCTAACATCCTGCAGCATGCACGAGTGGCTTCCACATGCTCCAGCCAGGGCTGAGCACTCCTGACAGCCTATTAATTGCTGCAGAACAGGGAGGTGGGAAATAAACACACTGGGGGTCTTCTCATGAGCACTCCAGCCCCCAAATAAAGGCCAGATTCCTACCCAGTGTTGGAAGAGATTAATGTAACAGCTCAGACTGTCACATCTCTCACAAGCAAGGGCAGCAAGACCCTCAGAGCAGTAATTGGCTCACTACAGAGGTGTTACACACACACAGCGGATTTGCATTCTGGATATTAATGGAAGGATGATTGGTACTAACAGCATACCTTTGCCAAACCCACCCAACAGGCTCAGTTTGAACCCTCCATCCCTGCCAGCTTCCCGTGGACATACCTGATCTTTGCTAACTAAACTCCACTCCCTGCTCTTTAATCCTGACAAGCGACTAGGTTGGCCAGGATGCTCCAGGCTGATAAGCACACTCCTTTTGATTACTGTGGATTGTATTAAAACAAGCAGCACTTTAGCAGCTGACTCAACACAACACAGAAAGGTGTTTTGTTTTTTTTTTTCTTCATCAACTAACACACACCAGTAACAAACAAGGCTTTTCACAGGTGAACCACCTGTAGCAGCAAATACTTCACTAACTATTGGCCTGATTCACTCTGCTCATGCAGCAGCTCCTTCTGTCTAGTCTCTCCCACTAAGACATCTTCAGGGCAGAGACAGCATCCACATTTTTGGTACATTGAGTCTTCAAATTCAAAACACAACATGGAGATCGTTCAGGTTCCTTCCTTGTGGAAGGAAGAATGCTTGCAAAGGAAGTACCAGGTTTTTAAACGATCTTCAAAATTTCCCTGTAAAAATAATGCACTGTTTTAATATATATATAAAATATGTATTTCTTCGTGTTTATACATACATATGAGCATGTATTTCACAATTTTCAATCATGATTTTTCATTTGCTTTGGCCCACTGCTGTCTGGAAGGCAGCCACACTATACTGAACATCTAATAACTTCCAAATTTAGGCAGAATAGGCCTAAAGACAATCTGGATTTAATTCCAAACACAACTTTGCCTCGACTGAACTTCATTGGTGATTCTGCTTGAATCACCAACTTGAGAGAAGGGAAGGCCCACCTCAGCTTTACACTCCACCAGTTTGGCCACAGAAAGACTTGGGAGTGTGAAAGCTTTGCTCTGTCTCCACTACTACCAAGGGTAGAAAAGCAGCATGGAAAAGACACTTGAGAGGCAGTAGGAAGGCAGTATCAATACTGTAAAGTTCTGAAGGACTAAAACGCAGACAAGGACCACATTCAGCCTACTGGTGGTTTTGCTGGAAGGACAGATTCTACCCACGAGCAATTCCAGCACGCATCTCCACACCTCGTGCTAGTTCAACTATAAGACTGAAAACTTTACACACCTCCTGTACCCAGCTTGAACTTGGGCCAACTTTTGGTCCATTCTTCCATCTAGCTTTTGTGGCTAATGCAGTCAGTCCCTGACTTCTCAGGCTGCTGTAGGCTATGCCATGGCGTGACAGTAGCTTGATCTCAGGATTGCTACCGAGATACTACTTTGTAGTATCAAACCCATTGCTGTATCTTTCTCCTGTTAGGATAATGGGGTTTGTGGCCAGGTAAAAGCACTTACTCCCTGACAGCCTCTGAGAAATCAGAAGGAAGTCACTGCTAGCTCCTGCCAAGTCACCAGCTATGGCTTTTAGCCCCTAACTGTGGGAGTCTAGAGGTTTGGGATTCATCAGGTTAATGAAATAGCAAGCATGCTGCCAGCAGTTCCGCAGACCTACATTAACAAAATTATTTTCTCATTAACCTTTTCCTGACTGTGGAACATCAGATGTGTTAAGTAGTTTTTCTTTTCAGTTCTCCTAGATAACCACAGAGAAGCTTCCCTCCAGGTCAGATCAATTCATCCACTCCTCTCTCAAAATTACTATCATAAAATCCCCACTTCCTTGTCTTCCTGCTCCCTTCCTATGAAGTTCCTGGGATAAAAAAATTACATACATATTTTGGGACTACAGGATTACTTCATGCTCTTTATGTGCAAGTTTACAGCAAAAGACTGCCAATTCAGGACCAACAAGTTATAGTGCAAGCTGAACACACTGGTCCTTAGAGGTAAATATTTCCCATGTCATCTTAGCTCAAAAGCCTGAGCCTAGCCTGCTCCCAGTCTGATTTTGCAGACTCTGCTTTGGAAAGGATTCTTTTCAAGTCAAAGAGAGGCCTGTTAAATAAAGTCAAATATGTATGATAGATCTGTATCAACCATTTCTGTCTGCCTTTACAGTAATCAGCAATCTTATGGATGTTATCACCTGACTACACAGACACTACCTCTAAAGGAGCTACTGAGGAAAGGAGGCAGGAAACAAAGTCATGACTTTGCTTTGGAGATAAGGGACTTAAGGAGAAACACTTGAAGGATCATTAGCAAAAAACCCAGTGATAGTGAGCTAGTAATTGGCTGTCCATCTGCCCTGGCTTTGGCATGTATCTTTGAAACTTATCTACCAATCCTCAACGAGCACCGGATCAGAAGGAGAGGGAAGAACCTCTGCTCTTACCAGGCTCCTCCTGGGAAAAGAAACCTACGTGTACACACACATGCTGGGGCACTGATAATGAGAAGCTCTGCAGAGTATTCCCTAGAGCTAGGCCATGTGGCTCATGTCAGAGAGGCAGTAAACTCTGTGTGAATACATCAGCATAGAAAAAGGCCTTTAAATTAAGACTGCTGACTGTATGACATGCACTGCTCCTACCCTTAATGGCCAGCAACTTGCTCCGAAAGGATGACAGCTGCCTGAACAGCTGCTCATAGCCTCCTAGTGCCAAAGGGAAGTGGGCCTGGGGATCTACCACTCAAGGATGTAACTCCCAAGCCCCCAAAACCAGGGCTATGACCCAGATTCTGGTTTAAATGTTCAGTCTGAAGAGAACTGACAGCAAGTTATCACAAAGAAGAGAAGTACCTGGTAAGCAGACAGTGCCACAGCTGACACTGACAATCTGGTCAAATTTTGAAGTGACATCTTCTAAGGAAAGGAAAGGTTTGCATCTGACACTAAATGAGATCAGGAGTAAGAGCAGATAAAAGACAGTGTTGTTTGTTCTGGGAGGTTCAGACAGGAGCTTAAAGCCATGTTTCTGTTCTGGCCAGTGTCACTGATGGAGACCAGCAGAGACATGGTGATGTGCCAGCAGATGAAAGCAGTGGTAAGTGCTACTGTGGAAGGAGTAGAAAGCATATGAGCATCTGCTGACTGCACTAAAACAGTGGCTACTTAAGTAAAAGAAAAGTCTTCCAGAAAAACAGTGGCAAGAACAGCTTGTTCTTCTGACTGTTACACTTGTAGATATCCACCCAAAGAAGCTGGATTTCACAGCAGAGGCATCCAAGGCAGTAGTCCAGGGTGCATGCACAGAGCCAAAGGCTGTCATGGATGCTCAGTCACAGAGGTATTTAAAGCAGTACAAAGGGAAAAAGGAGAAAGAATCAAAGTGAACAGGAAAAGAGGAGGGAGGGGGGAAAAAAAAGTTCTATGTGGGGGTCTACTGCTGAGCTGATGACTACGTTACAAGAAGCACATTACAAGACTACCAAAACCAAACACTAAGAGTATTTAGAAGAGTCAAAGTTTGTATAGTCCTTTAAGGTTGGGCACAGGAGAAGAACAGAAAACAAGAGAGTCAAGAGCATTGCAGCCAGTGCTGCAGAAAGCTGAAATTCATTATTTGGGAGAGGAAGGAACTGAAATCGCTGCTAAAGATTGAGAGTATCTCTGTAAATAAACTTAAGTATCCTCAGTGATCTCTCTCCATTCCGAGATACAATTTCCTTAAAGCAGGAAGTAGGTGAAGGAAAAGTTCACAATTCACATATCTAGATGCAAATTACTGCCACCAAAGGCAGTATTCAGGCTGAAAACCTTATTACAACCTGACACCAAAATATTTTTTCTTCCCTAGAAAAAAAGTTTAGCTTTTATCTTCAAATGATACATTAAAAACTCTAGTTTGTAAGGCATCCATATGCCATGGCTAGATTTACAGGGCCACATCATTAGCTGTCATGTATCACCATTACTCCACTGAAGTCAGAGGAGCTGCAGCTGGAACAGCTCATCAGCTTCATGGCTTAAGCATCACATTCTGATGTGCTTGTCAAACTGCAGGAAAAAACCAAACCATCTATCTTTCAGAGATTTATCTACATTCTACCAAGACAGTAATTCCTGACCTTTGCTTTTGGTCAAATCTTCAAGCTTTAGGTCTACCCTTTTGTGATCCTCTTCCTGCTTAGTCCCTCACCATGCATCAAAGGAGTTCTCGCACTATGTCAGGTTTGAAATACAGCACTTAGATTCATTATGAAATTCTACTTGTCAGGGACAATTTGGTCCCCGTGACTCACATTACTTGGTGGAACTCCACAAAATCATGAAGCTCACTGGACCTCACTGTTTCTCTGCTCCTCAGGAGTCATCAGCTTCTTAAATAGCAGAGATAACTACTTCCACAATGCAGTGATTTCAGGCTTCCTCAACTCCACGAACATGGGTTGCTCGAGGTAACAAGGATGGCCCAAAATGCTTCCTGCTCAAGACATCTTCTCACCTTTCAGCAAAATACCCTTCTTGATCTGGAACCATCTGGTGATGCTTCTGCTTGATCTGGAAGCCTTCAAAGGTGGTACCTACCTAAACTATTCAGAATTCAGCCAACCACCTCTTGCAACTTTACATTTTACTCTTTGCAGAAGCTACTGTTGAGATGTCCCCTCTGAATAATCCCCAACTTCAGCTAGGCAGCACTCCCCACAATGAATATTTACACCTGGCATCATGCAGACAGGTGGATTACATAGCCCAAAGTCTGCACAGGTATTCAAGAAAAAGTGTTTTGTAAGCACATTAGACTACAGAGACAGATCTATCACATCACATCCTCATGGCTTCTCCATGAAGACTACACATAATTTACAAGTGGGCAGGCAGTACACCGTCCCACTTCAGTGCTGCTGAAAGACAGAAGCATTGCTTAAAAACAGGGATACACACAGCACCTGCAACCTAGCAACAAAACATGCCAAATAAACTTTGATCCTACCCTAAGGCCATTTCTTGACTATTCCCCATGCTTCTTTAGTCAGTGAGCTGTACTGCTCCACTTCTACAGCAAAGCACAAGAACATCACTAACGGCAGAGGAGACAGGAGGTGGGGCCAGCAGATACACAGCACCCAGTAGAAAATCCTTGTCCCCTGCAAAGTTGAGACACAGAGAAAAAAAAAAAAATCTCAAAGTCTGCACAGTAATGTTAGGTGTTGGGCAAAAGGATAAGGGTGGTGGGGGTGGTAGTAAGAGATGATCTCACGCAGCTATCAAGAAAAACAGGAGGGAGGGAGAGGAAAGAAAGCACACCTGACAGACATGTTAAGAGATGTCTCAACAAGAACAGGGCTGGCCCAAAACCACACTACAGTCTCTTGGGAGCAGTGGAAGTAAAAGCAGTTCTACAACTCAAGGCTTATCAATCACTTGTACCTGTATGCTTTACTGAACTCCTGAAGAAAGTTAATTTAAAAGACAGGAATTGAAGAATGCCTAACAACCTCTCAGCAGATAGGAGGAGGAAAGCAGGTATGGGGAGAGGGGACAGCATAGGAAGAGGGGTGAACACCATGTCTGGGAAAAGCCAAGATGTACAAAGTGTCCATATGCCATACTACTGCCTGCAATGATTCTTGCCTCCCTTTCCTTGGAATAACCAATGCCACGTTACTGACAGCTTTTACATTCCCACTTACAGACTCTCCAATAACATCCTTTCTTCTTCAGGATGGTGACTGGTAAGCTGCAATCTATAAAAGAAGTAGTTGCTCAAGGAAGAATGCACTGAGTGTTCAGCTGGCTTACAAGTCATGCAACTCAGGTAAAAGAGAGTAATTCACATAGCCACCCTGTGGAACAGGAAAATGAGAATTAGATGCTAAACCATCACCATTACTGTGCACATTTGCGTTTGCTTTGTCCACGGCTACAGCAATCCAGAAGAAGCGGTCAATTTATTACTCAGGGAAAAAAGCAAGCCAGCTAACACGAGGTTACAGACTTAATCCTGCAAAAAAAAAAAAAAAAAGAAAGACACCGCCTTATAAAATCATATTCCAGCCTAAGCTTGTTTAGGCAATTAAGACAAAAGATCTTCCACCCTACCTTTGCTATAAGCTATTCCAGTACAACTGTACCCAACACTTAGCCTCAAAACATGCCCATTCAAGTTTGGATACTGGATTCAACCCACTTAAAAATTCTTCTGCATAATTTGAAAAACTGAGTATATACTTCATTAACAGCTGGTTGATTAGTATTAATCAGCCGTTTCACTCCTCTCCCATTGTCCTTGTAGCCAGGGGCTGAAAGCACTCACTGTAAGTAACTCAATTTATAAAGCTTTATCATATGATAAATATGTTCATGACTTATGATTCTAAACAAAGCCTTTTCTAAGTTAGCACTAAGAGAAAGGTGTGGAGCAGAAGAAAGGTGGACTGACCCATCTCCTGCAGTGGGCATTTTCCCAAGCCTAGCCACATTACCCTGTAAGTACACACTCCAACCCTTATTTCTAGAAAAACTCTTCTATCCTCACCAGAACAGGATTTCCTGTGTCACAGAACTCCCAACACTATGGCACAGAAGAACATTTCAGTAAATATGTGCCTATAGCTGTACATCAGTATTCAGTACTACAGTAAGTTAAAAAAGTAGACAAGATGCTAGACTGATTTAGTGCTTGTTTTAATTTGTTGAGTTCATTCCTGTTTGCATACATAATTCTCTTGCAACTCTCCAGGACAGCCTAACACAGTAGAAGGACAAACCTCTCTCTCATAAAGCTCCTCTTCAACTCAGAAGCAGCAGCACTGGAAGGGGAGAGTAATGTGTTGTTAAGTTTTCAAAGTAAGTTTGCAAGGAATTTTGCCCATTGTCCAATTTTTTGCCCAGTGTCCAATTGCCCATTGCTACACCCAATACCATACAGTGGTCTCCTGAAGCCTGTAGATGCTTTTTTACACTTTGCATCCTGGGAGGCTTACTGGAAGCATTGCTGCTCCATTTGAGATGCAGCACAGCTCTATTTCTGGTCAGTTCATAGGCATTTATTCTATGTCAAACCAAACATGTCCATTTCTTCACCTCCTTCACAGTCTCACCTATCAGTGCTTCTATTGACATCCGTACTGTTCCTTTTTCACATGATTCTCTCACTAGAAACAGTCACTTTTGGACAGGTGCATCCACATTTTTGCCATTTAACAAGCTCCCAGTTTCTATCCTTCAGTCTCTGGATGACTTCAAGACATCTGCCTGCAAGAGTCTCGTCTGCAAGGAGATGGATTTCAGAGCTGCTGTTCCATTAGTTCAGCTACAGAAAAGTCAGGACTTCAGAGAAACAGTGTATGAATGGGCATCTTTGTTTTGACATGTTGAGGCTTGAAAACGTGGAGGGCAACGGCAAGTGAAAAACCAAACCTGTCAAGTTCTCTGATGTTTACCATAAACTTATCAGTAAGTTTGATATTGATAAGTATTGATATTGTCTTCCTGGCTATATTTAAAACTTCACTCTTCACCTTTACAGGAGTTAATAAAAGATAAGCAAGTGCTATAAACAAAGGATTTAATTATGTTGCTCTTTTCTTGGCAGAGGGATGAGAGAAAAATCCAGGCTTTGGCATCTGTTTCTCTCCCCTCTGCTCCTCTGATATTCCTTGGCACACCAGACCTGATCACAAAATACTCCCAACAAACTGCTTGAGCATTTTCAAGTATGTCAAATCAGCATTACCACCCCTCACCCAGCCTGCCCTCCCACACCCCAGGTAAAGCTACTCATTGTATAAGCATCACCTGCTGAAAGAGTAGAGCTCACACAACCAACACGTTCTCATAAGGTAGTCAGACTCCCTCAGCCACTAACACTGCTGTATACCCACAGCATGGATGGGCTGCTGAAACCCCAGGCATGAGAGAAAAAACAAACAAGCCAAGTCACAGCTTCACATCAGCAGGTACTGTGGAGTTTCATGACATCGCCACCGCCCTCCTGCAGACTGACAATTAAAGCCTTTCTAGTCAGGAGAAAGCCCCTCACTTCAGAGGAAGAAAGGAATAAGAAGTCATCTGTCCCACGTAGTTGTGGCCCTGTGAGACTACTGCGATGTTCAGCTTGCACCTTGCCAGCATAGCCACATTTGTGAAGAAATTAAAGCAGCTTGAGAAGCTCACTGCATGGCCACTGACACACCTGTGGAAGTCACAGCTTGGCTCAGTGTGCTGAGGAGACCTATGCAATGCTGGCAAGCAGAAACAGTGGCCAAAACCAACAAATCAAAGTTACATTAAAGTTGGAGGGAAAACAGGCGGTTAGGACTTGCTGCCCTAAGTCAGCCCTGCAAACCAAGGGATGTTCCAGGGAGAGAGCTTTTCAAAGACATATACAGGATTTAACAAAGTCCTACAGCAAGGATGGGAAACCATCCATTTTGGATATTTCAAACATGAAAACATGTTCATTTCTATTCCACCATCAGACAGCAAAGGCATTTTCAGTGAAGCTAGAAATAAGATAAAAAACAAACAGTGAATTCTCCTCTCCTCTCAGACAGCTGAAGAGGGGAACACTGCTCTCCTAGTTCATCCGAGGCAGCTGCCAGAGGCAGGCAGAGGGCCGTCTGGGGCGGAAGGAGTGGTATTGCCAAAATCAGCAACACAAAACATCAGAACAGCTTCAGTGTCTCATCCCCTGCCTGCTGGCAAAGCAGTTCCCCTTCTGCCAAGGCACGGTGGAGGGCGAGTCATTAAAGTAATTGAAACAGAGAACATTGGGGATAGATTGCTCTAAGAGTCTCATTAGCAGAGCAACTAGAGCCTGATCTCCTCCCTCTTTACTACAAAAACACAAAAACATACTCCTTATTAAATTCTACTTGCGTGTGATTTCAGAGAGACTGGGAGAAGGGCATACTTAATAAGAGAACATGACTGGAAGGGCTAGACCTGATTTTAAAAAGTCAATAAAGCGTGTGTTTTCATTTAAGGAACAAAAGTTAGTCATGGTTTTAATAAAAATCCAACCCTTATTTGTTTTGGAAGAAGAGAAAGAAGATCAGTGTGCTGCCCCCCCTCGCCTCCCCAGTTTTGAAGCCATCTCATTGCTTCTGGCAACAACAGAATTCAGCTCATCCCCTAGGAGAGGCTTGCTCCTGAAGAGAGTGGGAAACCCAGGCACGTGCAGGGTGGAGAGAGGAAAACCACCTGGAGATTCTTGCATTGCTTCAAAGATTAATCCAACATTTTAATTTTAGACCAGAAGCAGCACAGCAAGATAGGAATTTTGTTTTTAGAGGGCAATTAGAGCCTTCCTCCTTCATTTGTTCTTTCTTTAGAAGAAATATTTCTATTGTCTTGACAATTTGGAAAGGAAAAGCCCCACTGTGATTGTTTTATGGCAGTTATGAAATATAGCAGCCACACAATATGCTGCCCTAGGTTTGTGTTTTTGGTTCTCCTCTAGGTGCCCAGCCCAGGTTGTGCAGGCATGGAATCATTTGCCTGACAGCTCAACCACTGGTCACTTATCTTAGCAGAAAATCACTGATGACTGCAAACCAAGATAAACACCTCAACATGGACAATGAAAGGACTTTGAAAAACAATATGTTCTTCTAAAGAAAACCCACACATTAATGACCCATTGCTTTTCTACCTTAGTCACCACCTCAACCACAGTCATATCTTGGTGTCAGCCTAAGAGAGTTCATTTTCCTTCTACAGAGGATATAAAAATGTTTGGCTTATGGAACATATAGAGACTAGGAACAAGTTAACCTGGAAAACATACCACCACATTTATAGTCTAAAAGGACCAAGTAAAACGACCATTACCAACTCAACTGACATGGCACTTGAAGAGCCATCTTAAAAGGCCTTTTATCTCTTATCCTCAGAAAGTTTTGCCAGGACTTAATGAATTGCAGTCATATTGCCTGCTAGCTAAGGTCAAGAGTTCTGCAACATGTTGCTGTATGATTTTATCAGGCATGAGAAATGCAGAGTTCCCCACATGTGCCAGCAGCCACCCCACAACACTTGCTGTGAAAACTGGCATGTTCACTCACTTGGTATAAGGAAGATGAATTTTTTAACTTTAAGCAGTTCCCTGTGGACATGTCAGATTCCTGAAAATCTTGCTGCCCCTGAGGTGCATCATTTTTCTGCAGCAAGATTGCAACTTTATTTTACAGTTTGAACAAGGGAATTTGGGGCAGCTCCAGTCAAGACACGCCAGGACAGAAGCCCACTGTGTTTTTAAAGGCAGGGTCCTTATTTACCACACACAGCAGTCATTAAAAACAAACCAAATTATCCTCAGGATTTTAGCTTCAGTTTAGGGGGTAAAAATAAATAAATAAAGCACTTGATTCCAGATTTCCCACAGTGATTAACACAGTTAAAAAAGTTCCCTGGTAAGACGCAAGAGCTGTACTTATCCCATCGATTTCATGCCATGGCACTGACAGTAAGACGCCTTCACCTTCCTGCCAACAGCTGGGTCTTACTAATCCTTCCATTCAACCTGCTGAAACACGATTATGCACCCAAGGCCACATGCAAAAGCATCTGGCTCAGGAGCAGAAAAAGAGATGTTCCACACCTTTCCTCCCTGTCCCCAAAAATGAACACAAACAACGCTGGATGCCAGATCCCACGGGTCCCGAGATGGAGGAGACAGCCAAGAAGTCAGGGTAGAATTATATGAATTAGGTACAGCGCAGTATGGAAGGCCACGAGGTTGTAAGGCAAAGCAACCTGAATTTCAGATTGAATTAATCCTAAACCTGGAGATTCACAGTGTGTTGTTGAGACCTCTTCTACTTACTAAGTAGAAGAGACAAAGCAGTGAGGAGTCTGCTATGAATTCCTTGTGCCTTAGAGGTGCTGATGTGGTACAAAGATCAAGGAGGTGAATTGCAGCTTCCAGTGCAGAAAGCATTTTAAGAACTTAATAGAAACTGGGCTGGACAATCAAGAGCCCTAAATTCAAGCAGGGTCAAGGCACTCCATCACCTTCCTGCTATCACAGACCATGTTTAAATGGAATCAAGTTTTTATGCCTCAATACAGGGAGGATTTCCTTTTCAACGACAGAGTAGCCTACTATTTCCTTCCCTCAAATAAAGGCTGCAAAACTAGGTCTTCTGAACTTAACTTGATCCAGCAATGCTGGGATTGAGTGCTTGTGAAATAACAAGGGAGAAATTTTTTTAAAAGTAACATAATAGTTCACTTGGAGACTACCACTACGCTAAGAGAAAGGAAATGGATGGCAGAAGTTTTATTATAACTAGAGGGGGAACATTTTTCTTTAATAATCTCCACAACTGAAGTTACTCAGGTGTGTCTCCAGCAAACCTAGTCTCAGACACATTGCATAGTCAAAAGATGAAGTCATCATCAGTGCAAAAACCAGTCTAGCCACCAAAGATGGAAGCTTTTCTCCCACTCAGCTACTTCGCAGTGAACATCTGATGTACTAAACAGAGCAGAGCAAGGCCAACAACAACTGCAAGCAGCAGCCTTGCCAAGAAGAGGCAAGATAAAGAGCACAAGCTACAGACTCAGTAATGGAGAGCCTCACAAAAGACCAAGTCACTGAGCTGGGCAACTGCACCGCATCACCAACACTCCTGAGGGTGTAAGGAACACTCAAACACATTGGAGCTTGGAAGCAAGACTGGTGAGCCTTTCTTGCATCTCTGCCTCCTGTGTCAGGAGCACAACCAACCAGACACAGAGCAATTAATGGCAGGTTAATGGTCAGATCTGCTTCCCCAGCTGGCCAAAGGCAAGCATACAGCATGATGAGCTTATATGGGGCATGTGCCCCTTAGGACACAGCACCCTTAATTCAGATTAGGTTTTATTTATGGACTGCTCACATCAGTCAATGATGTTCCCTCCTCAGACATCTTTTACAAACACTGCAGGGGAGAGGGAAGGGGAAGCAATATGCTCTTCTTTCTTCCTTTCTCCTAAAAAAACTTGAAGCTTTGGGGTATTTCAGTTTTAACAGTAAGCAAGTAGTTACACAGATTTTGTTGGGAACTGCAGCAGTGAGATCACAATCCAAGGACAAGAGCATTGCACAAGTTTACGTGCATTTTCCAACTTGCCAGCTACTTGTTACATGAAGCAAACAGTAGACTTGGAATTTTGAGGGTCAGAATAACACACTTCTTATAGACCAAGCATGTTTGAAAGCACAGACACCCAGACACACAGAGAGCAAAGGGTGAGGGGATCCACCTTCAAGAACATAGACTGCACCATGGGATCTACAGCATTTACCTAAGCTATGTTGTTTTGGAACAAAAGCTACCAGTGGGATTTAGGAGATGACAGAGGAATTGATTCCTTATTTGTTCCACTTGCTCATGCACTGGTAAAAAATACACTCAGCCAGACACTGGCTGCAGGCAAACTGTAGCACCCACAACACATACAGCACAAACCCCCCCCTGCACCTTGCCCCATAGTATAAGCCATGCCTATAGGGAAAGCCAGGCCTTTGCTTTTAGTGGGTCCAATCTTTCTCATGCTGCCCCTTCTAGAGAAACTCATATCTCTTCTTTCCCCACTTTGTTTGATTTTTCTCTTATTCACCTTCCTAACCATTTGAATCTGGGCAAAACACTCTAGGGCTGCAACAGAAGCATGTGCTTATGGTGGAAGGTACACATGCATTTCTAAATAGCTCCACGGGGGCACAGAGCAGCCAAGGAAAACTCCTACCACATACCTCATGTAAAGGAGTCTGATATGCAAGGGCTGGGGAAGCACCTCAAGAGACCCTTTTGAGCAAATATCTACATTGAAGCAAAAGTCAAATTATCTCTAAGAAAGGGAGAGAGAACAAGATGATGAGAAAAGGGCTCCTGGCAATCTTCAATGAGAGAGTAAAAGGCAGTTATGAAAAATAACAATTAAAAAAACCCAAAACAAACCAAAAAAATCCACTGGAAGGAAACAGAAAAGTCTGTCACACATCTGCACTGTCATGTGGGAGGAGACACATCAGGTCTGCACAGAGGCATGAGATGCACCAGTTCCAGCCTTTCTTCTGTGTGGTCTATCCTGCTCTATCACCACACTAACGCTAGCTCTGTATGACCAAGTAGTTGCAATCTGTAAGACAACAATACAGGAGGTCCTAGCATCTAGACAAAAGGTTTACAAGGCTTTTACTGCAGACCAGGTATCTTGCCATAGACCAAACATTCAGCACTTCAAGTAAGATGGGTGGGCTGAGGGAATGCAGCCTCTGGATTTGTTTTAGGTAGAAGGAACCCAGCTTCTGAAGCTGCTCTGCAATGCCAGCCAGCATACATGGCAGGGAGTGTGAGGAATTGGGAGGTTTATTTCAGAAGTGCCTTCCTGATCCAAATCAAATATGAAAACAGATATAGCCATCTTCCATTGCCTTAACCCCACACAAGTGTCACATTTACTTTTCTCCTCCCTTAATTAATCTGTTTAACTTAGGGAAAGGCAGAAGAAAAAGCTTCCTAAGTGTCCTCACCTTCTCACTGCTCACCTCTGGACTTTTCTTTCCCAAGAGGAAAAGTTAAGTGCCAAAAAAGGTCTCATCACGTTAAAAAGAGGCTCACCCTGAGCCAAACTGCTTCTCAGATGCCAGTGTGCTAGTTTTATTGATGAACACCTCCTGCTGTGCTTGTCACTGCAACATGCTTTTCTGAGGTCTTCTCTAGTTTGCCATTGGCCATGCAAAATGAAACTATTGACTTTAAGACTTCTACAGTTACTTCTGAAGTGGCCTCCCCCACTGGCAGCATCGCTTACAAAGTGACTCAAGCCTGAGAGCACCGAGGGAGGAGGAAAACACATTGCATGGAGAAGTCCATCATACCAGCCAGGTGCTGGGCTGCTGTTGGAGCAGAAAGAGAATTGGTGGCTGGGAAGGAGCAAGCAGGGCAAGAACAGCAGGGCAGAAGGTCAAGCATGGCCACTTACTGGTGGAGTGGGCAAAGGCAGCACCTGTCCAGCTGGGCTACTAACTCAGAGCTCCCCAGTTCCAGCTGAGGAACCTCCCCCCAAAAATGGCCCTTATCACCACCTTCCATTAGGTTTTCAGGATGTTGCTGTGCAGGGCAAATGGGACTAGAAAAGCTGGATGTTGTGTTACACTGCAGGGTCTCAAAGTACAACTTGGCCCTTTATTATAACCTCTCTTTTAAAAAGAGATTGCAACTTGTGGGAAACTTTGGCAGAGAATGTAAATTCCTCCCCCCTCTTTAATATGCCTCTAAGAGCTTCAAGCAATTGTCAAAACACTCCCAAGACTTTCAGTTGCTGTCTCAGCTTAATATGGGACCATATACTTTTTTCCCTCCCACATGCACATTCTCCCCATTTTTCCAAAGATCCACCTTAGCCAGGCTGAAGACAGGCACAGGTTGCACCTCTGGCTGCACGAACTCCACCTCCTCACTGCACAAGAGTGCTTGGGAAAGGGGACAGGGCAGCACAAGGGGAACAGTGTACTTTTCTCCAAATTGAAGATACTGAGTGGGAGTATTTTTGTTCATTTCAAGGGCAAAAAACAATAAATTCTTATTAGCATGCATACTATAATACAAAGTCTTACAAGCCTCTGCACAACAGCAACATGAAAGACATTGCCAAGAAAATAAAAGCTGTGCTGCAGAAAACTGGGTAGAAGTGGAAAACCTCCAGCAAACAAGTTTTTCTCCTCTTCAGGAGTTTTATCTCAACACACTGGCATTTCATTTCCTTCCTCTAACACCCCAGCCACTGATGCTCTCAAGGCTGATGGCATCTGCTTGCATCATTCCTTACAGCTGGTTCAGGAAGCAATGAACAGGATTATTCAGAGCATGCAAACTGGGATTGAAATCAAGCTAGGAAACCAATACCATTAACAAAGCCAGGCCCTGATGCTTTTAGGAAGGTTTCCTTCTCTGCCTTCAAACAGCAGCCTCCTTCAGTCCCACTCCTCAGGTAGAAGAGCTCATTTTTCAGGCAGGCCACCTTTCCTTTTAGTCCCCATGGTTGTGAATCATCATGGAAGGACTGAGGTTAGCCTCTGGAAACCACCAATGTTCTTTTCCTGTAATGCTTGGCCATAGAGCCCATATGAAGTTTTGTAGAAAAATCCAACCCCAGAGGGGCATGCATTTGTTCATCACCCAGCAACCCTGCTTGGTGCACTGATACTTGTATTAGCACTGCTAAAGAACTGTTCACATATGCTAGATAAGTCAAGGTCTAATAGAGCAAATATCTGTTTATAGTTTAGTTAATATTTGGTGCTAGCCACATGTTGTAATTCCCCTTCCTCCACTTCCTCCCCCCAAAAGAGGGCAAAGCACAGGGGAAAAAAAACCCAAACAAACAAACCAACCATGTATTTCTGTTAGCTTACCCCTGCAGCACCAAGGGCACTGTTCTCCTGACCATGGCAGGCAGCTGCTGTCCTAGCCTGCTCTAGACACCAGGCACAGGAATCCAAGCTTGGCACAATGCTAACCCAACTATGTGGCTTCTAGAGCAAAACCAGCTCGTGTCCAGCCAAGAGAGAACACAAGCAGCCAAAGAGAGAAGAACACAAGCAGCCTGCTACCAGGCTCTTAGATATTAATTCTGCTTGTGTTTTCAGGTTAAAGTTTTTTCCCTTGGTAACTACAGAAAAATAGACAACTTGCAGAAGCACCTCAGAAAGAGACCACAGGTTCTAAAAGCAAGGGCTTTTCAAATAAAACACACACCACTGCCAGAGCTAAATAAAGCAACTGAAGTTTACCTAACGGGAAGGATGGTAACAATAACATGCTTTCTCAGGAATCACCATTTCATTCTTTGAAGCTATGAGCAGCAACATACACCAACCATACTGTCTATCTAGCCTGCATGGAAGATACTCTGCTACTTTAATTTTCTGCTCCTTTGAGTTTTTCCTTGAAAGTCTCCACCCCCAGCACTGCATTCCCATCTACCCACCCCCAAGCACTTGGAGTAAATTAAGCCAAAAATCAAAGCCAGCTGATTATTTATTAAACAAACAGGATACATTTTGTCTTGGGTAGAATCAAGCACTCCTGGTAGCCACAGACGTTAAACTTTACTTTGGGGAGGGAGGCAGGGGGAAAGGAAGGAAGCACTGCTTCACTTTGGGAGAGCACACTGAGAAGTCATTACTTGACTTAAAAGCCATCTGCCTGTAAAATGAAACTGTACACGCATGTAAGACTTAACAAGCTATAAACAAGCATCAATAGCAACACTCATATTTCAGTGATAATAGCTGGCTTTGATCACATTTCTTTAGACTACCCTCCCCTTCAAAACCTTTTCAACTCTCTCAACTCCTGTCAAGCTCATCTCCCTCATCTGCCAATTAAAGGGAGAGACACAAATATGAATTAATGGGGGTGGCATGGAGTGAGCCAGTGTGCTTTCTTTCTGTGCTGAAAGCTGAGAGGTCCCTAACAAACAGGGGCCTGCAACACGTGCAAATTAAAAAAAAACCCCACAACTACGTACATGGAAAAACATTTCTAAATTTTTCCAGAGAAATTCTGAATACTTTATTTCCTGTGAGAAAATAAACATTTGACTAGAGACCTCCTAATCAGGAAACAGACACGTCAGGTATTTCTAGAATGCTAATGAACATACAGACCAGAGCAGGGATTATCTGCTGCCTGCCTCAGCTGACACCAGGGACTCCCAGCATCTGAACTCCCTCCTGCTTTTATTCAAGCCACAGTTTGTAGAAAGATCTTTTGCATGAAAACAAAACAATACACAAAGTCAGTTCCCAAGTGGATACAGAGAGATACATGTGGAGCTACAGGAAGACAGAGCTTAGAAGTCACTTGCATCAGGGATTGTTTTCCTCTTCTGATTGGGGAAAAAACAGAAAACATATCCAAGACAAGAATGTGTAACAAAATCAGATTAAGGAATGTTAGTCACTCCTGGCTTCCCATCAAAACAGAAGTCAAAGACTTTCAAAGACTTTTCGCCATTCATTCACAAGATGCCTAAACCGTGAATCTTGCTGAAAGAGGGAATAAAAAAAAAAATTAAAGAAAAAAAAAAGCGAAAGGAGGCAAAGAAGGTTCTCTTCGCAACCTACTAATAAGCTCCCAAAAGAGTTTTTTTTTTTTGTCCATACTAAAAGCCAAAGCATTCCCTGCAGCATCAGCAGGCACTGTGGTCAGGGCTGGGTCCTGGCCAGCCAAGAGTGCAAACACAGTATTAAATGCATTCATACTTTCCCACTGAGACAAAGCCTGAAAAGCCTCACCACTGCTCCATCCTCTGTGCTGCCTCTTCCCAGTTAAGCCTCCTGCTATTGCTCCTAAACAAAAATATCCCTGACTGCTTCCATCCATGTTTACACAAGGAAGAGGCTGAGAAGACCAGGCACATTGCTGCAAACGTGTCCTCTCTTCAGCTCTGGCTTAGGTATTCAGTGGCTTTGGCATTGCAATTTGGCACCCATGTACACAAACACCAGCGTGGTTCTCAAGAGAAAGAAGGATTGTAATTGAAACCACCAAAAATAACCATTGGCATACGACACTTGTTATTTAGCACAGACCCCCTTCAGCAGTTTTCATGGTCATGATTCAGCAGACACGGTGGCAATACTCCAGACATAGGAGACGACCTCATGCTCCAAGCTTAACCAATTTACCACCACGTTGCACCCCAACCACAAGAGAGAAAATCCAGACTAACGCAGTTGCAGACAGAGAATCCTGCTAAGCCCTCGCAAAGCCTCTCCCAGGGAGCCCTTTCCCCACAAGCAAAATGGACCTGGGCTGTTATTCCCAGCAGCAGATGAGTCAAATAATTTCACTATGAAATGCTTGCTTAAGACGAGAGTTGTTATTTAAGGAGCTGGTATCTCACCTGCCACACAAAGATAATACAAGTACACAAGACAACACACCCAGAACGCCTCCTCTCTTTATCTACGGAAGTGATGTGCTCTGAAACAGCTTTTCTTTGCCTGTTGAATGTGTCACACTAGCACAGTTGTTTACCCAACTTCTGCTGTGATAAAGCTGGACAAGTAAAACCTCCCAGCAGCTGAAAAAGCTACTGAATGTACAAAAAAATGGTGGTGTTGCTTGTTTTTTTTTCATAAATGAAGATAACTTAAAATCTCAGAGGATCTATCTTGATCAGTGCCGGACAAAAAACTCTCATGTCTGTGGGAGCTCACTTGCCCAATGGATGTGTAAACTTTAAAATGCTAAACAGCACATGCAAACATAGTAGGCTTGTCTGTTTTCAAAGCAAAAGATGATGTTTAAAGGGAAGTCTAGAACCACAGCCATCTTGCTCATGGTCATCTCTGTGCATCCCTCTGAAAATGCTAAATATGGTACCTTGTGCCTAAAGAATTTAAGCAGAGATTTATATGAAGGAAGGGAATTTTCTTTCAACTGTTTTGAAACAGTGGTGCTTACAACCTTTCCTTATTGAGATCCATTTAAAAAGAGTCTTGGGCATATGTTACTCCCTCCTGCTCTCTGTGTGGCAAAATTTAGAGAGAAATATCACCTTACAGAGCAATTCAGGAACTTTTTCAGCCAGGACCCCTTGGGAGGGCTAGGAATCGGGATACAAATAAAAAGCAGCGGAGCACAGCAGCTCTATCATGTTGGTGCATGGAAAGACAGAGAAATGATAGACAGGAAACAATTTTAAAAACCCAAACAAATGGTGGAACCTAGCATTTGGAACTTAGCATTTGACAGGTTTCCTTAATCCAAGTAAACCACTCAGATGTATACACATGTTCTGAGCAGATTACTCACCTTAACTATTTCAAAGCTATTATCTGGCAACTAATCCCCAGCTGATCTAGATTCCCAGTTGAAGGTGCTCTAGAAAATCCACCCAAACTTTTCCTCATTTTATCTTTAAAAATAATGAAGTTACATGGGATCTAAGTGTCTTTAAAAAAAATTGATTATTTTTTTTCATCAAAAATTCGCCAATGCAAAATCTGCTCCCACCCAGATCTCGGTGGGATAATAGTTAGGCAAGTAACTTGTCCATCACAAAAGAATAAAAAGTTAAAAAAAATTAAAGCTTTCCTATCTCCAGTTGTTAGGAAAGCAAAATTCTGAAAGCTGCAGAAGCTCACATGCTTAATCATGGAAATGATTACATTATTCAGGAGTGGCTAGCAGTAACTGTGCCATCACACTGGCAGAGGCCACTTGAGTGAACTAGCAACTTGATTGCCATGAGCTTCCCACTGTCTCTAAAAGAAACACCATTCTGAAGAGCACTACAATGCAAGTAAATGCAGGAGCTGTACTTAGGTAGCCCTGCTCTTCCACACCTTACAGCTTAACTTGTATTATTTTATTGACATTCAAGCTGCCAAGAATTGATGTTGAGATGTAGATTAACGTATCAAGTATAAATAAATATTACATGCAACCACTATATTTCAACTGCCAATATTCTCAGTGCTATTGACACAGATAAAGAGCTTGAACCATATTCTATACTTCACTAACCAAATTCAACACCCAGCCTCCATGTGATGCCCTCCCTGGCAGGGTGTCTCCAGATGCCATTACAGCCAGAGAGCTGAGAGCTCTTCAGGCCTCCCAAATTGCTGTTCCAGAACAGCTATTAGTTCTGCACATGCATTTTTAAGCCAATTGGTTACAAAGATTAAATTGAAGACTTCATTAATGTCTATAAATACGTAAAGAGCGAGTGTCAGGAGGATGGAGCCAGGTTCCTCTCAGTGATAGGACAAGGGGCAATGGGTGCAAGTTGGAGCACAGAAGTTCCTTGCAAACATAAGGAAAAGCTTTTTCACTGTGAGAGTGAGGGAGAACTGAACAGGCTGTCCAGGGAGGTTGTGGAGTCTCCTTCTCTAGAGACTTTCAAACCCCTCCTGGATGTGTACCTGTGGGACCCACATGAGGTGACCCTGCTCTGGCAGGGGGGTTGGACTTGATGAGCTCTCAAGGTCCCTTCCAACCCCTAACATTCTGTGATTCTGTGGAACACTAGGTGCTATAAGAAATACTGAAGATGATTGGTTTACTGTGACTAAAGTTTTAAAAAATAAGGTCTTGAGGAAAAAGATGTAGGAAGTGAGGTTTTGAGGAGTGGGTGAACCCAGAACCTAAGTCCTTCCTGGGTTTCACGCTAAAAATCAGTGAAGTTTTGTTTGTTTTCCCCAGTTCTTTTCCCATCTCTCCCATAGTTGTTTATAAGTTCCTGTGTGTTCTCTCTTTTAGAATTGCACTAAAACTTTGTGGTTAGATAGCAACTGGAAGAAACCTCAGCAATAAGAAGACTGCAACCTCAGAGCTGCAAAAGATCCCCTCCCTGCAAGCTAAGGAAGCAGCAAAGTGCACAGTTTCAAGCCACGTGCTATGGGAGCCCAAAGAGATCCAGACAGCACCTGCAGAGGATCAAGACATCCCCTTCAACTCAACTCTGCCCTACTGCTCTGCACCAATGCACACAGCTTCTGCTCTTTGCACCTTGTATCAGCTCACAAAGCCCATCCATGTGCACTGTAACTAAGCACCACATTCAAGAGGAGAGGGATTCATTCACTGCATTGAGTAAGAAGCATTCCAGATTTATTCTGGGCTATGGGAAAGCTAATAAAACATAAGAAAATCTTACATTTTCCTTGAAACTAAGAATGCTAACAGTCAGGAGCCGTGTCTCAACAAGAAAGCAGGAACCAAGTCTGAGTAAGAGACTCCACAACTTCATGTACCTGCTCTGCTCTATATGCAATGCCAGTCCTCATAAGCTGACACAGCCCTAACATGCAAGAAGTATGTGAGGCCATGCCAGAGCCTTTGTGCACCTTACAGAGACAGGACTGTAGCAAACTGCCTTCACAAACCTTCAGACTTCAGCACAACCCTGAGAAATATCAGCAATGCCTCCACAGTGAGTCCTCCTGAGCACAGATGCAAATTCTTGTCATTTCTATGTGCAAGCAGCTATCCAGTGTTGCCAGCACTGCCATGCCTAGTAGTGCCAGGAGGTCTTTCAGACAGAGAAAACATCTTTGCTGGAATGACTAAGTCCACACCAGTTGCAGGAAAACCACCAGTTGTGGAGAACCACCACAATTCAGCGAGGAACCTAGCTAACCAGGTTTACCTGGTTTAGCCAGCAGGGAAACAATTCCTCTCAGTTACATACAGGAGAATCTTCACACTTCTCTTTCAGCTCACCTGGGACATCCCCATGGACCAGAAGTGTTCCGAGACAGAGGCAATAACATTTCTGAGGACAGATGGAGCTAGTGACTGATTTTCCAAGATAAGTACAACACACCCATAAACCAGACTAACAAGACTCAAGAGTGTGCTACCCACAAATTGTATGACACCCATCAGGGTAGAAATGCACCTGCACCACATGCCACAGCCCCAGGTACTGCCTCATGATGCAATATGGCTCTGGCAGCTTGTGATGCAACTGGTGAGAAGAAGGGTGTGGGACATAGCCACCATTTACCAGCTGAGGTACAGAACTAAAAAAATCCCCAACAACTCAAAACCAAAACCATCAAGGAAGTACTGCTGCCCAGCCTTATTCCAGACATCCAGATATAAGGCAAGTTGTAGGGATGCTCTCCATGTAGTCTGGAGTTCAACACTGGTGAAGCCCACTGTAAGACAGGGCTTTGTGTGTACCTCCAACAACACCCTTCCTCTTGCTTGCCACCACCATGCACCACCCAAAGCTGAAGCAGATGACACGTACCCCAGCTGAGGGTCATCTGAGCAGAGGAAGCCAAGTTTGTTGCAGCAAGCTGTTTCCTGTGATCTGCAACCCATGAGCTGGCTCCTGTGGCCAGCTGCTTCTGGGAATGTTACAGGGAAGGGAGATGGATTTTGAGGTACTGCCAAGCCCTTTGCCCACAGCAGCACATGTTAAATCACAACAATATCCAGTCTGCAGCTTCACTCAGTGCTCCCTCTCTGTTCCAACCCCTCTGGATAACATGGCATGCCCAAGATGAGCCTAAATACCTTTCCCTACCCCAATATATCCTGAAGTCCTTGTACAACAAGAGATCAGCGTAGAGCAAGGAGCAATCTCTAACACAAAACCTGTATTTACAACCCACAGGTACCATACATACTTCATTGCACTATGTGTCCCCTGTAAGTTGACTGAGAAACTGCTTGTGGAAGGGAAGGTGTGCCTGGGTATGGTACCTAAATAAAATCAAGGAAGAAGAAATGAAATCCCACTTAAAGTGAGATACAGCACAGGGCAGTGCTCTTCCAGGAGGCAGGCTGGGACCCTCAGGGCACTGTGCAGACAGCTATTCAATTCCCATCTTTCAGTGCAAGAAACCTTAACAAACTCCCCACTGTGACAAGAGCTGCCAGGTAATACTGTCACATTGCCTTTGAAGTCAGCCAAAAAAACAGGGAAGGGGAAATTCCACAATACTCTCACCAGCATCTCTGCATCCACAAGCAAAAGGTGAGACACCTGAACAGAAGACTGAAGTTAAACAAAAATGTTTCCTGTTTTTCAGAGTCATGGCCCAATGCAAGCACGGACACCTTGAAGAGGTCAGAAAGGCACCAGCCACACATCCATTTGGTTACTGAAATCAACTCTCACAAAAAAGAATCTGGTGTGCCTCTGGGCTTGGTCTGCTTACACAAGAAGAGGTGCTAGCCAGATCTAGGGAAAACCATGTCCAGAATTTGCATTTTGCAAATGTAAAGCTCACTAACAAATCAGCAGCACTACTGTCTGTTCCTCAATTATTAACTGTCCAAGAGACACCCTTGGGACACAACTTTTCAGGTACAACAAGATGATAAATAGAAGCATCATGTGTGTTCCCCCATCAAGCAACCTGACAGATAAAAAAGCAACTTTTCAACCATAGCACTGTAGGATTCAAGTTCAGTTTAAAACGCCAGAACAAGAATCTCACGTTTTGAGAGGTACTGCTAAAACCCAGGAAGACATCATCTGTAGCTTTAGAGACGATCCAGGCTGTACCAGGGCTTGATAAATCATGTTAATCCTCCCTGTAGGCTACCCTCTCCTCTCTTTAATACTCAGAAATTTTAAAAGCAACAAGTACATTGCACTTTTAAGCTACTGAGGTGTAACGAGGGCACAGCAGACATTGTCACTCATCCTGCCATTGACATTCTTTGTCTCAGCTAAGAATTGCTCTTAAACAAACATTTTTAAAACATCCTGTTGCATATTGCACTTCAAATATGCTATGTTTTTTTTTTCCCTTCTGCAAAGGATAAGGCATATAAGAATTATGCAGCTACAAGAAATGCAAGCTTAGGGAACTCAATTTTTTTGTTGCTGCTAACCACAAAGACACTACCCCTGGACTTTTTCATGGGCTCTACTACAAAGCATTCATTCATTCATTCAGATTCCTGCAGTTTGGGGGTAATTCTTTCTGAAACTTTATGGCTTAGTGGTTAACACAATGTGTATTTTTCCTCCCCTTTACTCATTCCAGCTGCATTTAAAACTAGACCCTAGTAAGTACACAAAAGCAAAAATGTAATGATTACATTATTTTGTAAACAAAATCACTCTACCTGATGGACACACAAAAGTAAAACTACCAAATTGCTTGGCAGAATAGAAATGAACCAACAATAAAGGAGGATAACAAACCAAACAAAAACATTTGCCAGTGTCCAATCCAAGGCTGTAACTGACAAACCTCCTCTTATCACATCTTAGTGGCATTCACAGAAAAGAGCTTTAGGCCTTTTCAAATCCTCAGCTGTTAGGCACCAAGTAAATAGTCATGTTCACCTCCAGAAGCTGAAGAGGCAGAAACGCTGTCTCAGAGCTCACCACTGCCAGCAGCTGGGTAGTTGTCCTCTTCCACCATCCCTGCTGGATGCCAGCTCTCCAACTTCCACAGACACCAGACCGTACATAATGTCTTATGTATATATAAATTCAAATTAAATAGATGTTTTCTTGCAAAAATTCCTAATGTTTGTGGGTTTTTTTAATTTCTCAAGTCGTCTATTATTTCTAGTGAAAGGGGTAATCAGAGATGGAAGCTAATCGGTTTGAGACCAATAGCAAGAGGCAGTTTTTCCTCACTAATTGCTATTTCCATACCTGGTGTTACTGCTCCACCCCACATATGCCAGTGCCCTCCAAGCCTTCTTCTAGCCCTTGGAGCAGAAAAGGCACCAAACCAGCACCCGTGTGCTTTCACCCAACACTCTCCTGCTCCGTGACAGCCTTGCAGAGCCATTAAAAGCTAAGGGAAGGAATACAAAGTTGAAAGGAAAAAAAAACAATACATGGCAGAAAGCAGCAGAACACAAAAAATATAAAAAAGCTGGGGGTGGGGGAGGTAGGGGCAGAGATGAATGCTGTAGTAGTTGTTCGTATTCAAGCTTTTAGAGGTTACTTCATGTCAGCATATGGTAAGGGACTAAAGAGCAAGAACAACAGTGAAATTTTCTAGGTTAATAGTTTCCTTAATATTCCCACAGGATTCTTTGCTACTCTAAACATAGCGCAGAGGAAAAAATAAGATCTGAGCAGATCATCATCAGGGCAGATTCAAGAAAGAGTTCTTTCAACCTCCCGAAAACTGCTTTCTCTTTTGGAGTTGAAAAGTATCCATACTTCTTACGCAGTATTAATTCTGATGCTCACCTTTAAACATGGAGCCTGCGATACCAACAACACAGGCAGTCTGAAGATCAAAGAGAAGCTTTTAGTCACTTAAAAAAGATGGCTTGAGTTACATTTGTTGAGTTATATTTCTAGTCAGTTGCCTCAATCTTGAGTTAATGCCCATATTTACACTGCGTTACCTCCCTTACTACACAGAAACTACTATGCTTGGGAGGTCTTTTCAGGTAAAATTCAGTGTCAAAGAAGACCCTGTCAAGTGCATTTCATTATCTGCACATTATCTCTACTTGTTTCCATCACTTACAAAAGGGAAATGACAATCAGCACAACAGGAAAAAACCTGAGCCATGAGCAGGAAACAGAATCTCTTGTTTTGACTACTAAGGTAAGGAAAGATAAATAGTGGAAAATTCCCTGACAGGGACCTTAACAGATGTAGATCACTTGACAAGTCTTTCTCACCACTTTTTATACACTCAAGCCACCTGTTAGAGCAGCTTCACCACCTTAAATATAAAGGGAAGAATACTAGAAATATCTTACTTGAGATCACAACTAGGTAGATAAAATTGAGGGGCGGGGGGAGGTGGCTTCTTCTATTTTGTTTTTTTAAGTCCTGTCAGAGCAGCAATCTGTAGCTCTAAGAGAACATACTAGAGTTCAGAGGAACAAAAACAAGAGGTTATGTGCTTGTTCTTAGGTGGGTTACCAGCAAAACTCCAAAGCATGGACTTGAGGAGAGGTTTCTATTAAAGGCTGCACGAGCTCCCACTGTAGATAGGTTTCTTTAGCCCAATTTCTGTAGAATGTGTGGTGCTGGTGCCAGCCTGATGTAATTTTTAGTAAGCATCATCTCTAAAGTCTATTTTTATTATTAATATATATTTGATTAAGTGCTTTTTTATTACTGTTATAAAAGTTTGAAACTTAAACCAAGTCCCATGTAGCTTTAAAACTACTGATTACATAGTGTACATTTCTACAACAGTTCCCACCACCAGTTATCAACTGATTCTATATATCCTATCTGTAGGCTATGATATTTCCACATGCTTCTCCCTCCTTTCACTTAAAATTATTGCTAACCAGGCGTTCTGGTTGAAATTAAAGCAACTGGTGATGAAAATCAAACACAGTCATCCTCTGAAAACGGAGTTTGCAAGGAAGGGGAGAGAAGCAGCCGCCTCTTGCTGGCTCTGCTCAGCCACCAGGCATCATGAACCCTGCCAGCAACAGGATCTGAGGCTGTTCTGTGTTTCTGCCTAACAAGCCAGCTAAAACATGTTTTAAAAGATGCTTAATAAAGTAGTTGAAAGACAATGATTACCCAGTCTCATCATTTGCACATGAAAGGTAGAGCAGAGAAGCTACAGTAGTTTGTTGCCAGACCTGACTGGAACAAACAGCTGCATTTTACTTATCTTCAGATATCAAAGGGCTTGAGTGGGACAAAGATTACTTGGCTTGACAAGCATTCAAAGACCCCTCCAGCTCAAAACCAGAAATGTTTCTAAGGAAAATCATAAAAGGATTTCATTTAAGCCTATCAGCAATTCCTATTATACTAGCATGAAATTTACCACCATGCCCTAATCTTGTCAGAGCTTAGACAAGATGCCTCCTTTCCAAATACTGTGGCTTTCTACATTTCCAAGGGCTAAAAGCAGAAAAGTTCTCTCTCCCAGAAAGCAGAGACTTCACACTGTTGTGAAGCCACCTAAAATCTCCTTTGGTCCCATGCTATCTCCTCACTCAAACAACTGGTTTTCTGCCAAAGAGTTTGTTCAGGGAGCCCAGCACCCTGGGTGACACCAGCTCCAGGGCAGAGGAGATCGGGTAGCAGCCCTGTGACAGTCTGACCAACAGCACAGCACACCAAGATGCTACACTGGGCATCACAAGAGCTCCTTCTCCCTCTTCGTCTTATACAGGGGCAGATAAACTGAAGACCTAATCCACCTTTTCCCTCATCGTGTGCTGCAACCCATTTCATTATTTAATGCATCAGATACCTTTTACAACAGCAGTAAAAATAACATTGTTCTTGTTCAGAAACACAAGATTTTGGGAACTATTAGAGCCCGTGCTCTAAAATAAACAGGACGGTTACTGAAGAACAAAAGAGATGATGTGAAAGACTTCAACGCCAACTTTTCCAACTGTATCTACTCTAGAAGGCTGAGCAGAGTTAAAAGCTGTAGGAAGCTGGAAATGGATCTCATTTCAGTTGCTGCCTCAAAGCCAGTTTTTGTCTTTAACACGTGGTTAGACAGCCAACCACCATTCCTGGGGATTATCTGCTTAGAGTATGAAAGACAATAAAACAACCCACCATCAGTTTTTCAGTCAGACCTGGGCATGATTCCCATTAGCACGTTTTTATTTTAAAACTGAGTGTGATTGGTTGTAACAGAAGAAAGTTAATCAGCATAGACGTTGGTACTTGGAGCAGAACAGAACTTTGCCAGGTAAAGAACAAACTGCAGCCTTCTGAACAGCTTCTGAACATACAGAAATATGCTGCATGGCACAGCAGTTCAAATACATTAGTCACTGCACACAACTGAAGAAAAACAGCACCTTCCAATCTTTAATTTACTGTTAATTAAAACCAGCCAAATCCAAAACCCAACCAGGTAAGTGCGCATTTTCCCTTGCTGACTTTGGATCAAGCTTCAAGTGAGAAGTGATGGTAGACAGCAGCTCTAACCACTCAAGGAGAAATGCAACAACTGGTGTTCAGGCTTACTGCTACATTAATGGACTATCAAAATATAACTACAAAAGAAAAGTTACTTATACTAAGTTTCTGAAGATGGTTCCTAGTGGCATTTTACACACTATCAATTTCCCAGGCTGCAAAACGCCAGGTAATGCAGGCACAAGCTGGTATTTGGACCAATGTAACATCTTTGTCAGTGACAGGGATGGTGGGATCAAGCACTCACTCCCTCAGCAGGTCTGCTGAGGACTCCAGACTGTGGTGTAGTTTACACACTGGAGGGAAGGGAGGCCATCCAGAGAAACCTTGACAGGCTTGAGAGGTGGGCTCATGCCAACTTCATGTAGTTCAACAAGACCAAGTACAAGGTCCTGCACATGGATCAAGGAAATTGCAAGCACAATTACAGGCTGGGTGGGGAACGGATTGAGAACAGCCCTGAGGAAAAGGACTTGGGAGTGATGGCTGAGAAGAAGCTCAACAGGAGCCACCAACATTTGCTTGCAGCCCATAAAGCCAATTGTATACTGGGCTGCATCAAAAGAAGCATACCCAGGGAGGTCATTTCTCTACTCTACTCTACTCTACTCTACTCTACTCTACTCTACTCTACTCTACTCTACTCTACTCTACTCTACTCTACTCTACTCTGATGTTCTGGAACACTCAACACAGGAAGGACATAGAGCTGCTGGAGCAAGTCCAGAGGAGGGCCATGAAGATCATCACAGGGCTGGAGCACCTCTCCTACAAACATAGACTGAGAGCTGGGGCTGTTCAGACTGGATAAAAGAAGGCTCAAGAGAGACAAATGTGTGGCATTCCAGCACCTGAAGGGGCTACAGGAAATCTGGGGTGGGATTTTTTACAAGGGTAGTAGAAAGACAAAGGGTAATGGCTGTAGCCTGGAAGAGGGCAGATTTAAGTTAGACATTAGGATAGAATCCTTTACTATGTGGGTGGTGAGACACTGGAACAGATTGTGTAGGAAAGTTGTGGATGCCAACTGCCTGGAAGTATTCAAGGCCAGGTTGGATGGGGCTCTGAGCAACCCAATCTTTGAGCAACCTTTAATGTGCCTTGTAACCCAAACCATTCAATGATTCTCCATCTTCAGGCCACCTTAATTAACAACAGTTACTGTGTGGCATTTACTAAATTATTATGTAAGGCCCTTCTCCAGTTAGCTGTAGAAAGTGCTTTATTTAGGTTTACTGTTAGAATGATCTTCAGATCATTCTGTGTTTTACATTCCTGCCAGAAGTGTGGTTTTTGACAAAGCTACACTGAAAACTAGATCCAGCATATGACCCTCCAGCACTTCCCCAGTCTCCTAATTGTAGAATACTTACCATAAAACCATTTAAAATATTTTTTTCCAGTTTTTAAGAGATCCTCAAGTGATGTAGTCCTGAAAAAATTATGACCAATTTCATCACCAGATAATCTCTTCCTTCTTGGAAGTCTTGGCTAGAGTGCAAGAGTTCAGTTATTATGGAGCAAGACAAATGCATCCATTAATTCCGTGTGTTGTTCTAAGGTCCTTGGGACATCTGTTCCTTCCTCACAAGCAGGCAACTTCCATATAGAGTTCTGGGTATGTTGGATATCAGTGAATAAATTCTTAGGCTCTAAGCATCAGCTGATATAAATCATTACTGTGCTAATTAAAAGAACCACATCCATTTATAACACAGGACACAACCCATACTTGCAGCCTGGGAAAAGCAAGTCAAGAGAAAACTATCTTTTCTTTTCATAGCCTGGTTCTCTAATTAGGAGTTTTGTCTGAGCTGTAATTTGGTATTGGAGGGAAAGAAGAAGAGTACCACATGCTTTCAGAAGATGGATCACTAAGCTACAAAAACATATCATGAGTTTACTCAAACATAACCTGCAAACCCCTACAGCTTTCAAGACCCCCAAAACTATGAACAGTAATTGCTGTAAGCACTCTGGGAATGGCAATTCAGGTCTTTAGTAAAAAGGCTGCCTTATATGCTGGTATGCTGACATCCTCTGCCCAGGGAGCAAACAGCTACTGTGATGCTGGAAAAAACTGGGGGCTTATGAGACTTAAATGTAAAGGAGTAAGTGGAATAAACCAGCCCCCCCACACCTGGACACCAGTTTGGCATGTAATCTGGCACACACAGCTTGCCTCTGGGAACAACTGAGGGAAGTACATTTGAATTGAAAATGTGCAAGACTAAGCTCAGATAAAAAACAACAAGGAAAAAAAAAATAACACTTGCTTGATTATTGTGCGAAGAGTAATTTACCTATTTTGCCACTCTGGAAACACAATTAAGCTGTTTTTTACCATGATTCACTTGACAAGAGACAGGATAACCCAGCTATAAACTGGGAAACCAGATAAGATGACTAATCCTGCTGCTGATTAACAGTTTGCTCTGCTAGAAAAAGACCTGAACTTCAACTGTTCCATTACTTCCACGTTCCTGTCCAGTTCTCTCAAAACCTCCCAACTATACAATACTCAGCCACCTCCCAGGACTTCTCCCACTGAAGGGCAGTGATCCCTGACCCAACACACTGGAGAGCCCATGCTCTGCGGTCTCCTTCAAAGCCACAGAAGAGGACTGGCCTCATATTTTACTAGTATCCCTGTCAGCTTAATTTCCTGCCTCTCAAGTCAGAGTTTGAGGTGTGAGCTGAAGCACGGCAGGCACACCACATTCCCCTGGATGGCACAGTGATTTCTTGGTGCTATTCCCCTTGCTCCTGTGCAAGTCTCCAGCAGAAGGACCAGCATCCTGCCACTTCAGCCTGAAGGCAGTAAAAACAGCAGGGGTATGATGGAGCAAAGGAAGAACAGACCAACAAGCTTTCAGTAACTCATTATTATTGTTGAAGGGAACAATTTCTAAAGACTTGTTTGCAGAAAAGGAAATGGACCTGAATGTTTGGAAGCATCCATAAGTATGAATCTCAACTGTTAATCCCAGGAGTCCCTTATTAAAGGTGCCATTAACCAAAGGGATGGGCCATAATTTACTGTTCCCTTCACCTTTATAGTGATAGCACAGCAGAATGTGTGTTGGGAAAGCTTTCCTGCTTTGTCACATATGAGGAGGCATGGGGCTGTCTTTCTTCTTGTATGAGCTTCCTTACTTGTCATCATTATTCTTTCCATTCAACAATAGGTAAAAGAAAAAACTTTGTTGTTTTTTTTTTTTTTTTTTAAAAAGGAAATACTTCACATTTACATGCTATAAGCCTCCAGCTGAGGAGAAGGGGGCATTTTTGCTACATGTAGTCAACATTTTTTTTCTCATTTGCATACTTCTGCAATCAGCATTTTGGTGGCAACTCCCTTCCCACCTCAGAGTTCAGGATACTCGGAAGCCTCAGCAATCTACCCAAACAGCAAGGACAGCTGCACTTTGAACAGGATTGATCCAGAGACATGAATCAACTAGAACTAGAACTGATGCAAGTCATGCAAGTGATTCCTCATGACCTGACCCACCACGAGCATTCACAAGTCCTAACAGGCATTCCAGGAAGAAGACTTTAATAGGATTTGTCATCCACCTTTGCATTTTCTGAACAAAAAGAGAGAGAGCAACCCAAGTCCTCTCCCACAGACATTTCCGCTCATCTGACATACAAACAAAGCTTTGGTTTTGGTTTTTTTTCCCTACCCTAGACCCTCTTCTCCATTGCCTTCTTGAGAAGTTATTCTCATCTAAAAGGTGGCAGCAGAGAACATATTCTGAAGGGGGAGGGCCACACAGCCCTGGATGTATCCAAGGACACCAAATGAAGCCACGCACTACATCAGCTCATACCAATGAGGAGGCTGGGGCCTCCTGCTAAATCCTTATCAGCATGAATGCCCACGCAGCACAGAGCGCAGGCCAAAAATGTTACGTGACTGCTCAAAGTCTCAGATCAAGTCTCATTTCTGACTATGCTTTTGACAAGAATTTAATTCCCAAAGTGCTCTGTTATAAAATCACTACCTGACTGAAAGAAACATGAAGGTAGTGTTACCACAGCATTAGATTCCCCTGGGATTTAAGGAGCTCTGTGTGGAGGATACCTTGATACAGAAAACAATCCTTATCTGAAGCAACTGCAAAACACGGTCTTTAAGGAGCAGATCTCATATATCTGCAATAAAAGCTTGACAAGAACAACATAAACCCACTTAAACCTGATGTCATCTTGACACTTGGGAAATTATGCCCAAGGTTTGCTTGATAATTCAAAATGGGCACAATCAAACAAGACCTCATTTGTGACACAACACGAGTTGCTGGGTTTTTTGTAACTACATATCTGAGTGTATTCCCACACTACACAAGCATGAATCATTTGGGTATTACACTGCCAAAGTGGATAGATAAGCTAGAAGTAGCAGTACAACACTAGGATTCCCTCCTGACTCACAGCTCTCTCAAACAAATGGACTGGTGCAGCTGGCACGCTCAAGTGTTGACACAGTACAAGCAGCACAAGGTAAGGTTCCCTCAGAAAAGGTCATGGTCATTCTCAGCACTTTGTCCTTCAAAAACCTTACAGGTAGCCACACCATTCCTTGCAATAAAGTGCCTAAGGTCCCTCTTACATCATTTCAGCCTTTAAATGAGGGCCACAAATCCACTCTTCACCTTGTTCCTGGCACACTTTGAAGCACTAAAGTGAAACTGCATCTTACCTTGTCTTTGTATAAAAACCCTGAGTAGTGGATGAGCACTTGAAACAGCCTTGAAGAAGTTGTCATCATTATTAATGGGCAGAAGGTCTCCATGTACATCAGCATACCCGATCATCACTTCCAGGTTGGCTATGTGATGAATGTGAAGAATTAGTTTGTAGAAGTCTTCAAATTTTCCTGGCTTGTAGCGATCCAGGGAGAATCTTCTGAACTCTGCTCCAAACTGCAAGAGAAAAAATAGAACATCAGCTATCAAAAACCACCACAGTGCTCTACCTAGGCGTTTGAATGTGGTATACATCACCCCTCTCTTTCTGTGATTAATACAGTCACACGTTGGTGCTTACAAGTCTACAAATGGCCTTTTATGTCCTTACATTAGAACAGAACCATGGCACTACCAAGACACCACCCTGCTGGAAAACAGATATGCTGAAATGTGCCACCTTAAAAGAAAGTGGTCTTTTAAATTAGCGAGTTTTCATGAAATTTCCCAGAACATAATTCAACTTGTAGGATTTAACTTTAAAGCTCCATTATTCATTGCCATCATCTCAGGCATCCACAGAACCATTCTTCTCCAAAGGAGGAATGTTCTCTCCACTGCTTTCAAAAGAAGTTACTCAGCTATTCAAACAACCTTATAAAAATGCTTTGCACGTTTCTAATCAATACCACTGGGATTCCAACCACAAGACCTTTAAAGAAGTGTGGTATGCAAGTATGCAGCTTGTTGTTATGAAACACACTTGCCCTACATGCCTCCTAAATTTTCTGCTATCCATACAGGAGGAAGAAAGTTCCTATTCTAAGTTAGTTTTGGTGGGTTTAATTTTTCTGTCACTCCACTGGTTTATATTTTTGAAGCTTTACAGACAAGTAAGTTAAAAAGGGGGGGAGGTGATTCTACACCAGACAACTTAAAAATGTAATAAATCCCTGAAGTTTTAAGAAGTTGAGAAGTGATTTGAGGAAAATATTTCAATTAACCTTATTTCTGGTATTAGAAGCCAAATATGCTACTAAGAACTGGAAGAAAAAAATTAGATTCTAACCAAGGAAATGAAGAAAATGAAAAAAACAGGCATTTCGTTAAAATAACTAGCTTAAATCATCTTTCTGGTATATTTAATTTCAAAGCTCAGATTGTATAGTACTAGTAAACTACTCTTCATCAAATGAACCTCTAAATCATGCTAACTGATTCATGAAAGCATGGGACCACATTCCCAAATCCAAGAACAAGGAGGGCTGTGACTAGGGTATCATGGAAGTTCTCATTTGCAAAGTCAGTCAACATCAGGGCAAGAAACCAAAGACAAAAAACTCACAAGCACACAAGCAAAACAAAATATTAAGAATTTTCTGTAGATAAATTCTTCTTCAAAATGGAGAATGACTTTGCTTAGAGGTTCTCAAATGTTAAATCAACTTACACAGGCAAGCCACTCTTTTGATGAGACTAACAAAAGTATGAATCATCACCATAAACATCTTCAAGAAATAAACCAACAAACCCAAAAAAAAAAAAAAAAAAAAAAAAACACCAACAAAAAAACAACCCCAAAAAGCAATAAAACAAAAACAAAAAAAACCCCACTCTACTTTGCAAGTATGTTCTCGAATTACTTCTGTAGTTATGAAAACCCTACTCCTCAGCATCAAAGCCTGGCTGTGAGCATTTGAAAACTTGTTTAGTCAAATTATGGTGCTTGTTTGTAATATTAACTGCTAGTTCCAGTTTGGATTTCAATTCAGAGTGTCCGTCCAAATGCACAAAAGCTGAACAAACCACAGCTGGTTCCAATGGAGGAAAAACAGTCCTCCTCTGTCCTCCACTCCCTGCCCCTCTCCAGAAAAATGCAAGTTGCAACTGACTCCTGTTGACACATTTAAAAAAAAAAAAAAAAAAAAAACAAAAAAACAAAAAAAACACAAAGCTAAATTCCTTTTATTTGAAAACTATCTTAAAGTTTTTTCCTCAGGGTCAAACAAGAACCAATCTCCTTAATTAAAGGGTTAAGTTTAGAATCTACATGGCAGACTAAATGGGCAGTTGTAGGCTTTGTTTAGAGATGGATCTTCTGCTCCACACACACATCTGAACAAGAACTCAGGAATCCTCTAGCTGAAAAAGTGCCAGGCCAGGGTGTTTGGATGCCAATCCCAATAACCACTTTTTTACTGGACTAACAACTTGTTCAGGATCATTAGAATATATGAGGCTTGCAAGGATGTGGACACTGTACAGTTTCCCCTCTGCCAGAACAGCTGGGGCATTATATTCTGCAGGAAAGTGACATGAGAAAGGAGAAGCAAGGATGGGTTCACCTTGGTTTGACCCAAAGTTCAGCTTAACTTGCCACACAAGAAAAGGACAGCTGGAGAAAGACACATCTATACTGGCAGAGTGTGACATGTGGGTAATCATCCAGCCATAGGGATGCAAACTGCAGTCTCCGGGTGCTGAGGTCTGATGTGAATGCAGTATGGTCAAATGAACTTGTTTTCATGTGTAGCCTCAGGAAAGCCCAAGAGACAAATTCCCTCAGGACAGGACAACAAACAACCACAGGCGACTTCACTTCTGCTTTTTGCATGATACAACAAGGGAGCTGGAAAGAGTATGAGGAGGGAAGAGCCTCCTCAAAAGAGATTTAAGCAGATAATGCAGATGATGTTTTGTTATTTAAAGGTTAGTATTACTGTAGTAGTAGTTTAGCTGAATAATTTGCCACATAGACAGGCAGCAGCCATTGTGCATGGGTCTTTCCAGAAGAGGGGAAAAAAAAAAATGTTTCAGCAGTGGCCATTCATTCACCATCCCTAATGAGGCTGATAGAGAGTATCACAGTAATAATAGGTTTAGCTGTTTGGAGGCTGGGTACACTCTGCATTGTATTCAGCCCAGGATTTCAAGGTAACATCCACAACACATCTTCCAGAAACTACAAATTCTGAGGGCTTGGCACAGATAGCCCAGATAACTATCTGCTTTTCCAAGCTACAAACAAAGTTCAGCTTTAGGATATCCCCCCACAGAATGAGACACAAGGACCGATGTCTGCCAGCAGAGCCTCTGACAGAACAATACTGTAATTACACTGTTTGATAAACTAACAGTTTTAACAAGCAGAATAGTTTTCCATCGTGAAGTAAATAATTCTGACCTATTTATCTAATGCAAATACAGCACCTACAACTGCAGAAGACAGAGGGCAGGAGGGTCCAAGGGAACTTAAAAGAATGTAATCTGACACAGCTAACTGTGACTGAAAAAAATCTACAAAGTGCATATTTTGGTTGTTAAGTACTGAGATCCTCCAAAGTATCAGTCAGGCACTAAACTTGCTGTCTGCAGCTAGATGACAAAAAGCACCCAACAAAATGCTGTGTGTGTGTGTGTGTATATAGACATATATACAAGCAGGGACCCTGAGAAAAAAACAGATGCCAAGAACAATGAGAAAAAATAAAAAGCAAATTGTTCCGATAAACATTGTGTCAAAGAAGAAAGTCACATCTAACTGACCAACGCTTACTTCAATTGAATCAAGAGCATTCAACTGCTTTTTTTTTTTTTTTTTTTTTTTCCCTGGGAAAGGGTCAGAGGAGAGAAGGGAGCAGGGGAACAGAACTCCAGTGTTTTTTTACTTGGTGGGCTGCTATTCTGTGAAATGAAAAAGTTACCTACCAGTAAAAGAGAGAAAAAAATTTCCCTTAAATTTTAGGCTTCAAAAAATTTACAGGGTAAAAACTGAAGCCCTCTGTTTATGAAGTGATATCCCTCTAGTTTATTGCTGTCTTTGAGTTCAGGCTATTGTAGTAAGAAGACATCAATCAATGAGCAACATTTAGCAATAAACATAAATTATATTAGCCACCTACTTCTCCCATGAAGCAAATATCAGGAACAGAAAGTGAAACAAACACATTCATCCTTGCATAGACTTTAATTTCTGCTTACCTACAAGACTTTCAAAATGGGGAGGACCTGAGCAGGGTGCTTTATCAGTGAGAAGGAGCAGAGGCCAATAAAGAGATGGAGGGATGACACTGAATGTAAATGGATTTATGCTGGCTGACTTCATCTAGGACTTCAGAGCTCTGCTGTCACATTCTTGTCTGTGTTTCTCTGCCAGCCACATCTTCCCCCTGCCCCAAAGCAATTCTGCTCCACCCCAGCAATCAAACTGATGGGAAATGTGGGATTTTGTCTTCTTCTCAGTTCCTTTTTACCTCTTGCTACTTCATCCAAGACACAATCACAAGAGCAAGACATCCTATTTGTCCTTCATAGAACCCCATCACGATTTCACTACCTTCTCCCCCAGCTTTTTTGGGGGTTTTTTGACTGGCATTGTGCCATACTCCTACCCTTCTCCCTTGTATTCTTCCCCTTTCACTCCCCCATGAAAATACAGCCATGCTTCAATATTTTTAATTGTTAGAATACTTTCTCCCCACAAAGAAATCCAGTGGTTCTGCTTCTTTTTCATGTTTCTCAGCCACAATGCCTCATGCCTCTGCTTTTCATTTGAAGAACTCTGCAACCCCCTCTAACACTCTCCAGCAGGCTGTGAGGTTTGGCCCATGACAACTTTTTTCTCTTCTGCACTTGAGAGACAAATTCAGCTTCTTTCTCTGTCCCCATCACTCTCAGATCAACTTCTGCTCATGAGGTGTGCCTCCCATGCAGTCTTTTATTGATGTCTTCACAGATGCTCAACAGCCAGCAAAAGGACCCCTTAAAGCTAAGCTTATCCATTTCCCTGTTATAAATTACACCCTTTCATGATTTTGGGGCAGAAGACCATTAGACTGCCTTATTCAGCACCTGTAACTTCATCACCACCATCCAGTATATGTGTATCTTTTCTGCTCAGTATCTGAAATCCATGGACACCCTCAGCTTCTTCTCTGCACAGCCAAACTTGGTGTTTATTGCTGCCCTGTACTTTTCCCTAACTTTCCTAAACACTGTTTTGCCTCCCTACCACCCAGCTATTTCTTATATCCACAAAAGAAAATTTCCCAGCCTGTTCTTCTAAATTCTTAATCCCTGTCTTTGCCACCCTTGTGCCAGTAGCTCCTCTTCTACCAGGTCACCCATGTGTCTGCTCTCTCTCTATCCTCTCAGTCAGTACTGCCTCCAGGCTGCACACAGTTCCAGACTTCTTCACTGCCTCAACTCTTGCAATTTAAACCCACAGCGATGTTCTCCTTCAAGAAGCAGTCATTTGCAGCAAAGCCTTTAAAATAAATCTTTGCCTTAAGTTGCTGGTCTACCTTTCCAAAAGCAAATCTCTTCCTTTTTCCCTTCCAGTCCCCTACTGGAAACAAACCAAACTCTCTTTGCAAAGGATGTACTACAGAACCATAGAATGGTTTGAGTTAGAAAAGACCTCTAAGATCATCAAGTTCCAACCCCCCAGCATGGGCAGGGACACCTCCCAATAGAGACCAGGTTGCTCAAGGCCCCATCCAACCTGGCCTTGAACAGTACCAGGGAGGGGGCAGCCACAACTTCCCTGGGCAACCTGTGCCAGTGTCTCACCACTCTCATAGTAAAGAATTTCCTCCTAGAATTTCCTAGACCAAGCTCATCCTGTATTTTCAAGAGAACAGTGAGCACCACACACACCATCTGAACACACAGCTTTAGCACAGATACAGCATGGGATGCACACGTATGCCATGTAAACATCAGCATGAAGAGGAAATGAACATTTGGCACCTTGCCACTCAGAGGGGGAAAAAAAAACAGCACTGGTGTTGTTGAAGGTCTGGTCAACACTGCCAACACCAGAGAAATTTGTGAGCCTGGTTTTCTGCACAAAGGCAACCCTGCAGGTCTCTAGCAAGAGCAAACCATTTTCTGAGCATTTACGAAGAGTAACCATCTGCATGGTTACAAAACACCTGTAAGCAGTAGGGGCTCTGGCTGGTTCCAAGCTTATTTAAAACCCTTTTAGTTTCCGCCAGAGGTTTCCCCATGAGCTCAGGGCCAACAGCAGCTGCAGAGAAGTAATTTGATGCACACACACAACCTTCGCCAGACCTGATGGGGACTGGGAACAGCTGTGCAGGGTGGAGGCAGGAGGGATGGCCCCGGGCAGGGTGGCCCTGGGGCTGGAGCACCACACCCTGTCCCAGACACTTCTGCCTCAATTAACTTGAGGAATTTCCAATGGGAACGGGACTACATCCGTACCAGGAGATTTTTGCCTTCACTTGGAGAGATGGAATGTCTCCAGAGGTACATTTCATCTTTATCTTCTGGCCAGTATGTTAAAGGTAATTAAGGGCAAGCAATCAATCCCCTAAAGAGCATTTCTTTGTTACTAAAAGCGCAGATAAAGGGCACAAAAAATCTCTCAGGAAGGGAATGATAAGGGACTCCTGAGGAAAGCACTATTAATTGCACCCCTGAAGAGTTACTTGGAGGTGGCTAGTCCTGCAGCCTGCCAGAGGGAGCCTCCACAGGTATTTTAACCTCACACAGGAGACATTCCTTTCTGACTTGGCTGTAAACAACCTTTCAGCTTTGAAGAGCATCTCATCAAATTAAAGATTCATTGTTCAGTGTCCCTTAGGACTGTTTCAGTGTGGCAAGACTAAAATTCAAAGACATAAGACAGACAGACTGGCTGAAGTTTTAAGCAGCTCAGAAATTCCCAAGTTACTACTAGGCTACAAATTATTATGAAAGCAAAGATGAGAACCTGGGAGCGGGATCAAGAGTAGGAGAGCATGGGAGGTCTTGAAAGACAAGATGGAAACCCTAACCTTCTGGTCAGTGCTTAAGGATACTGATAACCATCCAGTTAGCACAGCTAGCACCCACACCTATAGCAAAATTTTAACTTCAGGACCATTCTAGAGAAACTACCAACTTTTGGTAACTAGATTTTTAACAACAACTTTTTGTTGTTGTTGTTACCCAGGACCCGAGACTACACCCCTAGCACCTGAGCATACCTTCCTACACTGAAGACTGGTGGGTCAGAGCATCTGCCCCAGCTTTACACAGATCTGCTACAGGCACTAGCACTCTCTTAGTGCCATAGCACAGATGAGAGAAGATAGATACACTGTGCTGGTGCTTACTGCAGCCATCACCTGAACAGAACTATGGCAAAATGACTTGTCTCCCCAACACCTTTTCAGCTGAAAAATTTGGCACCTTCACCTGCAAAGGGCAGCAAAGATGCACAGCACCAACAGTTGTGTCTCAGCTGCTGTGCAGGACCTTGTTCAGCTTTCTCTCAAGTCACCTAGGCACTGACAGACTTCAGTCTGATAGGTACTGACCACTTCAGAACTTCATCCTGCTACAAAAAACAAAGACTTTTAATAACAGAGGAATCAGGAGTTTAGTAGATGCTATTTAGCACATCAGAATCAATACAAAACCTGCTCTCAAAAGCTCAGCAAATCGGGAAGGGAAAAAACAGAGTCAAGACTTCTTAAGGGAGTAACTTTACCATCTCTTTCTCTTGACACGTTCTGCAACAATCCAAACCTTCTCAAGTTGCTGTCGCTGTGGCACAGTCTTCATTTGAGAGGGGGAAGCACTGTGGTTTTCTGAGTCTGTGCCACATTTGGTTTGCATATAATCAAGTATGTTTTGAAGCTCAAAACCAGAAGTTAAATCAGCTGGTTACAGGGCTTTTCACTGCACTTATTTTTATTCTAGGTATGACAAGTATGACCTTAACTTGGAAGTACAGCTTAAAAATTTAAAACAGGCTTGAAGTCTGTTTTAACATCCTGTAGGTTTATAAAGAGTGATACTTTTTGATGAATTTTCAAGCATGCTACACATGGAAAACATTTCTTAAAACTTCAGAAAGCCTGTGAGACTTCAGGGTTGGAGTGAAAACAAAGTACAAAAGGCTTGAAACCACAATTTGTAAACCTCTCTCACTTAGGTAACACCGGACAGAGAAGCATCAGACCTTTAAAATTTCTTCACAGGGGACTAATAAAAGCAAGTTTGCTCTTACTGATATTGCTAAAGTTCTAACATTTCTTGATGTTCTACTTTATGCCTTTTGAATACACTGTATGTGTGTGAGACTCCAGTCTGTAAGAGATCTCTTTTTCTCTAAGTGCTAGACAGTCATGTGGATATTCATTACTGCTGAGGTGTCTGAGCAGCACTGGCAACTTTTGGAGGGGGAAAAAAATGGATATACAATCCCCCTAAGAAGAGGAGATGACACATGAGCAAGGACAAACCACCCACAAGCTGCCAGGGTATTACATCAATCTAGGAGCTGGGCAGGTTTCCTGAAGCACTGATTTCTACACTTGCCCAAGACCAAAACACATTATTTTATCTGCTACTGACTTCACAAGAGAAAGCACGCACATAGCTGATCCTAAACATGCTCTCTGTCTTCAAGGTCCTGAACAGTATCACATCTGTACTCTGGATACATCAAATTATAATTGAAAATGTATTAAAAATCCATTTGTCGCCTTCATCTGAACACCAACATTTACTGGAAAAAAGTCAAAACAGGATAGGAGAAGGGGGAAAAGAAAATATGGTTATAGTTAGCTGGATCATATTTATCCTAATGGGTTTGTTTACATTAGTAGGATGTTCGTCACATCACTGTTAATTTGTCAATCAGTTTATAATGCAATCAAACACAACACTATTAATAAGGCAGAAATGCCACAGTCAGCACTTGTGTCAGGTAGCTGTGTTTTTATAAATCTCAGTCAGCACCAAAAGTTCCTACTGTTCAGCAAAAAAAAAAGGCTTTTTTCCAAAGGACTGTTTTCCAAAGGACTGTTTTTCAGGAAACCATGAGTGCATTTACTGACATTTGAAAAATGAGAATTAATTTTAACTTGTTCATACAGCTTGTGGGAAACACAGTAGTAGCAAATTTTCTGCCACTTTTAAGAGAAAAAACATACACCTGTCAGTTTCAAAGTGCAAACAGGGTTTCGCTAACAAACAATTTAAAAGGCTACCAGGCCAAAGCTTCAATCAATCTTATACCTCTACTATACCCAAGTGACTGGAAAAAACCCACACTTGGGCTGATTAACTAGCATCCTATATTAAAAGCAATTAAAAAAAAAAAACCAAAAAAACCCTCCCTCTCATCACTTAGAGCAGGACAAGAGAAGACTGACTATCATGGAGGTATAATTAAAGATGAGTCTCACCATTAATGTAGGAACTCAAATTTTTAAAATATTTGCTCTTCTTTTGTAGACTTACACTGAAGGGGAAAGAGGCCTGCAACCTCTCTGTAAAGCTAAGGAGAGAAAACGAAAAAAAGGTTTGGGATCTCATGGCCACAGGCAGGATTCTTAAGAAAACAGATTCAAAAAACCCCACACGTGGCATGAGCTGGAGCTCTTGGCAAAAGGGAGAAGAGAGAGAGAAAGGGTCATCTGGAATTCTTTTTCAGATATTTTTTCTTCAGGAGGGGACAGATACTTGTCACCTGATGGGTGAAAGGAACTAGACACATGAGAATGCAGAGTTGTTTTAAGTCAGCAAGATAATGTGTTTTCAGATCCTACACAGACAACACCCAGATAAGAACTTCTAATGTGTTCTGTCACAAAAGAAGGGAGAAGAGGGATAAGGTATAATTACAATTCAGTGAATATTTTCCTACAACATGTACCAATTTCTAAGTAGGTTTCTCTTTATCCTTCCACTTTCATATCTAGCAATAAGCTTCTGTTTGGATCATAAGGGCAGCTCTCAGGGGAAAAGACAGAAGAAGGGAGGAAGCACTGAACCCAAGGGAAGCGGATTTCTTAAAGCAGAAGATTACAGCAATTCCCATCACTGCCATGTCTGAAAGCAGAGGTGCATACAGCTGGCTTTTATTTTCAGTATTTGCTGCAACACAGTGATTCAGGAGGCTTCTCCAGCACCTTACAGTCACCCAGAGGAAAAAAAAAACATGATACACACCAAGAGGTAGTAAACAGTGGCACAAAGCTCATCCCTCTGCAAAGATACGTCACCAGAGAACACACCACTGCAAATGTTCCCACCAGGTAGCCACAAGGCATTAAAATATCCACAGACACAAGCATCAGGAGCTGAAGCATGTTTCTGGGCTGCTTTCCCAGTACAGGTGATGGGTGGGTTAGGCTAGGCCCATGGAAGGTTTAGACCACCTGAAATCCAACCATCCACAAAGCTCAAATCTGGACAACGGAAGAGAAATACTCACTGCAGGTCTTGGCTCTTCAGCACAAGAATGATGTTGAAAGACTGCAGTGACTTTAGCCACCGAAATGCTCCCTTCCTCGTTCTTCCCCCCGCCCCCCTTTTATTTTTTTAAATAATCATCTGACACACATCAGGAATCTTAAAATTTAAGGACACTGGGGGACTGCCAGGGAAGTGTCAAATGCAATGTGGTACTAAGGATCTGACAAACAAACTCCCTCTAATAATCAACTGCACAAACCACCTTTCATGAACTTTCTTTTGGAGAAAAAAAACCTCAAGAAATTCAAGAAAATCTCAGTTTTCTCAGGAGCCATTTCTGGATCCTGACTAACACAGCACACCAGATGGAAGGTGGTGGTTCAACCTTAAGGAAAGAACCACCTGGTTAATGCAACAGAGGCACCAATACCAAAACCCCAGTGCTTGCAGACTGTAGCCCAGCCGACTCCCCACAGCTCTTTCTTCCAGAGATCCTTCATGTCCAACTTGAGAAGGAGAAAAGCTACTTCATGCCGCCGTCATGTAAAAACAACGCTCTCACACCCTCTCCTACGCTACAAGGGATTCCACCTGCCCACGGCCCGCCACTTCCCCAGCCTTTGAAAAGCCACCCGAGAATCCCTTGATCCCCGTCCAGCAGCATGCCCTGGCGCGGAGGCTGAGCTGCACCCACCTCCGCTCACCCGGCAGCCTGCGCTCCCAGGAGATAGCTGCAAAATCATGAGTTCTCAAGACTCAACTTTCGAGTTCTCAGGCAGGTCCGGGCAGGCCTTGTACTTACAAAACACAGGCAACTAGATGTTTAAAAGGCTGACTACACGCAGCTACCAAAAGCAGCATTACTGGATCTTTTTTTGTTTCCCCAGCCTTAGGTAGTCCACCCTATCCAGAAAAAATAGATCTGTATTTCTATATGAACACCAGCAGGACAACCCAGTGATTCACAGGGAAAAGACAGACAGCCTTGTAACCAACCCTACAAGATTACTACGTTTTATGGTATAAGGTCTTCAAACTGTACCTTGCCAGGTACCACTGGCTTTTCACTAGATCTACATCTAGCCATTTAGTGACTCCGTGAGAGAGAACCTACCAGCGCTGCGAGCAAAAGAAAACCACCTTGCAACGTCATCACCAACCTCTGTTTTCCAACAACCTGCACCAGACTGCTACATGAACACTGGAGATGTTGTTGTGCACAAGACACACTAATAGTGTAACCCCACCAGCAACCAACCTCAACAACACAGCCTCCAGCGACCCACACTTTATATTAATGGACCATTGCTGGGTGCAGGCCTTCAGTGGGATATTTTTAATACAGCTTCTATTTCAAGTTTCCTTCCAATGCAGCACAGTTCTCTAAAGTTAACTTCTGGGCTATCAGTGGTGACAACTCTGAGCTACAGAAGGCCCCCAGTAAACCCCTCCCACAGACGCAAGTTTATTTTCCTTCTCTCCCTAACTCTGTAGTCATTCTTAACACTTAAAACCTCCTTGAATCACCCTGTGTCTGTAAAACCATCTGGGATTCACTTACAGGATTACTGCAGCTGTAAAAGCTGTTCATTACAAGGTTGCTTTTTAATTGTTAATAAAACAAACCCAAGCTATTACAATATTAGAGCAGGAGAGCAAGGATAACTAAAAAAAAAAAAAAAAAAAGTTTCTCTGTGGTCAAAGTTTTAGTTTGAAGCTCATGCAGTGCATTGGGTGTAACTCGGTAACTAGAAAACAGGATTTAGAGCTTTTGGGAGCCTCAATGAATGTTGTGGGTGTTTCACACCTCAGAACCAGTACAAACTGAAACAAAACTTTCCAGCAATGGAAGCAGGATGGAACTTTCCAGGCCAGCTGAGTCCCTTCAAGTGGCAACTGGAGGGTAGGAAACAAGAGCCTCCACCTACATTTAAGGTGCCACATTTAGAAATTATTTGAGTCCCTTGGACATAAGGCAGTTCTCCGACTGAAGAAATACGACCACCCTCAGGTCTATGTGTTCCTTAAGGCTGTTTGATCTGCGTGCAGATATTAAGAGCAGCAAGGAACAAAATGGGGAGCACAAAGTCCCAAAGACTGCACCTCTAATACTGTCTAACCAGGACACCAGAGCTGTGCACAATTCCGGGACATGCTACTGATAATTCACACTTTTCAACCTAGGCACTGCCTACGCCATTTTTACGTCTATAAAACACAGGCTTAAAAGGAGATTTTTCAGTTTTGCTTAAACGCTACCTATTTTTCGCACACAAGAAGCGGCGGACCAGATTTTGATGTGCTGGCTCAACCTAAAGCGACCAGAACCTCTTGAAGAGAGCTCAGCAAGACACGGTACCATGATTTTAAGAAGCCGAGCCCCGGCAGGCAGCTGTGTCTGCACATGACAGCCCTGCAGGTCACCGCTACAACACAATAAATGCACCAACAACACAAGCCCGCAAACGCTGCCTGGCTTATGGCTGGCCCTGGCACCCACAGGTAGCACCTAGCAAAGCCGCCACGGGAGCGTGAAGCTTCTCTCGGGTCTGGCTTCGGCTTCTCCCACTCGGATCCCCCGCAGGATTCCGGCGCTGCCACCACCGGCCCGGGGGAACCCGGGAGAACCCGGGGGAACCCGGCCCTACCGGTCCTACACTCCTCTGACCAAACCGCGCCGCGACACCCGATCCACCACCCCCCGGGAGATGGCAGAAGCCCCCCGTGCGGCACGCTCCCGTGGCTGCGGGGGGCAGGAGCACCGCGGGGGCGGCACCGCCTCCGGTAACCCCCGGCCAGAGCCCTGCCCTCGCGTCAGGCGAGGCGACCGCCGTTTTCCAAGCTGCCCCACAAAGTTAGCGCAGAAGTCCCCGCGGCGAAACAAAAGATCGAGCGGGAGCGGCAGGGAGCGGGGCCCCCGGCGCCCGCCCGCTCCGGCCCCGCCACCGCCCCGGGGGCGGGCGGGGAAGGGTCGCGCCGCCGTCGCCGCCTCATGCCGGGCAGGGGAGGCTTGCCGGGGGCGAGGCCGGGAGCTGCGCCCGGAGCGGGGATCCCGCCTCTCCGCAGACTGCCGCCAGCCTCTCATCGCTCTCCGGGCAGCGGCTGCGGCAGGGCTCCCGCAGCACCGGGCAGGGAGGCGGCGGTGTGTGTGTCGGAAGGGGGGGGGGGGATGAGGGATGCCGGAGCGGAGGGGGTGGCCCCATTCATTTTCGGGAGCCGACCGGGCAGGGGCGCACCACCCCCCGCCGCCGTTGCCGGGCGAGGCCGCGCCGCGCTCTCCTCACCTTGCTCTTTACTTCCACCGCGCTGCACTCCAGGTACCGCAGAGTCTGAGATTTGTTGAAACTCCGGTTCATCTTCCCGGCCCCGATACCCGCACTACCTTCCCCCCCCCACCCCCCAGCGCCGCCGCCGCCGCTGCCTCCCGCCCGCCGCGGGCCTCGCCCCCCGCGAGCCGATCGCCCCGCGCGGGGCAGGCGGCACGCGGCGCCCCGGTCGCCCCCTTCCTCCTCCTCCTCCTCCTCTTCCTCCTCCTCCCGGTCCCGCGGCGCTGCGGACACTTTTGTCCCCGCGCGCCAATGAGAGCGGCCGCTCCGCTGGGCTCGCGCTCCGGCTCCCGAACAGCCGCGCGCCCGCGGCTGGCGGCGGGCGGGCGGGCGCCTGGGCCGGCAAACGGTCACGCCCACGGACACGGACACGCCCGCGGACACGCCCACTCCGAGCCGTTTGGCCACGCCCCCTCCTTCGTTCCCGCTGGCCACGCCCCCTCTTGTGCCCCGCCCCCTCCGGCCGCCGCGGCGGGACCCGGCCCCGGGGCTGCGGGGAGGCGGTGCGGTGGCGTGGAGGGTACCGGGGTGTGGGGGGTTCCGGGATGTGCCGGTAGCCCCGGCAGCTGCTGCGGGAATTGGCCCCGGCGCGGTTGAACCGAGTGCGGGCCGCCTGCCCCCGAGTCGGGGCTGTTGTCGGGGGTGGAGGGGCTGCTGGGGCAGCGCTGTGAGGCGGTGTCGGTCCGGAGGGCTGGCAGCGGGGATGGCGCCAAGTAAAATCGGTTTGTTCGCGGGTGGGGTTAGGCCCTGGCGTGTGCACCTGCCTGGTTTCACGGGCGGTCCCGCCACCAAAATAAGTTTCAGTCCTAGAATGGTTTGGGTTGGAAGGGACCTGTAAGAACATCCAGTTCCAGCCCCCCTGCCACGGGCAGGGACACCTCCCACTAGACACCAGGTTGCTCAAAGCCCCATCCAACCTGTCCCTGAACACTTCCAGGCAGTTGGCATCCGCAGCCTCCCTGGGCAACCCGTTCCAGTGTCTCACCACCCTCACAGTGAAGAATTTCTAACATCTACTCTAAATCTACCCTCTTTCACATGAAATCCATTTCCCTTTGTCCTAGCACTCCATGTCCTTGGAAAAAGTCCCTCCCCAGCTTTCCTGTAGGGCCCCTTCATGTACTGGAAAGCCTCCTCTGGACTTGCTCCAGTAGCTCTCTGTCCTTCCTGTGCTGGGGCTCCAGAACTGGACACATTATTCCAGGTGGGGTTTCAGAAGAGTGAAGCAGAGTGGGGAAAGACCTCCCTCGTCCTGCTGGCCACACATCTTTTGGTGCAGCCCTTGGTAGGGTTGGCTTTCTGGGCTGTAAGGGCAGAAACTTCACCCAGAAAAGTACCAGCCGGTGATGCACCAGATGCCCTGGGAGTGTATGGGTGCTTGGAGGTGCCCGTTGTGTCCCACAGAGACAAACCTGCACAAACTTTCCAGACACGGATGGTTATTCATAAAGAGTGTTGAGATCTGCAAAGTGCTGCAAGTCATTAATTTGAGACCACAGATCATCAGTTTGGGGAGAAGAGCTTGCACCACTTCCTCTTTGAAATAAATCAAGCTGCCTGCCTTCCTCTTTTAGCAGCCCTTATTAGTGAGGTTGGTTATTAATTAGAGAATCTTCAATGAATTGGGTTTTTTCCATCTTTTGTCAAAGACCTTTATAATTCTAACAGGCTTTTTTCCTTCAGTCAGTTCCCTTTAGTCACCAAGAGCCTTTGACAGGGGTGTTTTTTCCTACACAGTCCTGCCCAAAACATCAGTTGTGATGTATAGAAGCTGAGGAAAAGACACAGACCTGTGTAACCAGTTCTCTACGGCTCAACATCTCCTACAATAGTCTGCATGTCTAAGGAAAGAGCACAAAGTCCTTAGAAGACGTGACAAATGACCCATCTCCCCTTCTCCAGACATGCTGGACAAGTGTCAGTGGTAGTGGTGGGGAATATCTGTGAATTTAGGGGCAAAAAAAAGAACTGAGATTACTTTTCATGTGGCTCCAATAAGGAAGATCAAAGCTATGCCCAGCAACAAACCAACTCCAGCTTGTTGTAAAATAGATCTGAAATTAACATTTTCCACATGTTGGGACCTTGAGCAACCTGGTCTCGTGGAAGGTGTCCCTGGCCATGCAAGGGGTTGGAAATAGATGATCTTTAAGTACCCTTTAGCCCTAGCCAGTCTATTATTCTGAGTTCTGGGTTTGCACCGTGTCTGGAAGGCTTGCTCTAAATTAAGCTGGAAAAATAAAGTCTAGAGAGCTGAGAAAGGAAATGTTTGTATGAACTTGATCTTTCCCTCTTTTTATCTTTGCTGGAGCAATGTGGTATCTTCACTTTCCTGCTGTGATGGCCAAAGCCAAGCTGTGGAGATGCAGCATCCCTGGGGTGCTCAGGGGCTGAACATCCCTTTCAGGATGTTTCCATTTGAAGATGAGCTCCAGCAGCTGGATGCATATGGTTTAGTGCTTCGAAATCTGCAGCAGCAAGGCCAGTTCACCAGAGCACAGTTAATCAATAGCTGAAGGACTAGTCATGTAACCTGAAGCAGGGGAAATGCTGGTATTACATGCATTGCTGGTAGCAGTCATTTCAGGTGGGATCTTATTCCAGACCACCTGTCCTCCAGCTGACCCTTGGAAAGGGACCCTGCTGCTTGCACTACCTCCTGGATCAGGAAAGAGCCCTGTGAGTATGCTTACACATTTCAGACATGCAGTGATGTGGCTGAACTCAAAGTCACAGCCACAGAGAATGAAAGATCGGTATTCATTTTTGTTTCAATTTTTTAGTCTGTTTATTTTCTCTAAGGAAGAGAAAGTTCTCAGCAGTCGGCAATTAATAAGCAATTTAATTTTAGTCTTAATTTTAAATTTGGTGCATCTTGTATATATGATGTTAATTTGAGAAGTACAGATTAAACTCATTTGTCTTTGGTTCGTTTTCTTTAATGCTTCCTTCAGGGAATACATATGCTTCATTACCATCTCTTTCATATTAATAAAGACTCCTCAAACTAATAATGCCAACTAAGCTGTGTGTAAACAGAATGGGAATTCAATGAAAATTAAAAAAAAATAATTTTTTTTTTTTTTTTTTTTTTTTTGAGAATAAAGCTGGGAAGCCATGCTGGATTCTTAAAGAACAAAGATACATTTTTCAAAGCATAAGGCAGGGGCTGATTTACTAGCAGGGCTAAAGAGACTTCAATCCCTGTCAGCAGCAGCCACCGCAGATCCGGTTCATATTTCCATCACCACATGAATACGCAATCCTTTTCTTCTCATCTGCTTTGTCTTTGAAGCTAACAGGTGTATTAAGGACAGAAATTAGTGTATTTGGGGAGATGAGCTAATGTTTCTATTTCTTCTGTGCTACAAGATTTTAGAAGTGGTGGATCACTGCCTCTCTTCTTTTTTTTTTTTTTTTTTAATTCAACCATAAGAGGAGTTGTTTTTCTGCTGTTGCTTTTCTGCCCATTCTTTCAACCTTGCAGTAAACCTGCATTGTAGTAAAGAAGGTGAATTCACTAACATGAGGAAATACAAGCTTTAAATCTACACAGGGACTCTTGCTAACAAAGCTTCTTTTTGAACTACCTTAAGAAAATTTGGTTTCTGCTTTTTCTCAGTTGTTCAGTTTGCCTCTTTAAAAAAAATCTATCAATAAACCTGAAAAAAGATAATTTAATTTCAGCTATTTTTGTCAGGTTTTGTTCATGAATACAAAGGTAATGATGAACATACCTTTAAAATACAAGTGCTTCACTTAGAGAAAATCCAGTTTGAGTTAAATATCCATTCTTTTGTGACTTAATATAAGCAATTTTTACCCATCCTGAGGCAGGGAATGATCAACTTCTGGATAGCTCATCAGTTAAGCTAATATAGACACATTCTGGGTAGAGGTATGAAAAACTGGCTATATACTTTAATTAGTATAAAACCACAATAATATTATATCATAATTTATTAAAAATGTATTATGTGTTGATATTTTTATTATTTAATAACATTATCCAATAATTTATTCAAAGTGTATCCTTCTCAACAAAGCTTTGCTGAAATCCAGTTCAGTCCATTTTTGCAAAATCACTGTGACACTTTTTTTTTTTTTTTTTTTTCTTTTCTTTTCTTTTCTTTTCACGTTCCTCTATTACTTTGAGGTCTAATCCCTTTTCTCCAGAGCAGAGCTGAGCCACGATTAAGACAGCTTGGGAAAATTCGGTTTTTTCTTTCTTGCCTCCCCTTCCCGTGCCCACCCTGTGCTGCGTTGAGCAGTGAGCTCAGCTCCATACACCAACAGGACTCAAAACGCTGTGTATACTCCCCGGCTGCCTTGGCCCCAGGTTGCACCAGGCTCTGCAGCCCCTGCCAGCTGTTTTCCTCCTCAAACTCAGTCACAAAGATGGTTTTAATTTAACTGCTTTTGCTCAGGCACCTTTCAGGGTTTGTTGTTTTTTGTTTTTTTTTTTTTTTTTTTCTCGTCGCTTGCCAAAGGCATTGCATTCCTTTGACAATTTCTATAAATCTTCATCTGTTTTGGTAATCCATACTTCGCTTACCCTGGTTTTGACCTGCAGAGCTTTTAAATCACTTTTTTTTCCCCCGGTGCCCGTCTCCCAGCCCTTCCTTGCAGCCTCGTCCCCGGATGCATCCGGGGCACGGGGGGCAGGTTTGCTCTCAGCCAGCCACATGCAGCACTGCCACTAAATTGCTCTCGTTTCTTGCCCTAAACATGGCAGAAATGCAACAGCCTCGGGGATCACGGCAGGCCGTTTGAAAAATATTCAGATAATCCTGTTTCAAACGCTTTTTATTTACCAGACCAACAAAAAGTGCTGCAACGGGTGCTCGAGGTGCACTCCTGCAGTGCTGTTTTTTCAGCAGGCAAGGAGCTTCCCTCCACCCAGCTGCATGCCTCATTAGTATTAACAAACTGTCTGCATGCTCTGAGAGGTGAAAAAATACCTCAGACTCACATCCAAGGACTAATTTTTCTCCCCCCTATCCCCACGTTGAGTTTTCAAGCATTACAAGTAACAAGTCCTAAGGGCTTGGGGGAGCTGCTGCAGTGATGGATTGGTTTTGGTTTCTTTAAATGTAAACCAAAATGAAGCAGAGGAGAGAAGGGATGACAGCTTTTTTTTTTTTTTTTTTTTTTTGGCTTAGTAGTGAACAGTGTTCCTGCCACAGCAATGCTAATTTCTACCTCATCAGATGCAGAGGACAATGCATCAGTTGCCTCAGTACAGGAGCCTACTTAGAAGGGAGCAAGGATAATGCCACAATACAGCATTAATGGGTGCTTCTGGACAGAAGACCAGCTGCTTCAGTGGTTTAGCATTGTCCCACTCCTCATGGGGGTGAAATGTCTTATTTTTCTTTCCTTTTAAAAGCTTTTGCCTTCAGGCCTTCAAGAGTTGTACAGCCATTTAATAGGAAAAAGGGAGGTGTTTGCTCTCAAGGGGTGGGGGAACTCTTCTTTTCTACTGGGATGATGAAGCATCAAGAAAACCTCTTCCTTGACTCTGTACTACAAAATACTCTAAGACACCAGAGCTGTAGCTCAGGGAATGGCACCTGCTGAGATGCACTGCAGAGCTCACAAGTGAGCACAGAGATGGGTGTTTGCTATTGCAGCTCCCAGGATTTCTCCAGAGAACTGCTCTGCACTACCTACACCTTTTCCCCTTTTTTGTTTCTCCACAGTGCTACTCCTTACCCCACTGCTGGGCTTTCCCATCACCTCCTGGTGGAGGTCCCCAGATGGCATGTGTGGCAGCCCTGCCCAAAAAGCTGGGGAGAAAGTCACACTCCTCTCCCCTCTTTGAACATGCACGCATGCTCAAAAAGTCCAGATGAAGCACCGTGGGGAAAGAACCTGGCCATGTAAGGGTGCTGAGAACACTGTGTTTTAGAGCTCAGTTTTCTTCTGTTTTGAAACAAGGCTGGGAAGGGAGCAGCCTGAGTGCTGCCAAGGCTCCAGGGGGAGCGGGCAGAGGTCCCCAGGCTGGCTGCATGCAGGTGCCCTGGCTTCAGTAGATGGGATCAACACGCTCTTGTGTCAGAAAAAATATAACCCCTTTGGCTTAACTGATGGCTATTGTATACCCAGTTAGGCATTGATGTATATCAGCATGCAAGTAATTTAGGAGCCAAAGCTGTTGGGGTACTAAAATCTCAGAGTCCAGACTCTGAGCATCACCACCAGATCAGAAATAGAGTGTGTTATCAGACTCACTGTCCTATTTCCAAATGACACCTAAGTTAGGGTTAAAAGCAACAGTGCTTTACAAGGATGAAAAAGGTGAGTTTGGGAGTGGGGGAAAGAAGAAGAGAGGATGGTGCCTGCTAAATACACTCCGGCTGTATGAATCACCATGATAACATATTGCCAGAAAATAAAGAAATATTGAAACTCTATTTGTTCTGCACATGTATATGCTGATTTTTTTTCTCCTTCTGCACATGTATATGCTGATTTTTTTCTCCCTTTCTATTGCTTTGATTCAGTTTCTTGTTTTTAAATAAAGAGAAAAACATTAGAAAGCAATAACATTTCCCATATGTCATTTGTTTCAGCAGAAAACTAGATCTCTTCCTCTACCACTTGTCCAAAAGTAGGTCCTTCTACTTCCAAGTGGGATAAAAATGTTGTTTACAATGTGCTTTCATGCCATGGAATTCTGGAATCAGCACATTTTACAAGCAGTAGCTCATACACCTCACACAGTGTAGCAAGGTTTGAGAGTCTGCTACATGCTTTTATGGCTTGATCATAAATGCTAATAGAGATTAATTGAAAAAAAAAAAAGTAGGGAGAAGATAAAGGGAGAAAGTAGAGGTTGTGGCAAAGATGATTTTTCTAGTTGGCAGCATGGATTCAGGACATTCAATGGCTGTTCAAGAAGCACTGAGTTAATTTTTAGAAAGCCCCTAAAGTCTCTAGATGGAAGCTGCTGTGCAGATAGCAGCTTCTAATGATGTTAGAAAGATGACTGCAAATACTTTTAAAATACAATTGTTTCAAAGGCAGCACTGCTGATCACAGGCCTGGGGTGTGGGAGTGTCTTCCTGATTCTGTTCTCCCAAGAGAAATCTGTCCTTCACTTTGTCCCTTTACTTATTCTACAGTAAATTGAAGCATAATTGTCAATTGGCAAGCTCAGGTTACATTCTCTCATATTTACTATAAAATAATTTATGGAGCTGGCATCATCTCTGTCTTCCCAAGCACTTTTTCTGTGGGAAACCGTGAGTGGGCTATTTAAACACACACTGTGACAGTGGAGTAATTTTTCTGCAGCAGTGAACAAATTACCTAGTGGAGTCAAGCTCACCAGATCTTCCTTATATTAGTGAAATGGGAATAAAAATGGTACTATTAATCTTCAAAGTTATTGTCTATACAGAAAAGCTGCTATCATGAAGGTGTAATCATGCCTTTCTTCTTGCTTTGTGACCAGAGAAACCTGCCCGTGGCACCTCTGCAATTCTTCTCAATTACAAACTGGGTTTAATTTGTTTCAGGTATCCACTTAACTTATATGAATGCTATCTACCATCTTTGTTAGCCCTGGCAGCTGAAGCATGGGGTTTGGTAATAAGGTAGGAGAGTACAACTTTTGCCCAGACTAACTCAGTCCCTCACCAAGAGCACAGAGAGGGTTTTAGCCTGGCATGGGGTGCAGTTAACCGGAAGGAACAATCAGAATTTTCATGAAAATATAATTGATTGAGAGCTTCCATTTGGAAGGTGACTGAAGGTCACTTTAAATAAATGACCCAAATATTCCTGAATTTCAGCTTTAAGCAATTTGTAAGCTATTATGTCTAGCTTGTAAAGTGCTAGTCAAGCCCTGTCAGAAGTGGTGATTAGTGGTCTCACCTGCTAATGAGAGAAAATAATAAGGAACTGTCCTAGCCATACAAGTCATGTAACATATGAATCTTGACTGTTCACTTACTAACTTGAGCCCCTCAATATGTAACACACTGGAGCTGAAAGCTTCTTAGATTAAAAGAAAAAAATAAATTGTCAAATGACTTTTTAAGTCTGCTAATTGCAAGATTTTTTTGGCACATCTGCTAGACCAGCAGAAGTGTTAAAAGACAGATTCAAAGATGTGGTTCCTGATTAACAATAATAATAATAATAATAATAATAATAATAATAATAATAATAATAATTAAAAAAAAAAAAGCTTAGAGGGAAAGGTCACATTTATTCACCTAGCAAAATCCATCTGATGCTTGCCAAACCACTGCACATAGCTGTACCAGGCTGAAACCACCTGATCCTCTCAGAACTACTGAAGCAAATTGCTCTATGGAAAGGCACCGAGAAGCTTTTAATTGTCTGGGACTGGACATAATCTCTTCCTCACTCACCTGATTTACAAAGAGGTTAGCCAAGAAGCAGCTTACTACATTAGAAATGTCTTTCCACATGCATTTGTTCCCTGCAGACACTGAAGTTATAAATGGCTTGTGCACAATCAGACCTTCCCAGAGCTTTTAGCGAGGGCAAAGAGTCTCATGTGAGGCTCCAAGGAGTCCCTCAAAACAGCTGCTCAGAAATGCATGAAGCATGAGACACATTATCTCCTCTTCCCACAGGCTGAGGGCCAGATGTGCAGTGGGTGTAAAGCAGCAGAGCCCCAGTGTGACTTTTTCTGGGGTCATGGTGATTTATACCAGCCAAGAATCTGGCCCTACGTGTTTCATCCCGGTGACTTCCCCGACCTCTGCTGTTGGAGGTCTTGGTTTTGTCACCTCTCACTCTAACCTCCATCCCCAACTGATGGCCTCTGTGAGGAGATGGGAAGTGTTCAGGATTGCTGGCTTTAGGTGCTGATCAGAGAAATCTTTCGGGAAGATTCCTGATGCCTCTGCTCCAGGCCAGTTCACTGAAGTCATCACATTTTCGTTGTGGTGCATTTACATATTTTCCTCCCCATGTTTCTGCTGCTAGCAACATATATAGGTTCTTTGTATCTGTTTCCTGAAGCAAGTACCCTTTTGCACCCTCTTAAGATCAGGAAATGAGAATATTTCTATGCAAAGGTGGTGTCCTTTTTTATTTCTTTCATAACCTGCGTCTTCCTGAAGCATGAGTGAGGATTACTTGTGGGAGTATGGATTTCAGGATCAGGCCTTTTGGCCATTCTGAAAGTGGCATGGGAGGAAAAAGTGTTTCCCAGAACTAAACAATTTTATTGCATTCCAGAATCATGTGCAAAACAGGGATCCCATCTGTTCGACAGCATTCCCACCAAGTACAATTCTGCCTGTAGCTCACCAGCACAGGCCGACCAACAAAGGAGCATCAGTTTTCAGTGAAAAGGTTTTCTTCAGAATACAAGACAACAGTAAAAAGGGCTTCATAATAATTCACGCATTTGTCAAGATGTATTTTTTTAAATACTGTTTTGAGTGGTAAAGCCACTTCAGAGTAGTATAGCTCTACAGCAATTGCCCCTAAATTAAGCCTTCTCACAGATCAGTTTTGCCAGTTACTCTAAATCCTCAACAAATAAATAAATAAATAACAAAACCCATTAACCTCAAAAATGATGCATTAAAATTGGGCTGAAATAGACTTCTTTTTTTTTTTTTTTTTCCTTCTTTCCCTGACAGCTTGAAGAGTTTTGAAAGAAGGGTGCTTGAATGCAGCACTCTAGTGTTAGGCCAGTTTACCAGAGTGATTCTGCAATAAAAAGATTATGAAATAAAAGAGAGATAATTGGATTTTATGAGATTCTTCTAACTGAAGGCTGGTGCCTGGGATTTTTATAATCACCATGAATATCAGCAAGTTTTGCTTAGCAAGTACAATGAAGAACTTCTGGAAACCCTAAGCAGGGGTTTTATTGTTGCTTAATTCTGTGTATCTCAGCCATGGAATTGCAGAATTGTCACTTTTGGAAAAGAACTTTGTGATCACAGCATCCAACTGTCAACCCAGAAAAAAAAATAAATTAAAAAATCACCATCCACCTAGAGCATGTTCTGAAATGCCTCATCCAGACGTTTTTTTAATACCTTCAGGAGTGGTAACTCTACCACTTCCCTGAGCAACCCATTCTAGCACCTGATAATTTCTTAGTGTCTACTTTGAATCACCTTTAAGTCCCTTTAAAGACTTATCCACACGTTTGTGTTTCCCCTGACAGCTCTGCTCATGCTTTTCCTTTCAGAAACTGTTCTGAAAAATAAAATGCAATTTTAGGTGATGCTCGCTCATGGGAAGGGTTCATTGTTTGATGGGGAAGGCAGCTGTGCAGGTGTGCAAGCTTTGCCTGGGGGCAGGGAGCAGTGCCCACTAAGCCTGGTTTGCTGCAGCCTCCCTGTTTCTAGCCCCTTCCCAAAGCTAGAGGAGCCAGGGAATGTTTGTCTTCCTCCCAAAGGTAGCACCAGGAGGGATGGAAGGGAGGTATTATTCAAGGCAAGGGCTGAAGTTATTCTTTCCTGTGAAAGTTTGGAGGGAGGGCAGGATATCTAGCAAGCTTCTTCCCACCTTTTTGTTGCCACAAATCCACCTGAGCACATCTGGTGCACCAGCTTGGCTCTGCAGCCATGCCAGCCCTTTCCTGTATTCCTCCAACACACATAGCTTTGGGATGCATGGCTGGAGGGTGTCAGCATCCTGATCTCCCAGGACATTTCTCACAAGGCGTAGGTATTTCAGCTGCCACCCATTGCCTGTATTTCCATGCTGGCAGGGATCTACCATGGTGCAAACAGTTCAGCATGGGTAGCCTCTAGGACACAAGGGACAGAGGTCAGATCTTCTCTCCTTTGGCTCATCTGTAGCTGCAAGCATCATGATAACCATGTGCTGGGCAATGACAGAGAGATACAACCCATGAGCAATTAAGAGTCATCTGTCACCTGACTAATTATTTGTACGGGTCCTGGTACCTTCAGGAGTGCATCCGTGGTGGGACCATGGCTGGTCCTAGGTTTTCAGAAGGGACAGCCCAGGTTCGAGGTGCTTCCAGGGCACCGAGGTAGGAAGAAGTAACAAACATGAAAACTCCTCATGATTGTAATTTTTGTAAGACAGCTTTCTTAGGATTTTCCAGGGGCACGGGATGTCATCTGTTAATTTTATTGGAAACAGGTCAAAACATGTTGATCTTCCAGCAGGTGGGAAAGCAGCTAGCAGCTAAGGAGAAGAGGCCAGGCTTGGGCTTCAAATGGAGTAGCAGGTATAAGCTGGTCCCTCAGCTTCTTCATTTGTAAATCAGAATGAAAAAGAAATAGCTATATCTTTGCATCAGAGTGTTAACACGGGGTTTAATTAACTTGTGTTTATGACAGACTGCTGGAAAGGTGTTAAGATAATTAGAAATGTAACTCTTACATCTGTTCATGCCTACTCCGTTGGGGCCACAACCTGTGATTAAGATTTCTAACCAGATGTCCCAACATCAAAGATGACAATTAGTAAGAGAGAATACAGTAACTGGGAGCATGAGGGGCTCTCCTCCCTCTGAGAACAGGGATGCTCAAGCCATCACTGCTCTTCACACACCATCACGTTGGGTGAGGTCCCTTTGAGGGACCCAGCTCGATGTCAATCTGCTCCATGTCCAGGAGGGGAGGGAGTCCATGCTGAAACTTGGTGTTTTATGATAAACATCTCACCTTAAAAAAGTGGACTTATCCATTCTATGCCTTCTACCCTCACTGCAGGCAACTGCAGAGAGAGGCAGTTGCCATTGGAAAGGATGTTTTAGTGATGCTGTCATGGAGTTGAGTGACATCATTTAGATTTTTTTGAACAGTGGCCTTTTCCCCACAGCTGCCTTGGCTTTTGTTCCCCTTGCAGTGGCGCCATGCAACTGGCTGGGATCTGACATTATTCATGGTGCTGGGTGCCAGAAGAAAGCAGTCTCTAGAGAATGGGTGATCAGGAGGAGTCAGCAGAACACTGAGACGAGCCCTGGCTAGCTTTTTTGTCTGTCGTGAGGGAGTGATGGTATTTGGTTTTGGCCTGCTTCATATTTCATACTTGTAACTTTGTAAGAAAATGCCTGCCTGCAGAGCTCGGTGTTTGAGGTGCTGGAGGTAGTGACACACATAGATGGGAGGGAGCCACTGTCAAGTTCTCTAGTTAAGGGCTGGAAGCTTCCTGCAACGGGGTCAGGCACTGATGAACTCAGGCCATAATGAAGAACAGAAATAAAACAGGATCCTAGATATAACAGTTCCCCTTATTACTCTTTTTTCCTCTCCAGAGCAAGTCAGTCCTTTGCATCAAGGTGAATCTTGGTTCTCTTGCACTTCCCCTGCTGCTTCCCTTAATTTACTTGACTTTCTTTGTTTCACTTTATTCCCTCTCCTCCTGATGCTTGTTTCTTCTGGTGCAACCTGGACCTTTTCCCTGCCCAGCCTGGGGTTCCTGCTGCTCACAGGAGTGAAAGCCCTCCTAGCCCATGGGGGTGTCTGGGCCCAGCGTGAACTCAGGAACTATTTCTTTTAAATATGGATAAGAGGTACATTCCCAAGCCCTTTCCTTGGCAATAGAGGAGCTGTTTTGCCTGAGACAAAAAATACAAAATAATCCCAAACAACCTCCTCCAAACCACAAAAATGCCAAACCAAAATCAACTCCCAACAAGCCTAAACTAGCCTGAAGTAGGCAGCCAGGGAAGATTTCAGCTGACTTATTTTTGCCAATGCCGTAAGAAAGCAAGGGGGAGGTTATCATGCCAGAAAACACCAGGCAATCTGCACCCAAGGCGGGCTGCCCATCTTGCTGAAGCTGGCACTCAGCGCTCCCTTTTGGGTCCACAGGCTGCATATGGCATGTAGTCTCCATTAGGACTTTCTGCTGGCAAGCTTTGCACCTGAAAAGTAGCTCCAGTGATATTTTTTGGTTTTTGGTGGGAATTTTTTGGGGTTTTTTTTTTGTTGGTTGGTTGGTTGGTTGGTTGGTTGGTTGTGGTTTTTTTGTTTTTTTTAATGCAAAGCAGTACAAAATATGTGAGGGAGTAAGGACTACGCAAGGCAGTTTTGGTAATCACTGCTTAGAGACTTAGTGCCATCACTGGTCTCCTGGGACATGGTTGAGCATCTGAAAAGGCAGATCAACTCTTGGTTTTTTTAGGAGGGGATGGACAAAGCTTCAACAATGCTCATATAAACCATCTCTGAGTATCTATCTTGAATATGTGATGTGTGGTTCCAGTCCCATCACTCAAAGACGTCATAGTGGAATTAGAATAGGGGCAGAAAGGGACAAAAATGCTGGCTGAAGGCATGATAAAAGCTCTACAGTCTGGAAATAAAGAGGACGGAGAGGAGAAACTGTGGAGGTTATAAAATCATTAAGTGAATGAAGAAATTGAAGGAGTAATTATTAACACTTGGTCACAACACAAGAATTAGGAAGCTTCAGATGGAGTTATCACATAGCAGGTTTAAAGCAAAGAAGAGAATGTATTTTTCTCCTATAGCTCATGATTACACAGTGGGATACTGTAGGATGCTGTGAACTCTAAAAGATTAAATTAGTTCAAAACCATGACTTAAGGTCATCAAGTCTAATGAACACAGAGTTCAAGATACATCCTCTGACTTGAAACTGCTGCGCTGCTGTTTGCTGGAAACCAGAAGACCACATCAGGAGGAGCAGCACAGCATGCTGGTCCTAGTACTTGGCTATTTTTTTCCCTATTGTTTTTATTTCTAACTTTTTTTTCAGAGACTACAGGCTGAGTGACAGTATACTTACAATACACTTATGGATGTAACAACTGTGGAAATGCATCATCCATCACCTGGGGCAACCAGGGAAGCAATGTGATTGAGATGAGTTTCTCTGGGCTGGAAGTTGAAGAACAGCACCAGCACAGCTACATCAGGGACACAATTTTACTGTTTGTTTTCAACTACAAATAACTGGTTGGAACACTAGACCAGTGTTTCAGTTAGGTTTGGTGGATTTTGCTTCCTTAGAAAAGTTACATAAGCAAGTACAAAGCATGCTTTGGTTGGATGCTATTTTTCTCTTTTCATACAAAGTCTGAGATTGGAGTAATGTGCAGCATGTTTTAAGTTATTTGGTAAACTTTCTTTAAAACCACCTCTTCAGGGAAGAGTAATTCTTGGGAAGAAGTGCCAGCTCAGAATTAATACTGATAAACCCAAAATTTTTCTTCCTGGGGATTCAGGTCTAGTTTTGCTACTTCAAATTATTTTTGGAAAATGTGCTACCAGTTGTAGGTGTTTTGGAGTGAGATTAAGAGGAGAAGTGACAGTCAGAAGTACAAAATAAGAATAGTGAACACTGTGTCACTGAGATTGTCACGTGTGATTTGATTACACCTGAGAAGATAAGAAGTACCTCACAACCTGTTAGTTCTTAATCCAGATTGCAGGAGCAGGTCTCCCATCTTAAATTAGCTTCAAGGTGGATGAGTGAAGAATGTTCCTGGAAAAAAACAGAGAGGAAAAAACTCCAAAGGTATTTTTTCCCTTTGATACCCTGCCAAAGGTTTTCTTACAACAGGAAGAGTTAGTTCACAAGGACTGGAAAGCCAGGATTTGTGCCTCAGACATAGTAGCAGGAAAGTTAAAACGTGTGAAATTATGCTGCTAATGGGCCTAACACTATTGGCAAATCATTATCTCCTGTCAGAGAAGCTGAAAACATGGTATGAGGAAGAAGAGCCTGCACTGCCTGCAGGACAATTTTAGCTGTTAATAAACATGTATGAATGAAAGAACATGAAATCCAGGCCAGGAGTCTTTCTTGTTTATTTCTTCCTGTAGGAATTTTTCTGAAGCTGCTTAGTACTCTGTTTCTTGACACCTTCAGTTTTCATCCAGTACCATCCCACTTTTGAAAAAAGGACCTCAGATCTGTTGCTGATGGAAATCTGTAGCTTTAGACACCTGCACCCTTCAGATCCTCCACGTTCTGCTCCTTTGCTCTCCACCATCACTCTGCTGTGAGGTTGCTGATGGCACTGAAGTGATAGTTATGGCTGGGCACGGTCTCACACTGCACGGTGCAGCTCCTTGCTGTTACTTCAGCATTCCCCACTCTCCTTCTTCACGTGGCAGCCTGGACAATTTTGATTCACCTCCTTGTTTCTCCAGCTGGGGACAACCTAGTAACTTTGTGATATGAGTGTGCTCCCTCCTGGAAAAGAAAGCCATAGGGATTTTTTTACCCCTTTTCACTGGCAATGTGTTTTCTCAAATCTCAGATTAACAGCACCTGACTGCCAGTTTAGGAGTGAGTTTTTCTCTTATTAGTAGCATGCCTGTGTTGGTATTTTGTTTTTCACTGACTGTAACCTGTTCAGCTCCTTTATATCTTCCTCAGCATCAGTGGTAGGACATCAGACTGGACTGTTTTCACCTCCTCAGATTTCAGAATAGGCCTTTGATACCAGGCTCCTTGCCATTATAAGGTTTTTCTCTGCCCTTTAAGAACATACTTCCCCAAACTTCATCATTTCTTCTCTACCTGCATTTGCACATCATATTGCCATTGCCTGTTACAAGATTTTCTTTCAAGGCCGTAGACGACTTACTGTGCAAATACCTTGTGTCCATTTTACCAAGTCCTAATAATTTCTGACTGTATCTCCCACTTCCCTGCCTGTCTGGTCAATCTGGTATAAAAGCATTCTCAGGTCTGTTTTTAAGAGATAGGCAAAGTTCTCCTGCAGTTCGTGTTTCCTTATTTTAGCACTTTTACATTAACCTATATCAGCTCCACCATGGCATGGTGAACCACCTCTCCAGCTTTCCTAGCCTTTAGAAGATGGCTGGCCTTTATTTCCCAGTGGAGGACAAGAAAGACATCCAGAGCTTTCAGTAAGGATGAGGGAGCTCTTGGTAGACAGTGAAGCCTGCCCTGGAATTATGTTGAGTTTTGTATATAACGGGATTAAAATTTTCACTGACCCTTGTAAGACACTTATTCCATTGATTTCACCCTTGACAGGGCAAAGAAAGCATCCCTATACTCAAGAAACTCAACTTTCAATATTCAATGTGTAGAGGAATGGTAGATTCATCTTTGTTTCCTGAAGCAGAAGCTCAGGGCTAATAGCTGCTTATTTCCAGTGACAAAGAGGGAAGAACTCAGAGCTTATGGAAAAAAACCCAAAAACTGACAAGAGAGGAAAGAAATTATGGAGATGAAGTAGTCAGAAAAACTTGTCTCCTATCCAAATAAAATACACGGCACATTAAATTTTTCCTAAAAGAACCTGATATGAAAAATGTTATCATTGCTGGGCTATGGGAAAGGAAGCATTTTACCTTCTCATCTCAGCTTGGTTTCAACAGATAGGCAGAGCTAAAGCTGCCTTGCACAGCTCACAGAAGATGATTTTGCTTATCTTAAAACTGGGGTTTTCTGACTGGATCCTGACCATATGAAGGCACCCATGTGTCCAGGGAAGCAGAGCATCCACAGAGCTGTGATGATAGCTGTGTACCATTGAATTCAAATGAACTTTGGTTCCTGAGTCCAAGAAAATATTTTGTGGATTACCTGGGAATTGTGCATACTCAGTACTTCATAAAAAGGGCTCTTTTATAGACAATGTTCAAAGTAGAGTCCCATGATGGGCCGACTGATTGAAAGACAAGGCAAGGGGATGAAGTTTATGCAGTTTGTGGATGACATCAAGTTTGTGCTGCCTGGCTGTGAACATAAAGCTCCAGGACGAAGGAGCACGAGGCTGGGATTGGGAATGGGACTCACAGGCAGAGCAGAGAGCAGCAGGAAGAGGAGTCACACACTGACATTAGTTTACTGGTCCAGGCACAAAAGCACCAACAATGGCAGGGACCTTTCCAAGGAGACACAACTTGTTTGTTCTGTTGCAAAATAGTTTGTTCTCATTGTTGAACAATTGAAAAGCATTGTTAAGCTATTAGTATAGCTCCTGCCAAAGAGCATCTTCCAAAGAGCTCCTGGCCCAGGGATTATTCCCAGAAGGCAGCATGGTTATGGGCACATTCTTTGGTGGGTAGGAGAGGTTAAATGTATGGTCGCGGGGCACTTAGTGTCAAGGGATGGGTCTGGACACAATGAATTTAAAACTTGTACAGAGAAAAAGGTAACAGAGCTTGGTTTGGCTGCTCCTAATTGAGAACTGAAAATCATGTTTAAAGGGGCTTCACCAAGCCAGAACAAATGCCTGAAGTAATACTCCGAGTAATACCAACCCACGAAGGGCTGCAGGTACTCTGCTGCTGGCCTGTCAAAAAACTCACATGAGTAAATAAGCAGGCACCAAAGTGATCCTCTCTCTGTGCCAGGGTGTTTTGGACACCAAGTGCTGGCTTTGTGGAGGAAAAGGAAGTGAACTCACATGTTACAAACCCTGTTTTTAATAATTTTTTTTCTGCTGTCGAGTTAAAACATCCATGCAGACTATTCTTTTGGGTTGTAAACATTTGCTTCTGGTAGATTAACTGTGTTGTTGCCCCATTTGTCGCTCTGGTACTTGAGAAACTGAAGAGGAAATGTGTAGAAACCAAAGGGAAACAGCTGAGCTTGTATTCACCCTCTGAAGTAAGTAAATTAAAAGCAAATAAAAAGTGCAGATAACGTAACTGATGGTTATAAGGCTACAAAGGATCCTTCCAAAATGCAGAATGAAACAAGCTACTCTGAGTCTGCCCGCTGCTTATGCTCTTCTTGTTTAAATGTCATCAAAATAAGTGTGCCAAGAAGTATAAACAGCAACACAGCATTTTAATAAAGACAAAGTGAAATAAAACAAGCCAGAACAGATCTCTTGGCTCTCAAAACTTTTTGTTTGCAAGACAGGGAGGTTGGGGGGCATTCAAAGGGGAAAGTATTCCTTGCACATGTTTGCCTGGTGCTGATTAACAGGGGTGATGTTAAAAACTTTCTGCAACTTGTTACAGGCTATAATCTTCAAATTTAGGGCCTTGTACTGCTCTAAATCTAGTCACACAATCCCCATTAAGGAGCATAGAAAACCCCAAGGAGTTTGTGTAGTAGGCTTTAGTAGTGTCTAAAAACCAAAAATCTCCTTTTCAAATGTGCCCAGTCTTCTCTCACATTTTGTAGGAGGATCTTCAGTAAAAATGTATTTTGCAATCGTATAGTCTATTGTTTTTTAAGACTGTTCATGTCAGTATAGGCTTAAAGCAGACCTAATGAATAGATATGATTAATTGACTAGTCATATATAACAACTACATTGGAGCAGTGTTAAGAACAACCCAGATGTGAAAAAAGTGACATGACATCCTTCCCTTCCCCCATACACCCACCATTTACCATGCCACACTCTGTCTTTCAGTGCTTTGGTTAAGAGAAGAAATCTCTGAACTCACATTGCTCAGTTTTACTTCCTCTTTGCTCAGCCAAAACCCCAGTAAACTTCGGAGCTGAATCTCCTGCTTTAAATCTCAAAGGGCTGAATCTTTTCCAACATTTGGGCAAACATCTGCAGCCACTGTGGCTTCTCTTTCTCTAATCCCGAACATCACAAGACCAACCACCCTGTGCTGGTGTGGACAAAAGGCTTTCATGGATGGAAAGAAGGGGAGCAACTTGTAGAGCATTTCTCTAGGCAAAAGCACAGCCAGCATGAGCCTGAGGGTGATGATACTTGGGGACCACAGCTCTGCTCCCTGTCCTTAACAAGATGGCAGGGCTTGTTAAGGCTGCACCACCCAGGGCTGCACCACCCCAGCCTAGTCTCCTGCCTCTGCCTCCTGCTTCCCTTCTGAGCAACCTCCTGCCCATCTTGTAGAAGATGAATGCTAAGTAGAAAATGATGAAAGTGTATTACCTGTAAATTACCTGACTAATCATATTCTCTCTTCAGACCTATTATGCTTCCGAGCCTGCAACTTAGTCATGCTTGCAGGCAAGCTCTCCTTGTTCCCCAGTTTTGTTCATCAAGTTCATCCAGAATATTTGTTAATTTCTTCATTTTCCTCCAAGCTAGCAGTTCAGTTCTGCCAGGCACTCAGCTCTCTGAGCTCTCTCCTGGAAAATAATTTAGCACATGCTTGACTTCAAGTATGTGGAGCTGATGGCAATTAGGAAAAGGGCAGGCTCTACAACACTTTTTTTTTTTTTTTTTTTCTGGCAATCCCTTAGGTAGGTGAGATGAACTGTCCTGTAGAGACACTTACCACTATCCACTGACTGATGAGGAAATCCTGACAACCTGTACACCACTAAGAGCATTCTGAATATACCAGCCAAGATGGACATGTGCATTCCTTGAGCAGGGTATTTTGAAGATAAGTCCAATGATATTTTTAGCATCCTTTATTGATTCCTGTATAATTTCCCCTGCTCTTCCTGTGGAAGTTCCTTCCTTTCCAGTAACACCAGCATTTGAAGCAGCACATCAATCCCTATTATGTGTCAAACCTGACTTTTTTTCCCCCATGCCTCAGCATGATGCGGAAACTCTTAAACACAAAGCCTTCCTGTAATTTAAACACCCAACTGTATGTGTAATTCAAATAAGATGTGGTGAGTACTAATAAGTTACTCCCAGGCTCAGCAGATAGTACAGCTTTCTAAATTATTTGTGGGAGGGTTGATATAGAGACACTAAATATTTTATCTTGTCAGAGAAAAGAAACAGCTCAATGAAGGCTAAACTCTAAATGACTTTGGCTCTGTTGACTCTCTAACACCCCTTTGTGGCTCTGATTTATTCTGCCTTTCTGAATTTGAAAGAGAAAAGCAGTTATTCACAATTTTATGATACTTTTTTACTCTCAAGCAAGATGGCTCTTTACCCCCCACAGAATCTCTTGGGAGATTTGCTGCTTTCATAACGCTTCCACGGTCACAAAGAATTGATGTTTAAATGTATCCAAAGTCCTAGATGTTTTCTGGCCACTAGTTATGACAGTCAGAACATTTAAAGGTGAAAGCTGAACATCAAGAGCCAGCATCTGCTGTCTCTCCATAAACAAAAACCAGGCTGTGTGAGATGAAGAACACAAATGTTTTCATCCTCAGCAGCGGTGTGTGCTACATCACAGCTTTTTAGGCTGAGGTCTGTCTGTGTGCATTTATCCCTGAAGCACAGAGCAAAGCAAGTGCCATGCAGTTTGCTCATTAACTATTTTTCCCTCGTGCAGTTGGTATTGGTATGCCAGCCTTTGTCTCAGGATGCAGCAAACACTATCGATTTTGTGTGGGATGACAGCAGACACAAAGAACCTTGATCATTTTCACATCTTGAGCACAAACAGCAGGAATCTGTTGCTTTCACCAGAGGTCTTAGGACCACATTTTTAAGAAGCATCCAGCCCTGTGAAAATGCCAAGGGACACTCAATGGGACTGAAACAAGTTGAGCATCATTTTTTGCTTCTATGAAGTATAAAATATTATTTTTTAGAATCTGTTACAGCTAAACACTTTATTTTCATTGCATAAACCAAACAAAAGCATTGAACACAACCACACTGAAGCACTGGGTCTCACCACCTCCTCAAGAGTCACGTGTGTATGCACCAGAGGGAGATAAACAAGTGGAGGGAGATTTAGTCATTTAAGCCCCAGGTGTATAGAAGGGAAGCCATCTGTGGGGTGTGATGAACTCATGGTTCTCCCATGGTCAGCAAAATCCACCCCCACACCACTGTATTTGGAAAATGAAGGGGTAACTGAAGTGATGATGCCTGTGACCCTGCTGTGCTTCCCAATTGAAATTTTGACCATCATCTAGGTAGAGGCACCCCAGATCTATTTGGTGCTGCTCAGTAAGACAAGGGGCTTATTTTGGCCCCCCACTGCCCAGGTTTGGTGAGAAAAGAGTGGAGCTGATACACACCATAGAAAGGAAAGGGGACATTTTTACCTCCTGAAGGTACTGTGACACCTAGCAAAGAATGGGAAGTCTGGGAGGGCCTATCAGTAAAGTTGTTTTCTGTAATTCTGTGATTCTTCATACTTGGGTGACCAGTTTGGGTTTTGAACACCAAGACCATATGTTTAATAAATATTAAATAAATATATTTATAATTTTCGTCTAAAACTATGAATAGTTTTAAATGCTTCATGAAACTAAACTAAAAGCTAGACTCAGCAGCTCAAAAACTTAGCTGTCTACTTTTTTTTGTAGTTCTGAAATGCTTTAGATCAACATTCTTGTGCAACACTAGCTCTGGCTTCCACGGTGTGCATTAGTACTGTTATAAATAAGTTGTGAGTTACATGGATCTGACATGGTATTTATGAAAATATCATATTTGCTTATTTGAAATAGCCACCCAGCAGAAAGTCTGGCTCTTGTACAAAGGCATTTTTTTTGGTGCATCCCCTTTAAAGGTCAGGAAAGAAAACTTAGAAGAAGGGTAATTGCAAAACTGGTTCTGGAAATGTGCTCTTATCTCCTGGACAAGAGGGGAATGCCAAGAAGGCAGTGAGGTGAGCTAAAGCAGGCTGGGAAAGATGTAAATTCCAGGACCCTCACGTAGGCAGATGTTAGGAAAGGAATTCCTCCTGCCTTTGCCAGCTATGAGGAGCACTCCACCATCTCCAGCCAGAAGCAGAGGCATCCAAGGGAGAAAAGAGCCATACACCCTCTTTATCCCACCTCCCAGTTTTTTTGCAAGGGTGGTAATAGGGGAGAAAAAATTAATTCTAAGTTTTAACATGGCATTTGGGCTATCCTGTGTTGGTATGGACTATCCTTTTAAATCCCAAATCAGCCTTCCTATTCAGACATGAAATTCAATCTGGCAGACATTTCAGTGCCAGACTCTCTTTTCTGTTGACTCCAGTGGATTTAAGGAGATTTTTTTTGACCAATGTTTCTGTTAATTTCAAATAGGCACTTGGCCTGTATGGCAAATAATAACTTAAAAATACTCTAGTGTTATTATACTCCCTTTTAGGATTTTTTTCTCTGAGATAGATATTACTTTGTTTTTCCTGCTCTGGTGCTTTCTGTCCATACTATCACTCATGCCCAAGTTATGTCCATGAAGCACTTGCTGCCCTTTGTTACATGATGGCAAAGACTGGTGTTTCTCTCCATAATATACTGAAGCACCTAAGTAACTTTTAGCACCTCTCTCCTTGACTTTGTTGGGACTTAGAGCCTCTGATGGGTAGAGCACTCTTGCTCCTGAAGCACAACCCTTAATCCTTTGCCCTTTGACTAGGCTTGTACTGATGTGGTGAAGCACTTCAAGGTCCATCACCAAGCACTGTGCAATATTTTAAACTGGTCTTTCTGGGCAAACTCCAAATCAGGAACCAAGGTACAAGGGAGAAGGATGGGCAGGACTGATCACCTTGCAAAGTGGAAAATTTCTTACTCAGGGGTAGGTGCTCTTGTTGCAAGTGCTGCCCATTCTCATGAGTCAGCCTCGATTACAGTTTGTGAGTTTCTGGCAGTGGATAGACACCCCAACACAGAGGTGCAGGGAGGCACTGGGTATTACCTGGATCCACCAAGGCTCAAGCAGAAGATGTCCCAGGGCTCCTGATGCAGTAAAACTTCTCATCCATAAAGACCAGATAAAGATATAATTCTCTCAGAATTACAAGATCAGTGTAATTCTTCCATATACACCAGTTTTTCTGCTGATTTATTGATCTAGAAATAAGAAAGGTAGATGTCAGAGGCTGTCTGGAGTTAGGTGGCAAGCACCATGCAGTGGAGGTCTGCATTTCTTAACTGTGAAACTGAGACAGATAGTATGCCAGTGAGACCAAAAAAATAAAAGAAAATAAATCATCATTTGTGGTGCCACCTTGAAGTCCCCACAATTTCACACCTCCCTTTTCTTCACAGTATTGGTGACCACCAATGTAGTGTACCACTACATGAATCTGAACCAGTCAAAGAAAGCAGAATAAAACCCCAAAGTGATTGCTGGCCATGTCACCCAGGAGCAGCTCCTGCCCTGTGCTCCAGTTGCTGGGTGCAGCCCTGAGCTGGGGTAGAGAAGCCCAGAACCAAGCCCTGGAGGGCAGAGCCCTGGGTTTCAACACTGGCATCACCCCAGCCCCACTGTGACCTGGGGAAACCTCTACATCCCCACTATGGGTACTCCTTCCATAACCTCATGAAGGCTTTAGACTGCTTCAGGCTTGCAAGGGCTGTTCTTTTAATAAACTGCTGCTTTGTGCTCTGAATGCCCAGCTGGTTGGAAATGCTGGGTTTCTCTGGTGTGTGTGCCAATGCAGTGTGAGAAGGGGGCCTGCCACAAATCCAGCAGTAAAATATGTAAGTGCTGAATGGGCTGGGATCTACAGCCATCTCCTGCCAAGTGAATTAAACACAAACACTCTGCTCCCCATCTGATGTCCTCTGTCATTAGGGTAAGGATAAAATATGAATGTAAAGTGTTTGCACAACAGCCATCAGGCTGCTATGAGATTTCTATCCTGTGGTCTCTTGGATATTTTAAGACTGTCAGGACCAACGTTTCACAGCATATGGTTTAGATTTATGTTATACACATATCAGACTTAGGGCATGAGTCTGGAAGAATGCATTTAGAGTGGATAAACAGCTTTAAACTGTGACAGTGGGCTATTGTGGAAAAATCTTCAATATCTTAAACCTGAGCTTTCGTTACGTTCTCTTTCTAATCTATTTCTATTCTAATCTATTTCCGTTCTATTCTATTCTATTCTATTCTATTCTATTCTATTCTATTCTATTTTTTGGCTTCTTGTGTCCCTGCTTAAAGCACACCTGTAGGATCATACCTCATTTCTGTAAAGGTTACAGTAGTTACTACAGTAGATACTAAATTTAGTAGTTACTAAATTCTCCTCACTGTTCCTAAACCAACCCACCAGAGAAATATAGGAATTAAGCATAAGGAAACCTAAATGCTGAGATGGATACTTCAAACACTTTGTGTGCCAGAAAAATGTTTATTTGTGGCTAGAAAGCCAAGTACTCCTATTTACCCCTCTGCACTTGGCATAATAATATAACCATCAGTTCTTGCAACTATAAGGATTTGAAAAGCAGAGTTCCACAGTCTGCTTCCTGCCCCATCTAACAAATTGTGAATAACAAAGGAAAAGCTGGAGCTGAGGCACTGGGAACTCTTTTCCCCACTTATCCCTGGGTCTCTGCAGGAGCACAGGCTGGTGCTTGGCTGCAGCACAAATCTTGTAATGCCACGGTGGCCCAACATTCATCCCTCACAGCTGTGCTGGCAGTGTTGAGCCCATGCTGTGTCAAACCAAATGCACAGCTCTCAAAACACAGGGCTGAGATCCATGGAACAGTCACTAGCAACTGCTGTGATAGACCCTGACATCCTCCTTGCACTCATTTTACTTCTTTTATGAGTTACACTTACTGGAGGAAGACAAAAGTGGTAGGGAAGACATGCAGCTTGTGCTGCTCAGAGGAGCCTTCTCATGGTTATCCCTGGAGATCTGTGTAGAGCTGTGTGGTAAGTAGGACCACTGGCTAGTTATCACCATTTTATTATTTTAGGCCTTTAATTTACAAGAAGTGGACACCCGCAGCCCTCTCAATGGCTCTGTCCATCACTGAAGACCTTAAAGAGCCTTATCTGTATCCAGAAAGGGAGACCAGATCCTTAATTCACTTACGAAGGGGCTTTGAAAATGCATGTATTTGATGCTGTTGAGAAGTGGAAGCCATGGTAGGGAAGCAGAGAGAGTAACATAAGCCTTGAGGAGAGCTTCCAGCTGCCTAGGAGATTAGAGAAAGCTGAATATTTGGATGTGCTGAGTAAGAAGCTAGGCAGAAAGTCAGTGTGATTTGGACATAGACAGGATGTCTAGTGAGGATGTAAAGTGAGAGTCGAGCAGGTTAAAGACAGTGGAAGATGTGTAGATGTATGAGAGGAGTCTAATGGTGGTGGTGTCTGTGGCAAGCAAGGCAGAAGGTACCAAGGACATCTATAGAATAGATATGACACTTTGCTGAGGAGTTGTTTATTCAGAAACAATTGAATGAGAGTGCAGAGAAGCTGCTCCTTGTAGATCAGCTTGCTATTTATAGAAACCTCTCAAACACCTTTAAAACCTTCTCGTTTCAGCCTTGTCTTTCTTCTTGGTGAGTATAATTTACTTGCTCAGTATTTCTCAAGGCCACTTGCCCCAAGATAGCATCACTGGCAAAGATAAGTGAGAACCACCTGTAGCCTGGCTGAGGAGGATGCCTGGGATTTTCATCACCTCTGCTCTCAGGCAGCATTCAGTGAGGCACAGCATCATGTCAGTGAAAGTGAGCCTTAGTCAAGAAGGTGGTAGCAGATTTAATTCAGAGGTTGCTTATGCCTTTGGTGTGAGCAGGTAGGGTGTCTCTGGCCCTGCACCCCTTTCTTTGCTTATTCTTGGTGTCTTGTGTCTGCTGTAAAGTGGCTGCTACAGGCTACCTCTTGACCAGGTTTAATTTTCTACTGTGTGCCTTTGTAATATTTTTTAGGAAATAAATTCTAAGCATTACTGTTCTCTGTGAAAACCTGGAGACTTTAATATTTGGTTTTTGTCCCGAGAAAAACCTTTCTGGCATTGGTAAACAAACTGCACAAACTTAAGGCAAACCCTGATGCGAAGCAACAGGCTCATTCCAGGAAAAACTTTGCTTGATATATAGTTGATAGGCAACCTCTGAGGAGACAGTAGCAGCTGTCCTCTTTGACTTGAATGCCTAGAATATTTAAAAACCTAAGTAAGTTCCTTTCTCACAGACAGTGTCCCTTCATTTATCGAAAGTTGCTAAATACAGACCTCAGGAGTCCAAAACTGAAAATGCTGTCTCACTGGGTCAGATCCTGGTGGCAATGACAGATACTGGGACATGAACCACTTTGCACTGATTTCAGTCCATGATGTGTCTGTTTTTATAAGCAAGGGTAACTGAGCAGAATTTGGGCTACGGGAGGATGTGGGGAAGTGCAGGCCCGGAGGTGCTGAGAGCTGACCACAGATCATGCTTGTAGATGAGTGTCCCCATGAGTGCTCTAAGCTCAAGAAATATTTCCAGTGATTTGAACTGATCAGCTAAAAGCCTCTTATTGAGAGTTAACTCAAGTTACTTTGGGCTGACTCTTTTGGATGCCTGAACTCCTCGCTTCTCCAGTCTGTCACTGAAGTGTACATTGTAGGCAAAGGCTGCTGGATTCTGGCTCTGCTAATCCTTCAGCAGTTCCAGTGGGAAAGGCAATGAATCCAGCTTCATGAATAAAAATATTAGTCTGTCACCTCATAAATGCCCTTACTGCTTCTGAGATTTGGTTACATACAGTTGCTGAGATGTCTCAGTCTCCGTCGTGCTGTGCACTTTTAGGAAAACCTTTCTTTGCCCAGACTCCACTTAACTGCATCTGAGATCCCCACCTTGCAGCCTTTCATTGCACAAAACGCTGTTTCACTTCAAAAGGTACTGGCAGCCAACTGAGTCTTATTTATCCCTGAATATGACCTTGAGACAAGTATCAGAAAGTCCAATTCTGGTCCTAGGTAAGCTGAGGTTAGTTCAACAGTCAGGGATTTGGTAGGAGCTGTGTGAAGCCAGGCATTAATCAACACTGGACAAAACTTTGATATTTTAGAAAAAACAAAACAAAACATAACAAACAAACAAACGAACACACAAACCCCAACCAAACCAACCAACCAACCAACCAAAAAACAAACCCAAAAACCAAAAACAGATAAACAAACAAACACAAAGCATCAGGAGAGGTTTATTTCTTCTGTTCCTCCTTTCTATTCCTACCGTAAAGTGCTCTTTAATAGAACACACTCAATATTTTCTTAACAGGAAGCCCTTGCCTGGCCAGGCAGGTTTATATTTAGAATGGGTGTGATTTAAGATGAGGTCTGGGAGTTGCCTGCAAACGTTGTCATTACTTCTTTAATGGAATATACAGCTTGATTCCCCCTTCAAATAGCAGAAGGGCCATGTATAACCAGTTACTAAAGCTTGCATGCCTTCCTCAGGCCCATAGATGGCAGATTCCAACTGTTAGTGTTCTGTGAAACCAGCAGTGAGATGGAGAACAGAGCAACCTAAAAGGCAAGATTAAGACTGAAATGTTTCTTCACAGGCACAAGGGAATGAAAGGGTTTTAAAATCAAAATTCCAAGGCAGAAAGGTGAGGAATCAGATGAGACTCAGATGAACTCCTACCCTGGGTTCGGACCAGTTACCCCTTGTCTAATGACAGACAAGAAAATCCGTGTGATGGCACAAAGAGTTTATGTTTTCTTGAAAAACAAAAGCAGACTGGAAAATGAGGCACAAAATGTAATGCAGATGTGAATTACAAAAAAGTACACCACCAATGAATTGTTGAAGAACCACAGAGTCTCTTCCATGTGAGATTTACAGTGATGCTGCAGTGGTCCTCGTCACGCTTGCCTGGCAAGAAAGGCAATGGAAACGAAAGAAAAAGCATCAAGGCTCATGTTCCCTGAGAGAGAGAGGGACAAAAAGCCTGAAGAGCTGAAGAAAGATTGGTAAAATGAATTAGGACCCAGGTGACCCTTCCAGGCCTTTGTTTTGAGTTTGCTATGCCAAAGCCTAATCCAAGAGCTTGTGTAAAACTAAAATTGTGTCTTCGTCTCCCATCTCAAATCCATGTAAATTATCCATGCAAAATCTGTATAAAGGGTAAGGGAACTGGGGACAAATAGTGAAGTCATTTGGAAATAAGTTATGGATGAGCAAGCTGGTTTGTGTGAAGAGGAGAATGTTCTCAGTACACTTTACAAGCTGACCTAATCATTGTCCTGCTGGGACCATCAGTGCTGCATTCTAGTACTGAAAGGCTCACATGGAAACACAGGGAACAAACCAACCCAGGACACAGCAGCCTTCAGCAGGGGTAACCTGTTAGGGAAATTGTTCAGACCTTTTCTGATTACCTATGTGCCCACCACAGAAGCCAAGTTCACTCCTAGCCCAGCAAAATTGATGCTTGGGGCTGTTACACATTTCACTGGGCAGCAGGAAGGAATAATGCTACCTGGTGTCACTGGTGAGGCAGTTTTCAACATCTTCAGGTACAGCTCTTGCATCCACAGTGGTATTTATGGCAGGATGTGATCCCCAGCACCCAGGCCAAGTGGCACAGGGCTTACACATGCTGCTCATGGTAGCCACCCGCAGTGCTAACGCCTGCCCTGCAGAGTACGTGTCCTGCTTCTATTTTGTATCATGTGGCACCCCAAAAACACCTTTATTTTTCATTTTGACAGATCTGAAATGGATGTGTTACAGATGGAATGCAGATTTTAACAGCAGGATGCTGAGGGTAAGGAATTACATGTGCAAAATGCTGTGCTGGTAAATGGGACTGAAACCTAGCATAGCCCCAGTGCTGTTCTTTAGTCATAAAGATTCTTTAGTCATTTAGAAGATGAACTCCAGACATTGTCCTAGAAGAAATCAGAGAGTTTGTCCCTAACAGGACCCTTGGAGATGAGCAGCCCCGTGCAGTGTGGATGGTTAAAAGACTATAGACCCACAGCAAGTCAGGCAACAAATTTATCTGACATTTTAAATGCACTGTGACTGCTTGCTAGGCCAGAGTCAAATAATCCTTCAGTTCCACCCTTGTGAGAAATAGACTTCAGACATCTGTCCGTATACTTTTGCTATGTTTTCTATGTTTCATGAACATACTATGCAAGCAGAGACTTCAGTAACATGTCGTTTGGGTAAATGTGTGCTGTGCTTATGAGGCAACGTTTATGAATATTTGTCACACTTTTTTTGTGGATTTTGGCACCCTCTGCATTGTAAAAAAAATGAAGTTTTTTTGTTTTACAAAGTGAAGTTTGCTCTTGAAAGGTTAAAGGTACCTTTGCAATCTAAACTGGAGATCTGCAGCAAAGCTCACCAAAACCTAGTAAAATAAACAGTGGATGGAGAGAGTTTATATTGGAAATTATATCAATAACAGCATTAGAAAAACAGGCCACATGCAAGGGTGCTGAGAATTCATCAGAAACTGTTCTGATGATCCTCAAATAACAAAGACTTACTCTTCTTTGTTTTTGTAACACGTGTGATGGTGAATTTTCCAATGTCCCTGAAGCCTGCCAAGAGTGGGGAAAAGGAAAGAAAACTTAAGGAAGGAGAGGGGAATGTACTGCAAATACGAGATGACAGAGGGCAGTGAAATGTGGAATGAGCTTTGATGTGGAGCAGATGTAACCCTGCATTCCACAGGCAAAACAAATGTCTGGGCTGCTCCAAAAACAACGAGGAAGGAAACATCTCCTGTCTCCCTTTAGCTTTGACACAGAACCATTTCAGAACCCAGGATGGGTAGGAAATGTTTCTAATAAAACCTTCAAACTTTTCCCATTGAAGAAAGGGAGCAAAGAGAAGAGAGAGAGAGAACCACACTCTCGGATTCACATCAGTGCTTTTCCAAATTACTTTTGGATTCTGATGCTTTGCAAAAGGCCCTGTGTTACCCTCAGTCTGGGGGTATTTGCTCTGTCTCCTAGATATAAAGCTAGGGAATCATATTTAATTGGTTGTATAAGTGTTCAATTGACATAATATGCAAATAAGGAATTCTATCTATTTTTTAATATGTTGCAATAGTAGAAAATACAAGACAAAGGCATAAGCAATGGCAAATTACATTATTATTTCAAATACTTCATCCTTTTCTAATAGCATTAGAGATGATCCTTTCAAGCTATTAACAGTGTTCAGAAACTCGTGAGGAGGGGAGGTGTAAACAGATTACTTGGTACCAGCTTTGAATCCAAACCCGTGAGGAAAACCTGTGATGCTAACATTTCTCTTAATTTGGTCAGGAAGAGATTGGAGTTCAGTTCTGGCCCTACAATAAATGAATGGCAGAAGCCACACTGACTCCAACAGAACTTGTGTTTAACTTTTTGCATGGTTCTGCTTTGTTAGAAACATCTGTCAAAGACACAAAGAGCTGACAAGGAGACAAGAGGATTTTCCTTGTTATTTTGCATCTAGAAGTATATTGAAACATATACATATACATGTATGTTATAACATATGCACTTAATGGGTATATGAGTATGTGAACCTACACAGGTAAATAGACGAGGTTTTGAGATACATTTTTCCTATGAGTAACAATGGGGATATTTTAAAACTTAAAAAAAAAATTGATAATAAGAAAAAAGCCCCATTGAACTGGATGAATACAAAACTAAGAATCCCAGACTATGCAAGCACCAGATTTTTCTGTTTTTTTCAAACAGAAATGACTTTTTCAGAGAATGAGTTGCATATTCTTCATTACTTCTTTTCTGACATTTTATGGTTAAACATTAGAAGTGTTTACAATCTTTTAAAAGAAAATACTCTTCCCTTTCTTTAGCCTAATCCTTGGTAGGAGGAAATTATATATTCCAGCAAATACAGCAATGTTATGTGCATTACGATTTAATAATTTCTTCTGGATGTGTTAAGTAAATACAATTTTCAAATAAAAATTGAAACATAAGAGACAATAAGAATGCAAATAATTACTGAGGACACAAACAGGTGTCAAAAATACTCTGTGAAGCATCTGGGGCTTCAGTGCAATGTTACCTTTCCATGGTGCACAAGGAGTTACACAGGACCAGAGTTTTTCCAAGCAGGAATATTTTGGCCAGGCTGGGCTCACACAAGAGAAGGTTTCATGAATCAAGAAGCCAAGGATGAGGAGTCCTCTGAGAAGTGCTACAGTGCTCCTGTATTAGGATACAACACAAAGTGCTCAACACCTTCAGAAGTGTCACCTCTTGGGGAACACTGGAATCATAGAATCATAGAATCCTAGAATCCTAGAGGTTGGAAGGGACCTCGAAAGATCATCTAGTCCAACCCCCCCTGCCAGAGCAGGGCCCCCTAGAGTACATCGCCTAGGAACGTGTCCAGGCGGGTTTTGAACGTCTCCAGTGAAGGAGACTCAATGTCCTCCACTTTCAAGGGTGACTCCTGAATGGTAGCTACACCTGGGGTAAAAACATGGGACCTTGCACTGTCTACACTGTGGTGGTACTCAGGAGCTCACAATCAACTCAGAGTAACTGGTTTTGTGAGGGCACCAACAACTGGTGGCGTTTTTTTTCCTTGGGCATTATTAACACAAGCTCCTGGAAACCAAGAGGAAAGCCGTGGGTGACTCTGCACAGATGCAGCTGAAACGACCCCCTCATTGATTCAGCTGGAGATGTCATGCTGGAACAGCTGGGACAGGGGGCTATAATGGAGATTTTCATGGCAGACCTGTGGAGAGGTCCCCACAAAAGCTCCAGTGTCACCTGCTCAGCAGGAGGTCTGAGGAAAACAGTGATTTAATACAAACATTTTTGGTCTTCTTGGATGAGTGCATGGAGTCCCACCAGGTTTCCACAGCCCACCCTGGCCAATAATTCCTTCACAGGAGCCCATGGAGGAGGCAGAATTAGGCCTCCCCCATAGGAGTTAAGGTCAGTTAAGGCTTAAGCTGAAATAAAACCTGCCCCATGGCAGCAAGCAAAGGCTGATGTTTTATTTCACATATGCCTGGTAGATGCAGCAAGGGTTCTTTTGGATTCCCCAGTGCCTGAATGGAATTGATTGAAGTGCAACAGAAAAAGTCATATATATATATATATAAAAAAAAAAGGCCTGAAAGCAAGGTAATTGCTTCCAGATGTTTTAAATTTGCCTTCAGAAACGAATAATCAAATTTTGCACAAGCAATAATACACAATGGCAGAGGCAAGAAGAGTCAGGAATATTTATGAAGGGCACTGGGGAGGGGACCTCTTCTTTCAGTGGGGGCATAAAAGCCTTAATAGCCAACAGCACCCAAAAATCTGTGTTTTGGATGGTGGTTTGCTGTAAACTCTCAGACTGGCAGCCAGTTAAGCAGAAAGGATTGACATGCTAATTACAAATGAACACAGCCATGACAAGTGTTGCTGGCCACAAGTTTTTCAGGCCTTAATTAAACGTGGTAAGACACACAAAGCCTTGTTTTATTGAACCGACAGCATGGGGCCTGCTGCCTGTCACTCATCTTTGCATGTGGTCTTATAATAAACAGAAAGGTACACTTAGAGCCTTATTTCCTTTTCAGCTGATTTAGTACATAGAATATTTGGGTTCATTTAACTTCATTTCAATTAAGATTTTCTTACTAGGTGAGTTGAATTTTTTTTAATATATATCTACCTATACAAAAAAAGACATCTCTATTGCACTTTAAACTCTTACAGACAGGTCACTGAAGATACCTGGGTCCAGTGTCTACAAATCCTCCTTCATCTCCTTCCCTTCAGAGCAGATCCCAGGCTCCATCATGCTCCACCATGCCTTGCATCACACAGTGTGAAGAACTGAATTGCCCAACGTGTATAAAAAAATTCCTAGAAGCTCTTCAACTTCCTAAATAAGATTTTTGAGCTACAGGACCCCTGCTCACAGTATACTTTAAGCCTGACCTGACTACAAGAGAGCACTGCCTTAACATCCACTGTCCAAAAGCAATTTAATGGGACTGTGTTTCAAGCAGGCTGCACCTACTGTCAATGAGCAGTTTAAAACATAATCCATACCCATATCAGCAGGTTCCATACTGGCTGACTCACCTATACACAGTATTTAAATAATTAATCAGAGTATTGATGGAAATGAGAGGAAAGATATGGCCACAAGAAAATATAGGATTTCAATAACATTTACACAATAGGTTTTTTTGTATTGTGTTTCATGGGATTTTTTGTGATTTTTTGGTTTTGTTTTGTTTTAAATGACAGCTGTATCTATGTATCCTTCAGCTGACAGGGCAAGCAGATAACAGAAAGCAACACAGGTAAATGTAGGTCCTACATAAGGATCAATGTGGCTAGAGCACAGCTAGTTCTTCCATGCCAAGGTGGGGCTGGAGTGGTAATCTATCTCCCTCTGGGGTAGATGTTTGTAATTAGGAATTCCTGATTACTAATTCCTCGTCAGCCTCCAGGATAAAGAAAAGGTGATTTGTACTCGGTGTTTCAGCTGAGGAAAGGATTAAAGAGATTAAACCAAGTGGAACCTCCAGATTAATTGTTTCTGAGGACCAACCATGCACTCCCCACCTTGGGAATTAGCAGCAGGTCCCACTCTGGTGTTGGGGAGATCATGGAGTGTGAAGGCACCAGCTAGGGGAAGGGGAATTCAGGCACCATGCAAAGTCTCAGAATCCATGTTCCTTGTCTGTACTGAACTCTTCCCCTTTAGCATCACACCAAAGCTGGTGTGGGGCTGTTTCCTAGCACTCCACTGGTGTGCTGGAGGATGAGGCACAGCAGATCTGCAGAGAGGGTATGAACAGGGTAGAGGGACTGTACCAAGGACTTCTGTCTTGCACTCGCAAAGCTCTCTACCATTTTGTCCATGTTAGGGTAACTTCCACCCATGCATGGTAAGCACATGATATTCCAGGTCTGGTTTTGGAGAATGCTGCTTCTCTTATAATGACATGAATAACCAGCTAGAGCAAACGATGAAGTTAAAAATATAGAATCTTGTTCTGTGAGGTAATATTGTCCCTTGTTATTCCACCTGTCAATTCAGTCTTTGCTCAGGGAGGAAGGGAGTGTCAAGTGCTTCCTAAAGTGTTTGTGGCCTAGAATTGTATTTAAATAACTTGAATTTCTGCAGAATATTTTAAGAAAAAAAAATGATAGAAGTGATGCTTCAGGAGATGATTTAGTGGTTATAGTAGTGTAGCACTGATGGTTGAACTTGATGCACTTGAATGTCCTTTCCAACTATGATGATTCTATGAATAGCAGATTTTTTTTAAATGAGTTTATGACAAAACTATGACTTATTTTTAAGAAAAGCTAAGACCATGGACAAGCTTATCTTTTAATAGCCACAAATTGATTACAATAGGCTATGTTGGAATCTAAATTTGTTGATGAGGCCTGTATCACTTTGAAAGGATCCTTACATCTGACATGTAAAGGTACATGCAGGACATACCCATCACACTATGTTCAGTCTTACTGTTGGCATCTGCACAGAGCTGAGTATAGTAATTTCTGACAAGGCTGAAGACTGACCAGTCAAGGCAGGAGTTGCCCCCATAATGATGCTTCTGGTGCTCTATAAAAGACAAAATTCTCCAGAGAAAGAGAGTTCTGATGCCTACAAGGTGCTTTAATTAGGCTAGAGATGTGGCCTGGGAGGAAATTGGTGGGCTTTGCATGCCCACACCAAGGAAGAGATGCCTTTGTTTTGGGTAGCCCTAGCCTGACCACCACTTGGAGAGCAGCCCAACACCCTCTTTTTGGCAGTCTGATGCAGGTGTCACTGCATCTTCCTACAGAGCAAAAAGACCAAAGCAAGATGTCAATTTTCTGTCCCCAGGTTTTAGAGTTTCATGTCTTCCTGTCACCAGATCCCTTCCTCTGACTCCCACCAGGAGGCCACAGGTTGAGGCTCACAGCCCACAGACTGGCTCTGGCTCCCAAGCAAAAGCCAGCATCCCTCAGCTTCTCACCCAGTCCTCCCATCCTGGCACAAGGTGCTGCCCTGTGCCCTCTTGGCCTGGGCATTTGTGGTCGCTTGTGATGGAGAGAAGAGCAGAGACTCAGCCTCCTTGTCCCAAGGAAGAAGACTTCAGATCCAGGGGACTTCTGCTGAATGAATAATTAAACCGCCAAGTGAGGGAAGCCCACTGCATCACCTGATTTAGAAGAACAGCTAACGTAAGACCAAAACAAGAGGTCCCCAAAGATTAAAGTCCACCAGCCTCTCTAGAGGAATTACGGATGATTCCAGGTTTATCCCTTACCCTGTCAGTCTGTCAATATGCCTGAGACTAACCAAAGGCAGCTCCATCATGATTTGCTTTCAGACACACACAGGGAGACCCCAACAGTTGACAGCTTCCTTGTCTTTCCATTTACCCTCACTTGTATTGACGTGGCCTGGGTTTCTGTCATGTGTTTTCCAGCTGAGTTTCTGGTACACCGAATAAACCATGCCAGAAACAACTCCTTCAGCTGCCTTTGCCTGCATGCTTTGCAGCAGGCAGTGTGCCTGGGAGCTTTTCCCTCAGAGCCAAAGGCTTTGACCTCCCATCAGCAGCCAGCATTAAACCATTTGTCTCCCTGCCACAGGTGTGCACCAGGAGGAAAGAGGGAATGAAAACCTCCCGTAGCTGAGGTTGCTCCTGCTTCTTTGGTGAGTGATTTGATCTTTCTGACACAAAGATGCAAAGAAAAAATTAATTTTTTTTTTTTTTAGCAGCTCTAGTTATACTCCTAAAAGCAACATTTGAAACCAGAGGTGATGGATGCACAGTTGGACTTTCTCTTAATTGTTCTTATTTCATGGCTCATCTATGTTTGGACAGTTTCCTGCCTTCACAGGCCCTCTGGTGAGCCAGGACTGATAGCAAAAGCAGGGACAAATCTTTGTACTGCTACAGCACATAGCTACTTCATTTTCCCAGTCTGAACAGCTGTCCTGATGTCAATGGGATGGGACAAAGAGCACAGTTAAATATAAGCTTATATGTCTGCAGGACTTAGACCTAAAGCAAGCAATGGGTTTTTCCACTGAGAAGGAATTACTTGTGTTAGTCACCCAGGGAAGGCAGGCAGAATTGAGCAATGGTTCAATACTAGATAGAGTTTTCCTATAGTGAGACACAAGCCATTAACAGCACAGAATTAACTGAGAAAGTGATAAAGATCAAAATGATTTTCTAGACTCGGGATTGACTACATTTCTACTCATCCTTCACAGCAAGCCTTTTGACAGGTTAATAAGAGTGAAGGTGCCTGCACAAACAACAGAATATTGATAAAAGGAAGACGTGCTGCCCAAGAAGTGGAATTAATTCCTTCCCTTTTGGATCACTTTCCTGTCTCTCAGATGCAGGTGCCCCTCTGTATGTGCCCTGTTTGTGTAAGTGAGGTTTATTTTGCCCTCCAAGTTGTCCTCTTCCACTGCCGCCTTCTCTCCAGTCTTTGAAAAGGATACGGTATATAAAGGCAGAAAAAGTCCCCACCAGCACCAGTTGATCAAAATGCTTTTCTAATATAAAGAACCTAAAAGAAGAACCATGGGGAAACTTTTATATATTAACAAAAAGGAAAACAAACAAACAAACAAAAAAAGAAAGTCAAGTAGACTTTCTTCCCATAGGGACACTTCCACTGTGTGTAGTCCAAAGATTGGCACAGACTTTAGTACACATGCACCCTGTATAAGCTACCACAATTATTTGTAAATTGAATTTTTTGAGGGATGTTCCTGCTCTGGAACTGTGGCCCAATGCTTCCATAAAGTACCTCATTACACACTGTAGAGGAACCATGAAAAATTATAGGAGCATATAATGTGTGATATAAACTTGCTTTCTTTCAAAACCCCACTTTTTTCTCAATTGGATGGTCCCAGTGAGTTTTCTGGAAGAGGGATGAGTTAGCAAAGGAGATATATAGCCAAGGAAAGGGGGAAATCTTGCAACAACATTCTTTCTCTCAGCCCTGCAGAGAACACATATAACACTAAGGAAATGATACAAGATAGTAAAGAGTAACTGCAAAAAAACTCATGGAGACAGACAAGATGACTTCCAGCTGTTCAGTGCCTTCCCCAAACATTGAGAGACTTGTAATGGCAGAGGTGCTTTCAGAAGACAGCAGAACAAGGTCATTTCTGCTTTAACCTAGGAGAACTGTTGTTCTCTTGATGACAGTAAATCAGTAGTAGATATTACAAAAGACTAACTCACATTGTCTGAAAGTCTGGCTTAGGACCAGTGACCTCTGTTAACTGGAAAAATGGTAATTACTGCTGACGTCTGACACGTGTCCCTCCTCTGTGCTTTCTGCTCAGTGCAGCTTTTCTAAAGACATGAAACAAATTTTGTCAAGTAAACTTTGGCTCTTCAGGGCCAGTTGCTCACCTGCCATGGAATATCCCGACCCAGCACATCCTCTGGAGGGCATTTTGAAGTAGAACAGTTTTGTCTGTCCAGCTCCCTCCTTGCCCTGTCTGGTCTCTGCAGGAAGCTGAGTATCGTGGCTGCTTCTCCAGGCACCCCCTGCAGGGATTTGACTCCACAGCTCTGTATGGTCAGTGAGGAGTTCCCCCCACCATTTTCCTATAGGGATTAAGAGAGGTCAAAGGGTATTCAAAAGGTGGTGAATTCAAAATAAGTGGTGAATTCATGGCCCTTGGAAACTTCTTAGCCCAGAGTGAGCTCAGTTGAAATGGGGGGAGATATTATATTTTGGCTCTTGTATGCTGCATTGGGCATGCCTTTAAGTCAGAGAAAGACCATCAAAGTGCAAGGTGAAGGAAGGTCAACCCGTTTCCACCAGCCCTGTCACCAGTAACAGATAATAGACAGGTCATTGGGTGCTGGATAAATTATCTCTGCCTATGTCCTCAGTGCCTCCTCTTTGCTGTTCAGGAATAGCAGCCTTCCATAACACTGTGAAAGAGGACCTCAGTGCATTGGCACGTTTGTAAGCATGAAGGAGAGCAACATAAGGAAAGAGCTAAAAAAAAAGGTACTTGCTTAGAGGAGAAAAGAATTCTTTGGTTAGGGGGCAGGGGATAACTCCCACCAGCCAAGCAAATATCCCCTTTATATTTTATGAAAGGCAGCTGCATGGTACCAGATTCCATTTCAGGTGCTGTGGCTGAAGCTGTCAAGGCTTCACTCTGGGGCCATCTTCTGATCCCAGCAGAGAGAGCTCTCTTTGGTACTTTAGCTGTACCCTTGAAAATTGTTACTTCATCTCCCTGGCTGTAGCTCTGGTCAGGCTGAGGATGAATGTTTAAAGCAGCACGAGATGGGCTGTTCATGGCTGCAAGGGAGTTTCTACCTCCTCACAGCTGCATGTGATTTTTCCATCCCATTCCATCCCACCCTGCCATGGTCAGCCAGGTGCTGGTAGTACTTACCACAGTCACCAGCAGTCTTCAGCAATTATCTGAAGGTCTGGTAGGAAGAAGTAAAAAGAGTCTGAAATCTTCCCAGCCAAGAAAGCTATCTCTGTGCACACACAGTTCCTGGCATGGTAGTGACCTGGATCTAATTTGGCATCCCTGGGGCAATACATTTTGAATACAATTACTCCAACAATAATGATGTTGATGTTTAATGGACAAGGGATCCCGTGCAAAATAAGATAGTAGATTTTATAATCAAAGTTTAAAGGGAACAAGCCAGACACAAGCATTTCTTCAGAGCAGAGGTAAAATGGATTTTCTTACAGAGCAGGCCTGCAAAATGACCTCACAGTGACATCTTTCCAGGATTCCTACGGGGACCTTGTGTCTGGTTTGCTTCTAGTTTGCTTCTATTCAGATGGGTTTTCACAAGTGGCCAACAAACATACACCTCAAGAGGATTTACCTTTTTACAGTCCTCACTTGAAATGCAAGACTCAAAAGAGAAGGAGATCCTGCACCTGGGGTGAAATAACATCATGCTCAGTATATATTAGGGGCTGACCTGCAAGAAAACAACCCCATAGAGAAGGATCTTGGAGTACTGGGGGACACTGAGTTACCTATGGGACAGCCATGTGCCCTTTTGGCCAAGAAGGCAAATAGCATCCTCAGCACCATTAAGAAGAGTGTGTCCAGCAGGTCCAGGGAGGTTCTCCTCCCCCTCTGCTCTGCCCTAGTGAGATCTCCAGTGTGTCTGGAGTATTGTGTCCAGTTCTGAGCTCCCCGATTCAAGAGGGTGAGGGGTTTACTAAAGGGAATACATGAGGATGATCAGGGGACTGGAACATCTGTCTGATGAGGAAAGGCTGAGAGACCTGGGGCTGTTTAGTCTGAAGAAGACTGAGTGGGGGTCTTATTACTGTTTATAAATACCTGAAGGGTGGGTGTCAAGGAGGGGCCAGTCTCTTTTCAGTGGTGGTCTATGATAGGACGAGGAGCCACAAACATAAACTGGAACACATAAAATTCCACCTCAATATGAGGACAAACTTTTTTACTATAAGGGTGATGGAACACCAGATCAGGCTGCCCAGAGAGGTTGTGGAATCTCCTTCTCTAGAGGCTTTCAAGACCCCTCTGAACACATTTCTGTGTGACCTGCTCTAAGTGATCCTTCTTTGGCAGGAGGGTTGGGACTTGATGATCTCCAGAGGTCCCTTCCAACCCCTACCATTCTATGATTCTCTTAGCCTGTCTATAGTCTTTAATGATAGCCTTAGAAAAAGCTGCTGCCTATCCCAGAGGCATCAGGATACCTTTTTTTTCCATAGAAACTTTAGTGGTGATTTCTGATGAGAAAACAGATCCAGGAAGAAACATATTGAAATACTTTTCTTCTTTTACACTGTATACTGAAGTGATTGTATGGATAACTTTGAATAAGTAGTCTGTCTCCTGGGACCATGATGTTATGAGATCCAAATCCTGTCCTTATTCCACCCTGCAACTGCACAGAAACAATTCCAATCAGGCTAAATGCAGTGAAAGGATGCTTTTCATCTGTATGTCATCACTTTGTCCTACTATATTTTGAAGTGATTTAATGCTTTACACACTTTCCTTCAAAATGTTGCATGTGTTTATCCCCTCCAGGAACATTAATATATGCCAGCACAGGGATGTGCTGGTTGCAGGGAGCAAGCAGGAGCCTAGTCCAAGATTAAGTTGTTCATGTCAGGTTGTTTCGGACCCCTTGGGTTGTCATGTTATATATAAGTTATGTAAAATATGTTATAAGGTAGGATGATCTTCCACAATTTTTTTTGCAAGGCTTTTTGCAAACTTCCCCTCTCCTTGCTCACCTTCTTGAGTCACCATACCCAGCAGCTGAGGGGCACGTGGGATGTGCAATTGCTTATTACAGAACTTCCCCTGAACTATAAAACTTCAAATATATTTTGTGTCTTTCTGGTCACACCCTGGGAGCAGTTGCAGAACAAAGCTGTAAGAATTAGGGGCAGAGATTTTTCTCCTCAGGTGTATTGATTCAGGAGCTGGCACAACAAGGTTTTCAAGCCTAATTTATTAGTTACTTGCTACAAATAATTACCACCTCTGCACTAATAGTCATATAGGATAGCTTTGGCAAGTGGTTGGTCCAAAGGTGCTGTTAATGCCATGCACCCTGTTTACTGAGGGTAGGAGCTGCCTGGCCCCGTGGCCAGTGGATGCCTGCTGCCCAGTCCTGCAGCTGGGGAGCAGGGATGGATGTCAGAGCCTTCATCCCCTGCCAACAGCAGAAATTGGCTGCTGGGGTAGAGTGGACCAGACTCACTGGCAGCCAGCTATTCGCAGCTCTGCAGTGGCTCCACGGTTCCAAACCATCAAAATTAAATGGTAGTCTGACTGAGTTTCTTACATCAGAAATTCTAAATTACAGTGTGAAGCAAACCTCCAGAAGACTCGAAATGCTTAGAGGGTAATTTTGCTGTCTCTCTGGCATCCTGTGTGTTCTCCCACTAAGACATCCCTGACTTCGTTTGATCGGAGAGTACGTGCAACTTCAAAATAAAATAAATATGCACATGTTTAGATACTATACACAAATTCTGGCATTTAATCTGCACACGTGTGTTAATATATTTGCATATACACAGCAGCTATATGTAGCAATATGTAACTGATATAAATTGTCCTCAGAAATTGGAGGTTATCTAATTCAAGTTACAACCAAATTTTGGATTCCTGTCCGTGAAGCCCCCTATGTTACTGGCACTAATGCCTCCTTGGTACACAGGGCTTCAAAAGTAAGAGGTGATCAGCCCAAACTGAACCCACTGGGAAGTGTTCCTGAACCAGGAATGTCTGGCAAACTTGCAGGTTGTAGCTCTGTCCTTATACAGACATAAGCAGAAGTAATAATCTGTTTCAGCATAAGAGGCTAAATAAAATAGATAAGAAACCAGGAAAAATTCTGGATGCATGATTTATTTTGATGTCACAGTAGGAGTGAAGAATATCTCATTGCTGCTAACCAGCCTTTAAGAACCTCTGGCCCTTCTTTCCTATGTGTGCTCCCAGACTACAAATTTGGAGCTTGCTCACAATGATGTTCAAATGTCTCTGTCAAATATTTTCTCCAAGTTCAATAAGTTGTGAGCAACAGGGAGGTATTACCATGGCATTTGTATGGCATTAACCAAACATTTTAGCCCCAGTCCAGAAAAGAGCTTAAAGCTCGTGCTGCTGAGCCACAATCTCTGGCCAGCAGGATAAAGTGTTTTTATTTACTTTTTTTGTACCAAACAGTGGCTGAGCAGCCTCTGAGCTGTGTCTGCAGCACTAATGCTGCCACCATGCCTGGTTGCTTCCCCACCACCTGCAAGCCCTACAGACCCTCACACATCTCCCTTTCCTGTGGTATAAGAGTCGGGGAGGGGGGGGGGTGTGGAGAGTGGGGGAAGCAGGTGAAAATAATAAACCTTGCTAATTCTTCTTAAGTTCTTTGGTGGGTTTAACAGTAGCTTCCAGTGCTCATACAAGGTGGGATGAAAGCAATGAAAGCCTTGTAATTAAGAAACAATTCCTTCCTTGCCTGCTGTAATTACCTGAACTGGTCTCCTGGCTTTCACTGCTCCTTTGTCTTCAGTTAGGAAAAAAACAGCCCCTTGTTATGGCTGCTCAGCATGCCTGCCATAAATGCAGCTTTATTATCCTTCAGTATCCTTTATAGATAGGGAACAGAGGAATCAAATTGCCTGTTCTTAAAGGAGTGAAGCACAGAATAAAAAGGGGAGGGATGTGAAAGGATTGCTCATCTCCTGGAAAATGAAGAAGAGGATGGGGTGGGAGGATTCCTGCACCAGTGGGTGACTGGTGTGTTGACTGACGTGGGGGAAGAGCCTGTCTTGGCACGGACAGACCCCACAAGATGCCACTCTTCTGCTACTGTTGGGTCCAGCCAGGAGATGTTCAGCCATTTGCTGTGGAGTGGAGGCACAGCAGGCAGCCTGTGCTGTGGTCAAACCACACAAACAGCACCCCTGGCTCTGCTGCCTTGGATAGAAATCTTCCTAGGTTGCCATTAGTAAATAAGCATATTGCTTGAGTAGTAGAGGTTAAAACAAGATTAAGCTGATACTTTAAAAGGTCTTATCAGCCATATCCTCCTTGGAAAAAGCTGCCCTCAATGTAGCTCTAGCTGGCCAAGCGCAGCACTTTTCTATATTCTCTTTTCTATATTCAAAGAGAAATGTAGAAAAATCCCTTGCAAAGTTACAAAAAGCTCCATGGCCAACATAGAAGCCTGACTATAGCACACTGTGATTTAAATATACCGTATATACCTGCAATTGCAGACCATAAAGAGGTGGCTATGCAGCCCACTGCAGGCCCAGCAATATATTCCAGACAGGAGCAAATGTCCAACATTTGTCCCCACTGTGATGCTGCTGGAAGATATTCCACAGGTGACATTTTCAGCACATCTCCTTCCATGTTGCTTTATGTGTTCACCTTTGCAAAACCTCGAATTTGTGCATGAAAACAGCCATTTCCTTGAATGCCATGAAGTAATAATATCTGATTTTCTAATTTGTAGTTTCAGATGCTTGTTTGGATGAGGAATCATGTCTGTGAGCAAGGGGACTTGGCCAAGCAGGCAGAGACTGCTCCTGGACTGTGGGATTTAAAGAGCTCTGGCAAACTAACAAACCTTATGAAAAGGCTTTGAAAAATGGCATGACCTTTAAGTGGCAGCAGTACCAACAGAAAACATCAAGGGAAGGAAATGGGGAGTAATTTAATTTGAGCCGATTCTCAAATATAATGTACTTCATTTAAAGTTAATTATATTTAATGTTAATTCTAATTAGCTCACATCTGCTGCAGCGATCCACAGGACAAATTTAACCTGTGAACTCTGGCTACTTCTCCTAGAACTCCTTTGTATCAATTACAAAATCCCACCATGCTGTAATACTGCACATCTAATTGCTCCCCTGGGAAAGGAGCAGGGAGAGGATGGGCTGTGCAGGATGGACACTGGAGGCATTGCTTGATGTACAGCTACAAGATGTATAGATTCTGTGCTTATAAGAAGGAAAGCTCTGACATACACAAGTCAGAGCCTTCTGAGGGCTATAATTTCTCTCAATATAGATCTGTGCACAATTTTCTATAGAAATCTAGATGTGGAAATACTTCTGTGAGGACTGGCTGGATTTTAAAACAAACCTGACCACTGGACTCGGTTCTTTCTTTTCTTGTACACTTGTGACTAGCTGAAGTCTGCTTTTCACACTTGCTTGTGGTAAATGGACTGACTGTGAAAGAGTCCATGCTGGAAAATTGTGCTGGGAACTTGAATAAGCCAGATGGAGATGATTTTTTGAAACCATATTATGTTTTTCAAAGTTGATTGCGATGATTCTGTACAGATGTAGTGTTGCAATTTATGGGAATGGTAGAAGAATTGAGATCCGGATGCTCTAAATACCCTTAACACAACTCTCAGATGAAATGTGTAGCAATTTAGGCTAACCACTAATTTCCCCCTCTTTCAAAGAACTCCCTTTACTGTAACAATATTTCATAAAAACTCATGTACACAAGCTTGTTTGTTTAGTGGCTGGCCCTAAAAGTCTCAGACACAACCAGGAAAAGGACCAAGAAAAGAGAAGTGGTGCAGTTGCATCCACCATGGGCTTCATGAGCTCTGCGTTGTGTAGCACATTCATTTTTCAAAGGAAGGTTGCTATGACTTATGTGGCCCTTAAAGAGGAGCCTTTGTCGTCTGAAAAATTTCCATTTCTTCCTGGATTGAAATCTAAGCCTGACAAACACATGGACTAAATTAATTTCTTAAGCCCTTTGCCCACTGATAAAATTTATCTGAAGCAGAAAATGGAAATGTACAGTGTGCTTTACAAAGCTGACCAAAGATCCCCCAGAAAATGCTGAAGCAATCAGACTGATTGACCTGCTCCCAAGGATAGAAAAAGTGGGTATTTTAATTGCATCAGTTATTCACCACCAATTACTTGTCAGAAGTCTTTTATGTCCAGGAGATTAAGAGGCCTATCTATGTCTGTTGAAATCAGCTGAATATCCTATTATTTTTCTCCTGACACCAAGTCAGCTGTGGTGATGGCTCAAATAGAGAGATGGAGGAGCTCACTGAAGTTTGGATCTGATGGCTACTGTGTGGATCCTTCCCTACTAAAGCCCAAAAGAAATGCACAGTGTGGTAGAAAACTTCCCCTTACTGACCTGGCCTTTAAAGAAAGGAAAACCAGACAACCTCCTGAAGAAGACAACCATGTACTGTATATAACATACTAACATGTTATTATCCAGCAGAGGATAACACACACACGAGTGCTAACACAAACCATTTCTTTTTTGCTCTTCTTCCAGAAACATCCTTGCCACTGACTAATTCACCATTCTTCTCACATCCATTTCTACCCACACATGATGTGGTTTGGAAGACTTCTGCTTTCCTGTGTTTTTGTCAAGCTGTTCACTGCTGCTGAGGAGGAGTAGTTCCCACCTGGTTAATGGGAATGGAACTCATCCCTCCTCAGTGCTTCCTTACCCTGTGGGGACCCTCACCAGACTCACCTTGCACATGGAATGGAACAGCTTTTTGTGGCCAACTCTACACAGGTTAATTCTGTGCAGCACAAGCTCTAGGCTCCTCAGAACAGCTCAGCAGGGGAATTTATAGCCCAGGCTATTGCATTTGTGGTGCCCTTTACAGGCTGAATTTCTTCTTCGTTAACATTAATGGGCTTGTGTGGGTTGACATGAGGAATGAATGTGACCTGGGAAACACCCAGCTATGTGCTTGAAAGGGTGGGTGTTGGTAAGTCATCCAGCTTGCTCACACCACTGGCCATAGATGAATTTCTGTGACATCTGGGAATGGCCCCTGCTTAACATCTGATGTTTCAGGGAGAGATTGTCCATGGCATTTCATATGGAGCAGATACCTGCAGCATGGCCTACTTTGTGAAGCCTCCTGTACAGTCCCAGAATCACTAGAACTAACAAGATGTCCTCTCTGCAGGCTGTTTCATGAACCAACATGTATATTCTGTGATGCTGGTGTTAGCCAGCTGTGTTTGGCATGAGCAGCAGTTAGCACATATAACCCATGGCTCAACCCCAAACCCTCCAGACACAGTAGTTGCCACCAACTGATTTAAGACTCCTTAAGTAGAGCAGCAACAGATCAGAAAAGCAGAAGAAAATCTATTTGAAAAGCTAAGGAAAGGCATTGTACAGGGGGGCAGGAAGAGCAACACCTGAGAGGCAAATGGAGGCATTATCAGACCCAGGCACAGGATTAGTACAGTGTTAAACTTCCCAAGAATTGAGCAGGCTCTAAACCTGCTAACATTTTTGGGCTTGTGATCACTTGGACATCAAGGTGTCAGCCCCACCAGGTGCCCCTGACCAAGGGATGTCCCACAAGCAGAGTGGGATCGTGCAGGAAAGTGGGCTACGTCTCACAGTGCTGCCTTGCTGCTGCCTCTGGTCACTAAGGCTTGGCTATGAGGTTGTGGGGCTCTGTTTTGTTTGCTGGTTGCTTCCCAAATTGATCCTTCCATGAAGATTGCTGTTATCTGTTCAGCAGGTGTTGTATGCTGCAGTGATACACATTTCTGCACTTTTATTATGGCATTAGATCTGAATTGTAACGTTTTGGCTTAGTTTGTTTTTTTAATGAAAAGCTGATGAATTGACAAAAATCGCCACCAAAAAAGAGATCAACTGTAAATGAATTGTGTATTTTACAGAAGAATAATGAATTGCAGGGAAAACTTGAAGGACAAGAGAGCATAAAAATCACCCCACTGGTGGGAGCTGGCCCTACCCTTGGGAGGGGGGCAACACTGAGCCATCAGTCATGCACTGCTGGTGCTCCTCTGTCAGATACTGACAGAACATGCATCAGGGAAAAGTCATGTGGCAGATGCCAGGGACTTGGCTACTTAGCTGCCTGCTCCTGTTGTGCTCCCAACAACTCTCCAGAAAGCCCTGGTGGGACTCTGTGCTTGGGTAAGAGGCATTTTGCAACTTCATTTCCAAATTCCCTCCAGCTGAGATGAAATGTCCTCAACACTCTTGGAGTACTTTCCCTGTTTTGCTTTGAGGTAAAAGGAATTTCCTCAGTTCTTCTGCTGCATCCCCTCACACACAGCTTTGAGGGTTTTTACATGGTCAGCAATGTGGTTTCCCCTCCTCAAGCCCAAGTCTGCCTGCAAAAATCCAGCAGGATCACTGGGACTCTTAAAAACTAGAGTGTGGCCAACAAAATTTATATTTAAGCTTGTGGCAGAGCATCAAAAGCCTCTGAGACAGGGAAAGAAGAAAGTTGAGGGGAAAGCTTCAGGCATCCCTCAGAGCCATTTCCTTTACTATCCCTCATGGCCTTTTCCATGTGGGCTGAAAAGCTGAACACATCCCTGCTTTGTTGAGCTCAAGCTCTGATAGGATTCTGGTGAGGTTTAAACCACCACCCAAGAAGCAACTCCCACGTGCAGTTGAAGAAGAGTTGACAGAGGTGCCAAAAGGTGTGAATTTAGGCAAAAAGTGGTGGCATGGCATATGTTGCTGGCCTCTGGCAGCAGGCTGGTGGGTACAGTCTCTGTTTTTGCTTCTTCCCGCTTTTTCAGGCTCCTGCTGCAGGGAATGTCCCGGGAGCCTGAGACTGGGATAATGAAGGAGAGTCTTGGCTTTCCAGAAGAATAATAACAGAATCATCACAGTAAAAAAACAGATGTAGTGCTTTGGGCTGCATTGCAGAACAAACCAGCAGATGTGGTAGCCTAGAGGCTTTGGACCCAGGAGGCATGAAAGCAAGAATCCTACAGCTTCTTTTAAAAAGAAAAAAATGAAGAAAAGATGGGGTGGGAAGTACAGAGGATAGAGGGGGAAAATAGAGATTTCATAGGTTTTAATGCCAGCTGCTTGATCTTGTGTGGCCTGATTTATGCCAGGTGTTGGCAGCAGCACTTCTGGATCCCACCAGCAGGAAAGTGAAAGTGGTGGCCTGGGAAAGCACATGCTAAATTTTGTAGTCAGCAAGCAGGAAGGAGTCAGAAATGTGCTATAATTTGTATGAACCTAAAAATAACACCTGCAAGATACTTTCAAAATGAGGCAAGTTCTAGCTTTTAAAACAGAGCTATGTGAATGTCAGGCTCATAGATCTTCCATACATGTAAAAAGAAACCCTTGCAGAAAAGGTAACATCTCTGCATTATGCAGAAATGGTTACAGAAATTCTAGAACAAGCCTCTAAATGCCATCCTGTCATGGCATCAGTCATTTAAGGTCCTTGTAGTGTGCCATGCTTATAAGCATTTTATGCCTTATGATAAAAATGGAAGTATCTATTGATTTGTTTATAATCTTCCATATAGCCCAAACACAAGCAGATCACTCTCAGCTTAATGACCAGGAAATGTCCCTTTTAATGCCCATGTTCATATTCACATTTACTCATCAGGAAAGAGTAAACAGTTGCCTTTGACAATCTCACTAATTAGGTCTTCAGCACACAACTGAGTTATCGTGGAGCTTTGGCAAGCACCGTGTGTCATCTGAGCCATCGTGTGCCTCCCCTTCATTTGCAGGAAAGCATGGAAAAATGGATTGGCCTGAACCCCATGTCCATCCCTGGGTTTCCCAATGATCTGGTTGGTGTGTCTGAAGAAGCTGCTGCTCTTCCCCTAAGCCGCAGCGACTCGCTGCCCTCTCTCTGTCTGCCAGATGAACCAGGGCTCATCTTAACCACAGGTGCTACATTCCTCCCTTGCAAGTACTCTTCCAAAATAAGATTGGTAATTTTGAACATAAAGTTATGTGCTCTCAGCATCCATAACAGGACCTTTTCCCTGTTAAGGCTGAGCAGGTTGAAATAATTTGATCTTCAGAGCCACGTTGCTGCGGAGAGTAAGGACCCCAGACCAGGCCTCTCTGAGACTGGGGCAGACACCCATTCCCAGCCATGCTGTCTCATAGTAATAGCTCTCCTGGACTGTGATGTCTCCATCAAATCAAATCAAATAATTTTTTTCCTGAAACAGCTCATCCAGAGGGATACCAGAGGATGCCAGAAATGCAGCCTGAGGATTTGTCTGCACTGTGTGTGCCATTGCTCTGACCATTTTTCTTGGCCAGAGACATCCTTTCTTGTTCTCCCATCACTCATGCAAAGTTCCCAGCAGAGCAACAGTGTGTTTTTTATGGACAACAGCAAATTTGAAGGAACAAACCCAAGAGGAAGGGCAATGCCTGAAGCCAGCATAAAGCCTGAGCATATAGCAAGTAGGTAGCAGGATACGTTGCTGTGGGACAAACTTTTAAAAATTGGTAGTTTCCACCAAAGTAAGAGAGGGCAGAGAAATGATTTTACCTCAGGAAGCCCATGGAAGCTCCCTGTAAATGTGTCTTGGCATCAGGTAAATGGTTCCTTTATTTGTTCTCATAATGGTATGGTTTTTATTCCCCTTTTCCCATGTGCAAATCTTCCTTAAAATGACGCACAGTTCTCTGTGGAATTACTGCAAATACAGGTGGCAGAAAATGAGAGCTTTTCATTAGCAGTCAGTGTAGCCTTCATGCAAAAATTACTCTTATAGTTACTTTAACCTATGTAATTACACAACAAAGCTCTTTAAATATCTCCCTACATAACAGTAGCTTTCTATTTCAAATCAGGTCAATGTAAGAGCAACCCAGCCATTTTTAGAGATAATAGCTGTAATTAAGGTGTTTCTCATTATGGGTTCCTATTATAATGCAGCAGATGATTCTCTAATAGTCTTGTTGGCCACATTAATCACAAATGTTTTCATTAATATTGACACTGTTCTCTTGCCACACAAACAGAAAAGCAGATTAATCAAAATATTGTGTTGGTTTCCTATGCTCTAAGTCCTTTTTTGGGGCTGATGTTCGATTCTTAGCTTTCAGTAGGAATAAAAAGTGGTCTTCAGAAGACATGCAGGCAGGTTCACCCGTGTTGTTTAAAGCAGTTTTATGAGAATAAATGGAGAGAAATTTTTTACTGAAGATGAAGCACTGACAAAGCTGAAATGTTACCCTTTGCAAACATTTCACCTGGTTCCAGTTTGGGTGTCCGTAATGTGAGACTGATGGAGTGTGTTCAGACTGGGGAGAGTGAGGCAAGGTTGTGTATTTCCATTCATTTTATTCTGTGGAAAAAAATTGCACAAATCAAGGGATGAGCTGGCACATAAGCAATTAGGGATTGTGAGGCTTGCTCAGGAAATTTGGCATCCCTGTGGCAGATCTCCATGGTGATGGCTTGGGATGAACAAGCAGCTTGTTGAGGTTCAAATGGTGGGAAAAGAGATTGTGCCTTTATACCATCATTTCTAGTAAAACCATTGAACTTAAAGGAGGGATGGATTTGAGCTAAAAACCCTGTAAATATTAATTTTTCATGGGTAACTGTTCTACACAGTCAACTGAACCTGTCAGAGGCAGCTTCTCCTGAACAAAGTTGTCATGGCAAGTCATCCAGAAAAAAAGCTATGTCAAGTGCCAAAAATGAGAAGGGCTGAGATGAGCAGGGAGCAGGAACAGAGAGAAGGGCATGATCTCACAGCAAAGAGGAAGGCAAAGGAAGAGCTTTGTTTTGAAGGAAATTCACACATTGATTTCCCAATCCAGCAGTTAGCCAGTAAAAAAAAAAACAAAACCAAAAACCCCAAACAGATTTGAGAGTACTTTGCATAGGGACCACAATGCTTGTGGCAGCTAAATATCTTTTGGAAGTGTATCAATTAAGTGTGAGAATGTAAGTCAGTAAAAATTTGTTTCAGTATATTTGTGTATTATGAAGAAATAGAACACTGGGGAACCCTTAATCCCAGTTTTCCAGATAAAAACACAAAATTATGAAGGGAAAATACCTTAACAAACATTTTCCACTCATTTTTAGCATATAAATGCTAGTTACCAAGATGCAGGCTCCTAAGCAATATGATAGTAAAACAGTTTTGTTGGCATAGGTTGTACTGATTGAACAACCCCAAACTTTCCTTGCATATCTTCTATATATTTACAGCAAAGAAGGCATGATGGTGTACAAATGTTTTTAGTTTTGTAGGCAAGATGTTTTCATAAAATTAATGCAAAACTGGTATTTTTCTTTTCGTGTAATCATTCAGATGTGAAAAAGTATCTCATGCTTTGGTACATAAGAGACTCCGCACTGCACATCATTAAAACACACTTCAAATTTGGAATTTGCCCAGTAGCTATGTTTCATCAAAACCTATTGCTTATCTATATATCTACAGAAGCTTAAAGGGATGAACTCACCCTGGGACCAAAGAGCCTTACAGTTCATTCATTATTGAAGTGCTTTAAACAGTGATTTAAAAAAAAAACCTTAAATCTCTGCAAGCAAGGAACACATCTTCTCCGTGGGAAGTCTCAAAATGCCTGCCTCCTGCAATAACATTGATAATTGCCTTGCTGACCTTTGTAACGTGGGCTCAGATCCCACTGCATCCCCTGACATTTTGTTTTGCTTATAGGGGACCTGCAGCTCACTTGGGCTGGAGCCCTGCTGGGGTATGGCTCTCCCCTGTGCTCCCTGCAAACAAGAGAGCACACAGGGCTGTTCTGCCCTGTAGTCACTGCTCTGGACAGAAAAAAATGTCCTCATGGGAATACAGAACTAAATTTGACAAACAAACAAACAAAGAAAACCAAACATTAAAAATCCCATATCTCTTCTTCTCTTCTGACTGCTCTATATAAACTTTTCTTCATCTACCCCCAGTTCCTTTTTGCCAATGTTTTGAAAATGCTCCTGTAATGTCATTGAAGACCACGCACTCATTTATCTCAAGCTAATAAACCCCGTTGTGTGAGCTCGCAGAGAGGAAGGCTTCAGCAAACAGTATTTAAAAAAAATAATAAAATCACAAATTTGTACAACAGAAGAAAATACACTCTGAGATTAACATTTCAAAATGGTTGGGTTTAGGAGATATAAGAAGCATAAGGTTTCAATAAAGATGGAGGAAACCTTGTAAAATTGCTGACATAAGAACTGTGGTTGTATACAGTCTTTAAAATATTAATTTTAGATTAAAAGTTGTATTTTTGGTGAGGTAGGGATGGATATTTTTTAATTTTTACTTTAATAAATGATTAAAAGTTCTACTGATATCAGTATGCTTAAACAGAGGTGAAACAGAATAGACCTGTTACCAGGTCATTTCTCTGCTGGTTTTCTATCTGCTGTCACACACTCCTGAGCACAACTCTTCCTTCCATTGGGAGCAAGTAGCCATGAGTAAAAGTACATCCTTGATGGCTTTTGGGGGCTGCAGCTAAGGTCTTATTCCTTGCTTATAGGTTTTATGAACCATTGCAAAGCTCTGTTTCTTCTGGTTGTGATTTGTATTGCTGCCAGAGTGATAAAAAGCTGTTTTGGAGTTTAAAATCCTTGTTCTGTGCTGGGGTGAAACATTCACTTCGTATTTGTTTGGTCTGTGACCTTATCAGTGAAAATCCCAAGTTGTGTATGTTCTTGAGAGCTTTACTGAATCAGAATCTTAATCTCTGTGTTGCCTGAATTAATTTCAACTTGAAATTAATCAATTAATTTCTGATTAATATTTACAAATTAATAAAATTAGTATAAAATTAGTGTTTCACTATATTACCTTGTGCAAAGAGCAAAACCAGAATGACACTTGTAGTGTTAAGTGTGGGTCTCTCATCTGCTGGAGAAGAAAATGCTGAAATGCACGGGAGTTTTGCCAACAACCTTTCATCTGCAGTTTTCTCGTTGGAAATGAGGAATTATTTGAGCAGGATAGGAGAGGTGTGGCACTCTCTGAAGATGCAGTCAAAGCCTTTGGAATATGGAAATATGTGGCAGAAATGCTGCTGTTGCTGTTAGGCTTCAGGATTACACTCAAATCTCGGGAGTGATTTTAGCTTTAAATTCAAAGAAGTTAACAAATATTTACTAACTCTTATGGATTAAAAAAAAAGAAAAAGGAAAAAAGCATGTGCTTAAGCTCTTTGCTCTCATTAGACTTCTGCCCTTTCAGTTTTTCAGTTTATGGAAACCTTGTACATTGTTTCAGTTTGAGCTGGAAGAAAGACTTCTTCAGAAGTGATGGGACTCCTTGGCTTCATCCTGGAGGTGGTATTCCTGTGCTGTGTGTTTTCCCCATGAGAAGGATCTACCGTATTTCACTTCCTGGCAGACTGAAACCCCACAGCTGAGAGGCATCACGGAACCTCTTGCCATTTGGTCTGTTTTACATGAAATGGCTCCTACGTAAGGTCTGCCAGCCTGTGGCAGATGGCTTTCTGCACGTAACACATGAACTCCAAGCGTACTGAATTTCTGTTACTGCCACTCTTTATTTCTGCACAAATACACTGCCATCCATCCAATGTTTTGAAAGCACAAACAAAGCACGATGCTCACCAAACTAATGACTTCACACACAAGGTGGCCACCAGGAAAACCTAGGAGCTGCATGCTGAGGGCACTGGTGGGACATTTTCCAGGAGATTCTTGTCCCCACCCAAGGGGATGGGGCAGGCCAGCATTTTGTGGGGGGAGGAGGAGAACAGCAACCCCTTTTCTGAGCTGCTGCTCTGCTTGTGGGCAGAGACATTGTTAAGGGGACCCAGCGGTGGTGGTGGTGGCAAGCAAACACCACAAAGGGAGTGTTGGAGCAGGGAGGCCCTCACTGGGCATCCCCCTCTGCCACCTCTTCCTGCAGCCCCTTGCCAGCCTGGCAGCTCCATGCCCTTGCTCCCCACCACTCCTGTGGCACCACAGAAACACTTCTACAAGGAGCAGCAGGCAAATCTCACAAGGGAAACACAACCACAAGCACTGTCCCAGCTACGGGTTTATTTTAAGCCCAAGACACAAAGCCAGCTCAGATTTCTGAATTTTCCCATCCTTGTTGACATCGCAGTGGTTGAGCAGGATCTGGCGGAACTTGTCCAGGTCCACCCCGCTAATGCTAGGCTGTGGGCAAAGGAAAAAAATGGTTCTGAAAGAGAAAACAGCTCTGGGTTTCCCCAGCCTTGTAAAATATTAGTGGCAGGGAAACCCACCCAAGGGGGAGTGACTGAACGGGACAGTTCCATGTCAGCTCATATCCAGTGGGAAAATGAACAGGGAATGGGGAAGGGGGACCCTGAAAAGCCAGAAGGGATTTGGTTAAGAGTATGGGACTGTGAGCAACTGCAAGAAAATGTAACATGATTTTTGTGCTCAGTCAAGGCCATCAGTATGTGATCTGTATCAACAAAAGTCTGTAGAAAGGTATGCAATAAAAATCATTACATTACTGGTCTTGTGCCTTTGTCTGGTTTCCTGTCAAGCCTGCTACATGAGAAGCAATGTGGCATTTCTGTTGGCAGGCTGCTATTTTACAGGCTAGTCAGCAGCTTCAAAATACCTTTAGCAGATAAAATGAATGCTAAGTGTCATTTCTAGGCTACATTATCTCTGTGTGCTTTTAATGCTCTGAGGCTTCCCCTTCTTCCCACTTCCTCAGGAGATCAAATTCACACACTGAGCTTGCGGTGCCCAAGGGAGATGAAGATGAAGCCCCTGAGGGAAAGTGCAGCTTTCACTGCTTTGGACATACACGAGCAGAGCACAGATCCAACCTCCTGCCCATCTTCACACCATTCCCCATATTGCATCCTGGCCATAACACACCCATGCAGCCCTCAGCATGCAGCTGCAGTTTCTGTTCTTTGCTAAATGGATACGGGAGCAAAGGCATTCCTGTGTCAGGTCACACTGAGTGGAAACGTAACAGCTCAGGCCCAAAGGGAGCCAAAGATCAGACTACATTTGCATCAAAAGCTCTATCTTGGGCTGCATCTGATAACTCTGGGTAATGCAGTCCAGATGGGCTCTGCTGTCTGTAAGAAGCAGGTGGCACACTGAGCATGGTGTTCTTGATTAGAGGTAGAGCTCAAGTAATTTTGAAGTGTAGCCCTGTGATGAGCCAACAAACCATGAGGTCCTGCTGATGAGGACCATATCCCCAGTGAAAACAGGATAAAGAATGTCTGATGATGAATCCATATCAACACAGTTTGTGATGCTGAATGGACCTTTCTTGAATACAGTTGCTGAGTGAAGGTCTACTAATTTGTCAGGCAGAATTTCTGGGACAGAGTGAAATGTTCTACAGTGAAATGTTGTGCCCGTGACTTTCATTTCTGCCACCGATCTAAGTAAGATTTGACTCTGTGATCTCCCTACCCTCTCTGTTTAGATAACTACCAAAATGAACACCTTCTTCTCAGAAATATAGGGTATTAAAAGATATAAAGAGCTACCTTGACCAGTTCCATCATGTCTTTGACAAACCCATCCACTTCTGGGCCTTCAAGTGCTCCTGTTTTACTCTGAAATATGGAAGAAACACAAAAATGCTGCAGTAAGTAAAAAAATACGTTTAATAGTTGGTAGGTTCACACAGTCAACCAGCTCTAAGATCTCTTCCTTTTTCTCTAATTGTCTCCTCTAATCAAATGGTAACAACATCTCCCACCATTCTGTGAGGCTTGCTGGTCACCACCCTTAGCAAGCTGTGTGTCTGTCAGCAGTGTCACTGAACTGCTGTGAGGAAGTGGTGAGGTGGTTTTGTCCAAAACCCCTAAATAACTCTCCGTTCAGTACTGGAAGGGGTTTTATTTTTCAAGCTGGTGCTGGGACAGGTCCCAAACTGTCAGACATTGAAAGACCTAAAGCCACCAGCCCCTCTACAGCCCTTGTGTCCCCTACAGAGTGATGTGGCAGTGCTGGCCATCAAGATGGAGAAACTCAAAATGGATCCCTTACCACAAGGTCTCTGAGCATTGCTCCCCTCTGTCCCCACCTTACCATGGGTCCTTCTGGCCCATGGGCTGGGGTACAGCTGCATCTCCTGAGTGACCCCCACAGCACCCACATAGAGGAAGAAGTCTCTGTGATGTATGTTACATCTGCATCATTTAAAGACCATAAGGGAAAGGTTTCTGGGACTCACAACATCATAATGTTCAAAGATCTTCTCAAAATCTCTCCTCCTTTCCTCTGTGCTACAAGCCTGCATGCAGAGAGGATGAGAAAATAAAAAAAAAAGATTGAATTTTGTGCTTGGGTTATCTTAGAGAGATGGGACTGATGCATCAAAAAATAGCACTACTTACATCCATTTTAAATTGAAGAAGGAAATTTTCCTGGAGTGACAGAATCCTGAAAGGAAAGATTTAAATTATGATCTTTCATCTTTATCATCTGCACACAGACTATTACAAACTTTTCTGCTTTGTAAAGCAAAGAGATTTTAGATTATGAACCTTTAAAAAAGAAAATTGCCCACGGGGTTCTTTAGGGAGGGCTGTTACGGGAACACGTGCCTCCCCCCCTGTCTAATGGGGAATGGTGGGTACCCTTTGGCTCCCTGCAAATGAGTTTCTTATCACTATTTCTTCTCCCAGGGCACTTCTGGTGGTCCAGCTCAACAGAGGTGGTCAGGTTCTGAAGTGAGAACTACCAGACAACGATGCCTCAGAACTGGATTGCTGCACTGCATTAAAGGGAAGAGTAATTTATCTCTCTCTGTTGGTGGTTGTAAAAGTGAAGGGCAAAGTAATACTGGCCTGAGCATCAAGACAAGCCAAATTCCTCTCCTTTCCCCTCCTCCCTCCCACAGCCCCTCATGACATTGATAAAAGCTTTTCTCTCCCCAGACTCCAAGGGCTTTAGAGCCTGTGACACGGAGCATGCTGAGCACATGGGGGGCTTGAGGGGTGAAAGTGTTTTCAAAGCAGAGGGGGGGGGTCTCAGTTTCTCCGGGTAGTGGGGCAGTAAGGAACAGTATTTAAGAGGAAAACACAGCAACAATGCCCTTTATTCTCCATTCTGCCCTTATTTCTCTCTGCAAATATCCAGTGGCTGAAGTGAACCACGCCATGCACTGCAATTATTTGTGCTGGCATTCACTGTGATCCCAAGCAGAAAGAAAAAGTGGGAAATCAGTGTCTGTCTCCTCTCATCCCCTGAACCAGTGTTTTAAGACTGCACATTTAACATCCTATCTAGTCATTTCATATGCAGACAGAAGCACACTCTGTTGGCATGCAGTAGTGAAAATCATAAAAGCCTCTCATAAAAGAGACAAAGGCCAGTGACTGAGTCCCCAGCTTCACTCACAAATGTCTTCACCTTGTCTCCCCAAATCTTTTCTTTCCACTACTGGCAAACTCCTTTGTGGTGGCACTTTTATTCCTCAAACAAGCAGCAAAAACTCTTTGCAGTCTCTGCCGTGCATGCTGATAAGAAATAAATGCACATCTGTGACCCTGCTGAAGAGGATTGCCAGTCTTCTGGAGAAACAGTGCCACTGGCTGCTTCATCACCTCTTGAAGAGCATCATGGACTATGCCAGAGAGGGCTGGTGAGTCTCAAACTGATCCTGGCATTGCTCAGTGTCATGGGCTCTAGTTTTTCAGATTATCGTGATGGAGATCTTGCATTAGAGACTCAGGATACCTACATCAGAGTACTGGTTTCATTTTGAAAGGAGGTAGCATTCAAATGCACATCCCCACAGGGAGATCAGCAATCTGCCATTAGGAGCTGAACCCCATCAATATTATGAAAGCTTACCTTGCTAGGTCATTGAGGTCCAGCCGTCCATCTTTGTTTTTGTCAAAGATTTTCATCTAAAAAAATCAAGAAAAGGATAAAATAGATAAGGCATGAGGAGAGCACATATCCAAAAAATCCAGTATATATTTTGCTCTGCCCTTTGCCCTCACCTCTGCATTCCTAAGGTGCTTTGTATGAAATCCAGGCAGGATGGCATCTTTTGCTAGCACCAAGTGCAAGGCTGGCACAAGAACAGAGCAAGACCCTCCTGCTTTCTGACAGCAAAAACCCAAGTAATCAAATACCAACACCACTTCCTTCCCACCTTGATAAAGACAGATCTCCAGCAAACACCTTAAAAACTAAATATTGGCCCCTGAAAAAAAATGCTGAAAAAGGAGAGGGGATTCCTAACACCTCCAGGTTTTCTTCATCCTTATCTTTGGCTGTTGCTGTGGCTACCAAGTGGCTGAGGTGCAAATGCCACCTGCTGACAGACACTCAGGTTGGGGTTTTACACTGCTAAAGCCAGCAGGCTTTGGTGGGCTTAAAACCTGATGTTGGAAAGCCTGAAGACCGGGAAGAAGATTCAGGCTGCCAGCATCAAGAGATCAATCTGTGCAAATACAAAAATCAGGCTTTCCTTAATATTATCTTTTCCTTAATACGATCTTTTCACTGAGTCACCACCAGATTTTTTTCACTTATTTATTTATCATGGTGCTGTGCTTTTCTGCAAGGCACAAATAAAATTCTGTTTCAGGGGAAAACGGAGAGATGTTTACTGCAAGAAGAAGTCATGGCTCCAGAAAAAAAAATGTATTCCAGGTTGTAGGGAGTGAAAAGATTAATATTTTACTAAGATGGGTTGCCATTCTTTAACAAATACTCAGTAATGGAATAGGCTTTACTCTTACATTCATGAATCTTGTTTAATTATTTAATAGTTCTCAGTAACCAGGTCACTACAAGTCTTTGGTGTAATTAATTGCACACTTGCTGGAGAATGTCTGTACCAGTCTTCATCTCATGAGGCTTAGAGGGAGAAGACCATCCTCTAAGACACAGTCTGACCCTGCAAGAGCTCTGGAGAGAGCTAGGGGAAGGTTCTGAAACCTTCCCAACAGTGAAACTGGGGCAGAACCCAAAATATTCTAAGATTCTGTGATTCTGTGTTCATGAGGACAGGTATCACCTGGGGAGCTGCCATTTCTCAGGGAGCTGGGGCATGAATTCTGTGCCTGTTTCTTTAGAGCTGCCTCATCCTGCCTCTTGCTGGGAGGGCAGGCATTTACACTGAAGACAGTGAGCATATGGTAACCCTTTATTGTACTGCCTTTAGATAAGATTCTGCAACAGGATTTTATTCCATGAATTATTCTGTGTGATTTTCACTGCTGAGGTTTGGGTAGGATTTTTGAAGAGCACTTTTTATAGGCTCGCTTTTCCTGCCACTGAAAGACAGCATAACATTCCTATGAATGCTTGAAGGCTCATATTGAGATCTTTGGAAGTCATATCCTGAGAGCCACATGGATGCTAAGTGTCACGAGGAAAGCCACTTTCATTTTTCAATGGCCTCTGCCAAGCATGGCATGAGGCTCTCCAGGACTGCTGTTCAGATCAGGGCAGCTCTGCCTGAAAGCATGGCCATGTCTTCTCTTCATGCAAAGATAAAATGTTCTTACCAAAGTGCACTAGAACTTACTACCTTTAGCACTCTTTGAACTTCAATCAGATTCTCCTACACACTTCTGAATCCCTGAAAGTGTTTTTTATTTCTTATCATTCTCTGCACATCTCAGAATTACTCCTGAGACTAAGAACCAGTGTTTCATCCCAGACTACACATTCAAACAGAGCCTCAGATTAGGTTTTCCCTCTGATGACTCAGAAAAGAAAACATATCAAGCTTTTGGGAGAAACTGAGCTCTGTGACCACAGGGTCCTCATGTCTGTACAAGCTCACTGATAAATGCCTATAAAGGCTGTGATGTCAGTTTCTGGGACCAGGACAGACCTGGTGGTTACCAATCCAAGAGGCAGACATAAGCCCAAGTTTCATCTCACATAGACCTGTCTGAGACAAGCCACAAGTTTCTCTTTCAGTGAAACATCTCAAGTCTCATCTCCTTTTCCACACAATAAATAAGCAAGCACTCTACCAAAGCTATTCTTGTGTTGGGACTTTGGGTGTCCTGCATGCTTCTTTGTGGAGCATGTTTTCATGGTTTCAAAGGTCAAAAACAGCCATGAGATGCTGAAGAGCCTTGTAAATGAAACAGAGCTTAATGAAACAGGTTAGACTACAGGTGATGGCTTAGGTTTGAAAAATCTTTCTGCTTTCATTTTCACTTTTCTGAGCTGGTGTCCATTTCTGAACCCTTTACAATATTACAGCAGTACCCATACCCCATTGAAACACTTTTAACTGTAGAGATAAATACGTTCCTAAGTGAAAGGCTTGATGAAAACCAGTATCCTCAGCCAATTTTCTTTGTTTGCACCCTATCTTTGAGTTTAACATTAAACTTCCAGTGGCTGACTATGTCTTCTTATAGCTAACCAGCTTCCCTCTCTGACCTCCCTTATTTAGCTCTGCTTTTGCAATAGCAAGGGAAAGTCTGTGTGCTTTCAATATTTTTGAGTTTTTCTATAATGAGTATCCTAAATGAAATTTTCAAACCCACACAATGTTTTGATTGTCCATACAAGTCAACAGAGGGAAACTAAAAGTCTGGAAAGCGAGGCTGAGCTAATTTTTGTTTAGTGACTGCCACATGAAAGATGAAAAGCATGGAAGGAAGATGGAATAATGTTCACTGAATTAGTTCAGGTACCACAGCTAATAAGATAGACCTAATCCTATTATCTGGACAACTGGAGCTCATGCATACCCACTACTTGGCAATCTTGGGCTGCAGTACTTGGGAAAAGCCTGGGGAAATGTTTATTAATTAAACTTTCAAACCTCAAGCATTGATCTGATTTGCTGTGTACATAAGTGCACAAAGAATGCCAGAGGGTACTCACTCCATGTGACAAAGCCTACATCGTGGGAGAAGCAGATACTTGAAATTATTATGAGATCGTTTCAATTTAAACTTTTGCTTTTACACACTATCTTGATACTTTAAACTTAATGGTGTTTCAGTTTATGCTCTTTTAAGGTATATTTATGCTGCCAGGATGATATGAAACCTCTCAGCACAGTTAAGGATAAGATCTGGCTTGTTTAAATACCACTCAGTTTAATAAAAGCTTTGCTGCATCCAGCAGCATGCTTTATAAAATGATGCATTTATTTTACTGTCAAGCCAAGCCGTGTTTTAAAGTATTTGCACAATCAACTCACCAACATTTTAATGGCAGAGTGCCAGGGAAGTCTTAATTCTATTTGTCTGAATGCAGTCCATCCACTCTGAGGCAGACAGAGCATAAATAAGAGCTGGGTTTGCAGAAAAGTTGTTACATTTCACTTTTTAAAATGCAAAATCAAAAGTGCCGTTGGCTTTGAATACAGCAAAAGGAAAAAATCTCTGTTTCCCCAGTCTGGTGTTGTAAAGAAAGCCACTGGAAGCACCAGGATATCACAAACACACATGTGCTTTGAAGAGATATATAAGATTATAAATTTGAATTATTTTCCATGACGGAGATAAGGAGAGAAGTAAACAACCAAGATAAGTAGGTCTATGATCAGTGGAGTCACTAAGGACTGTTTTTAAACCTCTGGCTACTGGCTTTCTGTGTTTAATAAAATATTTTATCCCTCAGGTGGGACACAGGAAGAGTTGGCTCTTGGCTGACTTCCTACTCTCTACAAACTATACCCTATAACCATAACTAAAATTGTCCAGGGAGGACCAAAGTTGTTGAGGGTGTCTATAGACAGGGACATACCCAAGCTGCAGGACTGTCTATGCGTGGTTGCCTTGGGGAAGGACGGGGACACAAAGGCTTCTGCAGAGCAACAGGGGAGCCCTGTGGCCAGCAAGTCACCCTCTGGACAAAGGCTCAGTGCTCTGCCTGACCAGATTGCTTTTGTAATCTAGACAAGTTGTTTATTGTAGGTTTTTTAAGAGTATTCTGGCTCCTAAAAGGCCAAGGTGTTACCTGCTGGGGCTTTCAATAGCTGGCAGGCTCCTGAGTTCTGTTGACTTTGGGCTTCCAAAATGAAGTTTGAGCTTAAATGGGATCTTCTGCTTCCCCTGGCTTACACCATAGCAAGTATTCTGCAAAACTGGAGGTGACAGCACTGCTGGGATCAAGTCCAGAAGGGACACAGAAGGCAGATTTCCCTCCATTGTGTTCATCAGCTGTAGGAGTCCTCTCTTCATCACATACAGCAAAACAAAAAGAGGAGTTGCACCCACCCAAAGTTAGGAGGAAGCTCTCTGGGGATGGTGGAGCTCCCATAGCAGTGTCTGGGGTTAGCAGATGTGATGGCTGCAGTGTCAGTGCATCACTAGAAATGCAGTGTCTTGGGTGTCACAGCATCCTTACAGAGCCACCTGGAAGGGATGCCAGCAGGGACCACAACTACCAGCAGGAGGAAAATTCCTTTAGTCAACCAGTCCTACCATATTTCCAGGGTGTTTGGAAGTTTGGTCAGTGTGTTAGCAAACATAACAAACTCTGCTTAGGCTTCTGTCAATACAACAGAGATTTGTCTTTCTTTTACTACATCATTTCTTTGGTGTCCATAAGAGACTTCATTAACACAGATAAGCTAGCTAGGCCAGTAAGGTTTTATAGGGCTAAGTCCCCTGGATTTTTTGTGCTCTGATTTTCATTTCCCTACACAAGTACCCTAGCATTGGCACTGAGCACAGACAGGCTTCCACAGACAAAGAAATGACCACCCTGAACCTCAAATACTGTCCTTGCAGAGAGGACAGGCAGTAGCCAAGAAAGCATCAGAAATCCCCCCACTGTACCCCCATTATGGTTGTCCATAATGCATAGGCACAGGCACAGACCATCTTCAGGGAAAGGTCAGCTTTTGCACTGAGAAGAGGAGCTCTCAGCTGCAGGCTGTGTGCTCAGGGCATGTAGCTCAGTTCCCCAGGGAAACCTTTGCAGGAAAGTACAGCAGAATCCTGGCATCATTATAGCTGGAAAGCTCTGTATTGACTTCTATGGGCTAAGATTTCATCCTCAGCCACCTCCATCTATTGACCTTCAAATGCTGTAGTTCATGACTAATACTTATTGAATTATAAGTCACTGCACTTACATTAACACCTCTTTAGAATTTCTGGTAGGCAAAGATAGTGTGCTACCTTAGGGGGAGTTTATCCTGTACTTTTTGCTAAAATACAATAATTAAAGGGTGCTTTTATGCTCAATCTGACCTTATCAACATCAGGCAGTGCAAAATATGAACGTCAGTGTTGCATGTATGACAGTTTCAGCAGTATTTATAACTTAATTTGCTGAAGTTTGCCTCAGTAATGAACTTTTCCTGCACATGACTTGCATACATTTGGGATTGCAAACTGTAAGTAGCATACTCCTAGTCAGGAAGCTATGAATTATCAGTGTTTCTATGAACAACGTAATAACATATGCCAAGATGAAAAAGGATTGAGAATTTTGTTCTTGCAGAAGAAAAAGAAGACAAATGCTTAATTTCATCAGAAGCTATGTCTTCAATCTGGTTCATATCCACTTACAATATTTTGCTCAAGTCTAGCTATGTGCATGCATAGGTACGGAAGCTGCCACTCACAGCAAAATGTTAACTACACATGTGGGCTGGATGTTCATGGGCTGAAACTTGACCAGAACACAGAAGCCTTATAGCAGTTTGTCTCCAGGGGCTGAGGGAAGGTGGGAAAGGACTGGGGAAGGTTGTTAGTACTGCTCTTGTCCTCCACAGCCTCCTTCTCATCATGGAGCAGTTAAGGGGCAAGCTTTCCTTTCTCCAGCTTGTGTTACTTCAGGAAGGCAGAATATTCACACCACGCTCCTAAAAACCTCCATTTTCAGCTATGTCTACCTTGTCTCCTGGACTGTCCCCCTTCACACACTGAAGGACCCTTGGAGCATCTCCTAATGGCATGGAGAGGCTTAGAGCCATACAGGTCTTTGCCTCTGCCTCCAAGCATCTGCTTCCTGCCAACCACTCCAGGAAAGATTACAAACCCCCAGATTGTTTTCAAGGGTTCAGAACTGCACATGTACTTTCTCGTGCAAGTGGGTGCATGTAAATAAATATTAATACACACTTAATGCAGATGTACATGTGGGCATGAAAGATAGCAAGAACTGTGCCTGAAAAGGAGCTTCCACAGCACAGAGTAGCTACTTTAATTCCCTCATGAAGAGTCTTGAGAATTCATGTGTTCTTCTTTTCTGTCTTTCCCCAGTGGCTCTAATACTCTTTGAGATTTGATTTAGCAGGCTCATGGGGATTCTGTGATGCCAACGTGTTTTATTTCCAAGGGTTCATCGCTTGCTCATCAAATCTCTGATCTGTATCAGTGGTCTCTGAAGAGTGCACGTCAAGGTCACAAGGAAACAGAATAGCCTCTTAAGAAATGGCTTCTAAGCAACCTGATAAAGTGATGTTTCTTTCTGAAGACAGGCAATCTTTCCCAAAAGAAATATCTTCTGCATCTTCCCAGCTTTTTTTAATGTGGTGTAAGATTATTCATGGCAGCAAGTGTTTAGCATGCCAGGTTGGCATGATACCTGCTTATACCTCTCACAATCTAAAGGTGCACATACCCAGTACAGAATCATGAATTGCTTATTTATTTATTTTTCTCCTCATGGCTAGGCTAGCTTTTTTAAAATTACTGTTTATATCTATTCCTCTTTATCTCCATCAACGGGAAGGGTCTAGAATCCTCTCAGTGTATCAGTAGCTGCTTAAGATGTATGCAGCAGGCTGTGGATGTATAAAAAAGGGGCAGAGATCTGTAAAGTCCTGTGGAGACAGATGGCTTTACACCTCCCTGGGACACAGCTTATTGCAGGGGAATGTTACTACAATGCCTCTTGAAAGCTGCAAATAGGATGGATGGGCCACCCCGAGAGACCCTGTAGCTGTTTGCAGCAGAAACAGGTCCTTGTCCTGAAGACCTTCTGCTCTAAATGGAGAAAAGGATAGGAACAAAGTGATAAGGGGAAAATACAGGCATTTCCACTCTGCAGTAAAGGGTTTGGTGCTGCTGGTTGCTAATGATACAACAGAAAGTTGTGAAAGCCTCAGCAATGAAATGTGAGACAATGAAATGTCTCCCTGTTTTCCCAGTCAGTGGTGATGGTGTCAGGGTCCCATCAGGACTCTGCACTTCAGCAGCTCCACACTCCCTGTGGAAAGCAGAGAAAGCAAAGAGCTCTCACTGCCCTGGGCCTTGACATCTTATTTTTGCTCTTAGCTCCTCTAGTCACTTCTCTCTGTTTAATCTGAAAGACTGAATCTTTTTTTCCTCCTTCTAATTTCACCCTCCTACTTCAGGTAAGTTTCATGCAATCACTTAGGGCAGTGTGTCTGCTACTACAGAGGTGCTGTCCATGTGGATACTTTGCCATGATGTACAGAAATCATATCCTCTATTTAACTGTAGGATATCACAGGGTAAGATTATGCATATTACAGTTTCACACTCTGCCTTAGCTGCTGGCATCAGGTGTGTTTGTAAACCTCCTTGATGTTCAGTTTATAGAAAAAAAATTCATAGGGCAAAAATAATGCTGCTATATTGTCATTTTCTAACAACCATTCACATCCCTGATTCTTTTGGCATTGTGGCTTTGCAAACTTTGTCCTCACAAGACAGATTGCATTTCAGATCATAGATTTGCCCTGATATACAAAGGATCCCTTTTCCAGATCAATTCTTATCCTGTAAAATAGAGACTAAACTGCCTCACCAAAGACACACAGCCAATCTATTTAAAAAGCAGAGAAACAGAAACCAGACCTGCTGGCTCTAAGCCCCAGGCTTCTTGATATCTACTGGCACTGGGGCAGCTGAAATCACAGATCTTTCTTGGGAAATTACCGGAAGGCAAAAGAAGTTGGGGGAAATGAATTGCCCAGTCTACAAGCTTCATATCACCTATTCCTCAGCACCCAGAGATTATGCACCAGGGAGAAACCTTAATGGAGCAGCATAAAAGTAGCATAAAAGCTATTTGCTACCTGCAAGCACTATGAAGATGGTTTCACTTCTAGCCCTATTTTATAGAGTTTTATTGCTTTCAAGCTCTGCCAGTTGGAAAATAATTTCTCTAGCTTGCATTCCTCTCCCTTCACTGTCCTATAAATATGGAAAAAATCTACAATCTTCTGTAATAGTACAGTTTTTCACCCCCTGCTGTGAAGGGTCACATTTCTAGGTGCAGATGCACCATGCATACGGGATTGAAAAGTACGTGGGCAGCCCCTTGGTTTGCTTGCATACCAAGCTATTATTTAGGTACAAACACAGATTTTGTTCCAGGAATCAATGCAATCCTGTCTGAATATCATATAGAAAATTGCAATGCTGGATGGCTGCTAGTGGAACTCAAATGATACCCTTGAGAATGACATCAGAAATGAGCTTTTTCATTCCTTTTCCTTTCTTCTTTTTTTTTTTTTTTTTTTTTTTCTTTAGATGGTTAGATATAATAAGTTGCTTTGAAATCCAGGTGACTGATGCTTAACTGACACCGAATATTATGTTGTTGATTGAAGGATAAAAACTATATTGTGATCAGACAAGGAAAGACTTGAAGCTTGCAACTTCCCAGCCTTTCAGGGAAGCAGCAGGGAGCCAACAATGGATACATCTGTGTCTTGGGAGCAAAATGATTTGCTAGGAGGGAGGGAAGGAAAGAGCTGGAGATTTGGCTTCAGATGAACATGCCTGGAAGGAGGCATCTCAGCTACAGTTTTTTAAATGGATTTAAGACTTGGTTTGCTTTGGTGTAAAGTCAAGCTATTTTCTCATCATGAACATTTCAATTCAAAGCAAAAATATGTGAAATTCTGTTCACAGCTGATGTCCAGTGCAGTGCAAAGAAGCAGCACAACTGTGCTAACTTTCCACAGAGCTCATTTAGGAGAAGATACTACACCTTTTAAGAGGGCATTTATGGCCCTGCAGAGAGAGACCCTGAAGGAAACTTTTAGGCAATACTAAAATCTAAACAGTGTTAACACTATCTTTTCTTACCATGGTATCAGTATATTCTTCTAGCTTTGCTTCAGCAATTGTCTTGTTGTGCTGCAAAAAGAGATCTCGCAGAAAATCCTGTTAAATTCAGTAAACAGCAGTAAAAAAAATTGATCCAAATTCAGTAGGATTACATGCACCTAATTTCACATTCCTGATCAGCACTAGTGCCTTTGGTTTCACATAAAATTCACATATTCTTATCTGAAACATATTTTTTTAAGAAACTTAAAAATAACCAAATTTCCCCAGAGCAGGCATACTGGAATAAGCCATAATTAACCCACAAAATAAACAAAAACTAATATAGGTGCTGCCAGACACTCAGGAGGACTACAAAGATGTCATGACACCATGCTGAGCAAAAATGAGATGGGTCAAAGCCCAATTAGAAATTAATCTGGCTACTGCTGAAAAAGATGATAAAAAATGTTTTTATAAATACAGTAGCAACAAAAGTAGGACTAGGGAGAATATATCTTGTTGTATGTGGGGGGAGATATACTGAGAAAGGATGAGGAAAAAGGCTGAGGAACTTAATGCTTTCTTTGTCTTTAGTAGTAAGATCAGTTGTTCTTTGGTTGTCCAGTCCCCTGAGATGGAATGGGGAGCAGGACAAAGCCCATAAGGCCTGGGGAAGAGTGGCTGGAAAACTGCTCAGTAGCAAAGTACTTGGGATATTGGTCAACAGCTGTCTGGACATGAGCCAGCAGTGTGTCCAGGTGGCCAAGAAGACAAACAGCATCCTGGCTTGTATGAGAAAGAGTGTGGCCAGCAGGGCTACGGAAATGATTGTGCCCCTGTACCGAGGGGCACTGGTGAAGTTTCACCTTGAGTACTGTGTTCAGCTTTGGGCTCCTCACTACAAGAAAAACACAGAGGTGTTTAAGTGAGTCAAGGGATGAGCAACGAAGCTGGTGAAAGATCTAGAGCACAAACCTTACAAGCAGCAGCTGAGGGAACTGGGGTTAGTAGCCTGTGGAAGTTTAGATTGGATATTAGGAAAAAAATATTCACCAAAAGGGTTGTCGGTCACTGGAACAGGCTGCCCAGGCATTTAGAAGACTTGTAGATGTGGTGCTTAGGAATATGGTTTAGAGGTGGACTTAGCAGCGTTATGTTAATGGTTGGATTTAATCTTAAGGGTCAGCTCCAACCTTAATGACTCTAGATAAAATTTCTTAGAATTCTATCCCTCCTGGCAGGCACCATGCAGCTGTGCCAAAAAGATGGGAGGTCCCAAGTCCTTAGACTTGCCACAAACAACCTGGAAATGCTGTTCATCAGCCACACAAAAAAACCCATCAAATTGGTAAAGCCGATGGAAAGTCTCACATTGATATCAGTGAGTTGTAGATCAAGCCCAAACAGACTTAAGTTAGCATAACTTACTTTGAGCTCACCAGCTGAAATAAATCCACTGCTATCAGCATCGTAACTGCGCCAGATCTGCAGGGACATAGATTGATGTGACAACATAAATATTGCACCTAATCACCTGCTTGGGTGATAGATTGGAAAGATTCAAACGAGGCCTTCCATACTGAGCAAGCTGTTGCATTATTTAATATCTAATTAAATGTAGATAAAACAAAATAAACTTTGAAGTCAATAGCTTTTACTTGCATTTGGATGCTGTACATGTGACGTGCTGCTATCACAAATTTAATGCAGACACGCTGCCTGTAAAAGGAAGAAAAGACTAAGAAACAGCTCTGCATTTCTTCCTTAATTTGTACATGCAGCTTCTCTCATTGCCCTGAGTAAAAGTCAAGGCTGAACACAAGGGATCATTGATCTGTAGACTTCCCTAGTTTGGATGTGAAATAAATAACTGCAAGCAATCTTGGAAAAATTGAAATTCTGTGCCAGGATACTTAGGTGCAGAGAGTGGAGGGAGATGGGGCACAGTTAATGAAACTTCTTCCATTGGCCCAGTTTATGGGGATTTCCATCCCTTATCTGCAAGGATAAGAGCCAGGATAAAATGGTATAACCTTCTCTACCTGAACAGGTATGTTTTTCTTCCACAGTAACCACAAAATTCCCATGCTGTGTTCCACAGAAGGTGGAAGTGTACCTTTTGAGGAAGTTTTTGGTGTGCTAGGGGAAGAAACAATGTTGAGCTACAGACCCGCATGAATTCCACGCTGTTGTCCAAGGGAGTTTCCCGTCGGAAAAGTAGCAGAAAGTTCTCATCATCTGGCAAGATCATATTTGCAAGCTGGAAAGAAAAAAAAAACCAAAAAGCAAAAAGCTCATAACAAACCTGAGAACAAATCCAAAACATGAAAATAAAGATAACGAAAAAACCTCTGTGGCTGCTGACCCACTGTGGGAAATATAAGCTGGGCATATTGTTGCCTTGGAAATAACCCCCAAACCAAGAGATCTGGCTTGTGTTATACTCCATGACTCACCTCCTCTCCACCCAGACTCTATCTCCCATATCTCCCAAGTCTGCTCTAGGTCCTAATTCTTCCTCTTTCTGTGTAATAAATACTGGGTTGGGGCTGGAGAGAAATACCTTTTGGATTTCCAGGCGTCCATCAGTGGTGACTTCATAGGCAGACATGAATTGTTCCTTCATCTGCTGAACTTTTTCTTCTGTTATGGTGTTCTGCCATGGGAAAAATCACACACCCATGAAATCTCTCCTCACTCAGAGACACTGACCAGGATGACTGCATCCTTACAAACAAGGGTTAATGCTTTTAAAATCTCAGAAACACACCACCTTACATGAATTTTTGCTATGCGTAGCAACTAAGCTTTCAGTTGGAAGACCAGTGTTTGGAAAGCCCAAAATACAATCACTGGCACTTGCTTCTTTAGCCACTGTCCCCACAACATCACTGGGATCTGCCTTTGCATCACCTTCCATGCTGCTCATTTTCATCTTATTCTCTTCAGGAAGATGTCCTTATCCTTGAACTACATCCCTGCAGTTCATTTAATCATCAGCCTTGAAAGATGTCAGTGGAGCTGAAATTGTTTCTTATTATTGCCTGTCAACTGGTTCGAGACCTGGAACCAAGCCCTGTCAGTGTTTCTGGGTTAATAGCATGGGATTTCAAGCAATTTACATTCCTCTTGCATCTGCTCAACCCCACAACCAATTTAGACATAGTGAGGATCTTTCAGAACTTGTCAGGTTTTAATAATTTTAATGGTTAGACTCGACCATTGGAAAGGTCTTTTGCAACAAAAAAGGTTCTGTGTTTTGATAGGTGAAATACAATACTTAGGGAATCATAAACACATGATGTTGTTCTCATAGCTGTAGCCTCTAGGGTATCTGGGCTACACAAAGTACAATTTCCCCACCCTGGGGACAGGCCTCTGGTCGGATGAGCTTTGTGGCTAGACTGGGAAGCTCTGCTAGTTCATCTCTCCCAGGCAATAATGAATTCCAGCATTACCTCCCACACCCTCACTGAGCAGGTCCTGGCTCCTCTCCTAGTCCCATGGAAGATGGTCCTCTCTGGGAGGGGAGGAAGGGAGGAGGATAACCCAGACTGGTTCTTTTCATACTGTCATAGCATTTTTTTGCAAGAGAGTAGATTAAATTCTTCCCTGCCCCTGAAGAAAAAACACTTCAAATGTTTTACCATCTCGATGTCCCAGTGGAGTTAAGATTATAACTGTATCTTCCTGGGTCTTCTAACACAATTTCCCATCCTTTCAGCTACTTTTGCAGCCTTGTGAGCTTGTACAAGCCCTTTCTTAATATTGTGACACAAGACCATGAGTGACTTTCTCCAAATTACTCTGTGGATGCATCAGTGCAGCCTGCCTGGCTGTTCAGAAGGAAAGCAAATATAAACCTCTTAGGAAAGTACATTCTCTTTCAACGACAAGTTCATTTTCAAATGAAAAGTACATTAGTTGGTCAAGGGAGATGAATCTCCCCCTCTACTCTAGAGAGACCCCACCTGGAATGCTGTGCCCAGTTCTGGAGTCCCCAGCATAAGAAGGATGATCAGAGGGCTGGAGCCACCTGCCCTGTGAAGCCAGGCTGAGTGAGGTGGGGTTGTTCAGCCTGGAGAAGAGGAGGCTCTAAGGTGACCTTATAGCAACCTTACAATATCTGAAGGAGGCCTACAGGAAAGCTGGGGCAGGGCTTTGGATGTGGGTGTGTAGTGAGAGGACAAGGGGAAATGGTTTAAAACTAGAAGAGGGAAAATGTAGGTTAAACATTAAGAAAAAATTCTTTCCTATGAGGCTTGTGAGACACTGGCAGGGGTTGCCCAAGGAAGCTGTGGCTGCCCCCTCCCTGGAAGTGTTCAAGGCCAGGCTGGATGGGGTTTTGAGCAATCTGGTCTGGTGGGAGGTGTTGGAACTGCCCATGCTGGGGGGTTGGAACTGGATGATCTTTAAGGTTCCTTCCAACCAAACCATCCTCTGATTCTCTGCCCCCTGTCCTGGCAGAATGAGCAGTGGGTGTGCATGCTCTGCATGTTTCCCTGGATATAGGACACCCAGGCCTCAGAGTATCCATTGCCTGATGAGCTCCTTTAGACCCCCATTCTGCAAAGGGTCACCTTAAACAGCAATTGTGCTACTCGGCCAGAATTTCCGCTGGGTGGAAGATCTTTCTATAAGGTTTGTCACCTCTGAGCCAGGTAACGTGGCCAGGCTGCACACACAGCAACTGCAGCTCTTGTTCTTACTTTGGATTGACATTTGAAACCACCTCACTGGAAACTGAACGTGCCTCACCCCCCAAAACTTCCTTGGCCACACTCAGTAGTAGACAGATGGCAATAGCAATTTCTGGCTGCTCTCAGGCAGAAATGCTGCACAGCTTTTGCTCAGTAGCAGCTGCCATGGTCAGTGACAGAGATGTGGAAACACACTAGGATGAGGTCACAGATGAGGTAATAAAGAAGAAAACTAAGTATATGGTGCTTAGACTCATTAAGCTATGTCTATCTTTGCACAAACATTATCACCAGTTTTCCTCACATGTTTAGATGTGACTGGTGTTTGCAGCCTTGATTTGCTTGGTAGAAACAACAGAAAAAAAGATAGCTATAAATAGATGGATAAACATAATATGACTGATGATTTTTGATATAATTTGTCTTCATCTTCAGAGCAGACTCAGAGCTCAAGAGCACTTACAACATGAAGTCATTATGGGCCTGTTACACATATAACTAATAGAACTGTTGTTGCAGAAGAACCTACACTGAAATCAGGGGAGAAATACTTAATTTGCTTTGGGTTCTAACTGTCATATCAAAATAACCAACAGGACACTTTGCTTAGATCAAGTGCAACTCCTTCCCCAAGAGTGATGTGCCAGATGATGGAAAATTTGGGAATCTATGGGTGAGAATGGAAGGATAAGGACACCCCTGTGGGTCTTCATAGGGCAGGTGGGGTGCACTCCCCAGGGGCAACCTTGGGGCACAGTGCCAAGGGCTGGCATCTCCCAGGTCAGGGGTAAGATTACTGTCCCAGCAGTGACCTTGCAGGGATACGATGGAGGTGGCAGTCCCCATCCCACGGCCTGCCTGGTGGTGGCCCCGGGTCAGTCCCAGGGCATGGCTGGAGGATGCTTCATCCACGTGGTGGTGGCCACCAGCCTTGTGGGCTGCATAGCCAGGCACCCATACCACTGCCCCAGGTGCTGCTTGCTGCTGCCATCAGGGATACAACACATCGCTGATGACACACACCGAGTTTTCTTTCCCCTCTGCATTATAACTTGCCCCTGTGCTATTTAAATTGCTTTCTGATGGCACCTTGACACTTAGACAGATGTCCCTGGTGCTAAGCAAGCCTACCAACTGCAACAGGCTTGAAAACTACTCTGAAATTATCCTCCTCTGTGCCCAGTAGTATAAATTATTTCTGAAGTGATAATCATAGTTGGTATTTGAAAAGTGCACAGTGGAGTTCAGGCTACTCATTTGTTAAGAAAGCTTATTGCTCAGCTTCATGTCAGCTATTAACCACCACTCATCGACCTTTGTGTGGCAGGAACATTGTTATCTGCTTAAAAATAGGACTGCCTCATTTTTTTAATTACTTATTGTAAACAGATTTATGCTATGGGGTACACTGAGTTAAGTACCCAAAATACTCTAAATAGCTTCAACAGCATATAATTGAAGGGGTTTCACTACAGTGGATTTTTCAAATTGGACAATGTCTTAATAAATATTCTACCTATGAAAAACAAGTGGCAATGTATCTACTAAAACTCAACCTTTATTCCTAAAGAATGAGAAACAAGTAAAAGATAGTGCAAAACTGGGATTCCCAAGATGCATGCTCAAAGTAAGCTTAATTATATATTACAGATTTTTACACTGAGACTGGTACACCTTAGTTTATGATGATCAGGTTTCAAAGGTGACCTTGCTGTTTACAAAAAAAACCCAATCTCATAAGATAAGCAGCCATAACAACAAAAGATCAAATAAGCCATGCCACTTGCAAGTAGAAACCAAGGTTGGGAGACATGGTCTCCAAGACTGACCTGCTGGTGGTGCAGTCTAGTAGCTTGCTCTGATTACTTTTCCATTCCAAACACATTAAAAAGCTTGGGAAAAAAACCTTGCATGTGATCTGTGTGATTGTCCAAGAAAGGAGTTGAACTGCAGACTCTTGCTGTACTTGCTGAGTCTGTAATCCAAGTTTGGAAGTCAGCAGCCTGTGGTGGGGCAGCCTGGTCAGGCTGCAGGGCACAGCCAGGACACTGGGGCTGGATGTGCTCATCCCTCCCTGAAGGCTTAGGAAGCAAGATCAGTTCTCCAGCTCATTTAAATTTTGGTTTTGCCTGGGTTTGCCTCCAACTCAGGACAGTGGCTTTGCTGCAGTGAGGCAGCAACACTGGAACTTCACACCTAGTCAAGAGCATGCTCCAGAAATGGAAGGAGAAAAGTATTTGGGCAAAAGTATTGCCTATGTAACACTCCAGGATTTGTGGAGTTGAGGATGAGGAATGTTAAAAAATTGACAGGTCTTGTAGATATAGCACCCAGTTGCTGCCATGTAAGTGTATGAAGTAGATCTTTTTTTTTTTTTTTTTTTTTTTTTTTTTTTAATTAGTATTGGTGCTTTGCACAGGCAGGAATCAGGTACCTCAAAAAGGGACAAAATAACTACTCTCAGGTAAGAAGTGACAGGTGAGGCAGCTTCTCCAGGCACAGCCTGGGCAGGGATCCAGCCAGCAGCCAGTGGTGTGAGAGGGAACTTCTCATCTGGCACTAGGGCTGAGCTGGGATGCTGGGAATGTGCTGGGCTGCAGAGGGGCACGGGGCAGGCTGGGGGGCTGCAGGGGCCCCCTTGCAGCCTCAGCCATCTTGCAATGAGCTTGCTGAGACCTATGATAGAAGAAGAAAGTTCTGGAGCAGAAGAGGAGGCTTTTTACAGGGGCATGTAGTGAGACACATTAGGAAGAAAACCTTTAGTGTGAGGGTGGTGAGACACTGGCACAGGTTGCCCAGAGAAGGTGAGGCTGCTCCCTCCCTGGAAGTGTTCAAGGCCAGGTTGGATGGGGCCTTGAGCAGCCTGGTCTGGTGGGAGGTGTCCCTGCCCATGCAGGGGGGTTGGAACTGGACGATCTTTGAGGTCCCTTCCAACCTAAATCACTCTGTGATTCTATGAGATCCCCAGGCAGGCAGATGTGGGGATGAATGGCATTGACACAGAAACACAGGTGCTTTGCTGAGTGCTATGGCCACCAGCTTCCCTGGAAAGTTTGTTTTGCCTCCCTTCCCTTTAATTATTAACTTGCTGTTCAACTACAGACTGCAGAAAGCCAGAAAGCCTGAAAACCAAACATGCTCTGCCTCAAGCTCACACTCCATTTATTCAAGCTGTATGAATCACAGAAGGAGTAATGAAAAAAAATAAAGTAAACCACCTTTCTGCTCTGGAAAGCCACTGTACAAATAGAATAATAGAAATTCGTGCCTTTTGGCTCTATGAACTGAGATAGGGGGAAATGGCTTTGCATCAAGAAAACAGCTGTAGCTGAGCACAGCTTTTTTCATCAGAACTAATGCTGTCTTGACTATGTTGCCTGTAACAAGCAGCAGATCCCTCCCCAGTTTCAAAGGTTAGAAGAGGTTTGCAATGCTTTCTCAAGTGTACAGTGCTTGTGCTAAAATTTTGGTCTTCTTAATAGATGGGTAATTTTCCCTTTTGTGAACATGTAAGTGAATGCTGTTGCATCCTTTCTGGCAGCTGTCTGTATGGAGAGGTCTTTCTTGTCATACCTTGTTCTTCCTGCTGCATGCAACTCCCTGAGTTCCTGGAGGAGAATTTACTCAAGAGGTAACAGCCCTCATTGACAGAGGAGCACAATTTCCCCTGAATTGCTGCCTACTTGAGGCAGAAACTTTAAACTTTAGAATCAGTCAACACTGTAATGAAGAGGATTCCCTGGCACAGTCTGGAAAACATACCAGAACTAGGACCTGCCTCTGGTTCCACTCAGGTTTGGGCTGAGGAGGAGTGAAGATGCTGGTAGAGCAAGTGCTTGGCAAGAATGGGTCCTGCAGCAGAAGTAATACCCTTGGCAATGATGCTCCTTTAAATGAAAGAAACTTCAACCCTCTGCTAATACCCATGAAATATGGTCTTCATTGGACTATAATGATAATGACAGCTAGTCTGGGATGGAGAGGTGCTTTATTCTCTTTTCATATTGCTTCTTATAAGCTTCAGCTTTACAACTTGCTCCCTCACAGGTCAGATGATGTGGGCTTTCTGAGAAATGCTGCACTTTCTGACTGCCCAGTCAAGAAATCCTCACTATATACTATGAGGATAAAACCATATAATTTTTGTCCTCATAAAAGCACACAACTTAAAATATGGCTTTGACTTTGTTCATACATTTCTCAAAGTTAAGGACTCTATTTCTTACTGTGTATTATCTTCCACAGAGTTTTGCAGAAGATTCTATGCTTCATGTTGCCATAAAAAAATGAATTTTTTGCTTTCTCTTTTCTATGTGCAGTCTTCATCTTCACTTTTGCAAAACCCCTTTAGAACTTATTTAGCATCACAAAGGTAATTTGTTTTTAATATTGTTTGTAATAATGGAAAGGGTATGCTTATTTTTGGGGTTTTTTTTTAATCATCTAAGTATTTAATTTATTTGTCATGGTCAGATATGGCTCTTTGTTAACCCATTCATTTTTTATTGTCACACTCTTGTCCCCCATGCTTTCTGATTCATTTTTAAATTTTTTGCTCCTGAAGGGATCCATGTATTTGGCAGCAGCTTGGCTTGATGAAAACATGACTATGAGTATATTGGTTCTCTGGGGAAGGAGGGAGGGGTAAAAATTGAATGTATGGAGCAATACAGAGACTTCTCTTCTTGGTGGAAAGGGACTTCTGTATTAAAGGGACTCCCTGTATTAAAAGTGAGCATTTAGTTCCTGATGATTAAGACAGTCTTGTCATAGATTGTGGTTTTTTTTTCCTATCTTGATGTGATTTTTGGAAACAAGCCACTGTATTGATCAGGCTATATAAAGCAAGAAGAAACTAAATGTAAGTGACTATTATAGCCTGTTTCTTAAAAAAAAAATGAGGTGTATCTGAAAATGCTGTCTTGAGCACATGTTTCTCCTAACAACATTTCAGCCAAATTGATAGAAGGGCAAAGGGTCCCAGAGATATCAAGTTCCTACAAGATCTATGAAAATAAATTATGTCTGCCAAGAATGCTGCTTGGAAAACAAACTTGACAACTCTTACCATGCCAAAAGCCACACAGTGCAGAAAGGAGGCCAGCAAAAACCAAATGAAACATCACTAATGTACACTTTGACCTTAGAAGAAGAACCTTTTTTTTTTTTTGGCGAAACATTTCCTCTTTAAATCCCATTGTCCACTTCTCATTTCAGCCAATCTCTCTTATTTAATTGCAGTGCTATCCCTAGAGAACTTGGCCTGTATTTTGGTTAGGATTTTCTGTAATCCTGCATCTTACAATAGCAGGGGACTTATCCTGTCATCACATGTTGTGGTTTGGTTCTCTTTTTTAGCTCTCATCAGCACATATGTGAGGGATATTTTTTCATGCAGAAGATGCCAGCATCCAACAGAGGCTGTTACAGTCTTCCCTGTGCCATCAAGATTTTGTGGTTAAGCTTTGGACAGGTTCTTCATTCTGCCCTTTCTGCTAGGCTGAAAGTTTTTGACATGCCTTTGGGCAATGAAAACACATTGTGTCTGGTTTTTCCCACAGGCATCTTGAGTTTGCATTTAGAGAGACTTCCAGGTGCTTGCAGTATTAATGTACAGGAACAGGAATAGGAACTGGCCAAGCTAATCAAGGCTGACAAAAGCTACACCTAAGGAAATAACTGTGTTTGGCAACCAGAGAATTACAGGATGGTTTGGGTTGGAAGGGACTTTTGAAGATCACCTTGTTGTACACCACCTCCTGCCATGGGCATGGACACCTCCCACTAGACAAGATTGCTCAGAGCCCCATCCAACCTGGCCTTGAACATTTCTGGGGAGGGGGCATCCAGAACTTCCCTGTGCAACCTGTCTCACCACCCTCACAGGAAAGAATTTCTTCCTTAGATGTAAAGAGTCAGGATTGACTCAGGCTTTAGATTTCTGAATTAGTCCGATGGAGGATGCAGGATTAATGCCTTCTGACCAAGGGCCTTCTTGCTATTGACCTGCTTGTCAGAGGGACCTGCTTAATGATCCTGGGCCTCTTGGGCTGGTAAAACATAGGGGAAATCTAGTTAGGATAGCTTTGAGGCTGGCTGATATGTTGGCCATTAAACTTTGAATCACTGGGTGCTGCCTTCCTGACCATAGTAAGTTAAACACGTAACTTAGACAGACCATACATTGTGCAAGGCAAGTGTGAGGTGCAAGAGTAGCTGGAGGCTCCTTTACTTCTTTGGAAGTAAAAGGCAAAGATAAATCCTTTATGGTTGTCCAGGGTGAGCTCCTGAAGATTAACCTCAGTACTTTCCACTCATAAATATTCATGTGGTTTGGGGGCATGGGGATTATAACAAAGGTAGTGCCTGTCTAGCCTGATCAAATTTACATTTCAGAAATTTTTACATGTGGTTTCTCACACACTTACAGTTAGGTGAAGGCAATAGACTTCTCTGAAAGTCTGTCTACTTTTACTATAATTTAACCAAATTAAATACCTTCCTGTGGAAGAACTCTGCAAATGTAATGGTAACAGGCATTTCCTTCTCTGCCCAGACATCATTGGTTTTATGGAAACTTTAAATAATCGAAATCCAAAATTTGTAATCATTCATGTATAAAACTCTTCTTCTACTACAAGAACATACATAGGCCTTCATTTAAAAAAGTAGCAAAGAGAAAGCAAGGAAGATCCTAAATGATCTGTATACAGAAAGAGGTACAGCCATGGAAGAGGCAAACGAAGGGGCTGTAGTTCTTGTTCCAATAAAATTGCTTTTTCAATGCTGAAGGAAGCCACCCTTTTAACTAAGTTGTCACCTAAATATAAAAACTTATAGAAAATGCATGGAAAGGTGTCCATAATGTGGCATAAAGTGGTTTATGAATAAGCATGGGAGAGCACAACTCACAGTATCCATGCAGCAGCAGAATGGGAGCTGGAGCCTCCTCTGGGTTAGAGAGATGTCATAGGAGTAATAACAGCAGCAAATGGACAATGCCAGCAGTTCAAAGACCTCCACTGATGTGTGGCTGAATTATCCTCAGTTCTGCCTCACATCCCCAACCAGACTCAACTGCAGAAGCCCCTGTAGCTGATGGAGAATTTATATAAACTGTAGTGTACTAAATTCTCTGTTTTTCACTGAAACATTGTGGATATGTAACACCTATCTGGAAATCTGGGGCATTTTCTTAGGAGTAGAGTAGAGTAGAGTAGAGTAGAGTAGAGTAGAGTAGAGTAGAGTAGAGTAGAGTAGAGTAGAGTAGAGTAGAGTAGAGTAGAGTGGGATGGGATAGGATAGGATAGGGTAGTCTATACTGTTTCAGATGGAAGGGACCTGCAACAATCATCTAGTCCAACTGCCTGACCACTTCAGGATTGTCCAAAAGTTGGAGCAGGTTCCAAAATGCCAAATTCCAAATGCCTCCACCAATCCCCCATTTCTGGAGGAGGAGAAACAGAAAGTAGCACCTGGGACTTGGGTCAGTTTAATGTAGGCCTACCTTTGATGCAAAGTTTTTCCTTCCCCATCCCCAAATTATTGATGGTTCAATAAAAGACAATAAATTTGCCTCCCTTGCTGGATAGTTTTTTAACTACCAGCCATCTTTTCAGCCATCAAGAAGAGCTGTGCCTCTCAGCTTTCCAACAGGCTCCCTCTTGCACTGTTTTCACAGCTGCTCCCATCCCTTGGCATTTAGTGTCAGCTGGGGATGCTGCAGAGTAGCTGGAAAGAAAAACAGAGCTGAAGGACTACAGTGGTCATTAAGAAAAATAACAGCTTTGAGAGTGCAGCCTGAAAAAATATAATTATGAAGCCAATTGCTATTCAAACAGAGACAACTTCTAGTGCTGATAACATTATTTATCACTCGTCTAGCACTTCAGACACAGTCACTAATTAATCATTTTGACACATCTGGAAGTTGTGCCAGTGTATTACTGCCTCCCCTTTTACTGTGCAAAGCAATGGAGATGTGAAGAGCCCAAAGAAGTAAAAGTCAAAACAAGCACTAAAGCAGAGAGATGCTCAGTCCCAGCTCACTGTATCATGGACACTTTCTTTCTCTAGGATGATGGAGACCAGTGCAAAGGCAATAGAAAAGGGGTAGAAGTGAGAGAGGAGACCAGTGCAAAGCGGATAGAAAAGGGGTAGAAGTGAGAGAAAAATGGCTCAACATTGTTAGAAAAACTCACTGTACAAAGGTAGCAGGGACCTTTGTTTAAACCAGCACGAAGAGCAAGCCCTGGGGAAAGGGGCAGGGGACGGCTCCCAGTCTCCTAGGACAAAGTTGCCCTTGAGCTTTCTGTCACCAAACTGGGCTGCTCTGCCTAACACCTGATGGCCAGGAGACTGTTTCATCCCTACCCTGCTGTGAGAACTGAAACCAGGCTGCTGGTGAAGGGGAGCAGAGCAACACATCACTCAGGGTAATGCTGCTTGAGGAGAAATACTGCCAAAATCAGGCAAGAAAACCAGGGGAGAAAACATTTGAGAGCCCGTTTGAGCTTCCTGGCAGTGAGCAATCACTGTCTTCCAGAATTAGCCTATTTCTTCTATTAATAGGGAGAGAGGGAGTTGGTTCTTTCTTAATTCAATTTTTGCTAAGCTTTTTCTTTTAATGGCAAAACCTAAACAACAGAAGCAAAGGAGATGCAGGTTAGATGAGGATGCTGTCAAGCTGGAGTCATCTGAACTGTGGCTTTTGGAAATCTGGGTAACTGTTCTTGAATTCTTGAAGCAGAATTAGTTCATTACAATGACACCCTCATTCTGCATTTGTGCTGATACCTAACAGCATAACAGAGTTCATACAGTTGTCACAAGACCACAAAAACTGCAGGAACACACCAAGTCTGCAACCCAGCTGGTGTGGTGCTCTCTCCAAACTCTCATTTGAAGGATGTGCAAGGGCAGCTTTGGGTCAGAGTGGGGCTGGAAGTTTCCTCTTGACCTCTGCCCACTAGGAAGCTGCCTGCAGTGTGAGATCCTCAGAGAAACCTTGGTTTTTATCATCAGCTACAGCTCACTCCAGAGAGCCCAACTTGGAGATCCCTTGCTACAGCAACCCACTGCAGAGTTGACATCTGCTGCCTCATTTTAAGCCTCTCCTTCAACATCTCATGTTTGCTGTCACTGGGTTTGCTTGAGAATGCCTTGAGCTGGTGTTTCAACACTCCAAGACTAGCAGCTCCCAATCTCTTATTTTTTTTCCTGGGCAAACAATCATGACCTTTTCAAATTTCTCCTCCAATCAATGTATCTGTGTCCCTAATGATTCTTAGCACTTACTGTTGAATCTTTTTTGATTTCTGGAGCCTTTTTTCATGCCTAGCTGTTCACCTAACCACTCAAGACTTTTCTGCAGAAACTCCCAATATTTCACTCCAAATCTACTTGCAAAGTGAAAATGCTTTAAAAATCATTTACAGCTTCTGTTTTTTTTTTTTAAATTCCAAGATGCAAGTTGGCTTGTAAGTATAATTCTGATTTTACAATTGATACTCATGAATTTATGCTTTTTATCAGCTACCTTTTCCTGGTTTCATTAAATATTTTTTGATCAAAGGAATTCTTTCCTCTCTATCCATTGGCACACCTTCTCCTTCCATTTGGAAGAAGCTTACTCTTTTTCTCTTCCTAGTTGGGCATACACTGTGTAATGAAATTATTAAGCCCATTATCAGAATATACTCTTTACATATGCCTGAGCAGCTGACCTGAGTGGCAAGATTTCTCCTCCACTGATAATGTCAGTAAAAGGCAACGTATGACCAAGAGCCGAGGAAACCAGACCCTGTAAATTACTGTGCAACTTCTGGTAGAACTGAGATGCAGAGTGGAAGAGGGGGAATGCTTTCAAAAAACACGAAAGAAAACAAGGGGAGAAACCCAGAAACACTTGATATCCCTGTCTTGACCTTATGAGCAACAGAATTAGCTCTTGCTTGGCTTCTAGACACTTTCAGGAACACAGATGTACATCTTGTTCCTTAGCACCATTTAAAATTAATGACAGCATATTTGTAAGAAATTGACCTTGGAAAGAAACCTATCATATTAGCAAAACTAACCATTGCTTGCTTGAACAAACTTTCACCATCGCCTTCCTTCTTGCCCTGCCAGACTCTGTGCCAGTGTTTTGTCATTAGTTTCTAGTCAAAGGCATGAAATTACTTTCTCTCCACACTGCTGCCAGATAGAATCTTACTGTGCCAAGAGCTACTGGATTGAAAGCCACTGATCAAACATCTCAGTGACTGCACTTGTTGTCACACCTGCTTAAATGCCACCTTGTTGCCAAGAGAAAAGCTCTTTACCTTGGGGATCGCTAAGGAAATGATCAGAGAACAGCAAATACAAATCATCTCTCAGCACAACCACCTTTTTACTTGGACTTGATGCACAAATAACACAGCACGGTACTTACTTCTGGGCCCAGTGTCTCCACGAGATGATGAAAAAAATTGTCAAGCTCCTTCCCTTCTATGTAACCATTGTCTAAACAAAAGTCAAAGAAGTTAATGATCAGACAAGGAGCCAAGGTCTGTGCTGTGGGGGTGTCAGCGGAGGTTGTGACTGCCCACTTTGTGGGGTTCCTATTATATTTGATTATTTCACATCCGTGTGATCGGGGTAATTGTGGATGCCTGAAAGTGTTTAACACCAGGCTGGATGGGGCTTTTAGCAACCTGGTCTAGTGGGAGGTGTCCTTGACCATGACAAGGGGGTGGGGGGTGGGGATGGGGGCTGGGGGTGTAACCAGATGATCTTCAAAAGCCTCTTCCAACCCAAACCATTCTGTGATTCTATATGGGCACTGGACATAGTGTTACAGAACTATTAGGAGTTTTCCTTATAGAAAACTTCACAGCTCAAAAACCCCCAAAATCAACTCTTACAGACTGGAACCACAAGAGGGAATGGTAGAAGGAAAGGAGAAGTTATGAAAAATTGGAGTAGGGGGATTTTCAGACTTCATATGAGGGCATGATGAGGAGGAAGAGGGGAGCTCTGCAACACCTGCAGGAACCCGTGGGGGTGCAGCTTGGATGCTCCGGCAGGCCCCCACTCCTACAGGCACCCCATCCACATCTCCAGCATCCCAGGCACCCCACACCGCACCCACCTTCATCTGCACCCACACAGACAACACCCACCCCACCCACCCACCCACCCCCGCACGCACCCCCCTCACCTGGGCAGTCCCTGAGCTGCACCCCCAAGGCGGGCACCCCTCTTCCCCATCAGACACCCCCTCTCTTTGCGTGCCCCCCACCCCGTCCCGGGCCCCACTTGCCGTCGGCATCGAAGCGCTTCCAGGCGCCGAGGAAGGCGGCGGCGTCCAAGACCCCCTTGGCGCCGCTCTCCATGGTGCTGACGGCGCCGCCCGCGCAACTCCCGCGCAACCCCCGCGCAAGCTCTGCCCGCGTCCCCCCGGCGGCTCCGGCTTTGAGGGCAGCGGCCCCGCCCCGGGGGCGGCCCCGCGGGGGGCTCAAGGAGCGCTGCCGCAGCTCCACCGCCCCTTCCTTCCTTCCTTCCTTCCTTCCACCCCCTTCCCACCCCCAGAGCTGCCCGGTGTGTAAATCAGGGGGTGCGTGGGCACCGGTTTCGGCAAGGAGGATGTGGGGAGGGAGAAACAGCCGACCCCACAGACAGAGACTGGAAGAGCCGCCCACACCTTGCAGGCAACCAGTAAAGTTTCAAAACTCCCCGAATGGAGGCAGAAGTGCGTGGAGAAAGTGTGAGACTTCGGGGAAGTGGTGTTTAGGGGGGAAAAAAAAAAAAAAGAAAAAAAAAAAAGAAAAAAGGAAAAGGAAAAAAAAGGAAAATAAGAAAAAAAGAAAAGAAAAGGAAAAAAAGGGGAAAAAAGTAAAAAAAGAGGAAAAAGAAAAAAACCTGAAAAAAAACAGAAAAGAAAAAAAGAAAAAAGAGAAAAAAACACACAAAAAGAAAAAAGAAAAAAAAGAAAAAAGAGAAAAAAGAAAAAAAATTAAAAAAAAAAAAAAAGAAAAAAGAAAAAAAAAAGGGTAAAACGTGTCACTCTCCTCCTCAGTTTATGAAAATGAAGCAGCAGCAGGCAGGCATCTCTCAGGATCTCACCTTCTCATCCCTCCCAGCCATCAGGAAGGTTTCCCTCACAGGAGTGAAGAACCAGAGATCTAACATGGATGGAAATCTTCACCTTCTTCCCCCTGCAATACCAATTATAAGAAACCTTGGGGTTGGAGGTCTCAGTAATGATGGAGAAAGCCAGTACTTAAATTCACGATGGTGCTGTTTGGGGACTACATTTGATTCGAGTGTCATCTGTATATTCATCTGCAGTGATTCCAAACATCTGGGACTGGGGTCTGCATCTTTGTGTTTGCTCCCAGAATAATTCATAACACTTTATTATCTCCTTTGATTTTCTTTACAGATATTCTTATTCCAAGTTAACTTTGATGTTTTTATGTATTATTCTATTTTATGCAAATACACATTGCATTAGAGAGGCTCTCACAAGCAGAGCAGAAAGGGCTTTTAAAAAGTATTTCATGTTTGCCCTTGTAGCATGCTCCTATTTGATCTGAGAATAAAACAAATAAACAACAACAACAAAAAAACAACAAACAAACAAAACCAACAAAAAAACCCAACCCCCCCCCCCCCAAAAAAAAAAAAAACCAAACCAAACCAAACCAGAATTCCAAAACTTGAAGAACTGAAAGTTACATTTTACTCAGGAAGTAAGTCTTGGGTCTGCAAATTACATTCTTTCAGAGATCAGAGCTGCCATGATCAGCTTTTCCAGTTTGCAAAGGACAAGGAGACACTTTGGAGCTGATGCCTTCAAGCAGCAGTGTGTCAGTGGCTCAGCACAGGGCCTCTGTGTCTGGCAGCCCAATGTTCTCTTTGGACTCCAGAAAAAATTATGGTCAAGATGCTGAGCAATGGCAAAGCTAAAAGCCACCCCTGGGTCTCATGAGCCCAGCACAGGAGAGGAGGGTATGCTCTATGGGTAAAGACAAAGGAAAATCTAAATTTTGAAAGGACTCCTGGACAAATCCCTCACTGGCATGACCAGCAGCCCCACAGGTTTCTCTTTGACTCACCTTTGCCTCACAGCCAAAAGGCATTTCTGGTCCCAGGATGGCAGTTCTGCCCCTGGAATTTCTCCTGCAGCTTCTTCTCCCCAGTGCTTCCCACCATGGTTCCCCAGCAGTGGTGGCCTTGTGTGTCCTATGGGAGTTGCCAGAGCTTCTCTGTGGGATGAGGTCACCTGGTGTGGTTCTGTAGAACAATGAGGCATGAAACCCATTTATTTTTTTGGGCTCATCTCTCTCCCCAGGGCTTATCTCCCCCAGAGAGGGAGCATCCTGGTCCAGCTTTTTAGCAAAGAGCTGACCATCAGTTTCTAACAAGGTTTGTAACCTGACTTTAGAAGGCAACACCATGGCTGATCCCACAAAGGGTCTTTGGTAGCACAATCAAGACAACTAGTTTCTTACTAAAAATGTTCTTAACAAAACTGAATACTAGCTGTGTTTTGAAATACTTGCCAGGGGAAGCACCCTGCCGTTTGACAGTGACAGAGACAACAAGATTTTAGGGAAACTGATGCAAAATTCAGGCTACTGAGAAGAGCTTGTCACAGCTGGCTCTCCCCCCTCTCATGGGGAAGAGCAGGCAAAAAACATCACCTTATTTAAACTGTCAGTATTTATTCAGGATCTCACACAACCTCAGAGGCACAGTGCAGGCTGGAGATTAAAAAAGGACCTCAAAGTTTAATGAGCTCTCACAAAAACATGTTAATTGTGCATGAAGTTAAGGGATGCTCTGTTTCTGTCTGTCTAGGCATCCCTGAGCTCCCACCCCCCCCCAGTATGGCAGAGAGAGTCTTTGCTTTCACACAGCAGCAGAGGATGCTTGCAAAGGGGCAAAAAAAATTGCAAAACTTTTCTCAAAGTGGTTGGAATCATGAAGCTAAGAGAAACCTCAGTCTTCAGTGAGGATCCATACTGAACCCAGCAACTGCTCTGTCTTCGCTTATTTGCTTAAAGCAATAAATAACTGTAGAGAGAACCACAGGTCCTCAGGTGTCGCCGATAATGAACTGGGAGCTTAGGCCCAGGTGTGCCCAATAATTAGGGCCTGCCCCAGCCGGAAATGGGCGGGGCTGAAGGGCAAAATAAAAGGCATGCTCCCAGAAGCAGGGACAGTTGAGAGATGAAGATGCCTGAGGAGAGGAATGGCGAGAAAGAGCTCCGGAGAAGAGCCGAGTCCCCAAGAGAAAGGCTCGCTGCAACAAATAACAATTAAATGTAGGCAACATTTTAAAAGATAGAAAATGCTTTTGATTAAAGACTTTTCTTTTGACTCCAGCTTTGCACTGTGCAGTAACACTGGAGGTAGACACATGAATGCATGTCTTGAAAAGCTGGAAATGGAAATAATAATAAAAAAAAGGCAATTGATTTCTTTTGCTCCAGAGCATTATAGATTTTTAAAGGAACATATTCTGAAAACCACACCAGTGTCCCATTATTTTTTTTCTGAAGTTCAGAAATTGCTTTAATGTAATAATACTTGACAGGATGATTTTTTTCCACTAAGGCTTTTTGATGGCAAAGCATTAGTTCAGAAGTTTCTTTTATTGGTTTATTTTCAGATTGTGGCAATTAGACATTAAAGACTTTTTTTTTTTTTTTTCTTCTTATGTGAATCTGGGTGTATAAAATACTTGTGCATTTGAAAAAGCATAAAAATACCTGTTTTCTCTGTGATCTGCAAGGCTCCTGAAAAATGTACCAAAAATTTGAGATTTAGACAAGCAAGACTCCCTAGGAAGTGTAAATGAAAAACGTATTTCTGATAACTCATCCCTGCTTTAAGCTCAGGTAGGTGTCCTTATGTTGGTGGGTACCAACCCTTTCTTTCCAAACAGCCTCCAACCCAACTTTTGCATCTTCCTGGGTTCTCTAACAGTGTTTCTCTTCCACTATATCCCTCACCTCTCCCAAAACCCTGCCTTGAGGAGTCCCACTAAGAAGTTCTCATCTGCAAAGAGGAGAAAACACCTTGGATACATTCTGAAGATGGTGGCATTTGTCTCTTCCATCACTGTGCTGCAGTTGGCACCTTGGCACTGGAGGCATCTGCACAGCCAATACTTGGAGCCACTGTGGGTTAGGGAACCCTCCAGATACGAGGCACCAGCAATGCCATATTATTTAGCTGATGCTGATAATAAATTATAAAAAGTGTAATTTTTTTCAGATGTCTTGGGCTAGTGCAGTGGTGTTTTGGAAGCAGGGGGGGCACAGGGGTGGGCCCTGTGAGAAGCTGCTTGAAGCTCCCCCGGTTCTAATGCTGACCCTGACCCTGCCCAAGGCCGAGCAGATATGGGAAGCTGGATGTGCCTCTGGGAACAAAAAGGGGAAAAAAAAACGCATAAATATAAAAAACGGACCTGCAGAGCAGAGTAGAGGATGAAGTGAGAGATATATGCCAGGGAAAAGACACCAAGGTCAGCAAAGAAGGAGAAGGAAAGGTGCCAGAGCAGAGCTTTCCGTGGTGAGATGGCAGCTGTGCCCCTGCAGCCCATGGAGGAGCGCGGTGGAGCAGTCCCGGAAGGACCACGGTGGGGTAAATGTGGATTTGTAGCCCCTGAAGTGTCACAGGTGGGCAGACGAGAAGCAGCAGCCTGTGCAGGGTCACAGAGAGGGTCAGATGTGGATCTGCATCCCTGTAGGACCCCGTGCCAGGGGAGGTGACTGCTCCCGAAGCAGCCGCGACTCTGTGTGCAGCCCAGGCTGGAGCAGTCTGTGCCTGAGGGACTGCACCTGTGGGAGGGACTCATGTCGGAGGGGTTGTGAAGGACTCTCTGCCGTGAGAAGGACCCCGCGTTGGAGCAGGGGAGGGCTGTGAGGAGTCCTCCCCCTGAGGAGGAAGGAGCGGCAGAAACACCGTGTGGGGAACTGACCCTAAACCCCCCCTGCCCCTCCCTGTGCCCTGAGGGGGAGGCAGCAGGGAAGAGATCCGGGACCGGCAGGAAGGGAGGGCTGGGGGGAAGGTATTAAGATCTGGTCATGTTTTCTCTTTCTCCTTGTAGATTATATATTTTTTTTTCCTTCCCAAGTTGAACTTGTTTGTTTTTTGCCTGTTACAGTAATTGGGGGGTTAAAACCTCCCGGTCCTTGTCTCTATTAAGGAGCCTTGGGGTGGATTTTCTGCTCCCTGTCCCACAGAGGGGTGAGTAAGTGGAGACCTGGTCGGTAGCAGCTGGGCCTAAATCGTGACACCAGAGTAAGGAGCAAGTGGATCACTGCCCCAGGCTGGACTAGGTTTGTAGACAGACTTAATCAAGCAACTGTAAATGAGAAAGCATGCATAAAGGTGCAAATGTTTGATTTGAAAACTGAAAAAGGGGCAGCTAACAAATGCCTCATTCTTTGGGCCAGACTCGAAGTATTGATGTCACGTATATTGTTTTCCATAACCAAAAAAATAAGCCCCAAAACCAACCCAGGATCCAGATTTGTGCATCTGACTTTGTCCCTTATCTTCCCAGAAGATAATTCCAATACACGAAGACAGGGTTTTATAAATGGAAATAGTTTTCCTCACTGAATGGCTTTGGCTACCTTCAGCTTTGCACTGTCCAGAGACACCAAGGAAGCCACCACTGGCACCCATCAGCATTTCCTCCCGCACTGAGCGTGTGTTTTGGGAGTAGCTTGGGTCTTGCATGGCTCCTGGAGGAAGCCCAAGCCTGGATTTGTGGCATGAACCATCCCCCAGCACCCAAGGTGCATCAGTGGGGTGGGAGGAAAGTGGTGCCAGATGGGCGGGTGCATGCAGCTGCAGCTGTGGAGGGTGGGGATGGCATGCTGGGGCTCCACAAGGGGTCTGTGAGCATCCCAGCCAAGAAAAATGCTGGAGAAGCAGATGAAAGACAAACTGAAAGGAGAACATAAGTGGAAATAACAGAGTCAGTGATTCCCCTTAACATTTATCTGGAAATCAAGTCAGACAAATCTGTCCGCTGCAGAAAAAAGAAAGACTCTTCTTTTTTCCAACCCCACCTTCCAATGGGTACAAGATGCTTATTAGCAACAGACCCAGCTCCCCCTTTTCTCCCTCCCTCTGCCCAGAAAATCCTGCATCCCTGTGCCAGCCTGGATACTGAATTTATCCTTTCTGGCTCAGCTGGTGCTGGGGGTGTGGATGTGGGGGTGCAGAGGGGGTGCACAGCCAGTTCAGGTACCAGTATGGTCTGTTGTGATGATGCCATCCCAGGGACTTTCCATACACAGATTCCCACTAATGTCAGGTCTTGCCAGCCTTCCCTATGTGGCTCTCCAAAGTGAGAAGCATCAGTTGTCCTATTCCCCATTTTGGACTGGCAATGGGAAGTGTTAAAGGTCAGCAGCCAACCCACTTCCCACCAGGATGCTTCTGGAAAGGAGGGGTTGGGACTCAGGCTATCAGATGGGATCTAAGAAGAGATTTCCCAAAGGAAAACCTGACATTTACCCCAGCCATGCACTGATCAATGCAACACAGCCAGGATTGCACTCTCAGTTAGTTAATAGCCTACATTAACTCAATCTTCTGCTAGAATTTAATGTCATCCAAATAACGTGGGAGCTGGAAAACTTCCATGGTGCTCTACTTTACCCACTGCCGGGTCTTACCCACCTAGACAAGTGGGAAGGAAAGGAGGCACCCCTGGAGCTATCTGGAGCAGAGATTACAGAGTTAATTTCACTCCTCTCTTCAGTGAAACCAAATTGGATTTGCCAAGCTAGCAGCCACTCTCCTGCCTTCTCTGGCTGCTATCAATCTAATTAAAATGCTTATCCTCCCATGCAGCTTTCCTTCTCCTCAATTCAACTTACTGGAAAAGCAAAAAAAAAACAAACCAAAAAAAACCCCACCAAAACAAACCAAAACAGATTCTGAGGGTGGGGGCTGGGGTCAGCCAGCAGAGCTCATCACAGGTTAGCAAAGCAGCATCAGCACAGAGGTATCAGAGCAATACCCCATCATTGGGCTGGGAGGGACCATGGCAGCATCTCTGCTTTCCCACACAGGCTTCTCAAACATGGGCACTTGAAACCTGCATCTAATAAAGCCCCAGAACAGCTGATGTAGGGGTGCCAGAGGCAGAGTGGCTTTCAAGTCTGGAAGAGACTCTTCTCAGCATGAGCCTCTTCTTCAATTTGCTGCATGCTTGCAGCATGAGAAATTACATTTTGTGATAGCACCAGTCTTGCGAAGACACCTCCAAAAATGCTTTTTCCCCCTCTATCCAAATCATAGAGACTCACTGTTTTCTGTCTTAGAAAAGATAGGGTCTCACTGTTAAGTTTCTTGGTGCTTTTACAGGAATTTTTTTGCAATACTTGCAAACTGGGTTGGTGGGGGACAAGAATTTGCATCCCTAGAGCAATGGCAGCCCCTGCTCCTGTGGGGTCTCACCCAAGTAGCAGGGGCAGCCATGAGTGGGATGCTCTGGGAAGGGGGTGAGCTGGCAGTCCTGGGCACGGAGAGGCAAAGGGACCTCCTCCAGTTTGCCCAGGGCAGTCCCAGTTCCTGCCCAGGCAAATGCCATGCAGTCTGTCCCTGGCTGTGTGCTGAGTGGAGAATTGACAGCCGTGTTCTGGACACAGAGGAAAAGAGTTGTTTTGGAAAATATTTCTTTTAAACTAGCAGAGAAGCAGACCCTTGCCTTCTTTTCTCTTCCTCCAAGCCTCACACAAGGGGCTGGAGCTCTGCCCTTGCTCTGAGCTGGCTCCTTTCCACCAGCTGGGATTTTCCTTCCCCTCATCATGCATGACCCAGACACTCAGGGATGTCATGTGCCTCAAGGACACTTGCACATTCCCCTGCCCCCACAGACACTTCCTAGGAACTTGCCATCAGCTTTTACACTGCTGGAGTTGTCTCATTGCCCTTCAGTTCACTGTAAGATCTCACTATTCCTTCCTCCATTCCTTCACCCCATTCAGATGTCTGTTCCCAAGCCAGGGGTCTCCCAATGGTGCATCACATGTGGCTTCACATCCTCTGCCAGGTACCACCAAATCTGAGGGCAGGAGGCCCTGCTGAAGCTGGAACTCCTTAACTCTCCCTCTCAGAGCCACAGGACAACCCGAGCACATTAGCCTTTCAGCATGTCTCAGAACAACCACAGATAAATAGGTAAATAGCCAAAATAAATGACTAAAGCAAACCACTGCCTCCAAAATGAAGTATTGCCTTCTACACCCCTCAGCCTTTCCACCCTTGCTACCACCCAGCCCACACCAGGGTGAGGAGTAGCCCCTTGAGGACAAGTCTGCAGCCCCAGTGCCTTCAGCTGAAGTGCTCTGGACAGTTTTCCACCCATTTCTGTGTGTCTCAAGGGATCAGGACAGGGTTTGGGAGGGGCATACGAGATGGCAGGAATCCCATGGTCAAAACCACTGAAGCCTTGATGCTGCCAGCAAATCTAGTTTGGAAAAATGCCCTTCAGAGCTGGGGAAATCTCAGCTGCACTGATCAGAGCAGTGTTTCAGCCTGCCAGAGCCTGCTGAAATGAGACATAGCCATGGCCTAAGGGTCAAGAAGCCCTGGCTATTTGGCAGAGCTGGTTGCTCTCAGTCAGAAATTAATATACCCCTCTCTGCCCCCCGGGGGAAATCACCCTGGCTGCTGCAGGATCCTGCCCTGCCTGTGGTGATGATGGCATTGGGAAGGTGGGACACTGGTAGAGGCTCTGGCAGAATCACTTGCCCTTGGGTTGGGGAGATGCTCATGTCGGGAAGAGACACGGGGGACTGCAGGTACATGAGTGCAGGGATGAGGAGGAAAGCCAGGAAGTTGTCTGGCAGATCTTCCTGTGATCTGTTATATCCAGGATAAGGAAGTAGAGCCAAACCCAAAGCAACACTTTTCTCTCTTCAGCAGGACATGAATTAATGTTTATGTGACAGACCAAAACCATTTTGAATATCCTGTGAGCAGCTGTAACCTTTGAGAGACTCGCTGGCAATGCCATTGGGGCATCCAGAGGATTTAGGAGAGTTTTGGCTGGGTATGGGAAGGGCAACATGGCCCTAGGAACCAGCTTGCTGCTGCTTGCTCAGAGCTACAGAAAAGGCTCATGGGCAGGAGGAGAGGGCTGATGGTGCTCAGAAGGAATTAGTCAGGCAACTGGTTTTTGGCATCTCCTATACTTTAAGGAAAGAGAAGATAATTGTCCTGTGGGTTCATAGCAATTTTCATTCTCTCAGACTTTCTTAGGACAGGTAAAGAACACTCTGCTCTCCAGGTCTGGCATTAAATTATAACTTCTAGTACTCACCTGTATTTGTTAGAGATGCTCTGGGCCTCCACTCCAGGAGAAATGAAAGACAATTGCTACCTGGCACCTCCATCCAACTTCAGCACAAGCAGAGCATTATCTCAAGCTTGTGATTCAGGCACAGTCAACTCAGCATGAGCATCCCTGGCCATGGGGAAAGCAGCACAGTTCTCTAATGACCACAAGAAAGCAGCATTTCAAACAGAAGCAGGAATTTTTGATATTTTCCTAGAAGAGATTTCTCAGTAGATGTTTTTATATGCAATGGGAGAGAGAACCCATATGCACATTAATCAACTGATAAACAATGGCAGCAAGAACTCATGCTGATGGTAGCTCTCAGTTATGACTGGTGGGTCACCAATGGGTCACATTAATTCCCAAACCATCTCCGCCTGGCTGGCTGGCACTGGTGGAGAGCCAGGGCTACATGGAATTTAAGAGAATTGCTGTTTCCATCTTAGGAAGCAGCTATTAACTTGCTACTGCACACAAGGGAATATTTTATAAAGCTCAAGATTTATCAGCCAGATTTTAAATTCCTTTAGTAGGGAGTGGGAAGTAGGTCTGCTCCAGGGGAACGTGCCCTGGCAGGGGAGTTTGGACTAGATAACGTCCAGAAGTTCCTTTCAACCCCTAAGATTCTGTGATTCTGTGAAGAAGTGCAATGGGGGTGCTCTGGATGCAATGCAAGTTCTTTGCAATCGGGGTGACAGTGCTGGGCTCACCAGGCAGAAGGATAGTGAGGAAATTAAAATTATTTTTCCCCCCCCCCCAAAACCACACACACACAAACCAAACCCCCAGGTCTCCCAAAGCTCACACTAGCACTCCCTCCCTCCCCTTCCTCCCCCCCCCCCAAAGTAATTTCTCCACCACTCAGCCTGCCCACAACACACACTGGCTGGAATAAAAGACTGGAAAGATTTTCCATAAACAATAAGGAAAACCATTGCGGTCTAATGGTATCTTAATACTCCAGCAGACAACTATTACAACATCACAGCTTTTCTTCTTGTGTTTATCAGCACAAACACATACTTTCTCCACTGCATTTCAGACACCCCTGTCTTATTGCTACCAAGTGACAGGCACAAACTATTGCCATGCTTTCTCACAGCAGGACCAATACCATGCTCTAAGTGAATGGTGACTTGGTGACATCAAGCCCAAATAAGAGAAATTCTCAGCAGCTGGAAGATCTATTTTTTAAATTAATACTACAAACAAACCTTACTGTTGTCTCATTCACAAAGGTAACAAAATCAGGCAACCCTTCTTGAACATTTACACTTCTCAGACAGTTGTCTTTTCCATGTCATGTGGGAATGAAAATTGCAGCAGACTAATTGTGACTTATTTCTCATTTCCAATACAAGCATCTCAAGTTTTCCTCTGCCACTTGTCTTCTATTTTCACAGATACACAATAAAGGAAGAAAATACCTATATGAAAATGAAGAATTTTCTTTTTATGATTACAGATAAGTGCAAAATTTCAAGACAGTGCAAACCCCATGGTACTTGGGTACAAACCCTCAGCCTTCAGGACCTCTGTTCCCACTGCCTTGTACCTTATTTTTGAGATATAAAACTTCACAATGAGTTCCTGCAAGGCGCTGGTGCAAAAGGCTACAGTCAGAAGAGAAGTGGTGACAGTCAGTAGTGCACAGAGGTTAGATGGGAGGTCACTTGATGGACAGGTACCTGAGCATTTCTACCCAGGCAAGAAGCCACAACAAGGTCAGGGCAACTGTTCTTGGGAGAGACTTACCAAAACAATTTTGTTCTGTCCTGTGGAACCAAAATAGAGAATTTAGATAGCACATGTTTCTGGCTGATGTGAAGGATGCTTTGTTAAGATCCCAAGAGAGGAGGATTAATTAAGAGATCTTCTTTCAGTAATTTTATGAAGACAATATGTTTGTGTCCCTTTCAGCGGGAACAGACATTTTACTGAAAGCAGAAAAAGATTATATAGGTTTTGTCTTAACTGCATTCTTTGTCCACCTGACACAATGCCATCTTTCAAAGAGCAGACTGTCAGACCAGAAATAGCACCATAAAAATGAAGATTAGTATTTGAGTTGCAAAATCATTTTTATTGTTACAAATATACATATGAATAAAATCCCTTCAACCTGTAATGTAAGTGGGTAACTGTGAAATTTGCACCCCGTTCCCCAAAAGCTGAAATGTTTTTACAGATGTCAAAGTATTTTTCTCATAGAATTACACATAGAAAGGAAGCTAATATGCAGACAGAACTGAGGAAGGCCTCTAGAAAACACCAATATTAATAAAATTTCAGTTGCCCTCATTCCAACCAACTATATACATTAATATATGAACGTGGAAGCATACCATAATTATACGTCATCCAAATCCTTCTCTGTTGTGCTTTCTGATGGTACACGAATGTAAGCATTGGAGCTTTATGTACAGTATGAGAACAGGAAGAGAGAAGCTCCCTATGGGAGAATGTAAAAACCATACCCAAGCATTTAATATATATAATCTATACAAAGTATTTTATTAGTGTGCTCTTTTAATATAATTACAATGTGCAATTGCATACCGCAAGAATATATTTATAGGTAAGTCACGTGCAGGTTTGACACATTTACATTCAGCAGTACAACACATTACCTGCTGTACAGTGTATTAGTGTAAGACAGTGTCCAGTTATTTTGCTTTGCTTTCTAAATGCCCTAATTCAGGGCACTTTTTGTAGCTGCTTCAGAGAAATTCAAGTAGAATACATAAAAGGATTGCTGGCTTTAGCAAAGGCATGGAAAGGAATGTCTGTATTGTACAGAACTGAAATTAAGGACCTCATCGATGCCAAATGAGTGTACTGGAAATCATGATTGGAAGATCAGGTTTTCTGCATGGAAATGTATCTGTGGTGAAAGAGCAGCTGGCTAGAAGGGCTGTTGATTGCTGTACCCTGATTGTTATAAAAAGCTCTTGCGCTACGAAGCACTTGGACTGATTGCTAAACAAAAATAAAATCTTTATCTGCTTCTTCACCAGAGTCACTGGACTTGCTTCCCTGATGGCCTTCTTTACTTAAGGACCTCTGCTTCAGCTCCTGGAACTCATGAGACTGCTGTCCAGGACTTCTTTTTGTAGCTGTACAAAACAAAAATAGGTCTTACTAATGACTGTAGAAGAGAAAGGAAGCAAAATATTAATAATAACAATAATCATAAAATCATAACAACAACAATAATTCTGCATTAATGCACACAGGACCTGCTTCTGCTCCCACTGAATTTATTTGCACTAGTGTGAGTAGCACAGGTCCATTAATTCTTCAACCCAGAAAAAAGTGAGAGAGCAGAGAGACAGTCTGAGCAAACTTAATTCTGCTGTTGGTCAGCAAGCAGACAAACTTGAAATATGGAACTCAGTACTTGGCTGTGATGTGGATTAACAGTCAGAAACAGCCTAGAGAATTTCTCAACACACTGCTTCAAAAGAGCATTCTTTTTTTTTCCAGCTGGGCTGGATCTCACATGATGCACTCCTGACTGCTCAGGTGGATATCCCTTGCAGGGCACGCTGTTCAGCACATATCCCAGGCAGGCTCCTCTTCCTAGCAGGACACATCCAGAATTCTCCCCTTTGACTCAGGGAGCCTTCATCAGGACAGACATTCACCTTGGCATTCAAGTTACCTGAAATGCTGCTGCCTGCCCTATCAGCACTGCCAGGTCCACATGCCAGCCCTGTTTCCCCATGGGGGACACACCTGTGGCTCTGAGCCCACTCTGCATCTCTCCCAGCTAAGACCCCCACTCTGCACCTCACTGTGCTCAGCAGCTGAGAAAGCAGGGGGAAATACCAGCTTCCCATGCCCTAAAAGCAAGCAATACTCATGCTCTGTGTTCATTCTCTGTGCTCAGTACTCTAAAATCGCAGGAAGGCCCCAAACCTATAAGCTTTGAAATGAAATGCAAAGCAGGTTGTAAAACCTTGTTTCGGATTTCTGATCAAATCAGTGCTCTAAAATTGCTACGGTAACAAGAAAGTTATTATTCACATCAATGGGGGTGATGTTACACAAGGACTGATAGCTCATACTTCCAATTAAAATGAATGTTTAAACACACAGGGGACCTCAAACGTGACTTTGTTACAAGCCACCTCACTTCACCCCCACAAAACTACATGTTACAGTTATGCACCACCTCCTTTGCTCCACCATTTCATATAAGGACATCTGGCTCTGGTTGACATTGATCATTCTGCCTGTTCCCATCTGTGCAGTCCACGAAGCTCTGCTCCCTTCCCCTCCCTTCCCTTCCCTTCCTTTTCCATGGCTGTTCCATGGTGCCAGGCTGTGTTGGAGTCAGGAACATGGAAAATGCAGAGAGGAATCCCAAGGGACCAATGCTGCTCAGTCCCAAGGGAGCTGCTGGGGAAACCCCAACAGGGATACTCCCTGTATCCCTGGGTATGCATCAGTACCTCAGCTTTCAAAACTTAACTTTATAAGAAATTACCTTAGAACAATCTGAAATATAATTTGATCATGGTGGAGAGGAGAGATTCTAAGTCTGGGTGGGCTAAGTTTCATTCTACAATGTGGAAAGGAGTTCAGTTTATACAGTTTGTGCTTAGGATGTTAAAAAAAGATACATTGGCATATTGTAAACAGAAAAACTGAATAAATGTAATTGCATAAGATGTTCAAATACTTCATTAAAACACTTCAGAGAAAAGGAATTTTGGAGCATTGTTTAAACAAACTATTTAAAGAGGTAAAGAAAAGCATGTAAACACATGCCATTTGAGAACAGGAACATTTAAATTTTAAAAACACATAGATCAATGACATTTTATAGTCTACTGAATGAGTTCACTCTAAGTCAAAGCTGCTCTTCAGGAAGCACAGCTTAAGCATGCAGCACAGTGCTGCGTTTGGGTTCTTTTGGTGGTTTCTTGCAGCTGAAGAGCAAAGCACTATATCAAAATAAGCTGATTTACTCAGTTCTCAAATGGTTTTGGGAGTGATGTACTGAAACTGGCACTAACAACATTCACGCTGAGATGGATTTTGAAATACTGCAGCACACACATCTCAAAAAGGAAAGGTTCATAAGCACATAAAGCAGTGCAGGGTCTACCTGCAGTGTGCTTACTGGGCAGCGTGCCACTGGCACTGCCATCAGCACTCCCCCTGTGCACTGACCAGAGGGGTTGCAGCTGTAATGTGCTACTCTTGCCACAAATTAAAAATCCACACTCATTTCTCATCAGGAAGTTTTTTCACACTGGGTATTTGCCATGGAGACAGCAAGATGCTTAGCATCCTGTGACATTTTCAGCCTTCTCATAATCCAGTGACAAACCCACACCCTTTTGTGGCTTCTTGGTAATTACCATTTCTTAATTGTTAGTGCCAGTTATCAAGCACTGTACTGATGAAAAACGAAAACTTCTAACCAGAACTGGGCTGTGCTTTCCTCTGCCCAAGCACATTGGCTTCCTCTTCTGCACTGGTGGCATACTGCCCCAAAGTGGTTTTCATGCTGCCAGGTGGTTTGGTGAAGTCATGAGCTGTATCTCTTTTTGGACAATCTCCTGTTTGCTCTAGCAGGGAAAAGGATTAATTTATACCCCTAAGTTGTTCTGTAGGCCCATCTACAGAAAGTCATATAAATAAAATCACTTATCCATCCCATTTAATCAGTTGTTCAGAGAGTAGTAATCAATATGTCAGATGCCTGCTTAAACGTAGTGGATATTTGGGTATGTTGGTAACTGCAGTCCAATCTTACAGGTATGCTGTGCAAAGAACTGCATTTTGAGATTGTCCCATAAAGTACAGTTAAACCTATGAACAATTGTGTAATCAAGTATCATCTAATTTGCAGGTTTCTTTTGCAGGAGATATAATTTAGTTTACTAACTTAGGCAGATTTGCAGGGATTTACCAGTTGCAGAAACAAACTGAGCGTGTAAGCCTGAAGGGCAGCAGAAAGCAAAGACAAAGGAATGACTGAATGACAAAGTAAAACAGTAACAAAGAAAAACCTGGAAAAGACTAAAAAATGAAAGAAACAGAATTAACCATTTCTCATATATTTTTATGCGAAGCACAGCATCTCCGCAAGTACCTGGAAACCCAGCTTAAGCCATTCTAAGCTGTTATTGATAAAAATTGTACAGTGCAATGTAGCAACAATTAGGAAGCCTTGTGTTGGGCTAAGTTGTCTCTGATGGTCTAAGGGAGCAAGGAGTAAGGAAAGCACAGTCCCTGACCTTTTTTTGTTAAGGATTTGCAAACAGCCAACACATTTTAAAAATAAAGCCACTGCTCCCTTTCTTGTCTGACAATCACAAACTGCAAAACTTTGTCAAATCTCCACTGTGCTAGAGACTGCTGTAACACAAAAGGGTTGTAGCCATGACCCTATATTCTCTCCTTCTCTAGTATGTCCCCTCTCATGACAGGGAGATGGAGAAGGCACGTAGCACAGAAATTATGAGGTTAAGCTCACGTGAAAAATGTATCTGCAGCAAGTGGCATAACAACCTGTTTCTCTGGTTGCATTGCAACGAGTTGTCTCTCATAGCCTGGTGAAAACCTGGTGAGAAAACAAGGTCTCCAGCACATGCAGTTATCAGACAGAATCTGAGACACTCCACGTTGTGGCAAGAGCCTTTGATTGCAGCTGCTCTCAACAGATGACACCAGTGCAGCAGTGATTCTGATCCCTGAGCTGTAGCTCAGTTCACCTGTCTCAACACACGCTCTGCCAGCACTAAAAACAGCACAAGGAACAGGCTCTATTCTGCCTTGCAGCCCTCGTACTACCACAGCCACCAGCAGGCACTTCAAAACCCCTGTGTCTCCCCTAAGCCATAAAAAACTGCTGCAGCTTTTGGCAATGTGGGATGTTGGAAACCTCTGCCCTCCCTGGGAAGAGGTCCTTGGGCAGGCTGTGTTCTGCTGGCTCTATGGCACTCAGTGAGACTGTGGTGGTTCTGCTGGGCAACTTTATGGCAAAAGAAGAGCTCAAGAGCATCATACAGGGGGTGAAGGGAGAGCTCACAATCTATAGGCAGATACCACACATACTGACATGCAGTCACCAAACAGTAGCCACCACAGCAACAATTTTCCAAGCAGAGCAACACCCAGACAGTGAGGTAAGTTGTTCCATAAAGGGAATCATAGAACAACAGAAATACAGAATGTTAGGGGTTGAATGGAACCACTGGAGATCATCTAATCCAACCCCCCTGCCAGAGAAGGTTGAACAAATGGTAATTTTAGGAGAGAAAGGGAGAAGCTTCTTAAAATACACCTCTGGACCATCCTGGGGATGGCTTTGCTCCTTCTCTCATCTAGAGGGTAACAGTGGGATCTGTGAGCAGCACAACTGCTCATTCTTCACAACTCAGTGTTACATATCTACCTTGACTCATCCGTCCCTGCTCTACACTCTGAAAAACTTGCTGGCAAAGTGTGAAAGGGCACTGCTTTCTTTTTCTTGCAGCTTAAGTGAGGGCAATTTGGGATGGAAATGGGGCTCACAGTCTTTCTTGAGACCCAGGAAAGAAAGAGGTCTTCCTCTGAGATGACAGACCTTGCCATTTGTGCCAGCTAAGACTATTTCTGTGAGTACTTCTCCACATATCCTGTGCTATCAAAGGAAGCCTGAACTTTTCTAAGACACAACTGTGGACAAGCAAACACATCAGCCAAAGGAGAGATCCAGCACAGAGATGAAAAGCAGCAAAGAGAAAGCAGCAGCCTACTGTTGTGTGCAAAAAGTACCATGCCCTGGCCTGGCACCCAGAGACACATTGCTCAAGGAGCAGGTGAGCTCAGCCACATGCAGTGACCCCAGAGAGAGGAGGAGCACAAACACAGCAAGAGGCTGGCAGCAAGGAGCAAAGTCACAGCAGCCCCCCTGGAAATGTGCTGAACAATAGAGCTGCACTTCACATTACTGTGTGTGACCATCAGCATCTCCATTCAGGCCAAACTAAACCATAATATAAACGAGTCCCTTAATTGTTCAGTTACATTATTAATAGCCAGGGATTCATCTTTCACTCTGTTTGATCAAAGGAAGAAAATACAAACCCATGGCTGGAGGAAATGGGGAACAGGTAACCAGATACACTTTCCTTCCTCTTTTTTTCCCCTCCAAATAAATGACCCTTTTTCCTTACAAGTAAAAATAAATCAGGAGACAATGACACACTGAATTCAAAAGCACACTGCAGCAACAGTTATACGCACATCCCTACCTTCTTGAGAAAATGATCTGACTGTAGGGCTGCTCTGACCATCCTTTTCTTTATCAGAAGGAACCTTCTTCAGCACAGGTGGAAGCAGGGCAACTTTTGGGGAACTGGGGCCGGAGGGAGACTCTGGAGCATCCTCTGTGGAGTATCATGAACAAAAAGGTGGGAATTTATATTTGCACTGTAGCTCATATAAATGGTGCTGTTACCATGGGCCAAATCTCAACACAGTACGCAAGAAGCAGATAGAATTTGTGTCAGAAAAAGAAGGATGTAGGGATTTACATTCTTTCAAGGAAACACATGGTGGCCCTCCATCCAGGTCAAAGGATTGTAACAGCCAAAGGAAAGATCTCACTTTCAACATTTCCAATGTGCACTGCTATTGCAGCATGAATAAAAATCTGATGGGACCAACAGTATTTCCTGCAAGATGTAAGTATGCAATTTGTAAAGAGCAGCTGAAAATTAATCTGGATGGATATCAGGGAATATTTATTCTATTTATATTTTTAATGTCCTGAAACATAATGAACGGATCAATTTAGATGTCCTGTTTCACAGTTACAAGGCATAAAAGTGAACCACTGAAACAAATTTCATTGTGTACAGAACTCTGTGCTTCCAGAATAAACTGCCAGTACATAACATGACAGCATCTGCAAAGATTTTCTCAATAGAAAAAGTACTTTGCCCTCTACACTGTGAAGAAACCTGGAATTTAAATGCAAATCCATAGTTTAAACCATCTGGATATCTTGTTTCTCTAAGAGGCTGGGTATGTGTTATGTATGGCAAGTTGACTACCATCTCTACAGTCCTTATAGAAAGACCTTTGGAAAGTCTTAACACCAGACAGCAAGGAAGTACAGCTACAATGGGTTACTCAAACTGCTTGCAAGTTTGCTTCCCGAGGAGTAAACAGTGGTGTATGTACACAACACTGGAACTACAAAGACACGTCGGCATTGACAGAAGAAAAAAGGAACTCAAGAGTTGTATTGTTTATTTGTTCAATGAGTTAATTCAGTTGCATACTGGAAATTAATATTAGGAATTTACCTCACTGTTGACACCACAAAGGAGTCAATTTTTTTTTACTTTCAGCGAAGGCTACCACTTGATAACCTCCCCAATGAAACTCAATCTGATCAATTACACCAATTCTTGGACCCTCTTCACACCTGTGAGGCCAGCTTTTTTGGGGAGCTTGGTATCAACATATGGACGAGCACAATTCTTAGCAAGTACAGCTATATATTTCTGAACTAAAGCTGTTATGTGCTTTACTGAGGAACCACGCCCAAAAGTTGTTGATAACATGGGGACATCTGAGCTTTGTTCCTTTGCCTTCAGATTACTTAGCAAAAATTTGTTACCAGGAGTTTGGCCATGCCACTCTTATGAGAGCCAGAGAAATAGATAATTAAGGTTTTCCTGATACCCAAGATTTTGAGATAACACATTATTTAACAGATGAGGCATCACCAAAATATCCATGCTTTCCTATTGTATTAGTCTTTATGGGCACCTTACCTGGCAACTCTCATTTTTATGACTGCTTCTAAAATGGCCAATAAAATATAATTCAAGCTATCTAAAACCTGAAGGTGATTCTGTACTTGAAAAACATTCTACCCACTGGAGTGCTGTGACTAAGTAATGCTCAAGTATACATCAAGGGCGTGGAAGAACATGATATTCCTCAGCCCCCTTGCCCTCACCAGAAATGAGAGCTTTCTAAGGTCAACAGAGAATATTGGAAAAACCTAGAGGCCTGCAAGCTCCTACAGATGGCTGTGCTCACATTTTTCAGTCATTAGCAACTAATTGTATTTTGCCATAGCTACTGGTGGGAGTCAGTAACTAGCATTTAATTCCCCTCAGCTGCTGTATCTGCACTTTGGAAAGAGGGGGCTGTGACACTGGTCTAATAAATAGCAGACATAGATGTATAGGAGAGCTGATGAAATATTTCCAGCTACTGGAAACCCTGAGATGGTATCTGGGCAGGAGGTTAGGACAGTGCAGAAGTTAATAGTAATTCAACTGGCAGTCTTGTGAGGTTATAAAAGGACAGGTACAATTATTTCCAGTCAAAGGAAAGAAACTAAGGCAAAACAAAGAAAAAGAGAGTAAGAGACAATCTGTTTGTGCAAGTTATTAAGAATAACAGGCATTTGCTTGAGGGGCTAAGAGCAGCCTGTCAGAAAACCCCAAGGACTTTAGTACTTAGAGACAGATGCTTAAAGAAAATAGTTATTTTTGTTAGTGCTACAACAACAGGGCTTTGATGCTGAAGTAGCTTTTTATGCTCTCTTCTTCCATGAAAGCAGCATAATTCAAACCAGCTCTGCTGCTGCTGCTATTGTTTCTCCTCAGGCTTTACTACTGTGGATCACAAATTAAACCATTTAAATAAGCTTATTTGAATTAGAGCAGAGGAAGGTGGAAAAGAAGGATGAAAGTCAAGAGCGAGTGACTGAAGAACCTGTCCTTCTACATTTAACTTTTGCTTAGGACGTGAATATCAGTGTCTCTTCCACATCCCACACCACCACCACTCAGGAGTACCCAGGCTGGGGAAAACAAATGCTGAGAAGAGCTCCTCACCTGTACGAGAGGCAGAGCGTGGTTTCTGTGGCACCGTGGGTCGTCCTGCCAGGCTGGGCTTTGTTGACTGCAGCGGAGGTTTGGGACTGGTTGGGGTATTGGAAGAACTTCTTGCCTTTGCACCAGCTTCTGCCTTTGGTTCAGCTTTTGAATTTTTTTCTGATGATGCCAAGATGGAGTCACCTTTATTTGAGGCAAACCGACTCTCTGGAAGGGCCTGCTGGAGTTTAGGCACTAAAATAAACAGACATGTAAAATAAAAATCTCCTGCAACACAAAAAGCTCCGTGCAGAGGTAGGCTTGTATGGAAAATAGCATCATTAGCTCACATATCACTGCTGCATTGCAGTGTGAGTGTGTGAGAGGATCACTAATATTTCATTCAAAATCACTGTGAGAAAAGCATCTAAACCCCCCAATTCTTGCCGGTGCTAAACTTCATAATTCAGTTGCCTCAGAGGCAACGGCATCTTCCCCTTTTAAATTTATTTGGCATGATGGATCTTATACTCCCTCTACATTTCTGGGAACAGATGGTACAGCCTACCTGCTGAGAAAGCAGGGATGGATTAGTGGAAAAGGCAGCCTTTGGCTGTTTTGTGCCTCTACAGACAAAAGGCTGGCTATCCAAGATCAACAGAGAAATCCTGGCCTGGAAAATAAATCCCAAACGTGTGATCAGCAGGCTACATCTTGTTATTTGTTGCTTTTAGCAAGCTCTAGAGGACACTTTGAAACTTGGCCAAGATCAAAGTATTCTTCATATAATATTTTGATTTATCTAATAACGCTGCATATGGATTATGTCTTCCACACATTAGCAAGTTTATCAACAGGTTATATATCCCAAACAAAGACCAAAATATATACAGATAAAGCTATACTGACTTCCTAGAAATAAATCACTCCCATCTAGCTGTGAAAGACCAGTCTGCAAACAATTGAAAATCCTGCCCTGCTTTCCTTCTTTGCAGCTCTGAGAAGTCTGAGGGCCTTTATGAAGTGGATTTAATGATAATCTTGGAACTTGCATGCTAGCTTGGGACTTCCAACAACTGTCACATCCTTATTTTCAGAAGAGAATTATGGACTAAGTGAAATGTAGACTGGTGGTCTTGGCAGCTGGCAAAGCCAAGTATGTGCTTGACAGATGCTGACTTGACCTACCTACCTGCTATTCTCATTCAGATATCCTACTCGTTTCAAAAGTGCTGAGCACAGAGTGGGAGGGAGGAGAGTGTTGATATAATTTGTTGGAAGTCAATCTCCAGTGAATTTTTTTCAGCTTAGGTAGCTGTTTTGTCAGCCCAGCTGGAGTTAGAACTCTGGCAAACCATAGAGAGTTGTGTGGCACATACATATTTGTGTGAGTGCATGAGAGGGAGAGCTCGTGTCTGCATGCATGCAAGAGGCCTTCATGCTGCAAGTGAAACAGCAGGAAACCTTCTCCACTTGTGCCTGTGTGCATACAAAAAAACAGGCAATATCCAGACATGAAAAAAGGAATAAATTCCCAAACTTATTCTACTTCAGCATCAATTTTCTGTTTTTCTTGCCTTCCTAACCTCAGGCCTGCTAATATTATTAGAACCCAGCAAGATACAATAAATAAACCCAAAATAAAGTCGAAATGTAGTTGCAACAGCAAAGAGCAGCCCCAGGGAGCTCTCAAGCCAAGAGTGGTAAAGAAAGAAGTGACAGCTGGAGGCCAAAAGGAAGGGGCATGCACAGCACAGTGTGGTGGAGGTGAAAGGAGTCATATACAGAGACAAGGGCCTGAGAAAAATTGGGTTCAGGCACCTCAGCTACTTTAATGTCCCAAGCACCTCTGTTTTCAGTTTGATGCTATCAGGAGACATACACAGCACACAAAGTCCTCCTTGAAAGATAAGCAGGCTTTAAAATCATACAGCATGCTCTGAATATGCTGTCTTTTAAAACTAGCTTTAGAAAGGTATGGGACCTCAAAATCAATTTCTGAAGTGCCTCCACCAAGATGGCCACATCTCCATTTAGATCTCAGCCTGTTTTTTCACCATTCTTTATGTTGTGGCAACCCTATGTGCTGTCTATGCCAGGTTTAAACCTACCTGTACCACTTCCATCCAGTCGTTCTGAGCTCAGCGCCGTGTCAAAAGACTCTCTGGGAGTTGCCTCATTCCCAAGTTTCTGAAAAAAATGAGAAAAGCTCTCATATTATTAATGTACCTGTAATTAATACAATTAATAAGTGGTTCTGCGGGGAAAAAAGCTCTAATTTGGAAGCCATAAGGCAGAGAAAGCAGTGATAATAATAAATGGTAGATTCTCTCTCCTTGTTTCTCTTTCACGTCTTGGAGTTCGAAGTAAGAAGAAAACAACACTGATTTGATTATTAATACTGCCACACATCTGTCCAAGCTGCAATGACACCCTGCCTCATAAGGGACAGGTCTGCTAATGCACAGGAGTTGAAACTAAAGGTGCTAGATGGAAATAGGCTTTTCTCCAGTGATAGCTCCCTATTCAAAAATGTAGGTTTAGGTTTAAAGTAGGGTGTTTTTCTGAAAATCCAGATTTTGAAGGTAGGACTGCTGAATGGATCATATGCTCTGCACACATATAAGAACAACTTTTTATTTTAGATAAATTTATAACTGCAGAAACAGCAGTGCCCACAAATTTACAGGATTCCTTTAAAAACAAACAGACCCTATTTCTTGAAAGGTGTTTAACAAAGGAACAGTGGTACCACTAGTACCACCATGTGAAATCACAGTTTTTATGCCCATTTCTTAACTACCATCAATACTTTGGCTAAATTCTCTACTTTCCACCTCATAAAGCTACATGTTACTTTGAAAAAATGCCTTGGTTATGTGAAGGGAATTCCAATCTCCACTTACTGTATTTTTCTTCCATACCTTGGAAAAACTTTTTGAGAATTTAATTTACCAACTATTTCTTCACGGAATATGAATTCTCACAAACTTTCACTGAAATACTAATTTTCCTTATTGAAGATATATGCATAATACTTAGCTACCATAATGACTTTTAACAGAGCCAATATGAAAACTAATTTCAATGTAACTCCTTCCTCTCTCCCAAATTATTGAGAAATATGAACATGTACAAAGATGAATACAAAATAACAGTGCTGGCATCTATTAGAGTGGTAATTAAAAATACAATTAGGATGCTAATATGTTTGGCAACCTACTGTACTACATGTTACAAGCTGCTTATGGTCCAGAGACAACGCTGAACTATTGCTGCAAAAATTTACTCTGAGAAGCTGCCAATTGTGTCAGAAAAATGCAGGTGATTTTATAATGCAGATAAAAAATGATCAGACTTTATTTTTTTTAATAGGAATTCATGCAAGGTTGGGAAATACTGCAGAGCTGGGTGCCACCTACAATGAATAAACAGGTTATAGACTACCTACCCTAGGTCTGCTCATAGGTATTGGTTGAAGTGTTTAAAAATTCAGTTTGTAAACACTAGATGGAGCTAAAAGATCTTTTCATGTGTGCACTAGTGGCAATACTAATCAAAATACCATAAATGTCAATTCACACGTTGTATTCTAAGCAAAAGAAAACAAAAAAGCATTTTACCATCTTTCCATCTACTGTGCACCTGCTCATCACTTGTATCTGTAACAAGACTGTGGTAGGATATGAATGAAATAGTAAATTCCTTCTGGCTTTGTTTTCACGTAAAATAGCAGAGAATATAAGCAGCCATCTGTACCTCAAAGGAAAATACAATTTTCTATCCTACTGGAATTGTGATAAATTTGAAGATGCTAGGGAAACTGATGTCATACTCATCCTAAAAAATGTAACAGCAGTGGGATGCCATCTTCTGCAGATCAGCCATCAGGATTTTGTATGATGATTTTCACCCTCAAGAATACCCAGAATAAAAGTGTAAACCTAAACTATTTGTGATTTAGGTAGGATGAAGTATGTGAAAAATTCTCTTGAAAAGAACTTCAATTTCATGTGGTTTGGGCAAGATTAAGAAAGGATAACTCCTTACCCTGATGTGTACAGATTCCTATTTCAATTCAGTTTTCTTGTCACTCTTTAAATAAAAAATAGATAAAAGCATCTACTTTTGCATTCCCATAAATATAAATTTCTAAAAAAATCTAAAAATCTAAAAAAAGATCAGTAACACTATTTGCTTCATAATTAAATCTGAAAAAAGAGAGGAAGCCTTTCCAATCATTATAATAATAAAGGATGAAAAAAATCCTGGGAAAAGGCAGTAACTTTTTGATAGCTAAAATTCTAGTTTTCAACCAATGCTATGAAAGCTCATCAATTTAGGAGGACTTTTACTCTCCCCACTTAAAAAAGTTACACATCCTACTATCGACCTCAGTCACATCGTGCCAGATCTGACTAACTCTAGAGGAAAGCTGTTAAGAACTTGAAGAGCACCAAGCACACACAATTTATGCAGTTGTAAAAATTTATATAATCTAGAGTAGGCTTTGCATTCTATAATTACAGGAAGAACATAATGCTCTTAAGTAAAATCTTACAGCATTTTACTTGAAAACCTCATGTTTTAGAAATCAAGACATTCGCAGGAACAGCACAAATGAGAAAGGGGGGGAGAACTGTTGATTTCTTTTAAAAAAATCATTTTTATGTTGAGGATCCCTTTAATGAACCATAGTCTATATCATTAATTTGAATCTGCTTACTACAAGCCTCAGTTTCTGCAGGAATAGTTCAGACATAATGGCAAGCACAGTAAATCTATGAAGAAAGGTAAAAAAGAATTTTGGATGCCTTGTTCAGTCACAGCAAGACAATTCTGCAATGTGGTAAAGGCAGAAAAACACAGAAAGCTTGCAGATGAGTTTTGTCACAAGGAAGCACCTTCCAAATTACTTGGGAATAATGGTGGGGAATTGATAGCATCTGAGAGCCCTGGAGCCATGCACGTTGAAGAGGAAGAGAGGAGTGGAAAAAGGCTGATCCTTTGGTAATTTTAGAGCACACCAGCTGCAAATGGGAGGAAGCAGGAGATGCTGATGGGGAAGTTCAATGGGAAATGGGCATCAGGCAAAATAGGTCAGCACAAAATGCTTGGAGTAACATAAGGATATTGCATTTGCATGTCTGTGAATTGAAACAGTGTTCCTGCCCAACATAAGCACCTTGACAGACAAGAAAATTAGAGAGTGAAGGGAATTCGGAACTAGGAATAGATTAATTATTCTTAAATGCATGCTTATTTTCTTTTGAGTTTTAGTATTTAAAATACAGAAATGAAAGGCATTAAAATAATTAGGTGTGGTAAAAAAGGACATAAAAATGCAACAAGAAAAGCATATGCAAAATAGCTGTAAACAATGTTGGGAAGCAAGATTTACTTCTCTGCATGGAATACATAACTTAAAATAAAGCACATGTCTCCACCTTTCTACATCACCTTTCAGAAGAACACAAACAGTTACCCCTGTAGTTAACTACCAAACACCTGAGGTACTGCTGTGTGTGGAAGAATGCAGTCAGAAGTCTGTCCTAGCTTTACCTTTTGTAGACCATGATTCCATCACACGTGAACAAATCACATATACAGTGTGGAGACATGCAAGCTCTGCTTACTAGTCACTAAAAAATTCCTCTGTAATACATGCAAACAATTATATGACCCGTACTGTGCTTGTAAGGGGCCTAGCATCAAGCACAAGTTGGTATCACCTACTCCCCAAGAGGAAAGTTTAGGCTCAAGGGTGGGTATCTCTCCAGCTCCACATGTGCAGCCTGTCCTTGGCCAAGGTATTCACATTCAGTGACCAAAGCAAGCTGTTCTTCCAGTAATACCACAAACCCTGGTGGCAAACAGGACTGGATCTGTCAAGCCTCAGCCACCAGCCCTTGTAGACCCAATCCAGCTCCCCCAAAGACACCTAGATCTTGCTCGTTTTTTCAGCAACTCAAGAGAAATCAAATTGCCTTCACCTTCTGAGCAGAGGCTGCTCTCTTCTCCTGCTTGGCTTTCATTTCTGCGAGAAGTCCACTGCCCATCACCTGCACGCCATACCTCCGGCCTCCTTGGGGGCTTCCTTTGCTGTCACCCCTCTCTTTTGCAGCATCATCTGGCTGTGCTTCCTCCAGTGAGTCTGGTGTCTTTAGCTCCTCAGATCGCTCTGTACCACCATTTGGCTCTGCAGGCTTTACCTCCTTCTTGCTTGTGTCCACAGCTGGACTTTTTGAAGCAACCTTGGGTGAGGAGGGTTCCTCTGCCACCAGCACAGTCTGTGGACGTTCAGATTTGGAGCCTCTTGATTTGATTAAATTAAGGAAGCCACTCTTCCTTGAGTCTCTTTTCTTCTTCTCATCGCCTGCTTCACTGGGCTCACCGCTGTCTGAACTTTTAGCTGATGGCCTCCTAATAAAAGACACAGACATTTTAAACTTTTCTCCACTCCCCTCCTCCTTGTCTCTTAAATAGTACCTCATGACTTCTCCTAGGCAAAGCCAATCTTTTGTATGATCCAGAGATTGCCCTAGGCCAAGTCATTAGCTAACTTCCTCTAATGAAAAACTGGACAACTAACACCGATCACTCTGTCTGGAGGATTCCTGTGTGCATGGCACAATGAAGAAAGGCAGCAGTTTCACCTGCACTGGCCATCCAGCTGCTTCCAACACCAGTCAAATGTGGCTTTGGTGGAGCCCTGCCCAAGCTGCCTCTATGCACATGCGATTTTCACTCTGCTCCCTTTCCAGAGTGCATCACCTCCAGTCTGTATCTGCCCATTAGTAAAAGGAAAACAACAGATCCGGGCATTTTGGTGGATCTTGTCCCTTAAGGGCCTCACTTGAAATAGGAACTAGCTGGCACAGCCACTTTCTCTCAATAAGGAATATGGAGAGAATATAGATGAGTGCAGACACCCATCCTCAAAAATATCAAACCAACCAACCACAAAACAACTCACATGGCAGAAGATTTTCTACAGGTATCTTATGAGCAGAGTATTTACACTTGAGGGGAAAGCTGAGAGCATAAGATGTCTGCACAGAAGCACCCCAACTGGAAAAAGAGCCACCAGTGCCACAGGGGAGCAAAAGAAAAGATTCCTTAGCTGTGGGCATGGCCAGGGACAGGCGCACAGCTGTACTGCAAAATCACCAGGACATCTGAAATGGTGACTGCCAGGCACACAAGGAAAGCACAGGAGGATGCAGTACTCTGTGAGCACCCTGAACTTAAGCTGGCTAATCCATTTTTCAAAGCTACCATAATTTTTCCACTGCACATAGTATATCACACATGGCTTCACACGTCACTGGAGATATCTATAACTCACAGTGACTTTAAAACATTTGTTTTTCCTGTCACAGCTATCGACCAGTTAACACCTACCATTTTCCTTAATGGATGTCACACACAGCACAGAAAGGGTCATTCCAAGTTGTCTGGAAATCACCCCAGCTTTCTTATTTAATTGTTTATTTATGGAAGTATTTGTGCCTGTGTGTGAGTGTCTGTGCACAAACATGCATGAATGCAAGAACATCTAGATGCATGGTCCTGTAAATATGCAACCAGCTGCAAAGCAAATCTATAAGCTGTATAACCATAATACAAAGCTGAAGGAGACCTACCTTTCAGGTGAATTTATTGCCTAAATCTGGAATACTACTAACGGGTCAGACATGTATTTAACATATTTGTAAACCAACATAAATCTACTAGCATCTATCAAAACACTGTGCCCAACAGCACACTGGACAAAGATACCCATGTGTACAACCAATACAGGAGCTGAGAGCCTCAACCACCACACAGCTTTGCTTCAGCTCTGATGAGCTCCACTGAAGGGTAACTGAATTACAAAAAACCTCAGACTAGTCAATATTCCCCTCCACATGGTATATTAAATTAATTTATTTCAAAATAGTCATTTTTAAGGGAGGACTGAATTCACAATGTCTTGTCTCCTAAGGTATTTGCTGTGACAACAGCAACCCTGGATATTGGGAACAGAAGTCAAATGCAACTTAGAAGTGCTATTTGCCCAACTATCAGGATGGATTTTTTTTTATATATATGTATTAAAAGCAAGCAAACAAATTTGAACTTACTTTGAATCCATTTTTGTAACTTTCTTAGTGAAAAATTCATCCACACCTTCATCCACTCTCCCCATGAGGCCATTCTGATCCCCCTCTGGAGGCACTCCAGCAGACACCTGACAGAAGAAAGAACTGTTGCTGGTATTTGATAATCTAAGCACATTTATTTCAGTGATAATGACTAGGAGTTAAGACATTATAAAAACTGTGTGTGCCAACCAAGCCTCAGTGCAGATTATTGAATCACTGCTGGAATTGCCCCTTTATTCAGGCCACTTGATACATTGCATTAAACATAAAGTATCCCAAAACACCAGTGACAAACTGGATACTGCAGTGCATGATACCAGGAACCAAATGCCTTGGCCTTGAGACAATAGAGCACTAGTTTAATTATAAAGGAGCAGTTAAGGATAAATTAAATCCTGATCAGGTGGTGATCTGAAAAGATAGTATTTTCACCAGCTAGTTGTTTCCCTGTTAAGAGAAAAACATATGTTTGGGATTTTGGATTTAGAGATTTAGAAACAGAGCTCCAGCAGGCTAACAAGAGCCTTTTATAATTCATTCTGCCCAGCACTTCCAAAAGTAGAGACTCTAAAACCAGAACCAGGTGTTTCACTTCAGTAATTGAACACAGATTTTGGCTGAGCGTCTGCAAATGGAAAACCCTCTCCTTTCCTTTAGTTTCAGTGTCCATATTTTAAATGTGGGTGATGGGAAACACCTAAACCAGGCTGACTTAGGTACCTGGCAACCACAAAGGCCTTGGGAAGATTAGCTGGTGACTCTCCAGTTTCCTGAAGATGAAACACGCCGCCTCCTGGGAGGATTTTTCATGTGATCTGGCTCCCATGTGTGACTTTGATGTGGAAAAGCTCTATTACCAGGAGGAGAGACTTCCTTCAATTTACATGTTGTATGAAAACTTTCTAGGTGACTACAGAGGACCCACAAGACCCAACCCAGTTGTATTCTTGGTAGAACTAATGAGCAGGAATCAGTCTGCCACAAAATAGTAGGGTGTGTAAACTTCGAAACAATTTAAATCAAGGAATCTCCCAGTTGCCACAATAATTCAGAATAATCCTAGGTTCCCTTCTCAACTGGAATGCTCAACTTTTCCACGCCTCTAAAAAGAAAAATGAATATTCTTAAAAGGTGCTGTTTAGACCAAACCCAGACTCATTAAGCCAGGACAATGGGATGGCATCTGAAATAATGCTTTGACACATCCATGAAATTTCTTACTTTCCAGTGGCTGAACCTCGTTAGAAGCCCACTATTGATCCTGTTATGAAAGATAATAGTTAATACTCTATTGATACCTACTGTAGCACTGTAATAGTGATCTGAAAAGAGCTCACATGGTAATGACTGCTTTCTTGCTAAACTTGTGTATTTTCTATAGAAAATATTTTTATTCCAAGGAGCACAATTTATTGTTAGATTTTCAACTCTGCCACCTCTGGGGTTTTCTGAAGAGAACTGGTTTAGCTGGAACACCTGACACTAGGTGAGAGTGAATATACTGACATCTAGTTTGGTCACACCAGTGCTGGTTGTCTCACTGTAAACATTTACGTGCTCAGTGAAAAAGCAAGTTGACACTGACATTTCAACTGAAACACAATCATAGAAAGGTTTGGATTGGAAGAGACCTTAAAGATCCTCTAGTTCCAACCCCACTGCATGGGCAGGGACACTTCCCATCAGACCAGGTTGCTCAAAGCTCCATCCAGCCTGGCCTTGAACACTTCCAGGCAGGGGGCAGCCACAGAGCAGGAACAAGCATGTGAGTATCAAAGGCAAGTGCATGTCCTGAAGGGGAAGTAATGCAATGATCCAATAATTTGCAGCAAATGAGAAGGTCTACCTCACAAAAGAAATAACTCTACATCTGAAAAAGCAGCAAGTTCCTAAAGGATATACACACAAGCGTTGAGGGCTCAATAAGGTCCTCAAGGTACACAACATTCTTACGGATGTTTACTGTAATGTCTTTTAGTGTTTAATATTAAAAGACTGAACTCTGGATTTGAAAAAAAAAAAAAAGCCAGTAGTTTTAATTTGTCTTTTTTTTTTTAACCCTAACTTTCAGGGTGAGACTTTTGCTTATGAAGGAAAAAAAATGGCTTGGAAGCACAAATAAATAAGATGAATCACCATCTCTTTCATACACTAGAGATTAATTTCTTTCTTGTACTACATCTTCACACATGATGGAAGAACTCGGGAGGTCAAGATCCCATAAATGCTAAACATTTCTTTCACCATTTTGCTTCAAAGCTACTTGGGAGTGAGTGGTGCCTAGGTCTTCCTTTCTCTTTTTTTTCACTCTGAACACTCATTTCAGTAAAAACCCTGACAAAACTGTAAATCTTTCTTCTGTCTGCCCTCTCACCCCAAGTTAAAAGTTAGTATTTCCACCTCTTTTTCTCTATTTTCCCCATTTTTTCTTATATTTTTCATGGTACAAAGAACAAATCTGTTCTCCAGCAAAACCAGAGAAGTACAGCTGTGATTATCTGAGACACCTTGAATTACTAAATGGAAATAATGGGAAGAGCAAACAACCCAAAAGGCCTGCTTTAAGTGCTGTAAAAGGTCAAGATTTTGCTTTTCACATTTTAAGTGCTTTTCCTCAGCACTGCTTTCTGTATTCTCAATCTGGCAAAACCAGCCATAGACCAATTCTGCAAACAATGCCACTGTCCACTCACGACTCTGGCCTTTGGTATTTGGCTGTCTCATTTTTATATGCATCAAAGCAAACATCTTAAGTTCTTCAAACATTTTTAAAAACTTGTTATGAGGTCAGAACCAGTACGGAATTAAATGGTCCACAAAATCAAGACAAGGGCAAATGAGTTTCAAGATGTTCCTTTCAATTTCTGACTAAATAAACCCTTAATTTCCCAATGAGTTCAATATGGGTGAGGATTCCCACAATACTGCACTTTCACGGGAAGTAACACTTCTCCTCTACAAGAAGTAAGCCTTTTGGTTTTGTTGAGCAAGACACTGCACATCCTATTTCCATGCCTGGTAGCAGAGCAGTTGCCCTTCCATGCCCCCACTACTTTCCCCACCCCTGGCAGATGGCACAGGATGCACTGAGTGTGTTTGGAAGAGAGGCAAGTTTACCAGCTGGGAAAACATGTGCATTCTGCAAAATTGGAATTGGAAGAAGTAAACACAGATGTGTTTTCTCTATATTGCAGAGACCAGTGCATCCTTCTGCTACCTCTGTCCTTCCCTTTAAATGCAAGGGAATGGGAAAGCTGGCTTGAATATCCCCTCTGCTTGAAGGTTTCTCCATTTCCAAGTGGTGCAAAAAGTACTTTATTGTGTGATATAATCTTTCCCAACATCAGAGAAACTTTAAAGGGTCCTCTATGACAACAATCCTCAAGGAGCAGAAAAGGTCCCAGATACTCATTACTAGGCAGCATAACTCAGAGAAGCAAAGGACTACTTATGCTATCAGCTGTGCCCTGTTGCTGTGAGATAGCTACATTAACTCCTCCAGATACATCCTTACAGACCCCAAGGGCATACCATCACAGAAATAAACCTTTATTGATGTGGTATACCAAAGAAATGGAACTGTGGGAAGTCCACAGACATATACTTGGGTTCACACCAATGACTTTCGTAGACAGACAGTGCTCTTCTGTTTTGCTTTTCTAAGGCAAGTCCCAGCATGAAAAGCAGATCTGTGACTATGCAGATTTGCTGGCCAAAACACCATCTTTAGTTGAAGAGCTGTGGGAAGCTGGGTGTCAGAGAGTACCTCCTCTGGGAGCTGACAGAAATTAGAATTCATGCCAAGTTACCATGTCCTAATGCAGGCAGGAAAAAGGATTAAGACTTAACAAACCCTTGCAACATAACTGAAAAGTCTCAAGATATTTTGTGTGTTTCCTGTGAAAGCTGCAAGTACTTCCAGAAACTGCTTCTATGAAAAAACAAAAGCAAATTTAAAAAGCATGAAACATATCCTGGTTTTAAGCTGTGTCAAACAAGACAAAAAAGCATGTGATAGGGTTCCATGCTGAAACACATAATTAACAGAAGAAAAACTAAAAGCCATAAGCTTGAAACTTAAGTTGTCCTCATTAGATTGCAAGACCTGACTCATGGCAAAAAGCAATCAACAGATGACATCGCCAGCAATATTTTAATGTAGACTCACTGCTGCTTGGCTGGGCTGCTGCTTTTTATTCCTTTTGGGCCTTAATTTTGTAAAGTGTTCCAATTTTCTCCCTTCTTCTGATGGCAGCTCTGAAATGAATCCAGAAGTTCGTTTGTCTGGCCTGCTGGAAGGAAATGGTGGGTCTTCTATATGGATAGGTACTTCTTCCAGAGCTTTATCTAGATCAAATTCCATCTCTAAGAGAAATCAAAACTTTCCAATTAGATTTCACATGCCATTTAAAACAAACAATAAAAAAGCCACTCTTCCCTTTTGTGATAAATAATTATGAACAGATTCAGAAAACTCAGCTACTACAGGTTTGTGAGCATCATGAGGAAACATGTACTAGAAAACATACTAGAAGTGTCACAAAACAGAGTAACTAATGTGGCCTTAAATGCCACCCGAAGGATGAAGAGTCACCTGTTCTTTTCAGTTAAGAAGAATTTCGGGCGAAAAAGGTTTTAGAAATTCTCACTTACCAAAAGCTCTGGACACTGGCCGAAGCATTCTACTGTGGATACTTTTCCTTTTTGACTTAGGAGTCATCTATCAACATAAAGCGAAACAAACATGACTTTAGTGAACAGAAGAAATGAAAAAGAGCACCTTTTCTTTTCTATCCAACAAATCAATTATTCACATGTATGTTATTATTTCAAGATCTGATTGGGTTTAACACTGGGAGGGAATGAATTTTTCCTCCCCTTCTCAAACATTCAGAACTTGTTCTAAATTGACCTTTTGATCAATTGACTTCAAACAGTACCAGGGAGGTAGTTTATTCTTCTCATTAAAAATGAAAGCTATCCACAGGATGATTATTTGAATTGTCCAAGCATTAACTCATTGATTGCCAACTGTTAAAACTTGGGAACTATTAAAACCTCACCCCAGCATTTGAGATCAGAAGGCACAGGAACTGTAATTACTACACAGTTAATGACAGTATCAGGAATAGCCTTCCCATCTTTTTGATCTAAGTAAATTTCCTCAGTTTATTTGATAGTGACACACTAACGAAATGTTAGCATGGGAATGATGAAAATTCAGGTATCTATGACCCTGGACACCATCACACAGCTCACCAAACTTTCCTAGGAAAATTTAGTCTCTGAGTACATAGCCCTTCATCAAGAAGCAAAAATACCACCACAGTGTCAACAATATCTCCAGCAAACACAGGACTTCCCTGAACTTTAGATACACTGACAGTAGGTGGAAAGTTACCTTGGCATACATCCAACATAGTTATTCAAATTTATGTGTTATTATTTTCATCTTTGCATTCCCCAGAAAAAAGGAGTATGTTGCCTCAAGAGCACAAATACCCTGACTTAAGACTCAACTTCACTATTTTTGCAAGTTGCCCACACTTTCTTGCCTGAACTCTGCTGAAATTCTGCATGGTGTGAAAGCCATGGGAATGCATGTGTCACCAATCCTAAATCTTTAACATAACTCAGCACTGTAAGGCTTCTAGACAAAGACTTGACCTGCAGGTTTATGAAGAGTTAATTAAGAATGACTCAGCTTCTCCTACTTGCTGCTGCCTCTAGTGACATACATATATTTCCATTTACTTGCTAGCCTTGAAGACTGGTGACTTCAAAACTGGGATGTCACTCAGGAAAGCTGTTATGGCTCACAACTCCCTAACAGAATTGTTAATCAAGGTTAGTAGTATTAATTTTATATGAGCCAGGAAAGACATAGTGGGCATCCACATTTCAGACAAATCATGAATTGCTCAAGGTAAACATTTGCTAGTTTTTATTTATGGAAATTTCAGTGCACAGACCTACATGTACTGAACTCATATTCCCATCCAAAGTCAGAAAGATTATTATGCCACTATTCATATGCTCAAGGCTATGATAGAGTTTTGTAACAGCAAAGTTACTACCCATCATCTCAAGATCAGAAAAGGACTTGCAGAGTGCAGAGCTGGCAGTGAGAGCACTCTCTGGGAAATAGAGCTCTGTTTTTACTGCCATGCACATCACTGGGAAAAAAAATAAAAAGAAAGAAAGAAAAAAGATGCCTTCAGCTGTTGCATGTTTTTTTCACTTCCACATTTGACAAGCATTAACAAATCATACAATAGTTTCAAGACTAGCAAGAAAGCAGCTTGCCGCTTGAGCAGACTTACCCTGAAACTAATGAGCAGGCAAAGTGTTACTGCATCAAAAGGTCAGAGTTATTAAGAGATTAAAAGTGATGGATTTGATGGCAAGTGGCTGGAGATGTGCTGAGCATTTTCAGCCAAAATTGCAGTGGATTGTGCAGCAGGTAGGCAGCTGGGCAGCCTTTGAACTGCACCCAGTGACAGCTGCCTATCCATCAGTCAAATCTGAAACAACCAAAGGCATCTGCTCCTCATGTAAAGAAGAGCTGAAATAGCTCAGTATTTGTGGGACAGCAATTAAGAGTCACTAACAGTAGTACCCTAGTTTTATTTCCAGCCAGAGCCCATTTCTCTTTTTAATGTATATTTGCAGGCATTTTAATCTACTTGCCACGTTTCTGGCCATGTGCCTGCAGATTACTTGTAGTAGCAACTCGTACATTAAAGATCAAAACCAAGGCTGATTGGAGACCTCGGGTTGCTCAGTAGCTTCACAGCCATGGGCAGTGTTGAGAGTGCTTCTGGATGAACAGAGACAAACTGTGCTCAGGGCACCAATGCAAAACAGTGCAGTGGGAATTTCGAAGTTCCTGTTCAGGGACTGAAATTCTCCAAGACGCCCTGAGAGCCAGGTACAGAATGATTTCACCTTCCTTCCCAGACAAAAAAAAAAAAAAAAAAAAAAAAAAAAAAGGCCCCAAATAACCCTGGAGAGCTTGTGCAGATGACCATAAGCCAGTCTCTGGATTATTGCTGTACCTTACTGTCAGTTTGGCATCATCTATCGGCAGCTTGGTTGCTGAGGATAAAGGCAAAGGGATAGAGATGCCTCACATTTGCTTTAACAGCATGAATAACAGCTATACATACACTTTTATTTGAAAACCTTCTGTTTTCTGGCCTGTTTAGGAAGTGCACAGATGAAAGGCTTCTTGCCAAGTGAACTTTCTAGATCACACGCAGAGCAAAATGGGTCAAAGCATTAATTTAAATAGGCCAGTCTGCTCTTTTTACAAAATATTAGACTTAATCTCAGCTTAGTATCTCAGCCAGTGTCTAGTATGCTGCAGCAGCAGAGAGCACATGTCATTATCAGAGGAGATATCTGAACTCTTAGGGAAAGACCTCTTCCTCTCCCGAGCCTGAGCTCCATTTCCTTTTTTTTTCATGGAAGCAGTTCAGGTTTGGTAGATGCAGTGCACCTTCTGTCTTCCCACCACTGATGGCCACATGAGCACAATGCAGCTCTCCTGCCTTATGTTTCAGTTGTGGCCTTTACAGGGTTGAGCTCTTAGTCTCAACCTCCCCTCTTTCACTTCTTCCACATCTCCCAAAGACTGTCCATTCAAGCAGGTCACCTCCTGAACTTCTTCCTTGTTTTGCCTACTTTTTATTTTTTTGTGAGCAGACTGTAGGCTGCATGGCAGAATGAATAAAAAGATTAACTGGAACTCTTGGGAGGCCCTCTTGGAAGTCTGCATGCACCTATGCCACTGAGCTCTCTAGAGATGGCTCCACAAAACCATCCCTCTGCAGGAGAGGGGAGCCAGCAAATCTCCACCATGCTCCCAAATAAGGGCCTATTTAGAGTTACTCTGATATGTCCAGACAAACCTTCCTGGACATCTCTTACCATGATCATTTTTCCACATTCCTCCCCTGTGGTTCCCTTCCTCACATAACTATCTGAGCTGTTTTGAGTTTTCTTAAATTATATTACCAACTGTGGAAGAACACTGGCACTTTGGAAATTAGAAACAACTACTAAAATCACTTTGGTTTGAGTGTAAGAAAACAATGTTCCTTTGGCAACAGGGTTTCGGATACTCTACATCCCTCCATTATACAGATAATTGGAATTCCTCGCAGTGCTGAGGGATATGCTCATTTCCATGTTCTTCTCCTCCTCTTCCTTCAAAGTAATTTATATTCAATCCAGTTAGATACAGGGTTGCTCTGTGACCCTCCTGTCACTTTCCTAGCAAGAGATTTCAAACAAACTAATTAACAGCTTCCCTCTCCTTCTTGAAATCCACCTTCCCAACCCATTTCCCTTCAGTTCTCCTTCCTGCAAGACAATGTATGGGTTTTCAGCTTCCAGAATGCATTAAGGGTGACAGCACCAAAAGGCAAGAATAGCAGCCCAAAGCTCAAGGTGATTCAACTAGACAAAGGAAACACAACTGACCAAAATGAGATAACCCTTGACACTTCTCCCACACTAGTGGCAAGAAAGCCCTAGTTTATGTCCATTTTTAAGCAATTCTTTCATTATGATAGATGATGCTTGAATATGAAACCAAACCAGGAGTATTTCTTCCTGAGCACTAACATTTGTGCTTACACTTCCAGCGTGAGCACTCCACTTATATTTGTTCTTTGGCCTTTAAAGCCAAGGGATGCTTTAAATTCAGATGCTACACTAGCTCACCCTTCTTGTAAAATACAATCTCATTCCTCAACCACTGCCTCTTTCTTTTTTAGGTGCAGATGGATGGCACTACAGTCTCCCAGGAGACTCACAAGGCAGTGCAGAGGCAAATGGAGCACAAAACCATAAACAAGTAGGCCAGAAACAGCAGAGCTAAACAAATACTTACACTTGTACAGCAGAGAGTCTCCATGCAGCAAAAAAGAAAGAAAAAAAGAATATGAATGGGGAAGACAAAGCAATAGCAGTTCTCAGGAAAGGAGGCAAAACCAGCATTCACCAAAATAAAGAAAACTAAAGCCAAAACATTTAGAAGTCTTAGCAGGAAAGGTGACATGCGAGAATGAGGTAAAAATCCTTTGTAATTGGAGGTGTTGTACACTTTGTGTTTTCAGAGGATAGCCAGAGAAGAATATGTCATCTTTTGTTTTATCTATATTGGGACAAATTCAGGTTTTCAGCTGTTTGTTTGCAGTATATGACACTCACTAATGGTGCCAACTTGCCACCAGAACCAGTCCCCATGTACTGGTTTTTTTTTAATCATTTTGCTCACACAAGTAGTGAGACAAAACCCTGTAATTCTGTTATTGTCTGGCCTGAAGGAAGCTTCTGAATTCAGATCTGTAGTTTCTTGTGGAAAGCAGGAGAGCAAGGAAAGCAAACAAACAAAAAACTTCTCTTGAAAGAATGAAAACAAATGCAAGTCTTTCTCCTGAGGTTTATCGTAACCTAATCCAAAGAAACAGTATTTCTCCTTTCCATAAGCACGGGCTTTCCAAGCATTTTTAACACTAAAAGAATAAAGCACATTAATAAAGTAAAACCTTTCTGCTCCCCTTCAGAAATGTGGTGGGTTGATTGTTTTGGGGTTTTTTTGGGGGTGCGTGTGTGGGTTTTTTTTTTAAGAAAAAAACCAAGCAGCACAGCCATCATAAGAAATGAAGCAATGCCAAACCCCATCTCTTGGGTGGCACATGACATATCCAACACACTCCTCCTTAATTTAGATAAAGCAAAAACAATTATTAGAAGTACAGCTTTGCCTTCAAGTTGAATGGGAACTTCTGTTATTAACAACACTGCAGATATTCACACAGTGTTTGTCACAGAAGTCAATAATTATGGCCTGGATTAAGCAACTCTGCAAGGAAGTGTTGCATTTTTAAATGGATACTGCACTGGTGTTTAATTACCAACAGTGAAAATAGTCTGTGCATAACATGAAGTTCAACATTTAATTGCTGAAGGGATATTAAGGTCAGTTATTCAATGCTTTGACATTTTCAGTAATACTGATCCACTTGTCACAGCTCATCCTTTGAAGCCTAACTGTAGCTAAAAGTTTTAAAGACACAATGGCCTATCTTTGAATTGCAAGAGAAGTGTTCTTCCATGGAGTTCCAGTCCTTTATTTCCTACTGTCCTCAGGGCTTTTGTCTTTTTTGGTTTTGTTTATTTATTTTTATTTTCCCTTACCTTCAGAGTTTTTGGCTTTATACATGAGTGCTGAGTTAACAGTGATTCAGGCAAGCCTCCTCATTACTTGCATTTTTGTATGCTGTGCACACACACACACTCTTACTCCATTCCCTGCCTGAATTGATGCTCTCTCTTCTCTTGCCCATCTTCCATATTACCATTCACTAGGGCTTCTCTGAGACTTCTGAAGAGACTGCAGAATCCATTGAGAGGCATTTCTAAAACTGAAACCATCTTAAAAATAAATCTCCAGTGCATTTTAAAAAGAAAAAAAAAATAAAAAAATGAATCTGCAACATGGTTTCTTTTCCAGATAGCATTCTTGGTAGTGCTCCAGTGCATTTTGTGTATTTAATGCACAGACAGGGAAGTTATTTTTATATTAACAAGTAGCTGGAGATGAGATAAGGACCAAAGTGCAAATCAAAGAATATAACAAGAAGCAGTCCCAGGACTAGCAACAGCTTATGGAAGCCCCTACCTCCCACACTTTAGGGATCTCACTAGTGAGTGTGACTACTGAGCTGCTTAGAAGCTAAAAGGTGCTAAAAAGCTAAACAGAAAAAAAGGAGGGAGAAGGAGGAGAGAGAGGCTCACAGCAGGCAACAAACAGGTTAAGACAAAGAAGCACCCTTAAGCAAAGCAAAGACCAAGGGACTTGTTTGAAGGCACCAAAGAATCTGGCTGCTCTTCAGGGAACCTGATGCCCATCTTCAGGCCACTGAAGCACTACAGACTATGAGGCCACCCAACCCCAAAATAAAGTGGTCTGCCTCCCAGCCCACATGGGCCACTACTTAGGCCAAAGTGCCAACCCACAACCAAAAATCCCAGCCATATTCAATTCAAAACCAGAAATTGGATGGGGGAATCACTACAATGTACCACATGGGAATAAGCTGTCAGACAAAATATTCTCAAAGATCCTTTCAGAACATTTTAAACCAGTGCTAAATTGTTTCAGCTATGTGTATTTTGTGGAGTATGCCTTTTTAAGAAAACAAACCATTTTATCACAAATCCTGCTGTTTTCTTTTGCTGTAAGGAATCCTGATCTGTAAAGATGGCATGACACCATTTCAGTCAATTGTCATTTCCCACAGTTCTTCCAGTCCAATAACTGCCTTTGACAACAGTATCATGTCTGTCCTCTGATTTTAAAATAAAATAAAATAATCTTCAAGTATTCTTTATGAAGCAGAGCAGCAAATTGACCAGCTTTGCTATTTTGCATATGAATCTCTGGACACACAGGTATCTCACCATCTGTACTGTCAGCCTTAGAAACTAGAAAGCTGCTATTGCTTACATCATATACTGAAGATTTTCTCCCATGATTTCCAGGGCAAAACCCTCAGAATGGCTTGCAGAAAGTCAGCTATTTACTTTCCACTAGCAGTGATGGCATCCTGAATCTCTGCTCATAGAAACTCCTTCCTGAGTACCATTGTCCTTGGAAAGCTAAATGAATTTCTAGATTCCATGACAATGAATGGACTATTTTAAAGGACAGCAAAGACATTGACATAGTTTTGAAACCAAGGCCAAGCAGCAATAGAGTTCTGTTTGTTGATTCAGTTGTCCTGAATGTAGAAGCTGTGCCTCTTTGCACCAGCAGAGGATGTAGTCCTGACCTTATACTTCAGAGGTCTTTCCTCTAGGTGGAAATACTATATATAAATATAGTAGCTGTAAATAAGTGTGGCATACAAATAATCTATGTGTTTGTTTATTTCCTTCCCTTCCTCAAGAGTTGAATTTCTAGAGAAAGAGCTGTGGTTCAGAATTAATTCAATTAGTCTCATCTCAGCCACCCTGACCTTTAGCATTACTTTGCACAGCAACATTTTCTGAAAGGAGTAGCACTGCAGTAAGATAAGCTCAATAGATTTGCCCTTGAGCTCATTTCATTTTCCTAGCCAAGAAACCTTTGCTTTTCCACTTGCTGAGAAATGACTCATGTTTTCTATTATATTTGGCCAAGTATTTCAATATACTCTTTCCCCCCCCAATCATTCTCTGCTTACATCTTTCAAATCATGTAAAATTCTTGCTAATATATCTGCATATTCATATCCAAAGCTTTTATAACAACGAGGAAAAATGGATGCATAAATTGAACTAAGCAGTTCCTAGAACTATTACACTGGGTCTTCTATTTCATGTTCTGAATGAGTATCCTGCAAGGAACTCTGCCTGCAACTACCACCTGGAATAGAAATATTAATCCCCAGTATTATCAGTTCTGTTTTCTACTTGGTCATGAAGAGGATCTACAGAATCTACAGCAGCATCTACAGAACTTGGGCTTTAAGGTTAATAAAAAGGGTGGTTCCAATTAATTTATTTTAATTAAGAATTAAATTGAATGGAGAGCTACTGCAGGTAAGATGGCACAAACTATCTCTTCAAGCCACTATCAACCTGCCTGCTTGTTGTTCATTACCTTCAGCTGGCGAATTCTGATGCAAAAAATACAGTGTTCATGACCTAAAGTTCCATATAGTAGGAAGAAAAAGCTCTTAAACTCATCAAATACAGAGGGGTGGATAGCCATTTAAAAAATTCTTGGGCAATTTTTTAGAGAAACCCACTATTTGTATCAGGTGCCCTGGACAATAACACCATCAAAGCCAGTCTGAGGCAATGTTCCCTCCTGAATGGAAGTGTTTGAAGTCAGGTTAGATGAGGCTTTGAGAAACTTGATCTAGTGAAAGATGTGCCTGCATATAGCAGTGGGATTGGAACTAGATGATCTCTGAAGGTCCCTTCAACCGAATCTTTTTGTGACTTTGAGAACAGAAACTTCTTTATTTTCCCTCTCTACAGCTTCCCAGGACTGAAAACCAACACAGCTTCTCCATCTCTCCTCTCTGACATCCTGAGATGAACAGCTACTAAAAAGATAAGCAGTCACCCAGGCAAAACCCACTGGTCATGTTCCCACCATCGTTGGGCCCTTTGGGGGCAGATTGAAGCAGTGACTTTTCAAAGGAGAAATGCTACAGGGAGACTCATCATAGTGAATCAGATACAGTTTACACCAAGCAGGGAAGTGGACTGGCAGCTGCTCTACTTAGGATTATGATGGGAAGTTTTACCCTTGAAAACCCAAGCACACTTGACATGCTGCTCTTTTCTCATTGAAGTATGTTCCAGACATGTTTCCACCATGCACAGTAAATCTTTATATCCCTCAGAGACCTTAAGATGTGCTTTGTGAACTTAAACATTAAAATAACCAACAACCAATTTTCTAAGTCCTGTGAGGAACTGCTCCATCAAGATATGTCCCTACTGAAAAACAAGAGATACCTGATAGGCAACTGGCAAATATTCTAAGATAGTATAAGAGCAGCAGAAATATTTGAGTATATTGAGTTTCTTCTCTAAAACAGATAGGAAGGCTCAATCATAATTACCCAAGAGAGGATGGCAAAACTCAAAAGCTGGTCTAGAGACTGCCAGCATCCAAGCACGACACATGATTGAAACACTGCTGCTTGGTTATGGGGCAGCACATGAGCCATGAAGGGCAGAAACACCATGACATAAGAGGAAGATGCCCACCTTACAAAGTAGAACTGCTCACCACAAGCATGGAATTGAGTGCTGGCTGGTAACAAGACACCGGATTCTGCAATTTCTCAGAGCATTTGGACATAAACTTTCCCTGGAGTATCAAAATACCACGGTATTGGAAATCACCCACAGCTAAAATATATAAAAGGTTGTGACCATCTTTGAAAGAAACTACCCTGACTTTTCATTTTCTGCCCTTCTCATTTCTTTTAGTTTGCCTTAATATCTGCTTACTTGTTTTTTTCCACCAGTTTAAGTGCTTGTGGTTTCAGATGAGTATTCCAATCCTGTCACTACTGACCTAGGAAAACCACAGTAATTTGATCTTAACTCAAAAGAAGCAAGATCTTACTACAGAGATACACTCACCACTTTGCAATGAGGCTTTAGCTGGCCTGAATATGAGCAAAAGAAAGAATCTATCTTGAATTTCCCCTCTTGTCAAAGTGAGATGTTTCCAGAGAAAGTCTGATAAATTTATGAATAGGATTGTGTGATGTAGTTGTCAGTGAAATGAGCAGACTCAGAAGCTGTCTTCCAGCCTTTTGGCACTATGTACTCTTGATTTTATTTATTTATTTGAAAGGTCTTATTCCAGTAATCCAGTTTATCCTAACCCCATTTTCCTTGACAGAATGTAGCAAAATCTAATGGTACTCTATATCTGCCTGCCCTAACACAGATGGTTTCTCTCTTTCTGTGAGCAATTCTTCTTTAAGCTCTGCAATCCAAGGTAACAATTTTGCAGAGCAAAAAATTGCAAGCCTCTGGCTCTTCTGGGTGAAGCAAGAACCATGAAGCACTCATAATAAGACAAGCTCCTGCATTCTCTATTTTCAGTAGGCTCACCAGATTTCAGAGCAAACAAGGAGTCTCCTATACAATACAGACAAGCAACTCATGCCAAGTTATTTATTTGAGATGATGGGAAAAAAAAAAGCAGTAAAAAGCACCATGCAACCTACAGAGAAAGCTACTCAACCCCTTGAGAAGGTCAATTTGCAAGATATTAATTGAATCAAGAAACATTATGGCTGCAGACAGATGTAGGGTACAAGAATAACACTATTAGAGGTTATTCTCAAGCTGTTTGCTGCGTCCCTCTGCCCAAGGTTAGAGTCTAGATTTTGGCAAGGACTCCTCCAAAAGAGCTCTTATTGACCCTCCACAGAAAAGAATGAGCAGCCTCTTACAAACAGTGACAGTGCAAAGATGAATTCTGAATCTATTTATCCTGAACATCATTTGAGCCCACAGCTCTGCTAGTAAAAGAGATCACACAAGTGCCCCCTGATCCAGCCTGTACAAAGGGGCTTTGCCCTCATAACTTGATAACTTTACCTGAAGGAGGTAAAGAGGTTGGGTGATCCCTACTGCTGGCTGTACAGGTGTTTGGCAAGGGAATCAAGCCCAGGTAGGAACAGTCACCTCTGTCATCAAGTCACTTTAGCTGGCTGGGTGTCCACCCAGAGGTGACAGCCTGCAACAAATAGCTGGAGCCTGCTGAGATGATTCGAAAGCCTTGCTAGCAGGGTGGTGAATGGCAAGACTGAGCAGCTGGGGCTGGCACTACCTATAGACTGCATACCTACATGTGCAAGACCTTTCTTTTGCCAGAGTCTAACTTCTTAGTAGTAAACCCCCTCTCAAAAAAAATGCAGAGAAGTTACTCTCTCAAGACCAGTGTTTCAGCAAGTGCTCTGTAGTAACAGAGCTCTCTTTTCAATGTGGCTTTTTCATGACAAATGAAATAAAATCACAGAAACTCAGTACCAGTAATAACTACATCCAGAGAGGACATAACTATAGATCCGTCCCTCTACCTCTCTGTACAAATCTGGGTCTACTAAAGCAAAAGAAAGCATCAGTATTACAGGAAAAGAACACCCTGATACCATGCAAACAGAATACCCAACAGCTACACCTCACAGTTCTTGTTTTAACCTCAGTAGAAAACAGTTTCTTATATTACACTTGTTTTTTTTCTTAACCAAACATATAGAGCTGTTACTAGAAGCAGTTTATAACTTTCTTCATTTATTTCCTATTGTGCCAAGAATGTACCCTAGATTATGAGAAATAGCTTTGGGTTCTGACTCAAATCTCAGTTAGTTTAAGAAAAACATACTATAAATCAATTATCCAGTATCTCCCTCAAAAAGACCAAGAAAAAGACATTGAAAGCCAGGTTTCTTTTTAAGTGTTTCAGCTGGAAGCATGCAGCCCCTCATGAGCCTGAAAGAGACATTCTTTCATACAGAGAGATTCTGTAATCTATCCATGTAATTGAATAAACATGGATAAGGACCTCCAGTACTGAGGTTGCTGCAAAAACTACATATAAAGGAACCCAGGAAAAGACAGGCAACAAATGTTCATGTAAAAATAATACTAATGATGAGGCTAACATACGAGCATATAAATTTTAAATAAACACGATAGTCACAGATTCTACAAAATTATCACATTGGCTCCCTTTGCTTTTTACTTTCTCAGCCATAGCACTGCATGCGTAGGGAGCATCCTGGCACTGTGCTGTCCCTCTCCTGGTGATGTTTTCCTAAACTGTCCTAGTTCAGGGTGAGTTATAAATATTACTGGCATCCCACTGAAGTAGATTTGCCTGTGTGCCTGTGATGGAGCCTTTTCAGAAGCCAACAATACTATCACATACCATAATGCCAATTCCTAGCTTCCCACAGAGTGCTGTACTTACTGCACATCAAAGGCCCATTTCTGCTAATGCATACAAGACAGAAACTCAAGTGTCACAATCAATTTAACCCCACATTCATCCAGGCTGCTGCCATTGCCCTCATCCCTGCCTGCTTGTTCCTGCTGCCTCAGGATTTGTTTTGTGAACTCAACCAGAGGACTAGTCAGTCTGTAAACTAACCTGGGAAAGAAATCCTCCAGAAAAAGCTTCCTTCTCCCCTGAATCAATTCCCACACCCAGTTTGCAGTGAGCAACAAAGCAAGAGCTGTGTACAGCAGGTAGTGGAAATGCTCTTTTTTTCAGCAAGAACAATGATTATTGCCAAATTAAGCCAGTCGCAGAGCTAGAGCTTTCTTTATAGTGCAGGAGAACATAAGGAGCCCAACAAGAAGTGGGGTTTTATGGCAGCAAGTATTCAGTCCTTCATTCAAAAAGCTGCTATCTAGGCCCAGGTCTCTCCTGCTTTGGGTAAGCAGAGAGCAACATGAATTGGGATGTAGTAACATGCCAGAAAATACCAGCGAATCTCCCATTTTTCTTCCTATGGTATCAGCATATGTGCTCACATGAGCCTGTATCATTATTTTCTCCATCCTCCAGTGAAAGCAACTGAAGGGGTTTCCGTTGTTTTAAACCCAATCTGTTTTGGGTGAGGGAGTGGGTAGAGAAAAGCTTTCAGGTAGTGCTTTTTAAGTTTTGTTTTTTTAATAAATTAATAAATAAATTTAACTCTGGTGTGGCGAGTGCGTTTTCTCCCTTTCCTCTGAAAAGCTGAGGTCCATACAATCCTTTACTTTCAGAACTCACAGGTTCATAAGTCTTCACCTGGGTACAGGGCTAATCTGCTAAAATGTTTGACAGTGGCTAGTTAGTACATTCCCAGGGAAAATCTTATGTCACTGACCTACAGGTGTTCTGCATCTTCTACTGTATGGGGGAAATCTACTGTTCAATAAGAACAAACACTTTAGCATACTGATCATAGGATTATTTTTTTAAACTTTCCTCCATTAAATGGAGATGATTCCTCACAGAATCATCTCTATGCTTAAAATTAGAAGTAGATGAGAAATGGCTAAGATTCAGTATTCATCACAGGCAGTTCTTTTTTATTAGCTACAATCACTTTTGCACACACATAATTTACCATCCAAGTGTTTCAATCTTTCACTGGAATGCTTAATGAAGATTTATAAGCACACTTGTGTATTAAAACCTTCAATTCTCCTTTACACGTTTCAAACAATTTCCTACCATCCCTCTTCATAATGTAAATAACCTCTGCTTTGCTTTAAAAACAGTATGTATCCTGGGTGCAGGCTTATTACTAAATAATAAAATTATATTGCTGAAATGTTTATTTTAAAGGTGATGAGAACATGGATTTCTGGTAAAAAAGCTATTTCTCTCAAATCTTTTCTTTAAATAGTGGCTCAGCTCTGCTGCTCTCCTTTTAGTATTCTGGAAGCAAAACTAACATTCAAATAATTGAAAAAAAAAAAAAAGCTTCAGAATGTAACCATTAATCACAATCTAAAAAAGATGCTCCATTACTTTTTGGTGGGGAACTGAGCACCATTTACTATCTCTTACTTCTGCAAAGAACTAATGGCTATGAAAGAATAAAATAAAACAAGAAGCAGTACGCAAAATTAAATCAGTATCTACTGACACAATTACACATCAGAACCGAGATACAGATCAATCTCAATAAAAAAGGGTGCTTTACTGATTTTTAAAAGGCATGCATTATTTAAAAATGTGTCATTCTTGTCATATACGCACAGAAAAATGTAGAGAAATTGTACTGTTTTATGAAGTTAATTCATGATTGAGTCTAAGCTCTGAAAAGCAGGCCATGTTTTTTCCTTTAATCTGAGAACAGTAAGTAATATTCTGCATTAAGATATTTCTTTCCATCTTACTTGCAAACAACTGTTATCTAATGACTCATTACCATCAATGCAGCACTAATTAAACATAGACAACTAAGACAGTTCTGTAGATTATGAAGCATCAATTTACTGTAGTGCAGCTGAAAGAGAACAGAAACTCTCAGGTCCATAACATTCCAGCTATCACATCCTATACTGGAGCACTCAATCACTCACAGCATTCTTCAGAATTCATTTAACAGACTAGCAAATTCTGGTATGATTGACAAATCTTGCACATTACGAGCTCTCCAGACAGTATTAAAGGCTGGATGAGAATCATGTCCTAAATTGAAGCTAATAGGCTTTAGCTGCACAGTTTGGTGTTCAGTAAGTCCTAATTCCCACAATGAAAAAATATTAGAAATAGCATTTAAAAGACATTTTTTTTCAGTGGGGCTTTCAAGGGTCCATTTGCATTATTTCATTCTGTCTTGTCTGTTCTGCTTATACATATCAAAATTTGAAGTGGATGGATGGCAACTCTTTATTCTAGCACAGAAATCCTCCCAGCCACAGCTACTCTGCAGCCTGCACTCAGGAATAGGTGGTCAGGCTTTGGAACACACTGGTGCCTGTTTCTTTGCCCTTTCTCCACTGCTGGAAGTTTCAGAACCCTATATTCTGCCTGTTTGGGTTTTCTAAACAAAGCTGCACATCCCCAAAGTTCAATTAATGTATAAGAACAAGTAGGTCATAAGCATTTTGTTCCAAATAATCTACCTCACTTATAGTAACTCACCTAGTTTCAGTGTTATATACTCTACCTGCAACTAGAAAGTCAAAACTGAACCTAAATCCATTTTTTCTCCAAACTGTTCAAATACAGCTTCAAGGGAAGCTGGTGCCTAACAACATGATGTTGTATACGCTGACTCAGACTGAATACTGATCCTTGACAGACTTCTTGAAGAAAGCAAAGAGCGAAGATGCTTGCTGAAAATAATGGCTTTGCAAAATGAATCCAGTTTTGTCAATGAAAAATAAAAAAACCCAACCCAAACAGCTCCAGCAAAATGATGGTACAACTAAGTGCCTCTTCTGTAAGCCCAAAATCTGTTCTTCCCCAGGCATCTTGACAAACAGTGGAGCAAAAAGAAAGCAAACTGCAAAAGAAATGGCTTAGAATAGAATAGCTTTTCCTGGGATCTGAGCAACATGATCAGCCTCATCCCTTGTTCCATAGTTTTTTGGCAACAGGAGGGTAAGTTCCCAAATATGCACAACACCAGGTTGCAAATCAAGGTTTCTGATTTGAGGTCTGCAGAATCCACAGCCAGGTGCATCATCTACTCACATGTTTATGATCTGTTTTAATATTACACTTTGTACTGCTCAAGGACTTCCAATGTCCAAAAAAGGCAGTGTTCTGGACTGATGCCATTTTGAAAGTGGGATCAAAATAGCTATTTCTCCTTTAAAAATAATCAAAGGAAATCAGGTTCATAATTATAGCTCATAAGACCATACCCTTCTATTTCTAGTAAAATATTTCACCGATTGTATCTGTTTCCTTCACTGGACAGCTCACGAAGCTGACATTCACTGCTGCCCCTTTCAGAAGGCTCCTCATTTGCATGCAAATAACTGTACAAAGCTTTAAAATTGCCATAGATCAGGTTAATTTTTCAAAGATAGTATCTGAAATCCATACAAATTTTCCACAGCTAAAATGTATCACTTGGAAAGTGCTATCTCTGAAGCTACTAACTCCCCTCAGAAAATATAAGAAACCCAGTCTTAGGATGCTTTAGTTGCAAAAGACTCAGTAAAAACACTAGTTCAGTAAAACTCCCTATATTATTACTTGTCCTCTTGGGGTTATCTATTTATCTATGCATTTTTTTAACAGCAAACAGTATCATTTGCACCTAGGATGCAAAAAGAAACTCCTAAAATGGACTACGGTCTTGTGTTTATTTGATACATTATTCTCCTCAGAAATTAGACACTGATGAGAATCTGAGTCACAAAAGTATTTGAATCTCTATGAAAGATGGGTGTGAATAAAGAGAATAAAGAGACATACAAACATTCCTGAAGTACCATTAGTATCTAATGCATCTTTCTTAAAGAGTGCGAGCATCATCACATTTCCATTATTTTAATATAACCAAAGTGAAAAATAATAGCACAGCGATATGATCCATTCATACAACCATGGTGATAAGAGATAAAAACATCAGCTATTTAAAAAAAATATTCCATTATTATTACTTTTAAGGTGCTGCAAGAATAAATTTAAAAGGGGGGAGCAAGGAGTGAAAGGAGAGCTTAATCTATTTTTCTATATATGAAGTCAGCATGCAAAAAGTAACTTACTGGTATAGGGCTCAGATGCTATATATTTTACTGGGATGTCTCTCTTATAGTATTTATAGCTCCTAGTGAGCTACTCAGTGTTTGTTACAGAAAGTGTCTGGAACTTGATATTACCAGTGATGAGCCAGATGACGCAGCCAACCCCCCATGCCTCACAGGGATTTTTGATGTCCAGACAAATATTGCATCAAATCAAATCTTGGTGAAGAAAGAGATTTGGAAGGCACAGACATCTAGTTTAAGCTGGTATTTCCAATGAAGGCATGCTTTCATTTTATAGCTAAGTGAGACCAACAGACAGCTGCTGCGGAAAGGAGCAACCCTGCCCGATCCTTCTCTTGAGCTGTACTTGTCTGACTCTGTAGTAAGTCTGTTCAGGGAGATGAATCAACAAAACTTCTGCAAAAAAGGTGGAATCAATCTTCCTGCCAGTTCAGCCTCCTGTGAAAGCACATGGCCAAAGAACCAGGCAGTAGGGCAGAAGAGGAAGCCCACCCTTTGCAGCAGTGATCTCCTATTCCACTAAGTTGTAATGGAGAAGCACTCACTGAAGTTCCTGTCCACAGTAAAGTTCTTCAACAGACAGAGATGGGTAGAGGGGAATTTGAGGTTAACACCAGCTAGCAATTATTTGGAATTCTGCAGATTTACATTTCATAAAAGATCATGACCTTTTCTATGATTCTACTATATGGCATTGGCCCACGATAATGATAAAAGTCACATATGGGATTTATAAGGCACTTCAGTAATTTATGTTCAGCATTTATACTGAATCTAATACTTCTAACTAAATTACTTTTGAAAAGCTTGCCCTGTAGGGCTTGCAGCCCAGTCGCAGGGTTTTAAGACTTCTTACAAATATTCAAAAGCTAATTTAATAAAAATCAGCTTCTGTTCATGGCCAATAATGTAACTTCCAGGTAGGAACATCTTTTGTTATGGCTCAGAGGAATCTAAGTAGAGAATGACCAAGGCAGAAAGTACCATGCTGTTAAAGGATAGCATGCTCCAATTTATTACTTGTGAATGTCTGTGGTACTGTGGCCAGTGAAAGAGACATTTATTCAATTAGCTTGGCTGTAGCAATGTATGCAAGAGAAAGGCCCTTAATTCATACTAGGAAAGGGAAGGCAAAGAAATGGGAAAAGTGTTTTCCTTGCTGAACGGCAGTATGAAACTCGGACAAAATGTTCACAAGCTAACATTTATTTATTTTTTAGAGAAGCCAGTTCCTGACATCACAAAATTGGCAAATGACATTTTGAAAAAAGATTTTCCTCCCGGTTGTTTGTGTATTTAACTGAACAGGCTATGGAATGTGTCTTACCATACAAGTGTCCAGATCCTCCAAACGTTCGATCTCTGTCAGCTCCTCAACTGTGATGATAGAGCGTTTAGTTGGTTTTTCTTCTGCTAACTCAATTTCTAGTGATTCCTGCTGGGGAAGTGGTTTGCCACGTCTGGTCAAATGGTCAGCCTGTGGACAAGGATAAAGACAGCAATAGATCAATCAAACTGCTAAAAAACGGGAAACCAGACCAAACCAGAAAGATTGCAGAATTTAAGTGAACACAGATCCTAGAGACCAATTAGAAAAACAAGGCTCAGTTGCATGTGTTAACTTCACACAGGGGTTGTTTTGTTTTGTTTGTTTGGTTGGTTGTTTTTTTTACAGTCACTCTAAGGAGGAAAGGAAAAAGTCTAACAGGAAACAAGAAAAGAGAAAAGGTCAGATAAAAAGCCACCCTGGTTCTTATTTATAATAATCTTACGGAGCTTCCTCAGCACTTTTCCCTATCTTTATAATAAAGAAAATAAAGGGGTAGAAGAAAAACTTTACTCTGGACCATTTTTAAAATTAAAGATCACAAAGACATGTACAGTTCCAGGTAAAATAATTTTGATAATTATTAGATGGCCAAAATGTTATTCCCTATTCAAAAAACAGGACAGCTTTGTTAAAAACCTCAGTACTGTTTCACTGAGGCAATAGGCAGGAGTTAACACAAAAATAAAAAATCAGTGATAGATCCGCAGGATAATAATTTTTTTTTTAAACCATCAGAGAAAAAAAACTCCATAGTAATAAAATTCTCAGTATACCTGCATAGCAAAAGCTGCTACTAAGAACACAGAGAATGCTATATAAACCACCCTGGATCCTACTTGGACTGGAGTGTATTCCTGTTGTCACAAAACTGATGAAATACTTTCTAGCTCTGTTGCTAACTAAAGAGAATATTAAACAACATCTGTTAAGAGTGTTTGAAGATCAGCTGGCCCAAATTAGTCACAGAAACTTTGAGAGAGGCATCAAGGGAGAGCTGCAGTCCACTGCTTAACGTTGGCAGGGCTCCAGACAACCAGTGGATTGTACTTTTGTTAACCATCAAAAAGGGTAAATAGATGACCTAAGTAAATTATAGCTCACTCCGTCTAGTGTCTACTCAGGAAAAACAACTGGAGAGCTGTGATAGATTTATCTTTAATCACACTAAAATGGCTAGAATAATAATCATCATCATGTGCCTCAAACCCTACTGTGTTAGGGCCCAGACATTTATAGGTGGCTGAATTAGAGGTACGTGACAGTCCAATTTAAGGAGTTGGCACAGAGCTGTATCAGTGTGTTTCATCTTTGTAGTATTAAGAACTAGCTGCCAGCTCTCAGATTACAGCTGTCAGTTGACGATTAGCATGAACAAATTAGACAGGAGTTGCTCCAGCTGCATTTTTGAGATCCGTACTCTTCAATGTTTGCATCCATATTTCTCTACCTGAAACAATCTGCAGCTACTAGAAGCACTGAAGAATTAACACAGGGAAAGGGCCATGTTACTAATGCAGGCCAAAATGGACCAGAAAGTAAATCAACTCAAATCAAACATACAGGCAATCCTGCCTTAGGAACTAAGAGCACTGGCTATGGACACAATGCTCAAAAGCAGTGAGTGACAAGCATCCAGAAGCCATTATGAGGATGAAGAGCTACCAAACCCAGTCCAGAAATGAGCTACCACGGAATCTCTGACAGAAGAAAGTAATCCTTATCTCCTTGGCTATGTAAATATGAGGACTAAAGATCATCAGCAAAAAAACCAACTTGGCTCCTATACACGGCACTGGTTAAAACATTGGACTGATCTCTCTGGTTTGGGGGGCGCATAATTTTAAGTGGCTTTTAAAAGAGCTGAAGAAAGTGCAGAGGACTCTTCCTGAAGTGACTCAAAGGCTTTAGAAAATTACTCACTGTGCAAGAGTCAGGCTAGGCCCAAGTTGTGCAATACCACTGGACAGAGACAGCCCATTCCTGGTGCCAGCTGAGCCTGCTCCAGGACCAACTGGAGCTAATAAATGTGGCCACTCACACAGCAGGCTGGCGGTGCTACAGAGCTCCTGAGACCAGAGGTTGTATCTTTACACAGTGCTGCTCTGTACCATGGAGACACACCCTCAAATAACCCTGCCTTTTAAATCGTTAAAATAAAATAAAAAACCAAGAGAGACAGGGAAGGGGGGAAAGGCATTTCGTTTCCTATGTATGAGGGCTTTCATAGGAGGAAGCAAAGAGAAATATATATGGTTTCCCTGTCGTGTGGGGAAAAGCATGCGAATAAACTCATGACTGCAATTTGAAGTCAGAGAAGTTTCAAATAGAAATGAAGAACAATTTCAATCAGGAGAATGACCACTCAAGTGGCTTCTTTAAAAAAACAGTACTGGATTCTCCTTACAGAGGCTCATTGCCTTAGAAATATATATATATTTTTATTTTTTTTTCTTCAATGTTTATTTCTTAATCAATGCTTATTTCTTCTACTCTTGGCAAACAAGTGCCTTTACAATAAATAACTAAAATAACTAAATAAATAAATGACAGCTCTGCACCTGCAAATAATACACCATATTTCCCTTCATATGTTTCTACTCACGACTCTTCAAACTTGTTACTGACATTCTAAAGTATCCTCAAGATGGGAACAAGGTCTCTGCAATATGAACAAATATTTTCCTCTCATCTCAGGAGCAACCAAACCTTATCATCTTACCAGAGCAACTATTGGCACTGTTGCATCCTGATGGCATTTTTAAATTGGACAGCAGTGCAAGAGATAGTAAGACAAATGTATAGTTAAGTCTCTTCAGAGGTTGTATCCTCCTTAAAGCAAAGAGGAGAGAGTCCCACAGTTGTATTTCAAATTATGTCAGTGATGCCAGTGAAAATAAGATCAATTTAAAACAGAACTGTTCTAAGGGCAAACTGAACAAGTTACGTCTGAAATGGCATTGTTAAAATACCCAGCATATTCAGATATCAACCATGCAAATACTCACCAGTTTATGATGACAGTGGGAAAGTGCATCCAGTATTTCATCTACAACTCGATCAGACAGGAAAGAAGCCACTGTCAGCTTTACTTCACTGTGTGAGGATTAAAAGCAAGACAGAGAGAATTTTAATTCACACAGGAGAATTTTGTCTTTATTACAGTTTCAGCAGTACAATGATTACCCACAGTGCTGTCACTTTATTTTAAATAAAACATTAGAGGGTGTCAGGATACATGACTGCAGGCTTCAGAAATAAACTCATGAATCACACAGTAAACACAGGAGCCTCTGTACCATATTTAACCTGATTCAAACATTTTTCTAAGAGCTGAAGTGAAAACATCTGGCTAAGAGACATGAATAGAAACCACATGTGAAACTTGTGAAATGCAGTAAGGGACACCTCACCACTGAAGTCAGAGAAATTCAAAGCTCAGATGAATAGGACAGTGCTGCCTGTTTAAGAGTCCTAAACTGAACAATTATAATCCACTCACTCCCTCATCTCCTTTTTGTATTTGTCTGTCAGCTGAAGAGCAATGGTGCAATGCTGCTTCTTCAGTCTTTGCCATCACAACTTTGCTTCCTCGTTTCGCTCCCAGTAACCACTTTCTGCCTGAGGAACTTCATGTCAGCCATTCCCACTACAACGATGTACATGGAACATGAATACACCTCATAACTTCATACTGAGGAAATATGTAGCCTGAACTGTGCCATGGGGTCCCATCTTTGGCCACAGCACAAGAGGCTCAGGCTGTGGAGGGCAGCTGATTTCCAGCCTGACCTGCACATCAGCCTGACCTGCAGCCTGAAGCCCCACCTCTCCTGCCTCTATGGTTTCAAGGACAACTGCTTTGACTGACATTTGCCAACAAGTTAACACGAGTTTGGTTTTTTATGTGTGGGATGAGTTGCATTATATTAACAAAGCTCTTTTTATCTAGGCCTAGCACTACTGTTGCAGAAAGCCCAGGGAAAAAGGTAAGAAGCTCCTTGGAAAGGCAATGCAATCTGTAGGCAGATAGAACGGTGGCCAAGCCAGGGTGGGAAGAGAATGAGAGTGAAGGGGGTTCCCTCAGTTACCTACATATTAATTTCAAATAATATATGGCAGGAAGGGTGATAGGATGGCATCCTCACCCCACTGATAGTAATAGCTTCTAGTGGAAGGAGAAAGTGGCACTATTATTGTCTCAGTGTCGAGATATGTTTGATAGTGAAGAAAACTTACTCGTTGAACCATTTTAAACACTCTGAAGTCACAGCTAAAGTCTTTAACAGCTTTTCCTGCCAATTTTGCTGCAATCTGCAAAACCAGTTTCTAAGTCATACTGTTTTCTTCTTCTGAAAGATATTAGCATCACAATGCAAAATGACATGCTTTTCCATCAAGCAGAAAAGATTTCTTAGCCAAGTGATGGTAACTGCAAAGGTTTAAGTATAGGTCAACTACATTATACTGCATAAATATATTCTCTGATATATTTAATGAGAAAAAAAGAGGCAGTAAAAGGTCAGGCAAAAGCCTCCTTTTTTTAAAAACAGTGAACTAAGAAACCTTTAAGGTAACTGCTTGTGCTCCAGCATTGTGGTTTGAACATCCAAGTTTCCATTTTCTAGGTCTGTCTGCTGTGCACAGCCTTCACACAAACAAAAAGGTTTAAAGTGACTGCTACAGGATAAGACCAAGTGCAGCAACAGGCAAAGCATTGTTAATACTGAAAGCAAGTATGTGCAATTTCCTTCTATTACAGTAATTCAGTAATACCTGGGATCAACAGATCAAAAAAAGTATTCATCATGAAAACGTTGTGTACCATAAACCAAAACGCTTACTAAATAAAACAGAAATACATGCATCAAGTTAACATCTCTAGGGAGTCCAAAGATGTGAATCTTCTGAATTAAGTTCACTAGGACAATTTCCTGCTCTTTGAATGCCTTCATATGATTTCTTGTGAGTCACAAAAGCATTCCAAACATCTTGTGCTGCACAAACACATGGACGCACAACCAAAAATCCAAATTCTACAACCAATCTTGTTGGGTTAATCTCTTGAAATACCTAATTTTATTGAGGATATCAATTCCAGATTGTTCCAAGAGGACATTTTTCACAAAAGTACGTGGGATGGAAATCTTCTCAGTGCTAGCTTCTATCAGATCTTCACGGATGTGAGCTTTCTTCATTACATTTGGGCAAAGGTTTTCCGCTGCATCCACCATAGACTCAAGCAATGTCTGCAGAACAGTAAACAAAAGTTAACATCAAGTACTTAAATTTTCATTACCTGGATTTTTCACCGTATTATTCTGGTATATAGCACTATGACACTTTTGGACTTGTAATTTTTACAAGTTTTCTTCCTAATGTGAAATCCATTTTGCAATCCAATTGCAATAAAAAAGGCATTTGAGAAAACAACACTAAGGAGGAGCAACATATTTGTTTTGAAAGGAACCCACAACTGTACTTATTCTCCTTTTCAAATATGAAACATCTGAATCAACTATTTTTATCAATGCTCCAGACTTGCCAATCTGTAAGAGATATCAGTATAAGAAGCAAGGAAACTCATGAGAATTTGGCATACTGTACAAGGCTGGAATATACTCGCCAAATATTAAGTAGCAGCTACAATTTACAGTTGGCACAGAAACCTTCAGCATATAGATCTCATTTATACACATGGAAGCCCACAGTGAACCTTAGGTGCAGTGAAAAATTTTTACGCTTTTTTAATGACTGATTAAAAAGCCAAACTAGGACAGAAGAAAACCATACATGCTCCAGAAACAGGATTGCATAACCCTCTCAGCTTTCTTTCTTTCTTTTTTTTTTTTTTTTTTTTTTTTTTTTTTTTAATAAGGTCTCCTCTGTTCATGGTATAAAGTAAACTTCTTCCCTCTTAGACTTTCTCTTGCAAAAATCTTTCACATATATCTCAATGATATGAAGTTATGCTATGAAGCTTCTTTCAGTTGCATTACATTTATGTCCACTCTGTGCCTGTGAGAAAAGGTAATTCTGGTTTAAATCTTGTTCTTTCACCTACTAGTTTCTTTCTCAAACCCCATCTCACTACAATCCTCACTACAAAAATCCTCACTACAGGTGAAGGTGAGGACTCCCAGTCCCTCACAAAATCATTCATGTATGAACCTGTGTCACAAAAAAATGCAGAAAAGCCTGAATGTACACATGTAAGAATCAGGATGAGACACAGAAACACTACTAGCATGATGCACTACTGAAACATCCCTCCTTTAATGCTTTGATTTTTTTTTCTTCAAAAAGGTTAGGCAGGACCACAGAAGGTATAAAGAAATCATCTGCTCATCTGGAAAACTAAATTTTAAATTCACACTGGTTTATCTACATACTAATATATACCCTGTGTTTAGTAAAAGAGATTTATTTATAGACACAAAGTGGTAGTTTCTGATAAAACTAGAAATTGTTCTTTGTTCAAATTCTCTCCTATATCCACCTTATTCCATCTCTAGTCCCAGCAACTCAGGAAATCTATTTTAGGTACCTTCAGAAGGCTGTACAACCACCAGTTATTTTTCCACCAAATAACCTGTTCCAGACTTTGCAAGAGATCAAGGCTCATCAGTTCATCATCTGAAATAAAACCCTCTTTGCCCATTATCTGCACAAAATACTTAGAAAAAATCAGTAAGGAGATGGTTCTCTCCAAGAGCAGGACCCTCTGAATGTTAATGCTGTCCCACTGCTGCCGTGTAGCAACTGTGGGGTCTCCTCAGGCTCCAGTGCTTCCAAGGAAGCAATGAGAATAAAAACACTGTCCTTGGTTCATGCTTCAGTCTGTGTGCCAGGCCCATGTCCCCAGTTTTGAGTCCTCTAGACAAGTGAGGGAGAGCCCAGCTTACTGAAATGGGCCAAGCCATCTGCAGTAAGGCTGAAGTTTGAAAACCAAACAGAAAAACATACTTAATAATAATAATAATAATAATAATAATAATAATAATGATAAATATATTTATATAAAGAATAAACAAAACCATAGTTTCATTAAGGCTAGCTCTAACATAGGTGCTTCAAAATTGTACAAAAATAATGAATTGGGGCCCTTGAAAACTCTACTGATTTCTGTTCCTCCTCAGTCATGCACAGGTAGGTACTGTCAGGCTGAACTACCATAACTGGCATTTTCATATGTAGATACTGAGTAAGAAACAAAAATACCAGCGCTGCATAATAATTTCAATTATTTAATGCAGAGTCTTCCAGTCTGTAGCTCTTAAATGATTGGTTTTTAAATGTAGAATATCAAGGACAATACTCGATAAATGCACAATAATGCATGAAGCAGCCACAGCATACAGGGAAGTCTGATCTTAGAATCACAGAATGGTTTGGATTGGAAGGTACCTTAAAGTTTATCTGGTTCCAACTCCCCCCCCCTACATGGGCAGAGCCGCTTTTCACCAGATCAGGTTGCTCAAGGCCCCATCCAACCTGGCCTTGAACATCTCTGCAACATTTAATTTACAGATATAAGGGACAAATCCCGTTATAGCAAATGTGGAGCTTTTTTCCCCGCTCCCAAGCTCTCTGCATTTCAAGGACTCTTCCTACACTCTCCTTCAACCCCCAAGCACTGTGACACAATAAAGAGCTTTTCAAGCCCCTGTGGCCATAACCACACAAAGGATGAAGAACTTCAATAGTAGAGACAACTGAGCCAGGTAAACTACTAATGAGAATTTCAGACAAACACAGTTTTTGTATGGGATTTATTCACTGCTGCAACTGTGTAGTCTACTTTGACAAGTCACACTCAGCCTCCCAAGAGTTACTGATGGAACACAATCACAAAAACTATACAGACTTGCTATGTTGAATCACAATTACCATCTAAGCATGGCCTTTCAAACAAGATAATGTGAAGATATGCTGCTTGAAGGTGTCATGGGAAGTAGGAGAAAGACTAAAGACATTACCTAATAATTTCAAAATACTTTTTTTCTCAAAATAGTCAGAGAATATCTAATTTAAAAGTTAAATTGAGTTTGGATCTCTTTTTCTTAGGTGCACACAGCATAATCTTATCAGTGGTGGATTTCAGCTGTTGATTTCACATGACATCACATTCACAGAAACCCTTCCCCATCCCCTGTTTCCACCTCAGAACTTTTCAGTGATGGAAACTGACAGCTAACAACAGTGACTGTGGAGGGGCACACATTTTAGTCACAAGACCACAAGTGCCAGTCAGCAGGTATGCAGGAAGACAAGAACAAAGTCCTCCCCACAATTAATGTCTCATCATTCAGGAGAAACATATTGTGAGTAAAAGGAATGAAGAATGATGATAATGTAATAAAGGAAATTATTAATAAATAAAAAATTGACTGGGTGGTGAAGCCAACAAGTCCTTTGCATTAAGACAGAATTAAGGAGGAACACTCCTCACTTCAAGCACTCTTGCTCTTAAAAAGCAGCTTCCTTTTGCCAAAACATCATTTGTCTTGTGGATGATTTTCTCTTGGGCCTTTGCCACTGAATAAAGCATCTCCAGGTTCTTTGTGTTTACAGTGAAACCATCAGGAGAAAATAAATGCAAGAGCTTTGCTATAATTTCTCTTTTGGCCAACTTAACTTACTCCAAGACGTTGCTTTTCCTTATTTTAACTTCATCCTTCTCTTCCCTTCTTCAAGGGTAAAAAACCCCCCCATCGTATTTGCCTGAAGAGTGCTCATTGGCTTTACCCAATTTCCAAATGCTTCTTCCTAAAATCAGGCTCTGGCATAGTAGCTAAAAATCAAAATTCCGCTTACAGAGCAGAGGATGTTTTTTTTCCCCCCAAGGGTTACATAAAACCCTGTACTTCTGTGAGCTCCTTTATCTGTCTTCACAAATAATAAACTGCATATGATGTTTTGAATTGACCTAAACAACAGGATTTAAAAAAATAAATACTAATGCATGCTCAATATTTTCTCCTCTAAGCAAAGTACACCACCCACAGAACTTAACAGAAAACCTTCAGGTCTTGAGTGTAAAACTGGTGCCCTTCCAGTACCTGAAGAGACTTACAGGAAAGCTGGAGAGAGATTTTTTACACAGGCACATAGTAACAGGACAAGGGAGAAACACTTTCAAACTGGAAAAGGATAGACTTAGATTAGATATACTAAGATATTTTTCACTATGGAAGTATCAAGACATTGGAACGGGTTGCCCAGAGAAATTGCTGATGTTCCTCTTCCCTGGAAATGTTCAAGGCCAGGTTGGAGCAACATGTTCTAGTGGGAGGTGTCCCTGTCAATGGCAAGGGGGTTGGAATTAGATGATCTTCCAAGTCCCTTCCAACCCAAACCATTCAATGGCTTCCTTAAGTGCATGAGCCCTGCACAAAGGGCTGACCTGACCATTCCTATTTTAATAACAGCCTACAAGCTCCACTGGGAAGAATCTTGTGGATAAATCACCTTCATGTCTGCAGAAGTTTTAAAAAGTTATAAAGAAACTTCACCTTATTTCATATAATAGGGAAATGGAGGAAAATACTAAAATTCAGCACCATTTTCCTCCTCATTAACTTATTAATTAAAAAAAAATTATTAGTGTGGTGTTATAATTGATCTTCAATATATTCCCGCTGCATAAAGCAGCAGCATGCTGTTTCAATTGAAAGTTCAACTTTCATTTTCAGATTCTTTGGTAAAAATACAGCAAAATACAGGCAGGGTAGCGTAGTAGTTTCCACACAGACCCCAACAAGTTCCTAGAGTTTTCCAACCTTGACTTCTTCCTGGACTGATACTTTTGCACTTGCTGTATTGATGAGCCTTCTTCGTTTATTATGCAGTAAGGTCTAACATAACTGAAGGTAGAAGTTTCTGAGCAAGAGCTGGTTGAACACACAGGTGAGATTATCTGCAGTCAACAATCTCTGTTTCAAAAACTGATGTTTGGTGGGCAGCTTGTGAAAAGATTCCTGTAAAGCTGCCTGTACTAAGTCTAGGGGCACTCTCAGTACGTGCAACTAATCCAAACCACACAATTAAAGAGGAAGTTGTGCACCAGGTTCAAAAGTGGTCCCTGGGAAAAATAAAATCTGCAATGGAGTCTGCAGAAAAGCAGTTTTCACTCCAGTAGGATACTTTAACTAGTGAATACTTTTCTCCAGGATATGTGACATTTTTAGGGTGTGTGAGAGATGCCTTTATTAAGGGCTTAAGGAGTAACTGATAAGTATTCCCCTTCTAGAAGATAACATAACAAGCAGCATATATTCCTTCTGCTCACTGCAAGCACTAAAACAGCTTTTTTCATTCCAACCAGGCAAGTATCCAGATAATAAGGCACAAAGTTACAAGAAACTAATAGTGGAAAGATAGCTTATGTACAAATATATATAGAAGTAAAAAAAAGGAAAAAGGTTGTGGCACATTTGTGGTTAGCAATAGGAGGTTTCAGATTAAAAGAAACAGTATGCGAGAAATAATAATGCAAGAAGTAGTAACACATTTATCCACAGACCTTAAGTTGCTCATCAACAACCCTTGTGACTTCTCCAGCCATGGATTCAAGTGTCTCTTGAATTGGATTGGAAAGTGAACCATTTGCACCCGCCCAAGAGGCTCCACCGAGGTGATAGAGATTTGGTAAGAGCTGTAAGATAGCAAGAGTATCTTCAGAAAGCAGGCTTTTCTTCCAGTCGGGGCAAGCAGGAGAAAAACTCTCTGCTAATGAAATTTTATCCCAAAAAGAGAAAGCTCCAAGCACACACTGACCTGCTCTCAAGTGTTAGTTACCAGTCTGCTGGGAGACACTTACTGTTTTGGAGTTCTTAGCATCCCGCATAAGCCGTTCTGCAGATTTGACATCTTCCTGTACAGCCTCCACGCCACAGTTTCTTAAAGAGTTGAGATGATCTTGTACTTTTACACATATTCTGTCAATCATCTACTTGAACAGAAGAAATAGACAAGACAAATCATCAGAATGTTGGTCAAACACAAACTTAATTCAGTCCATGTAGCAAATCAATAGTAGCATAATGAGTTTTGTGGTGAAAACATAATATTATAAAAATGCATGATCAGAGCTTGGAGGTATATCACTGCTACTGCAGAAAAGCATTATATCACACAAAGACACCTAAACATTGAAAAAATAAATAACACTTTACCATTAAAAAGCATAACTGCTCTTGCATATTCCCCCACCCCGGCGACTTCCAGGCTAACTGCAAATAACCAACAGGTTATCCAGATCAAGTGTTGTTCTGTTTTTTTGGAGGAAGTTTAATGCTGAAAATCTTGTCAATATCTCTAACACTCAGGTCCAAAGGCCCCTGAATTGTTAAGAAGCTCTGTCACTCTGCACTCAACAAACATCAACAGAGATTTCTCCTGTCTAAGCAAAACCCAACCGCGGATGCTTATGGGGTATTCTTTCAAAGAGCTTATTTTCTTAGCTGCAAGAGAACTATAATTCCCAAAGCAGAAATTTCCATCAGATGTTTCACAGTAGGATAAACTGAGCTTAATTTGTATCTGCAACACAATTCATCCAGCACACTGCAAAATACAGAGCAGGTGGTATAGCTGTCTCCTTGCAAGACAAACCAGTGAGAATTCCTGACATACATTCAGTTTTGATTAAGATATATGAGGCTGAGAGGTATGATAGTAAAGTCTTTATTAGCCCACATAGAATTCATTAGAGCTGTCTATTTGACATTTTGAAGCAACATCGGAGTGCATGTGTCAAGACTATAAAGTCTAGAGTTGTAGCACCTTATATCATTAGCAATAAGAACTGAAATAATTTCACAGCATGCTCTTTTTCTGCTCCACATGACTCTTCCTCTTCAAAGGGTTTTGGGTGGTTTTTTTCTATAAGTACAAAATTAATTATTAGACAATGGAAAGTCTATTGGGACATCTGGACTGAAAAAAAATAATAATTACATTCTGGGAATATTAATGCAATTCCATCATACTAACTAGAGAATCTTTTCCCAGCTCTCTTTTAAAACTGTTTTAAAAATCCATCTTTACTGGTCACAATTTAATACAGAAATTAGTAATTTTATTCTACTTTAAAAAACCCAATAAATTACATTTACTGAAACCTGGTGTGTGTCATCATTGGAGAAAAGCACACCTAAACATAACAACCTATAAAAAGAGCTAAACTTAATTCATATGGAGATTACTAACACAGGAAAAAAGGTAGAATTGGAACAGAAAAGTTACTGAAATAAAGTGATACTTTATTATATGTGCCAATACATCTCCAAGTGCCATTTTCAACACCAAGAGGTTAGGTAACAATTTCAGGTTTTAGTAATAAAACTCCATTTTATTAAATTTTAATAATGCTGTTAGAAAAGGCCACTTGGAATCAAGATTCACCAAATGAAAATTAATGCAGAGAACAGAGAGAAATTTTATAGACCTAGCTGAAGATCAAAACAGGTATTTCTCTCCTGTTTGCTGGAGGCCCCTGTTAGCATGGGAACACAACTGGTGCATGTAAATAAATTTTAAGCAAAGGCCATAACAAGTTTTGTTCTGCTTACACTACCCTTGCTACCATGGTCTGCTGGAGCAGAAAGCAGCCCTGAAGAGTAATGGAAAGAAATGCACTGTAATAGAGAGAACCATGGAAAATGCTTGTAGTCCTCTCAAGGAAATAAAAAAAAAAAAACAAAACCAAAAAAAAAAAACCAAGTTGCATTTAGGAAACCTGGTAGTGCTTGTCAAAGCAGAAAAGCTTCCCAGCTTCAAGCAATATTTTGGGCTGCAGTAGACAAGAAGCCTTTTCAGCCGTCCAGACTATGAAGTGCCAAGAAGATTTGTGCCTTCCTTTGCTCCCTCCCTCTAAGTAAACATTCCTATGCTCACCCACAGTTCTGAAGGTGTAAGGTGTATGATGACTTGCTCCCTAAGGCTTCTTGCTCTGGTGTTACCTAAGGGCATGTTTACATGGTTGCTCAGTGCTAGGCAGAGAGACCCAAACACTCAGTCACCAGAACTGGCACAGCTTCATGACCATGCTTGTCACACTGATGGAAGCCTGCTGAAAAGTAGGACTCCTGAGCATGAGTGAACTGAACTGTTCCTGGTTCCAACAGTGTTTCACTCAGAAATAGCATGGGTCTTTCTCTACACTGTTCTATTACACGTTAAGACCTCCCTCTCACACCAGCTCTTTTGGGTTTTTTTTTCTTCCCAAAAATATCATCATAGATAATTACTATTTCTTGGGAAACGAAGTATCGCTCACAAGGCACATCTTGCTTTAAGCTGTTCTGACAGAATAAGAGAAAACTCTGTCCTCAGGCAGACTTTGGACACTGGGAATTATCAGTAAGGAGCAAGTTCTCACCTGCTGAGTGGTGCTGGTGACAATGCCCTGCTGCAGCCGGTACGCCTGCTCCTGGAGGTACTTTCTGGTCTCGTGATTACGAAGCAAGTAGTTTTCTATCTAAAAAAACAAAGCCAGATTAGGGAACTGATTTGACCCTCCATATTGTAACTTGCTTACAATTTTGCTGCTGTATCTGAAAGGCGGTTTTTCCTCTCAGTCCCCTGTGAGTATTTACTTATTATCTGCAAACCTGTATTCCGTGTGTCTCAATGCTTAAAAATCACATTGGCCAATGTTAACTCACTTGACTAGTGAAACATCATTAAACACTGTGCTTTTGCCAGTGTTTTCTGAAGTACTCTTCGACTTCGAACAATTTAATAAGTTACACTGACAAGGGAGCAGATATTTAAAGGGACTCTTTACACCAAGTGTCATTGTAGAGACCACGATGACACAGGATAGTTGACAGACTTCTTTTAAATGCGTTCAGCCTGCTGCAGACACAGATTTTAACAGCAGTATGGTCTGGAGAGAAGATAAAGTATCTAAAAGTGCCTAATTGATACAGGAGCCTCAGCTTAAAAGTTACTTAAGGCTAAGCGGTACATAAGTGGTCTTCAAAAACAAGTGATTTGTACCCACAGCTGCTGGTGACAGCCTATCATGATTGTCACCAGCAGTAAACACCTATCATCAGCCAGCTTAAGGGCAGAGAGTGACCCCCTAGCCTGGCTCTACAAAACTCAGTCAAGTCAAAAAACCCTCCCACTAAACTGCTCAAACTTTATCAAAGGTGATGGATCCAGCCTGAAAGGAAGAAAGGGGAAGGCCATGCGTGGGGTGGCCAGCAGGTTGTGAAGCAGAGACTAACAGGGACTGACCATCACCTCTAAACCTGCACAAGCAACAAGAACTGGAACAGTCTTACTATGCCTCACAGCAGTGCAGCTTCTCCAGTTTGCCCACACTGCAAGTAAAGTACGCTGCAGAGATACAGGAGGTCAGGTATTACCTGGTCCATCTGGTGCTGGACGAGGGCCAGATGCACTCTAACTGTACTCAAACTATGGTGTGCTGAAGCTTAACCCTCTTGAGACATCTTAGTTCAGGTGTCCCTGCATCAGGCATAACAGCTCAGTCCATGCTGGAAGGCATTTCTGCAGGCATGGAATTAGCTGTGTGCTTAGCACTGATCCAGAGACTGTTACCTTCTTCTGGAGATAACTTCCTCACCTTGCGTAAAGAAAGCCTGAACCACACACGTTAAAACTCAGGGCCAAGCAGTTTTAAGCAACTTTGAAATAAATTTTTAAAAAATGCACTTTGAACTTAATGCCTAATCAACATGCAGAATTTAAGGCCCTGTGACAAGAAGTTTTGTGGTATTTTTTTCAGAAAGGCACCTATCATTCTAGATATGAACCCATCTACAATTACATTAAACGAGAAGTAAGAATTATGTTCATTCCCCATGATTCAGATTTTTTAAAGCAGAATTTAGATAATTTTCATGCATCAAAAAAAAAGGCACTAATTACCAGTCCCGTTCCCAGTGAGAATCACTTTATTGACAATTTCTTTACTAATAAGGCTCACAGAAATTTACTTTTTAATCATAGTCATCTGTAAGAACTATTTACAAGGTTTTTATGACCTTACTCTGGCTGAATAAAAGCTACTCACTAATGAGATATGATTTGTATGCTTTCTGATTGAGCAGGAGGATCATTTGGAGCTCACAAGATTTACTTTATTAAAAGTCAGCTGGGAATTTTATAACTCATGCAAGTGGAACAGCTACAGATACTGTCAACACCTCTTCATCCAGAAGAACATGTTGCTGCAGTTGCTTATTTAGAGCAACACGGTGTGCAAATTTTATATGTACAATATAAAACACAGGCAGTAAATGTTTTTATCCTCCCTCAAATTAGAGGGTATCCTTTGTCTTGTACAGTGCTGCACTTTTTATGCCAAAATAAAAAACGTGTACCAACAATTCTACATACATGGAAATATGCACCAGCACATATGTAACAAACGTGCCACTTTCTAACTTTCCCTTGCATAGTTAGGCATACAGCAATATAAGATCCAGCTTCCACTCATTTAACCCTGAATTTCTGATACCACACAACCACATTCCATCACCCTTTGCTCCAAGCACTCTTTGGAATAATCAAACCTTACGTGCTCCTGCAGCACTTGATTACCATGTATATATCCATACAAATCAAACAACCAATGAATCTGACCTAGAATTCTTACTCAGCCAAGCATGACATCACAGCCACTTAAAATTATTACTATATTTTAAAAGGTTTTATTTCTGTATACAAGCAGTAAATGCAATACCTTTTGCAGTGCTTCTTCTGTTTTCTCAGGGTTTGTTTTGAGTGCTTGGGAAGCATCATTCATTGGTATAGGCATGAATCTCAAAGTATAATTCCTAAAGAAAAAACATTTTTTAAAAATAGTAAAAGTTAAGCTAATTAGTTTATCTCTTGAATAGAATAGAAAGGAGAAGATGCATCTAGGTTGCCCACAGAAGGCACTAAGAATGTATTTTCCACATTTGCAAATGGACTAACTGGAGGCATTAATGTTCCTTTTTTGCTGTGAATTCTTCTTTGCCACAAGACAGAGGTGGAGATTTTAAAAAGCACAAAATGCAGTTCAGTGGCCAATGCCCAGCAGCTGTCAATTAAAGGCCTGGCTGTCCTCTGCACCCTCCCATCCAGGGATGAATTACTTTTTCCTGTATCAAAAAAGAAAAGTGCCTGGTGGCTATTCTGCCTGATCTAAATCTAAATGGAAAATTTCAGTAACAGATAAATGGCTGCTAAGAGACTAAAGTTTTGAAAATCTAGCATTTAATAACTTCTTGTTTATAGAAAGATTTGAAGACATTTGCTGAATTTTTAATAACAGCTGACAAAACAAACACAGGACATCCACATCGCCTTATGCAAACAATTGATCCCTGCATTTTATTTATTTGCAAAATATTTATGTAGCTTTGTCCATCAGCTGTGACACAAGAATAAAGACATAGTTTTTGTCTTGACTCAGAATTGTACTTAAACTTTGAGAAAATAACTTAGCTCACATGACACAATTAAAAATAAAACAATATATGCAGTGTGTATATGTGGGTGTCCACACACCTTCAGATTTGAATAAATGAAAGGAAAAAGAGCAGGAATTTCTAAAAAACCAGGAAAGGAAATAATTCTGCCTATTTTCAATTTCAATTAAACTTAATTTCCTGCAAACATCTCTTCCTTCTCCTTCTTCTGCAAAGGACCAACTAACTGCTCCTATCCCACTCAAAGCTTCCTAAATACAGTTGGAAAACTCTGGTTTTGATCACTTCAAAGTTGAAAAATTGTCCAACTGTGTCCAACTGCCTGCTGCATCAGGGCCAGAAAACTAACTTTTCTTTCTAGTTTTCTTATCTTTCAATAGTACTGTGCCTGCTCTACAGACCCCATTATGTGCCCGTGTGCAATACTAAACTGTTAGTTTAGTACTAAACAATAATTAATACTAAACAATAATTGACTGTCCACCAGTACAGGGACAATTTTTAAATTTCAAAGACACTGAGCTCAAAGACAGAGAGAATAACTAAAGAACTTTCTGATTGTCTGACTGCTACCTGGCAGGTGGGGTATTTATTTAGCTAAAAAGAAACAATGGTAGAATTCCAAGAATCTCTGCAGCTGTTTGACATTTAATGCATCTCATTCATGGAAATCTATAATTGCCAGCTCTTGTGACAGTGATTATATGCTAAACTGAATTTAGTCAAAGGCTTAGTGCACCCTCCCTCACACACACACACACACACACACAGATGAAAGGGGGGGGGGGAAATGAAAGGAAAGGGGACATCCCATGGGCACAGAATTTTGAAAGACCACTACCCTAAGGAAGGCATTGGTATTTGGTTTCCTTCCTTCCAGACAGAACTGTATTGGAATGATACTTTATTTTCATCTAAGAATTAACCAGCTCTAAAGGGGAAAAAAAAATGAAAAATTTAAAGCTTGCTTTTCAACTTTGATCATCAGAGAAACATTTATCTTCACGCTTCAATTTTTCTCTGTCTTCTTTGAAGTCTAAACTGTTCTCCCATTCTTCTTTTTATTAACGCTCGATTTGTCTTTTGTAAAGGAGTACATTTCTCTACAAACTCAATAACCAGCAATTTCATAACATATTAATACTCTCAGTAAAATACTTGTATTTAAAGGATGTTACATTTCAGAGAGGTGCTTAGAGACTGCAAAGGATGTCTCAAAAGCCTCCTGTCTCTCCCTTTATATACAGCATTTTCCTCATTTCATCATGTGCTCTTTCCTTCGTAGTAACTTCTGCTCCATTCATGACATATAGCCTTTGCTGCAAAGCAATGATTTTATTGCTTAGTTTTTTGTTTTTTTTTTAAAAAAGGAATAAGACCATCTGTTCTGCAAGCTTGGGTATGTGAATTTCATGTCACTGCACATGTCTTTAACAAGCCCCAGTTTTTCCCCTGAGATTCTAGAGCCTGCACTATTTCTTTAAGTCTGTCCACACACACAGACACACACACAAAAAAAAATCTAGAAATATATATGCTGTACAGTTACCCAACAGAGTGGGCTCTAGGCTGCAAAGCCCACAAGCACATGCTTACTTTCCTATCAAAATTATTGGGCTACAACCCCCCTGCTTAGCAGCCAGGCTTATCAGGTTGCCCACTGTTCCCAAATGCTCTCCTGAAGTGACACCTGTACGGGACTCTACAGAAGAAGCTGTCACATTGGGTGACTCTGCCAATAGCTAAGCTTCTGGAATTCCTTTTGCAGGAACATTTTCACACAAACTGAAGCAGATGAAGCAAAGCTTGGAGGAGTAGAAATTCTTCAGGTTACTTCAGCCTGTTTACGTCTGCTACAATCCTGCCCAATTCTCCTCAGCCTTCTCATCACACAGTAACACCCGAGCTTTGTCTTTTTTTATGGTTTACTATATGAATATTTTCCTTAAGAACAAAATCAGAACACAACAAACAAGACACATACTCCTAACCTTCTTCAGTGTATTTCATTCCATTTTGAGCAACGATCCTTTCCTACAGAATATTGATGGGTTTGTATATTTTTAGGAAACGTATGGTGCAGGATGTTCTCAATATGTCTTTGAGATGGGCTGTTTAAAGGTTAATTGTTTTCAGCCAATATTGAGAGTCCGTGCCTTGTAGTGTAGACCTTTGTTGCTTGTGGCTTAGTTTGTGATATTGTCAATGGTTTTAACAATTTTAAAATGTTAGGAGACATAAAATATCCCCAGCTTCCAAGCTAAATAAATGAGATGTTGCCTCAACAAAGTGCAATTTCACAGCACTATCAGTAGCATTTCTTTTTTTACTGCTTAGATGATTTGCTTTTTCCTTAGGATTTCCTCCTCCTTTCTGTTTACTTATCCAAGCACTTCAGAACAGAAAAGTAAAGTTGAGGCTAACCAGAAAATAAGTGTATTTTCATTTCTACCAGACTTTCTCATAAATGTACATGCTACTGCTCTCTAAAAGAGAAATGCCTGCAAGCTGACAAGTAACCCTTGCAAGTTATTATTCACTACTGTCACTGAAATCACTCCAAGATGATTTGCTTAATTATACACCATTCATATAATTCCCCCATCAGTGCAACTGAATTAATTTTGAAACCAAGTACACAAAATGCAATGGTTTCGTAAAACAAATGACTTTATAAGGTTTAGCCTCATGATGCCTTCAAGGATTAAAATGCTTCCCTAAATAGTCACACGGGTTTGCAAGACTGCTTGTCTAGACACCTGTGATTGTGTGTTATCTTCACCTTCTACAGAGAGCCTTTGCTCCTCTCTGAGGGATTTAATGACCTGAAACAACTGCAACTGCTGCTTAATTTAAATCTGTAATTTTTCTCTCTTAAGAAAAGTAATAATAACACATAAAGAAATGTGATGGAGATGGAGAGAGATGAAAGTCATTTAGCATCTATCACTGGTAATGGCTGCAGCTGTGAGTAAGCTCAGGGAAGGAAAATGACCCAGACTATAGTGATTATGATGAACAGTTGCAGTTCCTGAGACCATCACTACTATTTCCATCTTGCTGGGGGAAAGAAAAAAAAGTCAGACCATAAAGTATGCTGCAGTAATTTTCTCTTGCTACATATAGCTTCATTCATGGACTACAACAGAATTTCTGTATGCTATCAACACAAAGAAAAGGGAAAATATTTTTTAAATTCAGAATTTTAATGTTAACAGGAGAACTCGATGATCTTAATGCTGATAAGGGCATGAACAAAAGAGCCAGAGATCTTTTTCCCACCATTTCTATGGATGTCCAGTCATACATTTTTCTTTACACTGAAAACCCTCATGCTTAAAACTTAGATCACTCAGAATCTTAAAATCACATTGACTGCAGTGAAAACTGAAGCTGCTGAGACCGCTCAGGACCTAAATTTTTGGCCTCTTCCTCAGTTATTCCATTGTTTGAGAACTTACTTTTCCAGTGCCACAGCTATGTCCTGGAAGCCCTGCGCAGTGATGTTGTTCTTGTCCCATATTACAGTTCTGAGACGTGGGAGGGAAAAGAAATGAAAAAAAAAAAAGAAAAAAGAAAAAAAAAGTTATCAAGAACCATTGAATAAATCCATATTGACACTTAGCATATTGAAATCACACAGCACTTTGTGTTCAAAACTATATAGTGGAAGGCAAGCTTTAAAAACCTTTTGTTTTTAACCTGTCTTTAGTTATATGCTAAAACCCTGAAGCAACAGAAGTTGGGGACAAAGATACTATAAAATTCTGTTTCCCTTTCTTTAAAGGGGACTGTACTATACTTTCCATTGTTAACATAAAACCGTAACGTTTCTAAAATACAGTTAATAGAAAGATTTGGAGATAAAAATTCCAGCTTTTTTCCAGAAATAGAACTAAAAATGAAATTCAAATGTCTGTTTTGCACGGTCACAGTGAAAGCCAAGAAAATTGCAGCAAATGATCAATCATTGCTCTAAACAGGCTATATGGGTAGAGTTACAGGAAAAGGTATTAAAAAAATTCATGCCAACTGGTGGTCAAACTTTGCAGGTATATATACACTACTGTATACACCTGTACTAGCTCATCACACAGTTCCTATAATTCCAAGTGCAACATAACTAGCTGTCAGTATAAGCTGTTGGGTTAGGGGCATAAATTACAGCTCTTCTGAATACACAACAGTGATAGGAGTGATCAAGCCTTCCCCCTCCTCCTCCAATTTAGACCACTCAAGCAGACTGCCTGGCAATTTGCAAACACATGTTCCAAGATCTCATTAGTAGTCAAAAGAGACAGTCAAGCAGATAAATCTTGCTTGTGCAAGAGCACTAGTTCTAGCTGTTCTTCAAAATAAAGGCACTAACCCAAAGATTTATGATGTTAAAGGAAGAAAAAAAAAAAAAAAAGATAGATTACAGAGCTTCACAGGTATTAACACACCCTTCTGGTGTTGCAGAATTATCCCTTTGTTTTTCAGATGGAAGTGAGAAAGAGAGAGTCTACACCCTCTCCATAAGATCAGATACACTTAGGGTCAAATCTTGAATATTTTTGTCATTGGAAAGTGTGTTTGTAATTCTACCCAGATGCGATTTTACAACCTTTTAAGCAAAGCCAGTTGCCATTGCATTATTCAGTTTGTAACCATACCACAGACTGTGGTGACATTATGTCAAGTGTGACATTCAGTATACTGTGGACTACAGTGTTTGCCATCCTGAAAGCCTCCAAGGGTTTATTTCTTCAGGTGCTGTGGTCGTTTCAGGTTAATACACTCAATAAACCTAAACTACCCTCCAGTGTTTTCTTGACATTTTCATGTCAGTTCAATGTTCAGTCAGGGCACAGCAACTGGATCCCTGCTTCTGAACAAAATTGTCAGGACTGTTCTGAGGAATTTCTTATCCTACAGGGACAAATGCTTGGAGAGCAAGCACCAAGTGGTCTCCTCACACAGACAACACACTGAGGAAGGTCCATCTGCACAGTCTGACAAGAAAAGTGAGGAATAGCTTTCCTGATGATAATGACATATTTAGAGGTCCCCATCCAAACTCACGATGATTGAAGGTTTTAACTGTTTGCTAATTACATGCTGGATAGAAAAAAGTGATAGTCTCAGGCCACCAGTGCCAGACACATGCTAAAAAGCAGTGAAATTGTCAGGTAGATGAAGCTGCAGAGAGGAGATGCCAAGGTCCTTCAGCACTGTAGGCAGGAGGGAGTGGAAGAAGGGGTGGCCCATGTTGCCAACCATTCTGACTTCCACATGCTCTTAGTTCTCCTACAAACTCATTCTCCAGAAGACAAGGAGTAATTTACTTTAGTTTCCCACCTAAGTACCAGAATTTTCTCTACTGGAAAGTCCTCCACTAGAAACGAGTGAGCAGAACAGAAGAGCGTGGCTAAGCAGTGGGAAAGGGTTCCCAGAGACATCATGGAATTCCTGTACTTGGAAATCTTCAAAACCAAGACATGGCCCAGAGCAACTTCATATGCCTTTAAAACTGGTGGTAAAATTATGGCCCAATTTTGAGAAGGACATTGGATTGGATGACATCCAAAGGTCTATAGCAAGTTAACTTTTTTTTCTACTCTTAAGACATTTAAAGCTCCCTTGTTTCAACAAAAGCCTTTCTGTTTAAAAATAGAAAATGTAATTTATTGGAAATGTTTTTGCAGAGACAATTTGATTCTCGTGGAATTTTTGGTTGGTTGGTTTTTTGCTTTGTTTTGCTAAGTATTATTAAGCCATTTTATCTTTTACTGCAAATACATTTCCCTTACCTGAGCTTGGTATTTATCTGTAGGGCTTTTGCCAGCATCTTTGCTCCCATATCTCCCATGGCATTTCCGCTAATATCCACTTTTGTAAGAGAAGTATTGCTGCCCAAGGCATTAATAATGATGGTGACCTCTGTCTTCAGCTTGGAATCTGCAAGGGACAATGACTGCAGAGGCTGTGGAGCACAGAAAAGGCATTGGTAAGAGCGATTCATAACGCACTCGCTCCTTAAACATCAACCAAAAGAATTTTCAAGTTTCCCAAATTCTTGGAGAAAACAGTAAGCATAAAAAGAGGTACTTCTGGTTTTGTTGTAGACCCTACAACATTTGATAAATTGGGAATCAGCAACTTAGAGCACAGGTATCAAACACATACACACACAAAGGTGCAACACCCTGAAATTTATTTTTTTTTAAGTGACACTGTCTCCAGTTTCCACCTGAAAAGAGGCAAGATAGCAACAACCAGCTCCACAAGACAAGCAGCATGCTTCCCTGTCACTGTGAAATAAAAACATCTGGTATTTGCCTCCTCTCCTCCAGGCTGCAAGATTTATCCAATGAAAAATTAAAATCTTTTACATTGTTAAAACAAAACCAGTTCCTTTTAACTGTTTTATTCTTCTTACTTCAACTATGGGAGTGATTTTGGGTCTCTGTTCCCTCAACTAAGGGCATGGACATTTGAGAGGAAAAAGAAAAGTAGCAGGTCTGAAATTAAAAACAGTAAGAAGAGCACCTATTAATATGAGTAACCCAATGGGTATTATTGACCGTGGTGTTCTGACACCTGCACTTGCAATTATCTTCATGTAACTTCTTTTCTATATATGCTAAGCTGAAACTACTTTGTCTTATGCAAGTCACACTCTTACATCTTAAGAAAATCTCTTTTAAAAATGCCTGTATTCCCTCCATTCTCAGTGTTCCAACACTCAGTGGCCAGAGCTCAAGAACTACAGCTTATCCATTGCCATCATGCCTTGCAATGCTGTGACAGCTGATAAAATTGTAATTTGTCTTTGCTGATGTCCAGTAACTCCCCAAAACACTCCTCTTTCATTCAGAAAGAGTGCCTTGTCACTGTACACCTACTTAGGAATGTATTGGAGGATGAATTTTAGGAGCCTAAGATCCTAAGCCTAAGATCCAAATTGGCAGTATGGAAAAATCAACAACTTGTATTCATGAAGCATGGCACCTACGTTAGATGCCCAAAGCTTAGATTAATATAAATAAACCAACTGAACTGTGCACACCTTCCAAGGTCCAAGGTGTTTACACAGTAGCTGCTATACACTGGGACTCTGTAAATCCAGTGGTGCCTGGAGGCTGGTGATAACCAAAAAGCTTGCAACAACAGGAAATGCACTTATAAATCAGGAAATGCATAAAAATTTGGAGGCACAGCAGGTTTATAATTAAAAAGTCTAACAGTAATACAAGCCACATGCTGGTTTTATTTTAAATGGAAGTTATTAAATTGCTATGTTAATGCCCTTAATCTGTCTGTGTTTCCCCGTTTATATTACATTATGTACCCTAAAGAATATTAGCATTGCATTAGAATGGCATTTAGAGCTCTTGGCACAACTTTGAGAAGACCTCCTGTGATAGATTCACAGAGAAGCAGTATTGTGCAGCACTTGGACAGAAATTGCCAGGAAACTTGTGAAACTGAAGTGTCTTCTGTTTCTCATGTGTCACTTCAGAAGGAGTCAGTCAAATACCTTAGCTGGAAGTACTCCTTCCTGCACACCAATTTTTTAAAACCTCAAATATTCTCCCAGGAAAGGATTTGTTTTGGATTCCATTCCAATTCTCTGACAAAACAGTACATGACTTAAAATGCTTTTGTTCTGTGTTCTGCAAGGATTGACATCTATACGTCATTCCTACCTTATAGGTAATAAGATTCCAGCACATTAAAGAATGTCTATTCTAGCAGTGCCTTTGAAGGGGATGCACAACTAGTTTTCTTGCACAGCTACCCTTATCATTTACTCAGTGAGCAAGAAACAAAAGCAACAATCAGAATGTAACTGATGGGTTAAACATACAGGCTGTAAAATACACATTAAATTATCTGACCATTGCATTAAAAAAACTCAAGCATACATCAAATAACAAAACCCACCACCACAACCAGGGGCAATACTCTACATAGGCTAGAATACATTTGCTTCTAACAACTTGATAGTTATAGCTGGGTATCAGAAAACAGAGGTCATAAAAACACTTCAGTGTTCCTGCTGCAGAAAACAAGATACTCTGTCAACACAGTGAAGAAGTCTTAACACAATCTTATTAAGGAAGAGGAATTAAAAACCAGAATTATAAATGATTTAGTTGAATTAATTGATTTTGTCATACTCCTGCTGCAAAATATTTAAGAATTAAATCAAGTTAAATCTCTTCTCCTACAAACAAAAATGCTGTAAAAGCCCTCAAAAGTCCAATGCAACCAATGCTGAATTAAGAACTAAACCCACTCAGCACTGTAGCAATTCTCTGCAGGACTGACTACCTCTCTCAGTAGTGCTATGCTATACCTGCAGTGTAACATCTATTTTTGTAAGATGAGAAGAAACAGCACAGTAAGTTTGCAGCTTTCTGCAATACCATAAATATTGTTATATCCTGCACAGGACTGCAAAATCTAAATATTACATTCTTGTCTATATTAAACACCTGGGAAATTTTACTGTTTGTGTTACAAATACTGCTTTTAAATTGTGTAGAATTACATTTGCATCTAGTAGTATTTTTTACAGCCGTGAAACCAAGCTATGGATTGTGTAAATAATTTTACTCATGACTCATACTACACAGCAACAAATCTATTTAAAGTGTGTATAAATATATGAAGAAGCTTTTGGCAGATTACTATTTTAGATTAAGGCTTCTTGCTTCAGGTTTCCATGCATGGTTCCCGAAGTGTATGAGCCTGCAGGCAATACAGATCAAGAAGGAGGCTCTGGGCAACATCATACCCTGGTCTCTCCAGTCTCATCCTTTCTTATGTCCTGTGGCAGTAAATACATAGTCATGACAGCACAAAGACCACCCTACTTAGGATTCAAAACCAAACCAGCATAACCAGAAACTTAAAATAATTTTCTAAGCATTGTACTATCTCAGTGTAAAGACCATTCAGCTGTCAGCAAAAAATGTTTTTCCCATGGTGCTACTACAGAGTCTACGTCCTGAACCCTTGAGCTGCTAGGAGATGCTTCAGATTGATTCTAGCATTTGGTGAAACAGACACAAACAAGATTCCTTCACTGAAGAGGATTAACAAGAGAGAAAACAGCTGAGAGAAGAGACAGGCTCCCACCAACAGAATCACATGCTTTATCCCAAAGGTTAATGCATGACATAAAGGAAAAACAGTTATTTCAAGTATCTAAATAAAGTAGCTACTTGGTGGGTTATTACATTGTAAGACTGAAAACAGGATGAGAGTGCACAGTGTGTTCAGTAGGTTAGCTCAGGAAAGACAAGGTGAACCAGAATTACAGGTGAACATCTGGCCACTGGATTGTGGCAAAGGCAGAAAGGTGGCCAGTGGCTGTCACTGCCTATGTGCTGGAAAGAAAAGGAGAACAAGAATTGAAGCTGATGATGCCAAGGCAGGTAGAGGTGTGAGAATTATACATCCAGAATTTAGCAACTAGATTTTCTCTGTCCTGGAATCTTCAAAAACAGAAGCCAGATAAGACAGACAGAAGGTTGTAACACTGACAGACAGTAAGATGAAAGTTGCAATGCTTATTCCTGTGAACAAATAATATTGAACAGGATAGTAATATAAATAGAAGATAAACCACAACAGTGTGTTTGAGAAGATGGTTTGGATACTGAAAGATGTAGGGAGTGCACTGAAGAGATGTTTTAGGATATGCCTGAGTGGGAAGAAAATTTGACCTGAAACAGAGCACCGAGATGAAGGAAATTAAAAAAATACTAAATCACATTTACTTGTGATTCATGTGGTTTGACATAACAGTCTTCAGGATAGCTGTGAAAGATTAAGCATGAAACACAGGGCATGACAGACAAATGGTCAAAGACAAAAAGCAGGTGCTACCAGATTAAATTATACCACCCCCCAGCATGGAGTCAACAGGACAAAATGATTAGGGGAAGACAGCCCTGCACCATTTCCTTTAGAGACAGAGTAGAAGGAGGTAGGTGATCACACACTGCAAAATGAAGAGGCTGGTTTGGTACAAGTAGTAATACAGAGATCTACCACTGCAGTTCTTAAGCACCGTCCTCCCTCTTGTGCAAACAAGGACTCACTGCTTTCCTTACAGGTTTTAACTCAAGTAGATTCAGCTCTGGTATCCACATGCAGCACCTCACTGTGTCACACCAACATCCCATGTTTCAAAGAACCAAGTGAGAAGGTAGGCAAAGAATCAAGAAACATAACACTACCACTTATGTCCATTAAGGGGACAAAGGAAGGACAGAGAGATAGTTTGACAAATCAGTTCAAATACAATTAAGTAGTGAGAAAAGATGAACACAGAATATAGATCTAATGACCTTGTATTGAAAGAGACATCAGAGATCTTGTTTAAAATTGCTCCATTGAATTGCAGGGTGCAGACACAGATAAGAGGAGAAAATAAGAAGGCAGTTTGGTGTGGAAACTGTAAACTTGGAGGTGAAACAATAAGGACAACAGGAACAGCAGGTGCTTAGACAGCTGAAGTCTACACTCAGCTATTTCTGGAGAATGTGGAAAGCAGAACTTGTTTGTTACTTCTATGGGGGATGAAGGAGAAAGAAATGACTAAGAATAGATGAATATAGATTGACAAACACAAGAGTAACAAACCACCTTAAGACTCCCTTACAGCCAGAACTAGTAAGGCAAGAACACAAACCCAATCACAAAAGTCTTCCAAAATCAGGAGAGAGGCTGGCACTGAAGAAAGTGGGCATGGATCACAGCAAGGCACTCTGAAAGGGCTTTATGAAATTGCTCCTGGGATTAATGTAATGTAAGTAAAGAGCAGCATAGTGAACAGTTTCACATCTTTCAAAGGAGAAATTTTGAGGAGATGACTTTACATTTTGTCAAGTGAAAAAAAAAAAAAGGCTAACACTCAAGAGCAGCTGTCATGAAATAGTGCATTCTAATAATATAAAACATGAAAAATTTAAAAATCTCTTATTAAAGGAGTATCACCACCCAGAGAACACTGCCCTTATAATCTCCTATCAAGACAATAATTTTGAAAACTTGTGCCTACAGGGCTGTATATCTTAGACCTAAAGCAACTAGGTTAAGCACATCCAACTATTTAGAATGAATATTTTTCAACAAACACAGATCCTAAAAATATCGTAGGAAGCGCTGACCTACATGGCACACATAATCCAAATCACTATTTGAAAGAATAATGGCTTATATTTTTATATTATTTTAAAATAATAACCCTTTTAAAATGCAAATTTACAGTGAAGAACATCATCAGAAATAGGTATTGAGAGTACAAATACACACAATGATAGAAGGCAAAAAGATACTCACTGAATCCTCATCTTGAATCATCTGAACTAAATTATCGAGTACTGGAGTGAGATTTCTGAGGGAATAAAAGTTAGGAAGAAGTTGAAATCAGCAGGTTCTCTTCATCCATTCTTTTGTTATTTATAAGAAAGAAAAGCCTTACTTGGATTTCATGTTGTTAAAGTTTTTGCCTAACGCCAAGTGTCTTATCGATCGGTTTTTACTAAGCCAGACTACAAGGGTTGAGAGGTCAGATTCTAGGCCTGTAAAGAATCAGATTAGATTAAGAATTAAAACACATCTTCACAAAAGACTCTGAAAGGGTCCAATTATTAATGCTATAGTAATTCAAATAACTATACCAGTGTACTGCTTTCTATGAGCTCTAGACAAATTTTCACTCTTTTTTTTTTAAAAAGCCTTTATCTTTTTCTTGCCCTGGTTTTCTACAAGAATGAATACTTTCTCTAAAATGAGCCCTTTATATCTCCATCCTAATCAGCTATTGAAAGCACCTCTCAAAAACACAGAAGAGAAACTCAGTCCCTTATGTGTAGCACAGCCACCCAAGGGTTTGTCAGGCAGATTGCCTCACATTGTAAGGAAGAGTTTAAATTTTCTTTGAGAATTTTGAGACCTCCTAATCTAGTCTATTTGGACTTATTAGAACTGTGTACCAACAAGGTCTCAAAGCCTTCAGTTGCAGAAACATAACGGGATATAAAATAAAATTACCTGAAAAACAAGACAATTTTTATTCTACTCCTAAGAAAAATAACTTGCTGTAGTTTTGTATTCCTGAACTGTAGTGTATTTGAAGAATCTCCTAGTTAGATTATGATGACTTGGGGTGCAGATTTGCAGGTCAATTTACATGTCAATTACTTATAACAATCAATCTATTGGAGCCTGATCCAATATCTCCCAAAGCTTTCCACTTCCCAATCTATTCCACCTTTCTCAGGCATTCAGCTGTACTGAGAATGTCTTTCTCAAATACTTCCACATTTGGCTGTCAAAGGGGCAAACACAGCAGGTGAGTTCTTCCATTTTGTACCTCTACAACTTGAGTTTGGAAGGTGAGCAGCCAGCAGCTGTTCCCAGCTCAAATGCACAGAGCCTCCAAAGCAGGAATAGTCCAAGACTTTTCCAAAGACTCAAGCAGGCCTTCTGTGACCTGAAGTTGGTTGACTGGTCCAAATTTTCCTCTCTTGCTTCTTCAGTATCATGACCTCAGCTTCCTTCTGTATCTGGCCTTTCCCTTTCCTCTTTCACTACACTTTATGTCTTGCTTAGCTTCTCATCCTCTTGTACTTAAACCCATTCTCCTCCAGATCTAATATGATGCTTGCTGCCAGCAATTTATTCTGCTGCACATTACATTTATCTCAAACAACATAAACTTCCAAGGGTACAGTTACTCTAAACATTTGTTATATATTTTATAGCAATAAGAATCATTGGTCTGAGACACTTCTGTAACATGTACAGACAATAATCATACATCAAGAGAGAACATCCTTGATTACAACATGAGCTGAAAGAATCAGAAGTTTCTCAGACTCTGGACTTGCATGACACTCCATTCCTGTTCTTTTTACTTACCATTGTCTGAAATATCTAGGCTGGTGATATTGTGTATTTCTGCTATGCATCCTTCCAAGACTTGAGCACCTCCAGATCTTAACTAGAGACAAAACATCATCCATTTTTGCAAGCTAGTTACGGTTTCAGGATCACACAGGAAAATAGTGGTAGGAGCTTTGTGAATACAGAAGGCACTACCAGCAGCAAAAGCAAGTTACAGACATCAACACGACAGCTTATGCACACATTTCTACTATTCTCATCCTTTGCACTCAGTATTTGCATATAAATGAGAAAAGAGCCTCTCCTCTCCCTTAAAACTACTGCTCAGCAGCTTAATCAGGGAAATATTTAAATGTGCAGACAAAATGGAGCCTTCAGCACTTCTGCCAGGTAGTGACTGCAGGACTTTGGTGAGGGTTTTGTACATGAAAGGGTCAGGACATTTCCAGGATCCAGTGAGAGAAAAAATATATGTAGCCCAGTCTACAAGTATACAACCCTTGAATTCCACTACAGTTAAGGCTTATAGTAAACATATTCTTCCTGCTTTTAGTACAATGCAAGCATGCTCAGATGAAAAAGGAGTAGCAAATAAAAAAAAAACAAAAAACAAAAAAAACCCAAACAAAACCTGATGAAATTATGTTTCACTGAAAAGAAAATTTAAATAATCCAATTGTAAGATGGCCACAAAAGACCATAAACAAGGGAGACCAATAATTTATCTTATTGTTAATTTAGATAGGCATTGAAGAGAAAAAAAGGAAAAATAACCAAAATCCTCAGCTGGAAAGTATCTATTATGACAATAAGCTGAAATATCAAAATAATATTAAATAAATTTAATGAAAAAAAAATGAAATGGCCAAGGGGAAAATATCAACAATAGGACAAAAAGTAAAAAAAACTTACACACTTAAAAACTAATATTACTGAACTAAAAAATACAACATATTTTTTTGCCAAAGATGCATTTCTTTATTTCTTGTAGCTTTACAAACTATATAAAGTATATTTCCCTTTATGACTATCACCCAGAAAAAGACTTAAGCAAAAGAGGGGAAATGTTCCACAAAAATTTTATTTTTGCATTTTCTGCTTTTATTGTCCTTGCTTCAAGAACATGAAATAGCCTTTTCTCCTCCTGTGCATAAAACACTACTAATACTTTACTTAGTCCAGTAACTTGGCTAAATATCCTGAATCAACCTGCTGATATTTGTTTTATCCATTCAACAATTAAAGAATCACAAATGCCTCCTAAAAGTGCTGCTTCTCAATAAAGACTTGCTTTGGCACTTTTTAGAAAGCTGGAGGTGTGTGGTTGGCTAACAAGCAGCTCAACAGATTGGCTTGAGAATTTAAAGAACTGTGGTGGTCAAAGACAACCCCTTAATCCTAAGTCATGTAGAAGTGATGCAGAACGTAAGGCACCCTTCCTCTTCTGCATAAAACAAAGCCTACCTAGCCTTCACCCTATTTCCTCAATAACAGTAAGATTGAAGTCTGTATTTCAGCCATTTTAAATCAAATTTATTTTTGTAAGAGCATCTGTAGTAGTTGCTGTATGAATGCCAAAATCTTTCAGTTTTCCTCAGTGCTGCTCTCTCAGTGTGGGCCACCACGAGACAACCATATGACACAGTGTCACATCTATTATTTCAGAATCTATGGAACCAGCAGATTATATGCAGTCTTGGATTGGATGTTGATATGGAAAAAGTTCTACATGCTAAAATTATATTCACAATAGAAGCCAAATGCTTCTGCTATATATACTTTGGGGGTTGAAGTGGACAACTTCTCAGAAGCAGTTTTCAATCTTGTCCTGATAAATCTGTATTCAAATCTTTAATACACAAACATTTCATGTGAACAAAGGGTGATATTTAATCTGAGGGTGAGGATGACAACTTGTCTTCTAGGATAAAAATTTATTGCAACTGTATTAAAATTATATATACATAAAAGCAGAGATTAATTGAAGGGCTATTCATCAACATGGATTGTGATGCTGGATAAAAACCCCACCCTTGCATCAACTCCTATATGACATTCTTTTGAGACTACAAATAGAAGCCCTTATTCAGAAAATGAAGAAAAACCCTTCAACAATTAAAAATGCCAAGCATGTTTGGAGCTATGAGGCACCAATATAGGCAAACAAAGGCAAACAAAGGCTGCTTACTGATTTAAGAATTAAGGTAGAGCATGGAGGGTACTTACACAGTGACCAAGCTAAGGGAAGCAGAAGGGAAAAGAGTGAAATACATCAGTGCTGAGCAGGTAGAAAAAAAAAAAAAAGTAATTTTTATAGTAAAAATAATAAAAAGAACAACCAAACAAGCAATATAAAATGAGTAAGCTTGGAGTTAATATACCAGAAAATTATGGGAGCAAATGAAAAGTGGTGGAAGGGGAACTAACAAAGATATTTATCCTTCCATATTTGAGTACACTTTGTGAGATAAAGGAAAGAGGAGGGCAAAGCTGAGGCATCAGCTTAACAGTGTGTGATTGCAGGAACTGGGAGCAGCAAGGGCCACAGCTTCGAGCTTTCCATAGCTCTGTATCTGGCTGCAGATCACCATGAGGTGCTGGACCCACTAACCCACTCCCAGCTCCTGCCAGTGGAAGCATCACTTCTTCTTTCCAAAGCACATGAGAATGGATAAAGCTCAGTGATATGAAAAAATGTTAAGGGAAGGATGTAAGGAAGTGCTGTCAGTTTGGAGGGACAAGCTACAGGAATGCAACACTGAGTTGGGCACGATTCCTTTCATTCTGTCATGAGAGTCAGCCATGACCACTTGAGCTTTGGTGTTCAATATAGCTAATAGCCCCTCTCTATCCCATCCTGGGGTTATTTAATGAAAGGCTTATGTTTTCATCAGTGGCAGCCCTTGTTGATTTACATGCTAATTTTACTCTCATTACTTATGTTTGTGTTTGATTGATTTATTCTTTTAAGGTTATGATTACAGGACTTAATTTCTATTTCTTTAATTACTCCTCCCTCCCCCCTTCTGAAAGAAAAATTATCATCTCTCTGATCTCTCTACGCAGAAGTTAGAAGCATATATACTTCACATGAAAGCTTTTCTATTTGGAATTTGCATGTAATACGCTCTTCAAAGTAATACCATTTTAGAAAAAGTATAAAACATCAAAACAAACTATGAAATGCATTCACAATTGTTTTTTTTCATAAGTAAATCTGTTCACATTCCAAAAGCAATCGACCATGACCTAAAGCAAGGATTCCCACACCTCAACATGTTCATCAAATTGGATGTTTTCTACTTAAAAGAAAACCATTGCATTTGAAAGGCTCTTCCTGAATAATTAATATTCAGGTGATAGACTTGGAAAGCTCTGCCTAACAAGTGAGAGGCTTTCTTTCCAGCCTAAAAAAGGGTGGCTGTTCAGCTACAGAAGGCCTGAGCAAAAGTGGGTTCATGTTGGTTTTGGCTCAAGTCCACACGTTTCTTTGTGTAACTTTGCCTCACTGGCTCCTCAGGGTCTTGGCTGATGTTTTGTCCTAAGTTGTAGGCATGCAGGTATCATCCTGCAGTGATATGGAGGATCCTGAGAAACAAAGTGCACAGCAAAGCACAGAGAAGCAAGAGAGAAACAAGGTAAAGTGAATCGAGGTGCCACAATTGGGTTTATTTATTTTTGAGATATTTAAAGCCATTTTCACAGGGCCTCTGAAGTTAACGGCATACTTCGATCAATTATTATTAATTATTAGCCTGAATTCAATAATTGTTTAGGAAAGCAGAAATTCTTCCAAGGTTAAAAAGAAAACCTGCAAAAAAGGAAGCATGTCTCTGGTTTTGAAGGAAGACAATCAAACCACAGATGTGCCTTCAGGGCACGCATCTTCCTATGAACCATTCATCTTTAGGTGCCTTGGAAAATCCTGCTGTAGGGTCCTGTGCAATCACAGCACCAGGGAGCAGAAGCTGCCAAGCAGCAAGCAGGGCACTGGCTCAGTTTCTAGACCAGGTTATGCTGCAAGGAGTGTTTTGCCAATCGGATGCTGCAGGTGCTTTGAACCTCTGTGCTCAGTATTTGGGATGATGCTGTAACACACAGCAGCTGACTCTTACAACTGCTTCTCTGAGCTCTACCTTTCCCACAGTTTTTGACTGCTGAGGAAGAATATCTTGCCCGGTGGATTTCACAGGAACTCTATTTCCACATCACTGTATCTTACAAACACAACCTGATAAATATTCCTTACCTCACAGCTACTGAGATCTAAAGACACCTCCTTCAGATTGTGATTGCAAGCCAGGCCTAATAAAAGCGCTCTGAAAAAGATCAATTTTAAAACCATTAAAAAAAAAAAAAAAAAAAAGGGCAGCTTTACATCATTATCTAAGTGATCACAAGTTAATACACCTATAATGTGAACAACCAGTTAAAAACAACCACATCAGCTGAGCAGTTATTTCTTAAGTGACAATGGCAGAACAAACCTGCTTCTCTTAAAACACTCCAGCAGCTTCAAAAACTGCAGGGATGTGAGACTAATAAAAGAACCATAAAGCTAATACTACATCAACATTTAATAACCTTCGTCAGAGATGTACTTTCTTCAGCATTTGCTTTCAAAGAGCATTAACTGTGTACAAAAGGGGTGTTCTGTTGTATAACCATACCAACTCTCTGATTTTCCAAAAATTCAGGAAAAATTGAGGGGGTTTAATATATGCAAGATGCAGTGCAGGCAGCCATTTCAGCCAGGCACACTGCCTGTAATACTCAAGTGCTGGATTATGTTCAAGCATTGCACAATTCTCCACTTCTGCAACCCAAGAAATATTTACAGATTTCAAAATTATATTTTCAGACAACAATGCTCTTTGTCTTTAGACAAAATGGCAGAGAAGCACAGAAATGACTGCTTATGATTGCAGAAATCCACTTTTAAAGGCTTACAGAAGTTTGATTCCACATATAAAAGTTAGTGTTAATATCACATTTATAAAGTACAACAGTGCATGTCTTAGAGAAGGAACAAACCTTCTAGTATCTAGAAGAAGGGGGAGAAGAAATGGATCTAGAAGGGGAGGCTTAGGTTAAATAGCAGCAAAAAGGTTTCTGACCCCAAAGGTGGTTGAGCAGTGGAACAAGCTCTCCAGGGAAGTGCACCAAGCCTGCCTGAGTTCAGGAAGCATTTGGATGATGCTCTCAGGCACATGGTGTGATTCTGGGGGTGCCCTACACAGGGACAGGAGTTGGACTTGATGATCCTCATGGGTTCCTTCCAACTCGGCAGATTCTATGATTCTCTAAAATGATTCTCTAGCATAGATGCTGCTCTGAACACAGAAACAGAAGGACTTGCTCCTCAAACTTCATTTCAGCCGAAAGCAAGCTAGCAAAATTTTAACTACTGATGCATGGAGATAAAAATCAATCCATGTCACTAAGCCATTTGCCTACACACTTGCTATGCAAGTAGTGTCTAAAAGTCATATTTAAAATCTGTGCACCCCAGGAAGGTTTTTCATTTATAGCTACTTATATCTGCCCTGCAGGTATAGATATTAAGCAGGCCTTCACATTTAACAAAGGCAAGTATCTTGTGCTTATTTACTTCTTAAGCTATTAATATGCAGACTTAAAAAAAAAAAAAAAAAAAAAAAAAGTAAAATCTCTGCAACTGTTTTTTGCAATTTTTTTTACAATCCTTGTCTATGTTTCCTTGCCAGACATGGTTTTATTCAAAGTTAGTCTGTCTGATTATATTTTTGCAAAGAACTTCCTAAACATTTTGAGGCAACTTATAAAATACAGTGCAACCATAAGAAATGGAGATTGAAAGAGAATGTTGCTTAAACTGTATGCTCCTCATAGGAAGAAAAAACAGTTGTTTTGGGTTTTTTTCCAGACCTGTTTCCTATAAACTCATCCTAAGAAAATGCCACGATTTCTCAATTATTTTTCACAAAAAATCACTAGCATCCAAAGGCATTGAAGGCAGACATAATTATACCTAGCAACTGTGTTTAAATCTCACACATGGCAATACATGGAAAGGTTCTGTCAACTGTGGTACATGCAGATTGCAAGAATTGGCCTTGTAACTGGCATTTGCATGAGAAGCATAACAGAAACTTGTCTTATAGCACTGACAGATCAAAATACAACTTTTGGCAGGATCTGTAAATGAACAAAAATGCCAACATACACTTCAACAACAACAAAAAAAAAAAGTGTAAACTATTTCACTCAGTTAAAAAAAAAAAAAAAGAGCTAGCTGTGATGGAACATTAGTTATATTAACTACATACTAAATCTATGTACCTTTTTCCCAACCACTACGTGGCACCCTCCCAGTACAGCTTTATTAGCAAACCTCTTTCTTCCCTGGAAGGCCTGACTATGTCAGCAGGTCCTTCACTGTACAAGCAAGTTCCTCTCCTCCCCCAAGTACACTGATTAACCATTATCTTTAAACTCAATGGGTTAGAATATGTGACTAAACATACCACAGCTGTTGATCTAAAGGATGTTTGTAAGAAACAAATCAAATAACCAGGGGGATACGGGAGTCAGAGCATCAGGTATCTGCATTATCTCTGGTTTTTTTTTTTCTGTAGGCAGGCTTGAGCTTGAATCACATATCCAACTCTGTGTCCTCTGGTTGATTAACACAAACCAAGAACTCCTCCTCTGTCACTTTGTGACAAAGGCCCACTTTGTCAAAAGCTTTTTGACATGCACTGATCCAAGACACCAGAGAAGTACTGTTCTCACACACCATGGAGTTTTTATTTTTCCTTCCAGAAATCATCCCTCATGTGCTACTCCAATCTTGGCAATGACAAGTAAGTCTGTCTGGGAAAAAACACAAAAACATTGCCATCTTCTTGTCTAACAAATCCTATGCTCTTGATTGTTCTGTAGAAGTTTTGTAATTTCTTAAAGTTAAGACCTAAGCAGCTGCCCCAAGATATAGCACATCCTCAGTCCTTTTAACACCAGCCTAGCTTCCACAGGATGCATTTCAAGTGTATCAGTCATTCCATACTTTAAGGAGGAAAGCAAGGTACACTGCAGCTCATACTTCTCTGTACTCTTGCCAAACATACTCAGCTCAGACTGAAGGAAAAACTCAGGTCAGAGAAAAAGCACACCGAGGAAACCAGTAAAAAATGTTAAGAGCTCTGTCCTACCTACTGTGCAGAGCTGAACAATGCTATCAAAGTAAAACAAAAGAAACCCATGCCAAAATTCTAGCCAGCTGAGAGAGGCATGGACACTAAGACCACCTGTGTCCAGCTGGACTTTGGGCAGATGCTCCTTTTGTCAGCTGTATGCACTGGCTAAAGAGGCTACTGCTCTCAGCTCATCCTACACTACCCATCACTTCCACCAACAGCAATCAACAGTAACTTCCTCTAACCCAATTCAGTCAAACTGAGCCTGATTAGCTTAAACATTATCAACAGAGTAGGTTTTTGCTAATACAAAATCACTTCAGCTGAAAAGGACTAGGAAGATCTTGTTTGCTGCTCAGCTGGCAGGTCAGGGGTCACAAATATTTGGGATTAATGTAATAAAAACTTCCACAAGCACAGACTTCTGTTGAGCACTCACCTGTCAAAACTCCTCACATCCCAGGAGATACTCAGGATGTAATGGAAAAGAGCTAAATATGAAACTTAAGTGTCTGGGGCTTCTCACCTTTCCTAATCTGTGCAGATATATTCACTGCCTCCCAGCATTCTTTTTTTCCTGTAGCACTGATAAGATTGTCCTGTGTATCAGTCAAATATATCCTCCATTCTTCTTGCTTCATTAAACTTTGCTCCCTGTTGCACTCCACCACAGAATTAATAGCCCTAAATTAATCAGAATCAACCACTGTGTATCTCAATAAACACCTTCTGTTTGAAAACACATCAGTACTATTTTTTCCTAATTTTAACAAAGTCTAAGCAAGCAAGACAACAACTGAGAGCATCACACAGGACTGAATGAAAGATCACAGCTAAAATTACAGGCTCCTGCAGCTGAATACTGATCTCAATCCAGTACAACTTTCTTAAGTATCACATTGTACTATACTGTCCAATGTCAAATTGCATAAAGAAAAAATACTCAAAGTATGTACACCACCCTCTCCTGTGCAGCACTTGTCATTTTCCTCTCCCTTAGCTTTCCCCAGTTTGTACCAAAAGCTTTTCACCTGGCGCTCACTAACTACTCTTTACATCCCACATCTCTGATCTTGTCATCAGAGCCCATTGCTGAGCTACTGACTGCTTCCCTTCCCTGTTCTCTCTCAGGAGGCAGGATCACCACCACACAACTAGAAAAGCATACACAAATGTATCTACAGCTCCGTCCAGATTAGATTTTTGGAGGTGTGTTCCCCAAAATGGTCAGTGAACACATCTGGGTGTCTACTACAGATAGATTTATGTACATTTTAATGCATATTAGCTATCAAACTGACAATCTGGAAAGAGCCCAGAGTACTTTAATTCTTCAATTTAGCCCATCAAACACAAGGATTCTGCAAGAATCACAGAATGACCTATCTAGATCAGACCTACCTATGTAGACCTCTCTTCACTTTAAAACACACCTCTAAATTTTATCTTTGGAAAGTTCCTGACAGTTCAAAACTGTACACACCACAGGAAGGGTGACACACTGTTAAATAGTCTGCATTAGGCTGCAAGAGGAGTTTTACTCCAGTGTTGGGTGGGCCATGAAAGTGCCAAATCCACATCACCAGAACCTCTTAGCCACGTGATGGGTGACATATAGCAGAGATAACACTACACTTAGCATTCCTATAATTTTCTCCCATTGTCTCTCCCCACAAAAGTGGAGCAGAGCTCTGTGCAATAGATTTCTCTTCCCAAGCATTCCAACAGGTTCAGTTTTACAATGCCTGCTGCAATACTGCAGTCTCAAAGGAATGGCACTCACTCAAGTAAAGAATTTATTGTGAAGCAAACAGTTGTGTTCCTAAACCATAAAGTAAAAAAATGTACCACCAAGAAAAAAATTAAAAAAAAAAAAAAATTAAAAAAAAAAATTAAAAAAAAAATTTAAAAAAAAAAATTAAAAAAAAAAATTCAGGGAAGCTAAACAGCTGTGACATTTCCACAGAACAAGGTCAGATTAATAGACAACTGTCAGATGGAAACAAAAATTCTCCAATGAGTGATCATTATGAAACTCATTCTTCAGTATCACTAATTCACAATTAAAAAAAACCCAACAAGTCAAAATCCTTTCCCCTTTATTTTCAACATAAGGCACTCACATAATAACAACGCAAACCCAGTTTTAGGCAAAAGGAGAAAATTAAATTCTTACTTTAGAGGTTCAGGAGGGAGTTTAGTTCCTGAAAGATTAATCTGCATCAAAGCAAGTGAGCTGCTGAAAAACTGTTTGAAGGAGGGAGGGACTTCTTTTCCTTTTCTGTAAGAAAACAAATTGATTAAAAAGCAGTGTATAGACACTTCTAATTTCAATAAATAGTGAATGCAAACTGTCAGAACTGTAATGATCTTTTACATGTTTAATTTGCTCTACCTTCAACAACTCTGTAATCAGTGGCTCTCAACTTAATGACAATATTGTCATCAAAATGTTGATTCAAGAAACAATCCTCAGCATTGCACTGCTGTGCAGAAGACAATAATATCTAATTTCTGTTAGGTGAACTACAAAGAATGATCATTTAGGTCTGCATTCTGGTCTAAATAATGAACATTCTTATATCTTATGAGCAGAAGATCAAATAAGGCATTACAAAACCCCTGAAATAGGTTTTTCACCACTAGTAATAATCATTCAGTGCTAAAGTTGCTATCCTAAACTAGGTATCTTCTTGAATACCCAACACCAAGGTGAAGAAAAAGAAAGCTAATGTTAGTATTCTCTATGATGCAAGTATTTTACAAAGTCAAAGCTCATTCTCAAAGACTTTCAAAGAGATTTCCTCTCAGAGAAGGACAATAAGGGAAATAAGCACCAGTAGCCACCATCAAATCACAAAAAATCACCAACTTTAAAAAACAAATTTAAGAGGAGTCAAGTCAGTCAGACTTCAAAGCTTGATGTTATGCTTCTTAGAGACAAATGTTACAGACTTCCCACTGCATCAGTATCACAAAAAACATATTAGACAAGGTAGCTTATTTCACAGCCATCCAGCAAAAAGAAGAAAAGGAAAGAAAGTATTTTGCTTTGAATAAATATATATTTCATAGAGAAGCAAGATATCTAAGACTTCCACAAATTCTCAGAATTCTTCTTAAAAAGAAAGATACAACATGAGAACAAGAAATTATAGAACAAAATATTGCAGGAATTGAAACCAGTGACATTTAAACTGTACCTGTGAGAAAAAAGAGTCCTAGAGAGGCTAAGGACAGCTAGATGCTGAAGACAACCACGAAGGAGGGCTCCACACACCTGATTGAAATAAAGACAGTTGATTTCACTGTACACTAATAAAGAAAAATACCTAGGAATAGAAGATGGGGAATGTTTCCTTGGTATTTGAATCCCCACAAAAAAAAAAAAATCTTTACCATATCGAGCGCACACTCCGTGTTGGATAAATCCAGATGAACAAGGGCATTTGGCTGGGCCAAAAAATTATATAGGCTCTATAATTAAAGGAGGAAAAAAAAAAAAAAAAGAATTGTCCATGTTAATTTTGATATTATGACACTGGCTACTGGCTTTTTATTTTTCATGACATTTTAGGCTTTTTATAAAATTGCACTACAGGAGTTGAGTCTGAAACATTTTTTTGCCTAATCAGTACAACCTGTTTTACTTTTGAAGGCTATATTTTTTAAAAAGACAACAGGGGGAAAACGGTGTTCAGACAGCATCTACCAAACATTACATTTAATACATGAGGTCTTAGCTACCTTGTGATTCACTTTCACAGCAAATGAAAATTAATTTAGCCAGAAATCTCTTTGAATATCAGATTGCTGTTACATTTCATAAAGGCTAATTGGTCTGTAAGTTTAAACAGATCCCTCAACCACGAGGGAAACAACAAATTTGTATCAGAAGTCTATGGTTATTTCTCAGTATCATCAGTGTATTAAAAGGTGTAAGGGAGAATACAGAACAGGCAACAAGATTTTAATACTGATGGCTTCAGTGCTGCATAGGATATGCCACGTAAATGTTAGCAAATGTAAAACTTCTTACTATGCACTGTTTTATTTTGAGCTCTGTTTAGTCTCAGAGAATAACACAGAAAAAGTATGACCTAATTCACAGAAATGTGGGATGCTCAGCTCCACATGAAATCCAGCTCAACAGAGCATGTTCAACATTTTTAAAATAGATCTTTCTAAAAATTAGGTCATTTAGACCCTATACCTACAGTGCAAGAAAGGTCTCTGCTCTAAAAATCCCTGCCCTTTGCTAGGGTTTATTTTAATTGCTAAATAACAGTATTTCCTTACTCCTTCTGGAAAGCTGTTCCATAGATTAAGAGATCTCAGTATTAATACCATCTCTCTCTTTGACAGCCTCACTTTTTGTATTTATGTTCCTTAAAATACTGTGGGTAGACATTAAATTTCTTTAAGCATTGCCTATCAAAGTTGTGTATTTTATTTCACTTCTGTTTTTTAAAGTATTTGCTATTTCATTCCATCTCAAAAGAGTAATTCACTGTGTATCTTTATTTACATATAAGTAATCTCTACCTTTTAAATCCTCTTGTCCCACTGACACTTTCATTTCATGTCTGAAATGAGTATTTATTTGAATATGCTGATGAATCTGAAACTATTAAGATCTGTGAAAATGTCACAGAGTCATGTCTGACTGCGCTTTAAATTATAAGATTGGGTGTCTATAGTGTTGCATAATTTAGATGCTTGATATGTAAAGAATTTGAAACCTGACACTTATATGCATACAATGTTTGATGTGAGAGAAATACAGATGTAACACTGAAAAAATGAATACATACAAATTGAGAACCAAGTTGATTTTTTTATGTTGATAATAGAGCTGCACCCTCTACGGCAACTAATAAACTGGATACAGGAATTTAAAAAATAATTACATTCTCCAAAGAATCATGAGCTTCAACAACATGTGTCAAGGAGGTGCACAGATTTTTTTTTTTAATTATTAATTGTTTTTGTTTACAAACAAAAACATTGAAAGCCAGAATTAAGTCTTTCAAAAGAATTTGTTTCTAACCTTCTAGTGAAATATTTTATACACATAAATAAAAAGAAGTTGAGGCTTTTTTTATTGTGTTCTCATTACTTTCAAGCTGAATTCAGGGAAAATGCTAACTCCACTGAAACAAGTGGCACACTTGCAGTTTTCTCATCTATCAGTAGAAGCCAAGGACTAAAAGCATGAACTAAAATAATGAAATTTGTTTAATCATGTGGGAAAATATAATACTCTGGCTATATGCTGATGAATGGAGATCAAAGTGTTATTCTCTATCCCTACTGGAACAGTACAGAAATAAAGGCAAAAAGAAGGATCTAGACAAATTGGCTTCGACTTTTTTTTCAGGAATTAATGAAAGCATCCACTCAGTACTCATTAAATGAGAAGGAGGTGCTTACTGAGAGGTCATCGCTGCGGAGCGCGTTCCCTGAGAGGTCAAGGTAGACAAGCGTGCTGGCGATCAGTGAGTTGGCACTCAGTGACTGGGAAAGGCTGTTCACCCCTGCCAAAACAAACCAAAAACCAAAAAAAAAAGGCCTCAGTACTCAACTCAGTCTGCTCTATACAACACTAGCACAACTCCAGCACAACTGCAGTGAACACAGCCATATGTAAAGGTTTTATGACCTCTTGTTGCCACCACTCTACTGCAAAAGAGGATTACAGATCACCAGGCAGATAACAAGACCCTTCCCTATCACAGCATGCCCAGTTTTACCCAGACCATGCTCTGATGGAGCCACGGTGTGTTTTACACCCTGGATCCATGGAAGAAGCCTTTTTGTGAAGCCTGCAATGGTTTTAACAGTGCAATCACATTTTAATTTGTAAAACTGAGTTCACTCTTTAATGGATGTGGTGTCTTTCTGTAAACAATAATATTTAGATAAAAGTATCTGTGGCAGTAGATGAAAGCATCTGTGGAAGACCAAGCACATTAACAATTATAATTGCCAGAACATCAAAAGCAACTGAAGAGGCCTAGAAATTAAAAATATTTCAACTACATGTTTGTCTGTAATTTCAGGAAAAAAAGTGAACTACAACATCAAGAGATGCATAAAGACTCTTCAGTTCTTGATCAGAACAAATCCATATTTTTTACAGTAAAATTAAAAATCTCATGCTAGGAACACAGCAGTCAGAGCTTTCTCCAGCTAAAATTCTTCAGCTTTTCCAGATACAAATTAGAGCACAGCAATTTCCAGCAATTTTAACTTTCATCTGTTGGTTCTGTATCTCATCACCAAGTATTTAATTTATTGTAGATGGCTACTGTCGCCTTTCAAGAAGTACATGCATGTGTTTCTTACCTGCATGTGTTCAAGTGCCTGGCCAAAGCTATAAAGGAGGCACATATTTTGATCTACCACACAATATTGGGCAATTTCTCAAAGCCAGAACTCAGTGAAAATGGACTGGCATTCCATGGGCAGAAGAACATGTCATTCTTCAAGTGTAAATCTTCAAGTGTAAATTATTACAAAATTGATTTATCAGTGAGGATGTGCAGCGAGCAAGCCACCGGAGACCAAAATATCTCACTTCAGTGCTTTAGTTTTCCAAGCTTCCATATATTAAATCTTCCATGCGAGAAGCATGGCTTTTGATTTCAGGAGGCTTTTGATACTGAAAAGAATTGAAGCACAGGGTCATCTTTGCCAAGTCTCCAAACTTTTTCACTCAGTGTAACTTTTATTTTAACATTGCAGTGTTGAATCCACTCCCTATCGCCTATAAAGGTAAAACTGCAAATGAATACTTCTGAAATATCTAAAGTTCTGTTTAACTGCTAGAGCTTATAGCTCTGGATTCACTTAAGTGTGTCTGCTCAACAGCATTTATAAGCAATAAAAAAGTAAAAATTAATGTAATGTACTATTCAACAACTCAGCATATACTATTGAGAACTAATTCAGGAAATTTAGAAGTAGTCTCTAAGTTTGGGGGAGAAAAAGAGCTATCAAACAACCTGTAATGTTCCTTCTTGCTTCATGCTTAGAAAGGATCAACTGCTCAAAACCAGCCACATCCTGAGGGCAAGCAATGAGAATGAGGTGTTGTTTTCTTTTTTTTTTGTAATTAGCCTTTGGCTCAGGATCAGAAAAGCAAGTGGTATTTTTGAATGAGTATACTAGAATTTTCCATTTACCAAGAATCTTCAAATCAATACATTTCTGTTTGAACTTCACCCATCTCATGCCATACTCTAACAGTAATCTCAGTTTCATTTGCAGACAATCTTTCATTCTCTTTTACCACTCTCAGGAGGCTCAGAGTGTTAATAGCTCTTAGGAACTTTGAGGTACAATATTTGAAGAAAGATCAGTTGGGAAGTTACCACCTGAACTTCACTTCTCAGTCTTAGAAACCTGAATAGAAAGTGCTTTATAAATAAGGTCAAAACCACTGAGGAGCTGTACAGAATTTCTGAAACAGAAAAGCTCAAAATAAAGTAATAAAAAGAAAAAGAAAGGGCGGGGAAAAAAATATCCATGCACCTTGGAATCCACTGAATCCAGGATCTAAGGTCTCCTTTACACCTTCCCAACAGAAAATACTACAATACTCCTCTCTCAATGCTACAAATTTTAAAAAAGCTCCTCAAGTTAAAACAAATTCAGTACAGTCTTCTTGAGTTAAATGAAAACTGGGTAAGGCAGACAGCTTTGCAGACAATTAAAGAAACAAAGCTCAGTTTGCTCATGTCTGGAGAGTTATAAGAATCCCACTTTTAAGACTCTGCATTTACATTTTCAAGGAATTCAGAGAAGCTGCCACAGGTTGTCCTCTGGCATTCATGGTGACATGTTTACTCTAGGGACATGTTTAGGCAATCGTTGCAATGCAGTCTGGCCTAGGATAGATATGAGGCCAGTATTAGACATACTGAAATATATTTTTAGCTTTTGCTTAAGGATTTTCTTAAAAACTATGTTTAAAACCTTCTGAACTGAATTGAATTGTTTTCATAATCTCATCATTCATTTTTACTCTAACAAGAGTTTTGTGGATGAACTTCATCATGCTGGCATTTACTTTTTATGAAGATGGAAGTGTTGCTAGAGTGACTCAACAATCACAAGCTCCTGATGAAATAATTCAGATCACATGAGGAAAAGCAGAGGATGAATGAACATATCAGAACTGCATGAATTTCTGTCAAATTCATGATCATCTAATCTCAAGAGTACATGTAAGATTAGTCAAGATTCTTAATCAATTGCTTGTCACCGAAAAAGGAACTAGCAGGAGGGAAAAAACAATAACCCTAGAGTTCAAGGAAGACTTTTCAATGAAAATCATGATTAAACAAATTCTGTTTAAGGTTTATTATTTACTTAAGCATAAGAAGAGCTCCAGAGCACTCAAAAACCAAAAAGAAAACCACTTCTCTCCACCCATATTCCGCCAGATCAACTCTTAAAGCTTCACAAAATACAGAACCTGCACTTCACAGAACAATAATTAAAAGGATAAAAGAGCATGACTCCTGTCTTTTTTCAACTGTTGTCCTTCACACACTGTAACTCATTCATCTTTTCCAGGTCATCAACATCTATGAAAAAGCTATAATAATGTCAGTGCATTTTTTTCTATTTTTAACACTCATGTTCCATACAGGAGACCCTGGGTTTGTGCAGTCCATTTAAGTGGTCAATGTGTGTATTATTTGTAGAATAGCAATGGAAAAAACTCTGACAGCTTATGACTTGTATTTCAGTACTGGTTTTGCTTTTAAAATGTACATTTCAATATTGATATTAAGTCAGAAATTTGTACATTATAAAACAAAGAAATCTCTACTCAGAGCAAACAACAGCCATTGTGTAAAATGTGTAAAATATTTGGAGAATTTGCTGCAAATTTTTGTTTCAAATCTCTTTTTGAAGCATATATGAAACATGTCGTTTATGTTAATTCTGTATTCATTCTTTCTCTACAATACAGATTCAAGCCCATAGCTTACAGAAGCGAGTAAGAGTTTTACAAAGTGTTGAAGAAGACACAGAACCCAGCCTGATCCTCAGCAACCCAGGATTGCAAAATAAACCAGCTGCTTTATTGCAAATACAAGTGTAAATCAATTACAGAAATAATTACTTTATAATCTGCTGACAAAATGTATTATTAGGCTGAAAGCCAGAAACTTTTAGAACAGAAAAAAAGAGACGTACTTATAAAACATACCTTTAGGTGACAAGGAGGTTTTAGATAAATTTAAATGTTTCAGTCCCTTTGGAAGTTTGGCGAACTGAATGCTCAAAGATGACACACCTGTTGGAGGAGAGAAGAGAAAATCATATTAGGGGCAACACTCTTACAGGAGAAACTATGGGGGTTGACCCAAAATTACCCTATCTTTTTATGGTTGGAAATCTTTGAAATTACATGTGCAGTTAAGATTTCTTCTTTGTTAACCACTGAACAGACAAGGAATTTCATTGTTATCAATCAGTGAGCGACCTTCATTAGTTTAAAAACCATATTATGCACACATACTTTTGAGAAGGGGTCAAAGGGAAGGTACTATACACATGAAACAGTCAGCACTTGAGAAATCTGGAAGTTTTGTGGTTCAGTCAAAAAAAATTATACAAGTTTTAAAAAAAACACAACACAAAACACTGCAATGGTACTTCACACAAACTTCTGAATATTTTATTTTCTCGTAAATGGAAGAGCTGTTGAGTAAAAGAGAGGCAGCCACATTCATTAAACTCCTTAGACAGGCCCTACAAACCTGAAACCTCCACTGAGCTGTGGCTGGAGGAAACACATGGACTTGGAAATGCTAAAACCACTTGCAACCCCAAACAGTAAAATCCTATGAAGATGCTGACAGGGATTAGACTACCTCAGCACAAGTCCAATGAAAGTAAAAAATAAACCAATGCTTTTCTTTAAGCCCTTCCTCAGTTCCACACTTGATATATTTAATCCTCCCATTTAAGCAGAAGATTGAAATTTGATTAAGGGTGCATATCCTAAATAACAATGGAACCAAACCACTAAATATTTATTAGAGGAATAAGGCAACACAGAAACTCCAGGCTTAACCTGAGGCATAAAATCTAGTCCTCTACAGCAACTCACTCAGTGAGAGAGGACAAAGAGAAAGGGGGTAAAACATATTGTTTGAAAATACAGTAAATGAAAAAGCTGATAACCCTTCTCCACATATGCAGAGATGAAACAGCCTGCTAGTATGTCACATACATATGTTGACTGCTTTTACGATGCTTTACCTATCATTCATAACAAAAAAGCAATTATCTTGTTGAAGTTGTTGGGTTTTTTTAATGCTTTCTGTAAAAGCACATCATGCATGCTGGTGATAAGTGCAACCTCCATGCAGCTCAGCACAGCATATTGTATTTTACTTACACTACAAAAATATTAGACTGATGATGTTTTTCCATCATTCATTGTAATACACAATGGTAACTGGATGTCTACAACAACTTTAAGCAAGAATGTATCAATTCATATTAATAGAATTTTCTTTCATAACCCTACTATTAAAAAAAATATAAGTATCTTTTTAGCTCCTCTGAAATAGGCAGTTCAGTCTGTCTTAAGCTGGCCTCAGAATTTATATTCTGTAGCTGACTGTCCATTTTTTCTAAGCTGGTTCAGTCACTATATATACTTTCAAAATCAAGGCAGATTTATGCTGGAAGAAGAGGAGGAAAAGGAGTACTATCAGAATCATTAATAATGATTTGTTGTGAAGCAATCTGGGTATGAAAGGCAACAAATAAATTTACATCTCCATTTTAGCATTTAGCTGACAGACCACTTATCACTCCACCCAAGCTGAACAATATTAACATCTTACAAGCACTGGGGGTTAAGGTTCCACCCAGTTATAAGATGAAGAAGTCAGGTGAAGAAAAGAAAACGTCCTTCTGGTCACTAAGGGCCTTGAACACTTTAAATTATCCATTTTTGCTAACTTTGTAACAGAGACAAGAGCTCTAAAGGCAGAAGTAGAGTTAACTGCATCCAGACATAATTTTGAATTTGAGAATTTCTAGGCTTTAGTATGTTTGGGTTGTATAATTTTAAATTATATACGAGAATAAATTCTGATTCTTGTCGACCCAAAAACAAGACTCCCATTATTTTAGCATGACTACATTTTAAAGCCAAGGATGATAATAAACTTTCCAGGTGTTAGTCTCACATATATTGACAGTACCATAAAGATCACAAAAGATCACAAAAGACTGGTCTCAGTATAAAATCACTTTGTATGAACACTGCTTTGTATCTGAACAGAAGCCACATCCTAAGCTTTAGTAAAACTAAATATACTTCTCATGGAAACAGAGTTGTATTAATGTAAAAGTCTTTCCTTATTGGTACTCAACTGTACGTGACACCTTAGGGTGTTTTTTTGGTACAAACAAGGCACGGTGAAAACGTTAGTTCATGTAATTCACACAGCTCTGTGTTATTCCCCCTATAACTGCAAATCAATCTGGTTGAAGTTCCAGTTACTGCAAAGGTGATTTTTCAAGAGGTATTTTCTGAAATACATGTGCCAGATTTTCCCTATGAAATGCTTGGTCCCCCTTCAGTTTAATAAAGTGAAATCTGCCTTGCATTCAGAGAGTATCAGATCACAGGACACATAAAACTTTCTTAAACTGAAAAGGTGCACTATTTCCACATTACATTTCTAGTTAATTTCTCTTTAAGTACATTATGATTTATCTAATTCTGTCACAAATCCTAATTGTGTTTGTGATAGCAGAGACCAAGATAACAAGAAGGTTTTCTTCAAATTGTATTTTTTGCATTTCATTTGTATCTTGTATATGTGTACTACAGGATGGTTTGAATCTATAGGTTAGTTGCAAAGAGAGTACCCGTACTGATACTTTTTTTTTTTAAAATAAAAATCCAATGCACTGTAGGATATCTACTAAATGCTTTGGTCATTTATTTTGCTTTCAAGATAAAAATGAGTTGCTTTAAAAAAACACATGATATAACATAATCAAAATACATTTCTTCAAAAGCAGAATCAACAGTGTAACAGCTTTTTTTCCATCTTACAACATTTTTGTATAAAGCAGCTATGCTTATGGCACATAATATTTTTCAACAAAGCATTGGCTTTCACATGATATAGATTTTTAAGGAGACCAAGAAGTTATCTGCAGACAAGAGGCAATCAGAAGAGTTAGAGCAATTCATGTAAGCAATTTCAAATAAAAACCCCATTCTGAATAGGTTAAAACCAAAAATATTTTCACATTAGTTTTTATTCAAAAGGAAAAGTCATACAGAAGAGGAAAGTCAAAAAAAACCTCTATTTTTTCTCCTCACTAAACCAGCAAAACAGGGGACACAGCTACAAAACTTTGTGTTAACAACACTGAGAGCTATTCAGGTTATAATCAAAATGAACCGTTTTTCCATTTTGAATCATGACAGCAAAGAGAGTGGAAAACTTAACCAAACCAAATAAAACAAGAAAAGGTTCAGTGTATAAAATTTTTATTTTTCTTCTGGCCCAACAGGAGCACAAGATAGTTTGATCCCAGAACACTGTGTGCCTGGAATGAATTAAGTGAAACAAATGGAAATCTCACAAGAGCAGCACTGAAGGGTCAACTCCAGACTGAAAGAATGTAACCTGATTTTTAAAATAAATGCCTCTTGGGTGAAAAGAGAGTATACAAGAGAGGGAATGACTGGGTATGTACTGAAATCATGCCTAGCAGTGCCTAGTCTGAGAAAAGCTCATCTGTTCAGCTTGATTTTCCATCTTGTAGAGTAAAAATCATTTTTCTCCATAAGGCTGCTAGTATCGCTGAACATTGCCAAGTACTGGCAATGCTATGGACTGGCACAAAGTTGAAAACAGGAATAATTTCAATACTGGAAACAAGTATAGAATTATGTCTGAAGCAAAAACACAGAACAATCAGGAAAATACAATCCAAGCAACAAAGTCTGCTCATGTTTCATCTTTCAACTTTTCGCACTGCCTTTAAAAATGCATACTTTATTTACTCTCTAGTCCTAAGACAGTCACTATGTTCTATCTTTCTTAAAAAATATACCTTTATGAAAATGCAATGCAATCTAATAAAAGCCATGGCTGGATTAAGACAATAAATATTTTTCAACAAGCTAATGGATACATCTAAATCCAAAAGAGTAGCAATTCTCAGTCATTTGTGAACAACAGATATTTACAATAGCATTTCACATAGAACAGTAACTTATTATTCAGGCAAAGCTGAACACAGCAGCAGTAATCTTCCTATTACACTTACAGAAAAAGTGTAAATGTTACAGTACCTCTATCTTCAAGTGGATTGCTAGCAAGGTTGATCGTATGGAGTCCTGAGCTGGGATTATGGGCTAGGGCACTGGCTAGTTTTTGTGCAAAATCTCTGCAAGAAAAGAAAAGAAGAAAGACTCCTGTTATCTCCTGTATCAATAGTACATTCAGAGGCTTTAAAATGTCAAGGGATTACTAGACCAAAGCAGCTTATCCTACTCCAGAGCAGAAAATTATTCTTCATAGTTTTAAACAATGCTTGTCCAGCTAATTTGCTATCTTTTAGTATTTATTTGTTCTGCAGCCTAAGAGACTGAAGGGAAGTTAGTCAAAGCTCAAACAGTTTCTGATAAAGATCTGAAGATGTAAAATGAGAGTTACAGAGAATAACTTAAAACTCGAGCACATCCTCCTTGCCACACATGGGTGGGATACATACATCAACTTGCGCACCACCATCTCCACTTACAAACCAACCTCCTCACTTCCTGCAGCTTTCTACCAAGTCACCCAGACAGATGAGCATTGCAGCATAAGCAGGTCAAGGAACCAGGAGAATTTCTGACCTCGTAGATCATGGGAATAAAGCTCTCAAGAAACAGCAGCACACTAATGAACTGGTTTTTTGGGTTTTTTTTTGCTTCTTTTTACAGTGAGAAGCCATCAAAGTACATAACTCGCTCACCACAGCCCTAGCAGCATGTCCCAAGACAGGCAGTGGTGGGTCAGTTCTCTAATGCTCACAGCAGCCAGGTCAGGCAGCACAGACAGCTTTGAACTAACTTGAACAAACTAAGGTAGATAGCTGGGAGCAGCATGACCAACCTTTGTTTCAAATCCACTTGAGAGGCAAGGGAACATTGCTCCATCTCAGAGCATTTTGCTGCAGCTACCACCACAAACGACACTAAGTTCGAAGCTTTTTGAACTTAGTGTTTTTGAATTTTTTTGGTGGCTTTTCCTACACAATCACACTCTCAGACCTAGGTGGAGACATGTTCCTTTCATAAAGTCAGAAGGCTGTTGGTTGCTACCAGCTCTAAGACAAATCTGCTGCCCTTGTGCCTACCAAGAAGCTTTCATGTATTAAGAACTGGCCCTACGGTGTGCTTTTGTTAAACCAAGACTCTAATTTCAATGTTCTTACTTCACCTAAGCTATATACTATGGCAGGAATCAAAAATATGCCTTGAGCTTCCTTCACAGAGCTTCCCTCTCACAGTCTCTGCCTTGAACCTTACTTCCTGTAGGCCAGTGGTGAACTATCAGCTACACTGCTAGAAAAGCATTAAAATTGACTGTTTTCCTCAGGACAGATCTTGCCTACCATAAAACATGATCAGCCTGTGTGCTGTGAATAGCAGTGGAGGTAATACCCTCTTCAAGTCCCCTGAAATGAGTGGAGACCAGACAGCAGACGACAATAGCTTTTGGTCATCTGTTGCTGTAAGGTCTGCTTGAGTATAGATGGTTCCAGGGAAGTTCAATTTTTATTTCAAACCCCATGCCCTTAGACAGACCCTGAGGGTAGGATTGGTTCCAGTACTTCAAATGCATGATGATGGGCTGCCCTTAGGAAAAGCGAATTCTCTTCCTAAGATACGGGCAGCATGCGAATATATTCAACAAAAAATAAATTCTGGGCTTGAAGCTGTGCCACCTGACAGGCCTCAGGGTATCCTGCTTTGATACTAGCTGCTGCTGCAAGGACTACTTATCTCCTGTAAGTCCTTAGTTACACTTGCCAACAGCCTATGGATACCCTCCAGCATTTCAAATGGTACTACATGCCTGTGCTTAAGCAACTGAATCAAACTCCTCATGTCCAGCCAAGAAAAATGAGGTTTTGAATTAAAAAACAACACAAAAAAACCTCTTTTTTCATTGGGAGTTTCATCCTCTTTCTTTATCCCTAACAGATTCTTGTCATTACAGTGTTCTGTCTACACCTCCAGGCTTGTTGATAAACTTTCCTCCAGCTCTTCCTACTAATATAGGCAGGATTACTACAACTTTTGGGACAACTGGTGTGTGTGTGTGTGTGTGTGTGTGTGAACAACTTAGCAGAGGCACAGTAAATCAACTGCCACCAGAAAGCACTAAATTACCTATGTAGGCTCCAGGGGTTATTTGGGAAAAAACTAATACAACTTTCCTACTCCCTTTGCAGCCTCTATCATAAGTGGAGGCATCTGGGTGACACCCTTTGTCTTCCTTTGTCCTCTCTTTGTTTCAAGCCCAAAAAAGTATGGGTTTTTTTGGCTTCACACTTCAACCATGGAGCATGCAACATTGATGCTTTCTATAAAGCATCAAACTCACTCTGTATGCACTGCACAGCCACACTTGCCTGAAGTGAGGCTTGGAGGCCAAGACCAAAAAAGACTATATAACTACATTTATGAGAGAGTAAGGATATTCCACAAAGGATAAGAATAGCAGAGATCTGAAAATCTCAGACAAAAAAACATTCCCCAGGATTTGTCCAGACAACATAGTTGTAATACAAAGAGGATGTGTGTGGGAGGAACTAACACAGTTAGGTCTAAGGATATTAGATGGGAAGATGAGATGCAGTGGCACTGTCAAAGGCCCTTTGGGCACCAGCAGAAGGCATTTCTGTTGTTTCCCCTCTGTTGTATCTGATCATTCTCTTTGGAAAAGGGCTGCAGAGGATGGTGTGATAGGCAGTAGGGACATTCTGCCCAACAGTTTTCAAAGAGTATCTAAGTGCAACAAGTAGATAATATTCACCAGATCCTGCAAACAGGCCCTTGGAGACTAAAGAATCCTTGCAGCTTCATAGAAACTAATAATCTGGTTATCACATATTGCCCCATTCCTCCAAAACACCTCTGTAAATCTCTTTTCAAGCTCATGTATTCAGGTCATCCTGAACTATTCTCCTTTACCTGAAATCTGTATATCACCTACCTTAGTTAGCACCCCAGCACTAACCAAGACATCAGGGTTTGCTTTATGGATTAAAGCCACGCAAAATAATCTGGACCACACCCTTTACTATCTGTTAAAGAAAGAGCAATGGGGATAAAGAGCATCTTTAAAGGAAGAGCTTTCAAGAGCATCTAAACTGGTAAAAATCTTACCAGACAGGGAGTTGCATCTGACAACCTGTTTTCCCCCAATAGTAACTCCACACTCCCCAAGTCCTGAGTCCTTACAACTACTACTGGACAGAAATATGCTGTCTCATTAGCTGGGAGGATAACAAGTGTTTATGGGGCCATGTTCCAAACTATATCACAGAAAAGAGTGTCTGGAGGTAGAAAATAATGAAATATTATTAAATTGACTCTGCTGCAGGAGAAAATATGCTCTTGCAGCTGCTCAGGTTATTTCTCAAAGCATTACTCTTGGTAGCTCCTCCTTAACCCTGGCTTGGCAGTCTGTCACAGCTCATTAAAAATGACTGGGCTGTAAGGTATGTGAAGATCCCCAGTAACACCAGGATTTCCTCCCAGCAAGCAGATATGATAACTGGCAAAACTGACAAATGTGTCCTTGACAAAAACAGACAGACAATGCTGATCAGAGCAGATATACACCAAGGCAAAATGCCAAACACTGTTCACGTAGATGGAGACATGAAAACCAAAGTCACAGGTTGATTATCTGTCAAGTCCTGTTAAAATTGAAACCAGTTAATTCAACTGCAATAAGTTAAGGTATGCAGTGTGCAAAGGAAGTCAATACAGCTTTTAATATTCATGATTATCACTGCATTTTATGGCACATACGGTGAGAGAAATGAGATTAAAATCAGGTGCCTGTTTGAATTGACAGCCATTAATGGCAGGACACTCATGATCAGGAAGTTTGGATACAATCCCAAACCCCACCTCAGGTTTCCTTGGTCATTTAGTCAGTTTTCTTTTAGAAGTATTATTATGCAAAACCGATTTTAAAAAGGGGGAAAAGATCCAAAAATGGAAGAGGAGACAATGTAAAGCACACCAAGTATTTTCTCCAAGCATGCTTCCCTTTGTTATTTGTAATTCAGTATAGTATTCTGCTTCTCCCACCTTTCCACTGCTTTTTTTGTTAACATAAGAACTCCTTGAGGCTAGACTTTATCTTGTCTACATGATTTACATAGATGCTACATGAACACTAAAACAAGCTATGAATACTTCCAACTGAGAGAGTTTGCACCTTGAACTTTGCTTCTGTTTCTTGTGAAGGGGAAAAAAAACAATATATGTAGTAACTGCAACTGGCTATATTTAAAATATATGCAAGAATTAAATTGTATGCCTTACTCCTATGAACCTTTCTTTTAAGGTTATGGCAAAGTGTTAAACTTAATTATCTACTTTCTTGCTTTAAAAAAGTTGCTAGCTAACTGCAACCCACAATAAGATAAAACCAGCTCTCTTGGGATTGAAAATATAAACTGTTACAAGAGATGGAATAATCTTCTTTTTAAGCAAAGCCTTAAACACTTTTTCAAATGATAAAAAGGTCTTCAGGCTTCTATTGGAAACTCTATTTGGAGTTGAAGAGCTGATTTACATCCTATGCCCTTATATGATCCATTTCACTCCGCTCTCCAGGCAGAACCTTAAAAAATATCAGTTTCAATAGAGTTCTTGGATATAAGGAACCTCTGAAAAAACCTGATGATAAGCTTTTGACTAGAGACTTCACAGAAGAAGGTAGACATTGAGTACGAGCCTTTTTTTAATGCTTATTCCAGCTAAGCCACATCACCCATCCTTTTTGTTGGGAAGAAGCAATAACTATTAGGACATTTCAAAGGAATTACTTACGTTCTAAGCCCGGCATTCTCTAATACCAGTTCTTCCAAGCGATTGGACCTACTCACCACACGCAGTATCTGCTCACAGACATCAGTGGACTGCCACAAAAAAGACAGAACAGCATTAAAGAACACAAACGTGGAACAAATGGTTCTTGAGTTATAAGGTGTACATCAGAATGGGATCCAGGCCATAATCATTACTTGGTCGTAGTAAAAATACCAGAAACATCCAAGAGAGAGTCAGGTGGCAACACAGGACTTCTGGAAGACTTAGAAAAGTGAGAGGCAGACTGAAAACAAGCAATTTCATAATCAGATCATTTATAATGGTAACAAAAGCCTCAGACTCTGTGATTCAGGAAAAACACTTGATTTTTAAATAACTTTTGCTCATATGTATGCCAGTCCTTCAGAATTGCAATTAGTGCAATGTAGAATAAAGCCTGGCCAGGAATGACAACTAAACACAAAGAGAGATGTGGACTGAAAGCAGCCCTGAGCAGAGGGACTTCAGGTGTTGGGTGATGATAAGTACAACATGAGCCAGAAACGTAAGCTGGCATCCCAGAAAGCCACCTGTATCCTGGGCTGCATCTAAAGAAGAGTGACCAGCAGGTTGAGGCAGATGATTCTCCCCTTCTATTCCTCTCCTGTGATACCCCACCTAGAATACTGGGTCCAGTTCTGGAATCCCCTACACATGAAGGACACAGAGCTCTTGGAGTGAGTCCAGAGGAGGGCCATGAAAACAATCAGAGGTCTCAAGTACCTCTCCTATGAAGACAGATGGAGAGAGTTGGGGTTGTTCAGTCTGGAGAAGACTCCAGGGAGACCTCATAGTGGCCCTTCCAGTACGGAGGACAGATTTTGATTAGCTATTAGGAAGAAATTCTTCACTGTAAGGGTTATGAGGCACTGAAACAGGTTGTCCAGAGAAACTGTGGATGCCCCACCCCTGGAAGTATTAAAACCCAGGATAGATGGGGCTTTGAGCAACCTGGTCCAGTGGAAGGTGTCTCTGCCCATGCAGGGGGTTAGAACTAGACAACGTCTAAGGTCCCTTCCAACCCAAAAATTCTGTGATTCTATGGTCTGTGTTATCAGGCAGACAAAAAAATTGCCTGAAATACTTGAGGGGAAAAGGTCTCTAGCTACAGATCCTCAAAAGACTGCTAAGGACTAGTGCTTAAGGGCCAGTGTATTTCAGTATGAATTCTCTCAACCTACACAGAAGTCCCATCTCATGATCTTACTCTTGTTAGATTGCAGAATTTGCAGACATTTCCAAGTACCCTGGACACAGGAACAAGAGTTTGTTTGTTGTGCTCATTCAAATATAGAGATAAAACCTTAATGATTCAAAATCCATACAGTGAATTCTGTACCTCATCACCTTTCAATACAATCTTTTATTTTCTTCTGGATGGTTTTTTCCAATACACATTAACCACATGCTGTTCTGTTATCTTTCTTTAAAAAACAACAATGTGACATTGATACATAGGATAGCTGTGTCTCTATTGAGTCTGATATTTTCTAATTTGCTGCCTTTTTAAAAATTTTAAACTAATTGAATCTCCTAAAAAGAGAAGAGGGAAAAAAAGTCTACACTACCAAACATATAAAATGTTTCCCAATTTGTTTAGTCTTTTTCCACAGTAAAGGTGACAACTTTTTCTGAAGACTGCCAACTCAACCGTTTTCCCAATTCTATCCTTGCCTTCCATATTTTAATAATTCATAATATTATCACAATGCTCCTATAGTATTGTGATTGCAAGTGGAAAGTTTCACATATGCACTATAAAAACACCATGGATACTGCCTATCAAGCAATGTCAGAGTGGGAGTCATGAAGCACAATGTGTTCCATGGCCTCCGGTCATGTCTGACCTCATATTGACCCTCAGCAGTGTTCCTGTGGCACAGATTTACTGCCCAACAATTTACATTTTCCTGAAAATTGAATGCGTAGAAGATAAAATTTTTCTTTTTTCTTTTTTTTTTTAAGGAATTGATGCGTTTTCAAGACTGATGGAAATGGTATTTTTCCAAAGAAAAGTTACTAAGAATGCAAAAAAACTTCCACGACAAAACATCCCAGATAACATAGCCAATTCTTGTGCTAAGCCAACTATACCAGTCAGTCTTCTGACTAAGCAAACCACCTCATTTCATTGAAGCAGAAACTGATTAATTGCATTGTAACTTCTAACAATGATGACTTTAACAGAAAACTACAACAGGAATAAAAATACCCCCAGTTTAATTCTGTGTGTAATTGAGTAAAATGTCCCAGCAAGGAAGGAGAGAATTTTGCCTACTCTTCTGCCAAAAATCACAGAAATGAGGTTTGACTGAGTTTTCATGAAAATGATAGCTTAGGAATGCAGTAAGAGCACTTTTTGATCAATAAAATTGCATCAATTTAAGCAAGATGAGACTCAACCTTCATTTTTAAGGACGAAAACTCCTGGATCCAAGTGTGAACCAATTTCCAGAACTTTCGAGGTTAGAAGAAATGGTATATTTTGATATTTTTAAAATGTCACCTAATTACTGCCTTTCTTGACCCATTTTTGTCCAATTGGTTTAGATGTGGCATATTTTTTCTCTTAAAAATACAACTGATGTTGAAAAATATCAGTTACAGAGTGTTATCTTCACACTACTGGAAGAAAAAAAATCAAGCTGCAATGAAAATTATGAGGAAAAATCTTGTAAGTATGCAGCAAACAGAACCCTGGCATTTCCTTTCTATTTCCAAGAAGCAACTGAGATTTCTGACTGCTTTAGACTTTCTTTTCTCTTTATTCACCCAGTATTGTTTGAAGGGGCTAGCAAGAACTAATGAAGTAGGCCTGTTTCTGTCCAACAGAGTTTTCAAACTTAATTCACTTGAGATTTTCACAAGATCTGACTCTCAGCAGTGTTTATATGACATAAATTAACTAACAGTTTATCTTTCCTGTTACAAAGGGGAAAAAACCCTCAATAGACTGCCTAGTTGCACTTGTGTGAAAAAGTTCACCTTGAAAAATTTAATAGTACCCTCTAAAACCCATCACAGTCTGGTAGGAGCAAATATAATGTTTCAATTTATTACTTACTAATTTCAGATCCTTGGAGGACAGCTTTGTGAACCACTGATTATACTCCAGAGCAGCAACTATAGGTATTAAGTCTCTAGAAAAAGAAAAACACTTTTACACACATTTCATATAATACTTGGCTTTGGTTATCTGAAACAATCTCTTAAGTGTTTTTCAGTATCTAATTCCTTATGCCTTTGCAATGCTGCCTACTATCCCCATTACAGAAAGCTCTATTCTGACATAAGCATTAAGAGCAGCTGTGTGTCTCATATTTTAATACAAATTTTTGACTGTCCAACTGCCATCCATTCTATCATGAATTTTTAAACCAGGAATTTTTCTGAGCTGCCATTCCTACTTTTAGCATTACTTTTTCTTCAGCCTGTGACATATTTAAGCTTCTTAATCACCTCTAATTATAATTGAGCATGACGCTAAAAAGCTTTTGGCAGTCTGGTGATTTAATATAATTCCATGACTGAATGCTTCTAGAGAACACCTCCCTGTCTCATCTCTATAGTTAAACTCCCTGAGGAAGCAGGAGACCTGTTAAAGGATAATAGGACTTTCAGCACAAGCCCTCCTTAGTTGTAAAAGGGATTTCACAAATGAAATCTTAAATTATTCCCATTTTTTTTCATTCCAAGCCCCTTAATGTGATCTGCTCTCCTCCTGTTAAGTTTCTCCAATAACAGACATTGATAAATGTCATGCCCATACACTCCCTCCTAGAAGAACCATCCATCACGCCCTAGCGTACTACTTAGCAGCACAGCACGTGGATCATTTTGACATATGTTAAGCTCATATATACACCTACACTTGGATTTTACTTAGAAACCTGGTCTTTAGAAGAGCTTTAACATATGTGAACTTACTGACCAGCAAAAAAAGTGCCATCCGAGCCTCACTTTTTGCCGGGAGAAATTTTAAGTATTAGTTTTTACAAGCAAGTCACGTACTCCCATCCTTTCCATTAAGCACATATGCAAGGCACAGATCTGCACTAAACAAGCAGCACCTTTCTCACATGTTCTTTGACTTTCTCCTGTCCTTCACTTTTCCTCCATGAACAGTTAGACACTTTCAGGTGGTTGTTAAACACATGGGAAAGCCAGGAAACAAGGAAACATCACATGGACAAGCCTTCAGCAGGCTATATTGGAAACTGCATTTGCTAGATTTGGAAGCACAAGCCCATCACTAAGGTAACAGTAAGAAAGTGCAGCAATTTGCAGCAAGACTGTAGCCCACCAACTGCAAAGCTCCTGCAAATAGACAGTTTTCACACTCCTGAAGAGGAACTAGTGTGTGATGCCCTTCAAGGATTAAGCCTGTTTTCCATCTTGTTCTCAGCACACATCAAGTCTTGTGGTGAATTAATTTCCACCAACACAGCAGTGTCTTGTCAGCTTCATGAAGTGCATAGATTTATTTCTGCCCACCACGTTGGTTTTGTTCTTACAGACACACACACACACACACACACTTTATCCCCCTGTAAAGCAGTAACTGGATAGTAAAATGTTAGGGATGAGAAAAAACAACCTAGGGGTATTTTCTCCTTAGGCTGGGCAGGCAGGGATCTTGCTATGGAGTTAGGAATGTCCATATACAGGTTTGTTTCTCCTTTCCTTTCCCCCAGAAAGATCAGTAAGAATGTAATTAATTATCAGCTTTGATGTACCTCCTGCCAGTACCTTTGCCTTGGAAGTGGAATGAACTGAAGAGCCATTTTTCAGGAGTAATTTTTGGCTTTACAACCCAGTGGTAACCATCACCAGCTGGTGATGAATGCTTCAAGGTAAATATCAGGTAAGTTGATGGCATCACCATCTCACTGGTGGGGCAGAGCTGTTCACACTGCAGACCATCACCCCCCAAAAGAGGCAGAAGGAGATACCACCACCCAGTTATATTTCAGCCATCAGCAGCTGATAAAACAATGATCAGCAGTCACTGGCAGCAAGAGTTTACACTGCTAGGGAGCTTGGAGGGCTGGCAAGAGCTCAGTACCCCCTGGGCAGGAGAGCAACTGCAGGCAGAACTCGCCTGAAATGGACCTTTTATTGCCTCTCCTCAGGAAGGCTGAAGGACAGGGGGTGCTCCAAGCAAGTGGGAAAAGCATCACACTTTCAGGAAGCTAAGGAAACATTGCTGCAACAGGACAGGGATATTTTTTTTACACAAATCTCCCCAACTGATTTGCAAGTTCTTGTGTTTAAATAGTTTAGTCTTCCAGGGAATTCAAGGCCTGTTTGTTCAAACCCTGGACAAGCACAGATACTGGCACCCTTCAGTAACACCAACTCCTCACCCACAGGCACACACACCCCTTCCTCCCCACAGGCCTGAAGACTGTGGAACCTTTGCCCATTCTGCAGCAGCCTCACTGTTTTATCAGAAACTCTGAAACTCTGTTTTATCAGATTCTACCATCTGAATTTAAGGAGAAACCATACAGTTTTGTCTTAATTTTGGTCAAATTTCTGAAGGTGCTTCTGAACAATGAGGGTCCTTTAGGAATTTACCTTTAATCCTCCTCTCATTAAGCTCACCTAACCTCAAAGCACTTGTTGATTTTTTCTTTTGAATTCTACAAGCAGTAATATAATTTACCTGGATTCTTTTGCAATACAGTATGAAAGAATACTATTGATCATTTCCAAAAGTGGAGCCTTCTCATAACTTCCCCTCATTAAATTACATTAAGTTGCTGATATTTGTTAGTAGTTGCTAGTAAATTACCATCTAAATAAAGTAAGATTTACAAAATGTAAATCTGTGCCATCTTAAAATGAAAACAGAATCTCTTGTTCTGGAATGCACAAAATATTTCCATGCTCCAACAACATTCAAGCTAAAAAAAAAAAATCTGCTAACCAATCACATTTTTCTGACAACATATTTTTTGAATGTCCAAACATGCTGAGCCTCTTTTTTTTTTTTTTAAAGTTTTATGGTTCACAGTACAACATAACTTCTGAAATATTCTAAATACTTAAATCCCCTATTCTGTCTATTCTTTTCTAATAATTATTATTTTCCACTCCCAATAACCTCTTTAATGATTTCATTTCTACTGAAGCTGGGTATCTAAGTCAATCTTGGTCTTCTCAGCACTTCCACTTTGCAACAGCACTTCCACTTTGCAATGTTTGAAGCATTCTCATGTTCTTATCTCACATTTGCTTGTACTGAATAGTATTCCTTTCCTCGTCTTCTCTCAGAAATACTTAAAGAACATATGGCTCTATCCATCACCAACTAGTTGCAGCCTCGTAGTCTTTTTCAAGTTACCTCTGAGTTAGCAAACACAGGTGCAGGTTGGTAACTGTTCCATGAGACTCGATGTGGACAGTGAAAACCCATCACAGAAGTAAGTGTTGAGTGGGGTTTTTCATATGTTTACATACTAGATGGCTTAAAGCTGCAAAGAATGCTACGGCAAAATACTCTTATTTTATTGTTATCCACCTCCAAGTTCAGCCTTCCTGTCACAATATTTTAACAGTGTACCTCTGTCAGATTCTTTCTTCCACTCGGCCTTCCCAAAGAAGTAAAAGCTTCCTCTGTCTTATTTATAGTTTCTTAAGTTAGTAATTTTTGCCATATAACGATGGATTTTCATTAAGACTGTTTCCCATTTCCTCCTACTTAAATATCTTCATATTCAACTTCCTTAGAATCCAATTTTCTCAGCCAACTGAATTCAGTAAACCAAATACAACATTTAGCTAAAGTTTCAGCATCTCATAGTAAAATTACACTCAGTTAGTTCCTTTCTGGGTGCACACATTTTTGATAGCCTCTATTGTAAGCAGAGAAACAACTGGCTGAGATTCAGTTGGACAAATTAGACCTTCTACTGACAAAAATAGTTTCCTTTCCTGTGTAGCTCCACTTCTGCATAAGTAAAGACTGCACAATTTCCTTTTCTACTTTGCCCACCAGATGTAGTTGCATGTTTTCTCTGCTGAGTCTGAACTCTTATGCTGCCATTGCAGGAAAATTCTCAGTCTGGTAACTTTCTGGAGCACTTCCAACAGCAAAATATATTTATCTTCTCAGGCTCCTCAATGAAATGTGCTCTCCATGGGGCTTTTATGCAAAACCAGCAGCTTTGTGCTGAAAACCAAAAAGTGCTGCAGATGGTCATTTCAGGGGTCTACCCATGTAAGTAACATCGGTGGGACAATGCCACTTCAGCAAGGGCAGGTGAACCCTATTGCTAGGAGGAACAAGGAAAGTTTGCAAAATATTAGCATGATTAATGCATATTGTTTACCTGTGGTCAAGGTGGCTGAAGTCTTGCAAATTCAACTCTCTGGTATCTTGTGTCAAATAAATTGTATCAACATCCTGTTAAAATACATAAAAAAATATATCTTTACAAAACTTTTTTTTTTTCCCTGATTTACCTGCTTTTTCATCATTTGTACTGTTAGTTGGAAAGGGTTCCAGAATAAGCCATGTACTTACCCACTGTACTTCTTCTCTATAGGGAAATCCAAGCCAATCACAAACACAGGCATACATCTGCGAAAAGCCTCCTAAAAAATACAAGTATTTAACACAATAGCAAAAGAAGCAAGCAACCAGACAACACATGAAAGGATATTTTAATACTTAAAGATCCATTCTTTCACAACTCACTCTCTTTTCCTCTCAGAAGGGTGTCCATTGTGCTGCTGAAAGAAACTAAGACTATCCTATCTTCACCAAGCAGGTTGAAAGAAAGCTTAAAATAGTGCCTTCACCTACCAATCAGAAGTCTGGTCCATACTAATTACACCTTAAAACTAATTATACCTTTATAAGCTTTTACAGAAATAGAATTAAACTTCCTGACACTGCACTTCCAGCCTCTTTATATTTGAATCTTAAAATTCATTCTCACCACAAGGTCCAAGTTCTGCTACTGTCTGACTGTCCCACAAGGCCTGGAGATTTGCCAGTCTTTCTGAAGGCTCCATAGTTACTTTTTTCAGAATCCTCCTAGATGCAAAAGGGAAAGAAAGAAACAACAACAACAAATGCTCATTCCTTTGAAAGTCTTTTTAAATTTGTAAATCATTATTTCAAGTATGATTTTAAAAATGAGTGCATGGGAAGAATTACCATCTTAGACACAACTCGCTTCTCTACCTAACAGTCAGACACATTGTGATTCAGCCCAGTAGGAGTAAAATTTTCTTCTTAGCAATGATTAACCCTCTAACTACTGGAGCAACAGAGCCCTTTACTATGACAGGATCACTCAAGCTGAGACTTGTGGACCCTCACCTAACACAAAAATGCCCAAAATAGAGAGGAGGCATAGTATTATTGGTTGCCCTGAGCCCACTGCTGTTTATAAAGTGCATTTAAACTCAACCCATTCCTGCCTTTTAAATTCCCTGTTCTTCTGAATGATTGGACAGCTTTGTAAACTGCAGAACCCCATAAAATTGAGAGGGGGGGGGTAATAAAAGGCGTTAGAGAAAACTCTTCCCTTTCTCGCCTGTTCTGGTCTTACCGAATCTGCACAACTCCAATGTTTTCATTTTGGAAAGTTGTGCTGTCTGAGAGAAGAGCAAGACTTCTTTATTTCTTTCTTGAGAAGCAAGGACTCCATACAGATACCCTAAATGTTATCAAGAAAACCCAGAGAAAAGAGCTCAAGGGCTTCACAGACACCCAAACAAACAGGCACAGCCTTGCAGTTCTCTTCCCTCTACATTTTTGCCTGCAACTCTCACATCATCATTGAGGTTTTATGGCAAATCTGCTCCCAAGTGTATGCTTGTTTTCTTAAGTAAGAGCTTGACCTCCACTCAGGCAGTAAATAATACTGTCCCAGAGGAAAACTGGAAAAAAAAAAAAAAAAGAAAAACTGCCACCCAGAGTTTATGAACTGGATTTCCTACTCCACCTACAGGAAAGGTCAATAATAAAGACATGCACCCAAAATAAAACATGTAAATTTAGCCTGACCATTTACATCTAGCTACTGTTACAGAAATTCAATTATAAAAATCATCATATCTGGGAAGAATGTTTTGCACGGTCCATTTTCTCTAGTACCACTGCAAACCAGGAGCTGAAGAGAGCAATAGTAGAGCTGCATGATCTGCTAGAAAGTGATGAAGATGAGTCAAGGGCAGAGAAAAGAAAGAAGATAAAATGAAGAAAACTATTGCAAATTGTTGTAAGATGATAACATTCAGAGGCACAGATACACAAAAGCAAGAAAAAAAAACATACATAAAAAACCCCAACAAAGTCAAGAACAATGCCTAAATGAAGCATAGTAAAAAAGCTAGAGGAAAGGTATGATCCAAGGAACCCCTGGGAAAGTCATGAAAAGTACATGAGAAGACTGCTTAGGGCTCATTTTTGAAGACCAAGGCTCCCAGTTGTGTGCATCCTATCACAGACAATGAAACTAAACAGAATTTTCTTCTCCCAGTTTAGATTTTAATTCTGAGGGAAAAAAAAAACAAAACAAAACCAAAACAACAATAAGAAAAAAAAACAAACCAAAGAAAACAAAAGAAGCACACACACACAAAAAGAACCCCCCAAGCCCCAAACAAAAAACACCACCACCACAACAAAAGAAGCAAATTACAACAAAAGGTTAGAACCTAAGCTACACTTGAGGTTGTAGAGGCAATTCAGTAAAATAAAAAGTTAAGATTTTAAGTACCTGCATCACCCCCTAAAAACAAAGGCTTTTGTGACCCTACAGACCTCACATAGCCTAAATGTGTTCTGCACTGTCTCCTGGTTCTGCCATAGGCCTGGACAAAAGCTTGGTGCTTGCCTCATTGTGTTTCTCATAACCTCAGACTATTTCTGAGGACAGGGGTGTTGGACTAGATGATCTTTTGAGGTCCCTTCCAACCCCTAACTTTCTATGATTCTATGACCAGAGGAGTGGTGCCTTTTCACCCATTCAGCACCATCTGTTCCCACTTGAGGTTCTCTAAAAGACACTTACACTGGTGAGAGTCCAGGGAATATCTTCCTGAGGCAGGTCCCAATGTGTGCCAGCACCTCGTTCACATCCTCCGAGGATGCCATCTTCATGGAGATGCTGCATTTCTCAGTTTCCATAATCAACTATAAATAACAGGGCAAGAACTGGGTATCACATAATTCACATCCATTTAAAAAGGAGAACATTATGAATGCTCCAGGTAAACTTTCTGAAAGTTGTTGATTGTACAAGACAAGACCGTGGTTCTCAAACTTTGCATTGCCTAACAGTACCCTGCTTCCCACTGGAAAAAAATTTTCAAAGAATCCTGACCTCAGCTGACTCTTCAAAATCCAAGACCTTTTCACAGCATTGTCATCTTTTGAAACACATCCCAGAACACCAGAAGAAGCGAATGGAGCCTGACAGGAAACTACTGAACGAGCAGGAAACTACTGAACTTCCTCCAGCAAAAAGTAGAAAGTCTTTCATGGCTGTGATCCTCTGGAAAAGTTCTAATGCTTTCATCTATGCTGTTTAAGAAAACGTTATGGTAATATTTTGTATCAGTTCAGATGAAGTAGTAATTCAACTGAAATAGCTGTCTGGGGGATATGTGCTTCAGATATAGGGGAAAAGAAAGTCTTTTGCTGTCCATCTCCTTTATACACTGAGAATCAAATAGATTACAGCATGACAGACACATCAGCTCTGCTGCTGCTTTCAGGTGTATCACAGGAAGCAAAATTAAGTTTCTCGCTTCTCCAATGTGAATATTTAGCACAAAACAAGTCAAACTTTTTGACAAGCTGTCAAAAGCTTGTGCATAAAAAGAAAGAGGCTAACTTTAGGAATAAATAAGAAGTGTAGACAGACAGTACAAGAGGGGACACTATGTAGTATGCTGGAGAGGATTGCTTTTCACTGTGAATTACTCCCAGGGCTCTTTTGGTTCTCAGTTCATGTCCAGGGTCACCTGCAGGATACTTCTTGAAGAGGCAGTATTACCCCAAAAGCACACTGAAAATCTTCACACCTTTTCCCACTGATTCAACTCCTTTCTGAACTTGTTGCTGTCACTCCCTGAAGATGAACGAGTGGGAAAGTTACAACTGCTTTTCATAATCACTAATATTAACACAACTATTCCCTGTATTATTCTGGCCATTTGTTCATTTATCTTACGGCAGGAACCTCTTCATGGTTTTCTGTGGGATGCCTAGCACAAGACTACATCCTTCAGGCATCGCAGATATAACACGGGGTGCAGGAAAACTGTAGCAATACCCTCTGCCCCACTAGCAATAGTCTAGGATTCTGCCTGCCTTCAGCTTTAAGCCTTACATGCTTAAAACACAAATGAATGCAAACATACAAAACCTTAGAAAATATTTTTAGGAAAATGATAAGCTAAGTGAGGCTGCTGAAGAACACTTGTAAACCCTGACACTGTGGTGATTGTCTATGTCTCCAGAAATAAGTAGCATTAGCTACCATGGCATTTTAGATACTTAAAGACACAAAAACATGCAAAGAATTTACTACATGTCTCCCCATAGAAACAGCAAACATCTGGACCTTTTTTTCCCCCTCTCCTTTTAGGAAAGCTTCAAAAGCTAGGTTTAAAAGATGGCACGTTAAAAATAATGAGAGCTTTTCAGAGTTCAAAAAAGCATCAGATACTCCTATTCTTAAAAAACTCTTTAAAAGCCAACCAGACATGAAACACATGAAGACTTTTACACAACTGGACTGTCAAATCCTGTCAACATATTCACCTTATGAACGAAAAATATATTGAAGACATTTCTATTCAGCACCTTTTTTTTGACATTCACTTTCTTGGGCACATAACTTGCTGTCAAATATATTTAGTGCTGTGTACTGTAATGGCACCGAAATCTTTGGAAGCAAACCATTTCTGCCTGCAATGCAAACAGTAGCTTCTGGATTCACCATAAAGGTAACACCACACAAGCCATTCAAGGTTGGGTGGTGATGATGCTAAACCAGCCACCATTGTTTTATCATCTCTGAGCAAAATATTCACTTGAAACAAACAAAAACTTGTACCATATTCAACTAGAAAAAAAATATTCATATTGTCATGCCATCTGTATCATACATTTCTAAGACCCACTCTTTAAATTCGTACTTTTAAGAATTTAAAGCATTATGAATGTAAGAATGCAAACATACAGTGTGCTCACCAGATGGGGACACCTGCACGTCAGAGCACTACCTCCTTGCCTGGGACAGATTTAGCAATGCATAAGCTTTTATCTAGAATACACTCACCTGACCTGGTTTACTGGAAGTTACTCCTTGGATTTCCAAGTAACTGAAAGTTAGTTCTAACTGTAGTTAAAAAAGAAAATGGCACGTTATTGTAAATGTCATTTTAAAAAGCACTCAAGCTTTTCAGTGAAGTTAAAAAAACCTTGTGCAAGGCTACTGTTATTTTACATCAATTTCTACAATAGCACTCATCAATTTCTGCAATTAACACTAAGTACTTGTTCATATCCATTGCTTGTTACTGGTTCAAACGGTTATTAGAGATTATAGGAATACAATACCGGACCTTTTACATAAGCTTATAATAAAAATCTACACCAAAATTTTACTATAAAAAGCATAATTTATACAATACCCTACTGATATTCACCCTTGTGACTGAATAATCTTTAATTACAATAATTACAGCATCATATATAGTACTCTTTCTTCAGTTACACTGACCATAGATGTGAAAACTTTTGCTGCATAGAAGCTGAAGGGACATGCAAACACAATTATATATATACACATAAATAAAGATACAAATACAGATATTTAAATGCTAAAGACTCCTTTAGCATGACTAAACATGGGAGGAAACAATACATTAGCTTTGTCTGAATGGGTTATCGGGATAACAGAGTTAGGAAAGGCAGGGAAGAAGGGCGAACATACGAAGAAGGGCGAACATACTAAATCCAAACAGAAGATCAGAAAGGCAACAGGAAAGTCCTTCTCCAAGGACTTATCTAGGGCTACAGAGAATGTACTAAGATCTGAATTCATAATTACGTAGATGAACACCATGACAGCTGAGATATGCAGAAAAAAACAAACCTCTTGAACTTAATCAAAACTAGAGGGCAAGACATCAGCATGGCCATTTCCTTTTATTTATAATTTAAACCATTGTAACTGAACAGTCTGTTTGAATTGCGTGAAGTTTCCCATACTTTATCTTACCTAGGTTTACAGTCAGGCTGCTCACAGGCTGACAAACACTGTATTATTTCTTTTCAGATTATGTGGCAAACTTTTTAAAGATAACCTTGAATGACTCCTGGGGTATTCAGAACCTAGAAGCAGCTCTCAAGACTCTCTCCCCCCATTAAGACTACAACAGTGCATGAAGAAGTCAGGAATGGAGGTACCAATTTCCAACCTTAAGAAACACCTAAGTTTTCCAGAAGGCAGCAAGATAGTAGGGAGAGCTCCAAAACACCAAAGTCTCACTGACAAATCTCTAAGCTGTCATGAACAGTGTTGCTGAAGGATGAAGCCACCCCAAAAATTCCTACTGAAGTAATAATGATTTAGAATGCTTTAAAACTTAGGGGATTTTCATGAAATAGAAGACCTTTTTAAAGCACTAAGCTACATTGTCTACTCATAGATGCACAGACTGAAGATGCTATTTCTATCTACTTGTTCTTTGTTGCCAATTTTCTGAATACCTTCCCCTTCAACCCATGATTTGACAGCAGCAGAAGACATAAGCACCCCGCAGATGCTTCTGTGCAAAGTCCACCTTTCACCAGAGACCCAGCTTAGTAACCAAACAATTCTGGAGTTTTCAATGAGTCTTCATGTATTTTCCTTCACTTTTTCTGTTGTGTGGACAGCATCCCACAGCAAACAGGCAGTTTTAGACCACAGGGGTACTACTGCAGCTGTTAAGAATGCAAGTGCACAAAGGGAACTGAGGCAGGAGAGGCAGAACCAGCACAAGCATCTTCCAAGTGCCTATACCAGAATCCTTCATTCTTCCAAGAGTAAGGTACCCACTTATCAAATTTTTCAGTTTCTGATTTGCAAGCTAAGACTTTTTTGATGGCAGAATATGGTTCTGTGCTGTTTATTCAGGCCAGAAAGATTAAAAAAAAAAACAAACAAATCCATAGCAGCTCTTGCTCACTACTGGACTAAGACAGACTACCCATACAGACGTGAAACACTCTTTTTCTCCAGTGCTACTCAAATTCAGCATAGACACTATCTAGTATTTATTTACCAAAATCAAAGTGAAATGTTAGGGAAAGGTTTCTATGACTGGAATCCTTCCTATTTTGGAAATTATTTACCTGCCTAACAGACTGAAGGTTCTGCTTTTGCTACTGTATTTTGTATGTGCAAACATATACATATTCATATACATGATCAAAAATTATTTTCTACTCCTACAAAAAGTTTACACAGATCCAAATGAACAAATTAATTCTGCAAAAAATCTTTTAGCTAGAATTAACAAATACCAGGAAATGTTGCAATATCTCTGTAGTTCATCTTTGATTCATTTTTTCGCTTTAAAAAATGGATTTACAGTCACTGGGTTGCAGCAAAAATACAGAACACATTCTAAATATAGTCTACCTGAAACTATGAAATAATTTTTGCAAGGTTTAAAAAAAAACACAATTTCATTTAATAGTTAAAATTATATATGTTTCTAATAATCTTAAAAAACCATGAGTGCCTCTCATTTAGGAACCCTGCAGATACCAAGCCAGCTAATTTCAGGTTCCAATTTTTTCCAATCAGTTTCCAATTTTTTACTGAAAGCTGGCACTAGAAATATGTTCCAGAACCTGAAATATACATCCACAAATACTTCATATGCTTACCTGTGGGCTTGCTGGAACATGTAAAATTGCAGCTACATTTTTTACAGACTGCAGCAAGAATTAGTAGGAGTATCTCCTTTCTTATTAGTCCGTGTAGATTAGTGGAAATGAACAGACTGGACCTGAGTGTAAAGCTGTAAGGTGGCCATTGTAATACCCTGGCTCTAAAGATAGTCGTGGGAGTTGATATTCTAGTTAATTAACCTTTATTCTTTTCAACTTTGATCCTTGTTTAGTAGATATGTCCCAGCAGCACTGTTTAAGGAAAAACGAAGCTTGAAATCAGATGTAGTAATAACAATTACTCAGAAACAGCCACCTCTCAGCACAATTAATTCTGTGTGAGGTTCCCAAGAAATAAAGTGTCTTTGCTGCATGTTCTCAGCTGTCTTGATAGCAGCTACTGTGTCTCAGATATACAGAAGTCCTCAGGCTTAGAAAGCTTGTGAGTGGCTTTTGAAAATATTAGACTGGAAAATTCAGTAAGTTTCACTAATCTGTCTAAAAAAAATGCATTTTCAACCACCCTAATAATGGTTCATATGCATAGAATTTAATTTTGACATAAATCATGAGCAGGCAGTTTCTTCTTATCACCTTTCTTCCATTTGTTATCACTAATGAAAGTCACACTTTCATTAGTAAAGCACACATGTTCTAAATCCCCGTGAAGACAGAAACAAGCTTTTCAGCTGTGTAAATTAATTTATGAAAAGGAGTTTTGAGGGGTGTCTGTAACACTGAAGCAGAAGTACAGCTACTCCTTAGCTCTCCAAGCCCTAGCTTTCAAGAGCTTTTCGATGAATGACAATGGCTTTGCTATTATTTTACAAGATCACCATCACCATCTGTCCATCATACTGACATCGCACTGATGTCTGAATTGTTCATCAACTGGGTCTGTATTTCCATGCAACCAGTCACCAAACTCCATCTTCAAAACAGGCTGCAAACTACTATGATCCAAAAACCAACAGAGAGCCAACCAGAGACATCTGTGCTGCAGGGGGGGTGTGATCAACTGAAGGAAACAGATCTCAGCTGAAATTCAAGCTGGTGTCATCTACCTGTCTGTCAGCATCTTCGAACTCTAGTGAAGGACAGTCACATTTATCAGTGACCATAGCTGAAAAGCTGGTATAAATCATGCCTTTTACTGATCCTGCTTTTTCTGTAAAGCACATATATACACATGCCCCCCTGCACACACACAAACATATAAAACACAGTAAAATATAACAGGTGCCAAATTATTCCCTGATTCCAAATTGGACAGGAAAAAGGGGGAATGGTTTAAAGGTTGAATAGAGATTTAGATCAGATTAAGAAATTTTCTATGAGGTGGTGAGACAGTGGAACAGGTTGCTCAGAGAGGTTGTAGATGCCCCCTCCCTGAAATGTTCAAGGCCAGGCTGGACATGACTTTCAGCAACCTGATCGAGGGGTAGGTGTCCCTGCCCATGGCAGGAGAGTTGGATCTATATGATCTTTAAGGCCCATTCCAACCCTGGCCATCCTGTGATTCTATGATCTTCCACATAAGTCATTTCATTCACGTGTTAATTATCTTTCTTGACTACAACAATCATTACAAATTGCCCTAAGAATACAAAAACCAATTCACCAGCACTGGCATGGAAAGTTGACAAGATGCTTTTCAAAATGAACCACAGAAATCAACAGAAAACAGCAAAACTGAATAAAACTCAACATAATATCTGTCTCCAACAAGGAATGAAGCTATCAAGACTATCTGGACATAAACTGTCCCATCAGGGTCCTGTCACAGTTCTTATGTTTCCATGATAATTCTTCACACAACTGCATTTCTGTAAGATAAAATTCCTATAAAACTGTATATATAAACTGACAAATGCATTTAAGACAGACACCAATAATAAGAAGCACCATTCTAACAAACTCAATGTCATGCAACATATCATTCCTTAATTATTTTTTTTTAAACAGACACGCAGAATAACTAAAATACGCTAAGTTTTTTACAACCTAGCTTATGCAGCCTAAATTTGTACCTAAAAGCCCAAAATATTTATAGGAACAGCAGCTTTACCTTGGTGGGAATCCGAGATGTTAAAAGAAATGCCCGACATGATGCCAACACCTGTTGAAAAAGAAGAACAGATTTTGTAAGAAATGTTTATCAGGAATATTATTAAAAATTTCCTTTTAGGAAAATTCTGGAACCAAAGGACACAAGCCTCGAGTTGCATGAGTGATGACTCCCTTTGCTGTCATGCACTGAAGGAAGCAAAACTGGTCTCAGATACAACAGAGGATAGTAAAGACTGATGAATTATATAAGGTAACATCAAACAGATGAAATCCATATAATCAGTGTCTCAATATCTAAAGTGAACTTTGTGACATTTTTAAAAGAAACAAGGATAAGAAGTCCTACCAGGACACATGATGTACTTAAATACAAAGAAAATATGCAACAAACATTACAATATTAGTAATATAAGAGACCATAAGCATTTTTTGGAGACAGTGCACTTCTAGAGTAACAATGCAAAGATTTGTCATCACCACCACCTCCATTTCTTCTCCAGTGAGAATGGAAAAACATCACTAGATTAGTAAGACCAGTGACTCCAGGGAGAAAACACAATAATGCATAAGTTATTGCCTATTAGAACAAAATTACATATAAAGGTAACACTCCAGTGTCCAGTAGTACATTCCACTCACATTTTTCAGGCTTTGTAAAAGGGATGATTCATTTTGCAAAACTACAGAATTGCTTTTTCATTTACCTGCCTACAGAATTAGTCGTAGGTGGCTCCATCCTTTCCCAGACAAAAAACCCTGATAGTAATTCAAACACCCGGATCAAACAGCTGAGATCTCCTGAACATAGCTCTGCTCAGTGAGTGATGAGCATCATCACCTGTGGGTGAGCAGGTTGACACAAAACACGTTCCTCACTCAGAGAGGGAGCACCAGCCTGAGAAGGTAACCCAATACCCAGCTCTGAATGCCATTCAAATACTTTGGAGGTTGGATTTCAGCAGTGCTATCTCAGCTGAACCACATCTTGCTAAAACCTAAAAGCATGAATGCTGCTATGTACCAGTGTTGGATATTTGCAGACTGTTTTAGGGTTTATGTGATGAGACCTAGTGCTCTGGTCATCACTGGTGCAGAGCCAGACCAGCGTAGACACAGCAGGACAGCTGGTTACAGGGAAATCACACCACAGTCATGTTACATGAGATTTGCTGTATATATGTGTTAAAGCTACTTTCTGGGGACTGACAGGGTCCCTTTAACATGATTATGCCACATATGAACAGTCCAAATAATAGAGGTAAATCCAATCCAGGTAATCAGAAGGCACTAACTTTCCAATTATGTTGGAAAAGGATGTTCCAAAAGAGAATATGCCAGTGTATCACTGCATGGTTGATGTACTAAGGCTCCAAAAGTGATGAAGCACCCACTTACCTAAAGAAGTTACATTTAAATACAAAGTAGAAGATTGCTATAAGATGATACCCCCCAACTCAGCAGGTAAAGAAATGACTCTTGAGCATTAAGGTAGTACTAAGAAGCCTGAGCCCTCTAATCCAATAACACTGTTTTCACAGTTGAGACTGTCAAAAACAAGTAAGAATTTGATCTTTACATAAAGTCAATTGAAGACAAAGTCAAGTATTACTGCAAAATTAATGTCCCACCTTGGCAACAGCAAAACTAGATATTTTTTTGACAATGGCATCATAATTGGCCAACAGGAGGCTTGGCATTTATCAGATTTTCAGCTGCTAAATCTGTGAGTATGCATTGTGACTTTTGACAGGAGAAGCTTTGTTTACTGCTTTCTGATTATTATTTTTTTTTAATCTTTTCAAAATGTTGCCATTTTTGTTCAGATTTAGTAAAACAGTAGCCTCTACCCCAAATTAACTTGACACTCATTGGATAAGCTGCAAATCGTGAACAGTTTCCAGTGACCTCCTTCTCCTAGATAAGCCTGCGGTGCATAAACAAATAATGGCTATTAAGATACTGGCTTGGTAGTACTTACAAGGGCAATAGAACACACATTACAGACTACTTAAAACAATGTATGCCACTATTCCTTCCCTTGGGAACTACAATGCGGGAACCAAAGGCAGAGGCACATGGGGGGTTTTCACACTGACAGTTCAAGTCCTCTTTTAAACACCAAGATATTTTTGTGAAGGAAGTCCCAGATCTCTGTTGCATTCTGCTGACACGAATAATGAGCATGTATTTATTTGCACAATTGTCTAGGTCTTTCAGAAGTATTCAGGAGTGCTGACATATTAAAAGGTAGATTCTAGATTTTCTGAAGTTTTTAATTTCTGCATGAAAAAAAAACCCTAAAAAGCAAAAATAGCCACTAGTTACTCTGTAGCAGTCCTCAAGCACCTCATGGAGAAGACTCCACCACCCTATACTTATTTTGCACCCAGGGAACCTTGAGTACAGGAGTAATGTCATGGTCAAATTCACTTGTAAAACCAGAGCTTCAGAGGAACAAATCCCTATCCAGCCACAACTCTGAACAAAATGTTTCCCCACTCACAGCCCACCAAGAATATCAGCTGGGCACAGTGTGTAACCTACTTTATCTTCTGATAAGAAAATGGTCACATGTTCAGCTCAATAAGTAGCAGCCTCATTCCTCCATAACCATATTGCTTGGTCACAAGTGTTACTCAACCATTACGAAAGTTAAAAGATCTCACCAGAAGAGATGTTGTAACCAACCTGGAACCAAAAAGTTTAGGGGTGCTTGATGTGAAGGCAGCAAACACAACCAGGCAAATTTTATAGGGGCTATGCAGCTTGGCTGCTGCTCCACGGAAGGCACAAATAAAAGAGAATTACAATTAGTTTAATGTAGCCTCAGTCTGTCTGACTACCCTGCCTTTTTTCAAGCACAAAATAGGAAGCATTTGAATGTTAAGTGACTCCTACTCACACAGATACTCGAGTTGATGATTTCCTAAAGTTTTTATCACTCCAAAATCTGTAGCACTCTCTACACTGCTCACAAGGTACCTGAAACAAGTTAAAATTTGGAAGCTATTTTGGAAAAGTTCACCATAAACACTCTCTGAAAATTATTTCTCCAGAGACTCTTCTGTTTCCCAGAATAAATAATGTGTCAGCAACTATAATTAATTTGAACACAGATCTTCAGTGAGTATATCAACAACATGTAAACATACAGATGCATTTTGTGATGGATTGTCAAATCCGAGCCTTATTACCCATTTCAGCAGAGTAAGGGCTGCTCTGGGCTAACCCAGGCAGACAGCCTACCTGGCAGTCAGTTTTGGGAAGATCATTAGAGCTCTGTGCTAATTGTATCTGTTTTGCCAGACAGATCCCAGCAACTCAAGCCACCTAATCTATATTTAAAGCTGTTTCACATTCATAAGCAAATGAAAAAAATCTTTTAATGATCACTATTACACTGTTTAAAATGCCTAGGAATAAGGAGTTCTGGAAAATACAGGGAGCGTGCACAGCTACGTGATTGAATAAAAACCAAAACTAAACAGTCCCAGCACTTCATGGGCCCTGGAAAGTCCTGTGGTGCTCACTCCACTCACTGCTAGCACAGATGTTTTGAAACTTTCCTTTGCTGAAATTTCAAAAACATCATGGATAGACCAAATGTTTTTATCTCGCTGGAAAGCTGATCAACACAGACATTTAAAAAAAGAACAAAAACAAGACCCAGAAAACAAAAAAACCTTAGTATTTTATCAATTATTGCAGTTTTACTTCTTAAAATGCACTCTCTGATCCCTTACATTCTCTGATCCTTTTCTTCTACTGTAGTTTAGTCCTCTGCCCACAGCATTTGCCATTTTGGCAGCCTCAAAACTGCTTCCATCTCTTCCATTACCATTTACATGAAGAAAGAAGCATTTGTGACAGGTTTTGTTATTTAGATATCCACAATTTTGAGAAGCCCTTGAAGACGAGAAAACAGGAGAAAACTTTGACTTATGTACTTCCTTGCCATACCATCTGTATTTTTATCATTATTCATTACCATTATTATCCCAAATATTTTTTTAAGTCTTTTTAAAGTTTCTACTCTTACTAATTGCTTTATGATTTCTATCATAGGCTTTCCATTACTATTACTGACTCAATATCTAATGTACACATAACAATGTGAGGTAAAGCAGCATCACTAATACAGTGTTTTGTTTTGATAAAATACAGATGAATCAATAGATGTTAGAGCATCCAGCCTCTCTCAGTCCCTGTAGGATCGAGCGGTCATTTCCTGGGTTGCATGCCTGATGCTGTAAATGCTTCATCCTGGAGCAATTGGAGTTCGATTAGATAAAAGGCCCCTTTTGGCACCATGTGAGAGATGTTGGAGGTGGTTTGGAACGAAGAGGTCTCTGTTAAAAGCACTCCCTACACACAGAGGCTGGCTGACATCCTGGAGGTCTTTTTTTTTTGGTGTCTAATTAGCCCAGGAACAACACGAACATGTGTGATGTTTCTAAAAGGCTGGTGTCACTTGGCATCAGGTGGGTGTCTGCAGAGCACTGACACCAGCAAAGCACCTCGGTTCATCCCCAAAGTCTAAGGGGCTGAATTTCACTCTGACCATTCAGTCTCAGCCACTTTTAAAATGTTATCTATGATAAAACCATTGACAAACCCTGTTCACTCCTGTTCCAAGTCCTACTTATTTATCCACCAGCACTAAAGCAGTCTTTCTTTCATAGCTGGGGAAGGTCCTTTGGGAAGCTGTTAGTGCAATTCAGTTCTTGGCATTCTCACACAAAAAAACAGAATTTCTCCCTTCCTCAGCTGACCTTAGCTAAGTTGAACATGTTCCCAGGCTTGCCTAAGTTGTCAGGGACTGTGCAGCCAGCCAAAGACCTACGCAAAACACATCCCAGAGCAAACCCTTAGTGGCAAGGGAAGCTGTTTTTTTCATCAGTACAATTCTCTCCTGTCCAAGACAAGATCATCATTCCTGAAGTCAACCACAGCTTCCTCAACAAGGTTTCCTGGCTGGAGCTGAGGAGAGGGAGCCTGCCTGCCCTCTGCTCTGCCACTGGCATGCTGTATAATGCTCAGGTTTTCATTGATCCTTGCTGCTGTCACTGCATTAAAAACTCAAACCTGATCTGTAAGGCCCTACATCTTACATATTTCTTCGATAGAAAAGGATCCTATGAAGAATTTTTTTTAGTTGAAGTGGGTTCTTACAAAAAAAAAAAAAAGTGGTGTCAGGTATCAGAACTGCTGGCAATCTATCTTCTGTGTTTCAAGAGGAGAAAAGAGAAGCACCTTTCAAATCCATTTACTGAACGTGATGAAGGGACACCACAAGATGGCACAATGGAGTGCTTCGTGCAAATTTCCCTTTCATCCTAAACTTGGGAGTACCCTCTTAATAGACAGGCTGATTTAGCCATCACAGAGCTGTTCCATCATGCAAGGTGGTTTCTACTTCAGAGGCAGCAATGAACGAGTCCTACCTGGAAGACAGTAAGTATCCTCCTTCTAAAACTGACACCAAACCAAGGCATGAACATGCCAAGAGATTTGCCTAAATATAAAGGGCAAAAGGAGGCTTGAAATCTTCACCTTGAAAGAGAAGCTTGGAATAGATGGCTCCGAATTCTGGAGTAGGAGAGAAAAGTGGAGGTTTCTCAGTGAATTAAAACAAACTCTCCTACCTACAGCCAATTCATTTGTTAGCTCCTCAATAGCTGTAACAACACTGATATCACCCCTATGCAACATCCTAAACCTGCAAACTGGTTCTTCTTCTGGGGACCCAGAGCATAAATAAATATATAACCCTGTCTGCCTTGTGTAAACCCAGCCACTTCTGTAAGGGTGACATTTCAGAAGACACTGAGACAGGGGTTTCACCTTTGGCCAGACATCACAGACATCACACCAAGAGGTATCTTGTGATATGGTCACCAGTGGTGCAGACTGGAACTCCTCTGATTCAGACACCATACTCTGAATGAACAATAGAACATACATTGAACAATTTTGTCTCATAACCTATCACTGTCATTAACCATGGAACTACTGAACATGAGCCAACAGTGTGCCCAGGTGGCCAAGAAGGCCAATGGCATCCTGGCCTGTATCAGGAACAGTGTGGCCAGGAGATTCAGGGAAGGGATTCTGCCCCTGTACTCAGCGCTGGTGAGGCCACACCTTGAGTCCTGTGTCCAGTTCTGGGCCCCTCAGTTTAGGAAGGAAATTGAGGTGCTGGAGCAGGTCCAAAGGAGGGCAACTAGGCTGGTGAAGGGACTCCAGCACAGATCCTATGAGGAGAGGCTGAGGGAGCTGGGGCTGTTCAGCCTGGAGAAGAGGAGGCTCAGGGGAGACCTCATCACTCTCTACGACTCCCTGAAAGGAGGGGGTAGCCAGGGGGAGGTTGGTCTCTTTTCCCAGGCAACTCTCAGCAAGACAAGAGGGCACAGTCTCAAGTTGTGCCAGGGGAGGTTTAGGTTGGACATTAGAAAGAATTTCTTTACCAAGAAGGTGATCAGACATTGGAATGGGCTGCCCCGGGAAGTGGTGGATTCTCCGTCCCTGGAGATATTTAAAAAGAGACTGGATGTGGCACTCAGTGCCATGGTCTGGTAACTGCAGCGGTAGTGGATCAAGGGTTGGACTTGATGATCTCTGAGGTCCCTTCCAACCCAGCCAATTCTATGATTCTATGATACTTGCAGAGGGGCAGCCATCTACTGAGTAAGCACACGACTCCCTTGTTCTTCCAACCACTCAGTCATGAAATTGATTTTCATGGTGTTCTGAGAGATGTCCAACGCAGAGCAAATAAGCCAGGGCAACCTGTTGCAGACTGGAAAACTTCCTCACCATTCCCCACACCCCCGTACCATTTCCAGCAACAAAAATCCTAGTGCTGTAAAGCACCAAACACCAGAATCCTCACTACCTGCTCTGACACATGAAAATAGGAAACAGAGAGCAGCAGCATTTCACCAATACACAATCCACTCTGTGGCACTGGACCCAGCCTGGGCTAACCCCAGTTGCAGTAGAGGAGGGGAGCAGGAAGGGTGCAGGCTCACCCACATACATCCATTTGTAACTCATCGCTGAGGCATATAATCCCCAAGGAGTTTTTTCCTTCTCTGCATCTACATTAAACATAAATAGGTCACTAGCACATCAGTGATAATACATCTTTCTTTCAGATTTTTTTTTTCCACTTTTGCCTTCCTCTGTATACAGCCATAACACAGATTCACTGCCCCACATTCAGGTTATGAAGTGTCACAGCAGGATACCTTCCTCACATCTCAGCTTTTTACGATATTCTACCCCCTCAATACTCAGTTATATAGTAGGCTAAAAACATTTAGTCAGCTTCTACTTCAAAAGGCCCTGGGCTCCAGCATCTTCTGTGCAACTGTTTTTACATTCTCTTATTACTTTCTGTCTATTATAGAAAGAGCACCCTTTAGAAATACCTTCCCACCATCTATGCTTCGTGTTTGTATTAAGAAACATCCTTCCTGCATCCATCCTTCCCTCTTCCTGCAGAGCTTCTTTCTTGGTTTACAGACAGGAGCTGAGACTGGGAAAGCATTCTGCTGTGCTGTGTGTGACACTGTTTCTATGCAGAAGCAGTTGGAAATAGATTTTGCTATTGCAGTGCTTTTGTTCTTATCTTTATTTAATTTCATTGCTTAGAAATGGCAGATTAAACATTGCACAGTGCTCTCTTTGTAAGTATGTCACACATAACCATAACGCAAAACTTTAAAGACCAGGAAACAAATAAAAAACTTCAGAGACAGAGGAAACACAATTTGATCCACAATGCAAGTGTTTTATAAGAAACTCCTGTACGACCATTTGTACTGGCTTTTAGTGATCAATAATTAAATGAAGATCCAATTAGTAAAGTGCAATGCACTTAGCTCCACTTAATATTAAAATAAAATAAATAAGCACAGTAAAACAATTTTCCTCAATAGCCAATGCCATAAACCACAGTCTCAATAATATTGACCTTAAAAAGCCCTGAGAGCTAAGGGCCAGAGAAAGATGTCAGCTTAATATATCTGTAGAATTAAGCCTTTTGTGTGTCATATACAAATTGAAACACAAAACCAAATCAATGGGTGGAGACGTACTAAAATCTCCAAGACAAGGTAACTCTTCCCCAAATAAGCTACTGTTACAGGTGCAAGACAAAACCCTCTTCCCCATTGGGTCCAGAGAGGATTTCTCAAGATCATCTCCTCTTCATCACTTCAAAAGCCTCCCTACAGTCCTCAGATGCACTCAGATTTCCCTTTATTCCCCACAGAACCCTCTTTCAATCTCTATCATCTGTAAAATGCAAACTACTCTCTGGAACTAAAGCGACTGTGACAACCACTCCATCCTTAATCACCTGAGGTATGCTGCAAATCTTCACTTTTTTGTATTTTGATATCTTAAGACCATCAATCTTTCAAGAGAGGAATAGTGCTTAAGTGCCACTTCATCACTTTAAAACCCTTAAAAGCTACCACTATACTCCCAAATTTGAATTTTTTTGTTATACTACTTTACATTTTATAAGATAATTTCCTTCAGAGCTTTTTTTTTTTTTTTAAATTTCCAGTGCATCACATTTCCCCTTTGCTAAAGCAATCTTTTCTTTCAGAGCTTTAAAACATCTCCCAGAAAAAAAGGATGAAAAGTACAAACTGCTCCCCTGTCCCCGCACAGGAAGACAGGGCTGGAGGAGACCTCCCTTTCACTGCCCATTGCCATTCCCACATACAACTGCTTTCCTATACTTTATTATTTAAGTGGTAGGTGCTAAAGAGGGCTGAGGCACCTCTCGTGTGGCATACCCACTGCTGATCACCCATCCAGCAGCTTAGCTGATGAGTAGCTAGCATCTTCCAGGGAAAAAACACAAAAGTTCTGTCAGCCACTTCACTCTTACAGCCCAAGCAGCCAAATATCCCACAAACGGTGGTCCCACTCCCCTGCCATGCAGCTGCATATTGCGGGATGGATTTCTTACTAAATTCTGCACACAAATATAAATCCCAGCTTGCAGTCCCTCACCCTGCTCCCACTCCAGTGGGAGTTACCTAGTGCAGTGAGAGCTGCAGAAGACAAACCCCTCAACCCTCACTCTCTTGGGCCACTCCGTACTTTCTCATTTCTCCTCCCTGGACCACACACCAGCCCAGGATAAATCAGGTACAGAGTGTGAAAGGCAGTGTACCACAGAATGTTAAGGCAGGCCCTTAATGTACCTTGCTCCTGTTTCCTCTATTCTTTGGGGGACAATAATGACAATATATTACCTCCTACAGCATCTGTATCATCATAAGCAATGGACCAGAGCCCTGAGGTACTCCCTCGGCACACTAGGAGCCTTCCCCCCTTACCACCTAGGAACAGTAATTACAATCACCCACTTCCTGACAGCCTAACATCTAATAAATAATAATTATTAATAAGAAAATAATATCTAATAAAGTTTTGGGGTCTGAAGCACAGGTCTCATGAGGAGAGGCTGAAGAAGCTGGGGTTATTCAGCCTGGAAAAGAGGAGGTTTAGGGTAGACCTTATTGCTCTCTACAACAACCTGAAAGGAGATTTTAGGGAGGCAGGTGTTGGCCTCTTCTCCCTAGTGACTAGCAACATAACAAGATGAAATGGGTTCAAGTTGCTCCAGAGGTAGTTCAGATTGGATATTAGGAAAAACTTCTTCACTGAAAGAGTGGTGAACCATTGGAACAGGTTGCCCAGGGAGGTGGTGGACTTGCCATCCCTGGGAGCATTTAAAATATGGGCAGACATGGCACTTTGGAAGATTGTTTAATTGTTACACTGGTGCAACAGATGGTTGGACTTGATGATCTTGAAGGTCCTTTCCAAACATAATGATTATATGATACTAATAGTTCTGTACATGGGTGTCCTGGTTTGGGCCAGGATAAACGTAATTTTCTGTCTTGTACTTTTGCTTTCAGCTAAGTCTCTTGTAAGTAGTTGCAGTTGCTGAAATTAACAGCAAGTTTCTCAGTGTCTGCTTCTAGGACTGATAACACTCGATGTTTATAGTTACAGCCAGAGACTGGTGTGCAGAGCCAAGGACACTGCTCAGCTCTGAGGAACATTTTACCCTCCAAGAAGAATAAAGAGGTCCCACCTGCAGCCCTCCTTTGGGGAGGAACAGACAAGACAGATGCCAGAATTGACCAAACAGAGTATTCCATCCCATACACGTCATACTCAGTATAAACTTGAGAGATCACAAGGGTCAAGCCACCTTCCAGCTTCCTGCCCTTCCTGCTTCCCCTTCTTCACCCGTTCCCTGTTTGCTTTGGCATCCTGGGAGGATTCCATCCATTCTTCTGCCTGTGGTCCTGATCCGTGCCAGCCTGAATCTGTGTGTTCCTGCCTCCAGCTCCTGACTGCTGCTGACTCCAGGAGTCCAGCCTGGACTTTCCCAGGGCTGCCCTGCAGCCTCAATGGTGACGTGAGAGTTATTGGGGAAAAGGAGGGAAGGAACGTGGTATCAATTTTCCTGTATATTTGTATATATTTAGTAATTTTTCCTATTTATCATTACTGTTTCATTAAAGCTGTGTAGTTTAGCTTCCAACCCATAAATCTCTCCCTTATTCTCTCTCCTTTCTTTATCAGGGAGGAGAGAGAGATTAATAGAGAGCATCTGTTACTCGGTTTAATTGCCGGGCCAGTGTTAAACTGTGACAATGGGTTACGGCCCAAATTAATGTGAAAACAGAACTCAAAAATAGAGCAAATTCTAGGCCTGCACAACCAGCATGAATACCAGGATGTCATCACACAAATTCAGACAAAATGGACAAGTAGCTGACAAAAGTCAATTATCTCAAACCCCCAGCAATTCTAAGGACACCCTTTGAGCTCTCCTGGATCGTTGTGGGCTGTGACCAGAATCTCCCCTAGGTTGAGACATCTCTCAGGCATAAATTCCTCAAGGACAGTCAAAGCCAAGAAAAGGCCAGGGCAAGATCAACCTCCTTGAGTCTCAATTATCATCTGTAGAGAAGTGTTGATGCAGTGTGAGAATTTACTCCCAGCTCATGAAGAGGGAAATTTAAACTGCAGGGCAGCCTCTTCCAGCCACTTCTTTACCTATTTATGTGCTTGAATAGACACACCTGCCTTCATGAGAGTGAGTGTCTGTGTTTCACTGGACACAAACACTTCTGTCTGTATGCTTTGTATTTATACATATGAATATATATACCCACACACTTTGGTTTAGGATACATTCTAGTAAGTTAGTGTGAACCTTGTAATTCTCAAAACTGTAATAAAGTCACTGTTTTAACTAGAACATACTCTACTGAATCAACTTGTTAATCTTTAAATTGGTTAACGATCAAGTGCTGCTGAAACTTAACCTTTTGATCCACCTCACACCGTGAAAAAAAAAAGAAGTGAATTGTTGCTAAATCATCATCCTGCCAAAATATTTCATCCGCAACAAGGCAGGAAAGCCAAAGGCAAAGCCAGCTTTGGGCTGTGACAGAGCTGATTGCATGTGGCTTCCTCTTAGAGAGAAATTCAGGAATTGCCACATTCCAGGAAAGCAATTTTGCCTCCAACATCCTACAAAAAAATACTTGCAGTTTCACCACACTCCCATCTCACACTCACACCATCTTGTCTGACTAAGATGTACAAACTGCATGTACCAGGCAAAAAGCACTAAGAAACTTTTTGATTTAGAGTTTTTATTCTTTTGTGCTGATTTTAAGGTCATATGATATCAATTACCTAATGCAGTTCAATATTAAAAACTAATATGATCCTGTCCAATATTTTACTGTGGTTATTTTAATACTTTCTGTGCATTATTTACACATTATTCTGTGCATTATTTACTTTGTGTGTGCATTATTATTTAATGCACACTTTGTGTGCATTATTATTGAAATGTACCACATTATCAGTGCCTGTGTTTTACTTGTACAGGTTCTCATGCAGTATATTAACAAGACAAAATGCATGTAATAGCTAAATATCCTTATTTACCTGAGAACATCAGTTTCTAACAATCAAATGGAAATTTAACTTCACAAATGTCAGAAACCACACTAAAGAAATGGAAATTACAATCCATTGAATTAAAAACAAAAGATAATTCTGCTCTGCAAACTTAGAACTTAGGTATAATAATTGGTATACTTGTTACACAACCTCAGTAACAAAAGCCAGGTCCTAGCTACAACAGAAGACTAGTGGTTTGTAAACTACCTTTGCCACTGAAAAATGAGAAAAAAAAAAATCAGCTTGCTTCTCCCAAAAGCCTTCATGAGATTCTGATGCAAAGGTTTTCTAAATCAAACAGTTTCTCTGAACAGTTTTGGGGTGAATTTTGGTTTTCATAGAATCAAAGAATGGCTAGTGTTGGATGGAACCTTAAAGATCATCCAGTTCCAACCCCCCTGCATGGGCAGGGACACCTCCCACCAGACCAAGTTGCTCAAGGCCCCATCCAGCCTGGCCTTGAACACTTCCAGGGAGGGGGCAGCCACAGCTTCCCTGGGCAACCCCTGCCAGTGTCTCACCACCCTCACAGGAAAGAATTTCTTCCTAATGTCTGACCTAAATCTCCCGTCTTCAAGTTCTAAACCATTTCCCCTTGTCCTCTCACTACACACCCATGTACAAAGCCCTACCCCAGCTTTCCTCTGGGCTTCCTTCAGATATTGTAAGGTTGCTATAAGGTCACCTTAGAGCCTCCTCTTCTCCAGGCTGAACAACCCCAACTTCTTCAGCCTGGCTTCACAGGGGAGGTAGTTCCAGCCCTCTCATCATTTTGGTGTCTCTCCTATGGACCCGTTCCAGGAGCTCTTTCTTCATAGTTTTCTTATGTCTCCAGAACTGGACACAGCACTCCAGGTGGGGTCTCACAAGAGCAGAATAGAGAGGGAGAATCACCTCCCTCAGCTGTCTGTCTGTGCTTCTTTTGATGCAACCCAGGACCTGATTCGCTTTCTGGGCTGCAAGCACACACTGATGGCTCTTGTTAAACTTCTGGTCCACTGCCACCCCCAAGTCCCTCTCCTCACAGATGTCCTCAATTCTTTCACCTCCTCAGTTCTGTAAGCACTGAGTCACAGACTTAATGCTGCTTAATCATTGTTCATTTCATAACAGTAGATTCCCAAGAAGTGAGCTTTTAAAAGGCTTCTTCACTACTGCCAACTTGAACAACCCATTTGGCTTTCCCATGCAAGCTACAAAAAGTGTAAAGCTGGGCTTTTTCATTTTGTCTAGAATCATGATATAAGAGCTCTTCTGTTTGCAGACTCTAAATTTTCACTATGGAGAAAGTACAGTCTGACTAAGAGGAAAGGAAACCTAAGAAGAACTTTTGCTTTTTTTAGATGGTGGATTTACCTCTCTGCTCCATTCCCCAGCCAGCCAAGCCTTCAGTTCTTCTTAGCCAAGGCTTTCACTGCTGGCCCGGCTGAGCAGCCCTGGGGGCTGGCAGCACAAGCCCCTACCTCAGAAGCTGTCAGATCAGCAAGCCAGGCTGCAGCCTCAAGAGGTTCCACCCTGGGTGGACAGAACACAGATTCAAAAACTCTAATTGGAGACATCAATGTTTTGCTTTTAAAGAAATTTCTGACAGAGGAAAGCCTGGTATGGTACCAAAACTAAGAAAGGTAGACAAGGAGCCACCTAGCAGCTTACTGCTGTGGGGAGACCAAGTCCCCCATGGCCCAAGCACCACATTCCACCAGCACAGAACCACCAGAGGGGACCAACACAGCCAAAAGCCTCTCATACAGGCAAAAGCATGACTGCATCAAACTAAGGTCAGTTTAGTATCAATACAGCCCAGCTACCAACAGCAGAACATGCAGGAACCTGGTGCTCTTAGGTGAGTTTACTGCTTACCTTCCCCATTCTGCAGACAGATCTTTTAGGCTAGACCAAGTTCCATGCTACTCTAAGTTATTGTGGCTTAAAGGAAATTTAAGGCTTTTTTAAGACAAGACAAGACAAATCAGAGGGTACCCAAACTGCTGCATGATGTAGTTTATAGCACATACTTCCCAGGCTTCGTTTTCCCAAACCCCACCATGCTCTTGCCATCAACATAACTTCACTAGTGTTGAAAACAGAGTAAAATTAATACACACAAAACTTTAAGAAGCTGGGATGCCTTTAAGCACAGCCTTCCCAGGCCTATTGTCTCTACCTATTCAACAGCACGGCTGAAAACCCACTCACTCTTTTACCACTGGAGATGTACAGCATTTAAAAAGCTGGGAAGCCTTCAGCTGAAATTCAGCACATCATAGACACAGTTTTTCATGCTGTATTTTTTCTTTACATTTTGGACTCAGGGTGTTTACACACACAATTTTTTTTCTTTATGATATTTTTATGTTTGTCAGTTCTTAAAAAAACCCAAACAAGTCCAAAGACCGTCAGCCTGCTACACACAGACTGACCCTTACATACATCTTCAACATATTCTCATCACATCACAGCTTCAAGGACAGTGTGAGACAAAACCCATGCTAAAATAATCTTGAAACATCTCAGTGAAGTATTACTGTTATTTCCTTTTTTTTTAAAGTTGTGGTTTCTTTGATTATTAATGTTGGCAAAAGGCTTTTTTTGTACTGCAAAGCAAAACACAAATGTTTGTTACCATATTTCACAATAATGTGCAAGGGCTTATCCTTGAAAAAACTACTTCAAATGTTCATTTTCTGAGGTGGAATTTCTTCAGTTGCTTTTCCTTTTCACCTATTAACCTCAGGTGAGATTTTAATACTTAGTTTTGGAAGTTCAAGATCTCTTAAGTGAAGTTTTAGATTGTTTAAAGGACAGTTCATCCAAGTTTAATCTGTTAGAACAAGGCTTGCAGATACAATTTTAAGTTTACGCCAGTCATAAAGTATGGTTTAGCTAGATTTGCTTTTAATATGACTATTAGCCTTAGACTAATTATGTTCAAAATAAGATTTTTCTATTACTGGAATTATACGTCATCCATCAACTACTTAACAAATCAACTCACCTAGATTCAGCCAATTTTGCTGGTCTCCTCACACAAGCCAGAGAGGGAAAAAAAAAAACATTCTTTTGGGCTAATTAAATGGCTGATCAACATATTTAATCAGGAGTTTTCAACCCACTTATCTCTTCTCAAGAGCTTTCATTGCATAAATTTCTAAATATGTTTTCTTTCTGTTGAGCTTTGCTACTTATATCAACATGGAAGCTTTGTACAAGTAAAATTGGAACTTTTAAAAAAAATCACTGTTAAGTTTTTGAATTACATGGATAAACTCCCAAACACACCATAAATGAATGATTGCAGTCTTGTTAGAAGGTTTGCAGAAAATTGCACCCAACAGGATGTCATTTACATTGAAGATTTTAACTCTGCCCACACACAAACACTCATATTATTGGACTATTAATTTCATTATTCAGATGAGAGCATTAATTATGTCAGTAAAGCATAGCCATCAAAACTCAAAGCCTCCTACCGCAACTGTGACACTGAAACAACTCCCCCAGCCTTGTTTGATCAACCATTTCTTCTGTATCAGGGTCTTGTGATCTCTCAATTTTTCTAGACTACCATTTTTTACCTTTTGGCAGACTGGATACAGATAGGTCCTTTTTTCCCCTTCCTAAATCCCAGCATTGCTCACACAGCAAGTGCACGAGGAAATGAAGACAAGAAGAAGCAAGCATCCATGTCAATGCATCTGTGGTGGTATTGTGACTTTTCAAATCCAGTCACATTGCATATCTCCTACCAATTCTGAAAGGGCCACTACTCCCCCCCTTGCTCATAAATTAGATGAAAAATTAAGGATCTTCTGTCTTTAGGTATGCAGTTCTCCTATAAGTAGCAGTCAAGGGAGACAGAAACAATGGGACACTCTATTAACATCTACACCAAGCTGAGTAAGGAAGCTCCTGGGGACATTACTTTATATTTAAAAATGCAGGGTTACTCACTACCCAACACATTTTAAAAAAGAAATAAAAATTGGCTTTACACCTCAATGACATTATCATAAAGTACATTTTTAATGTGGACATATGATTAAGGCCCTAATTCAAAACTGTAGATGACAGAAGCAAGTAGGTGCACCCTTTAAAGAAAATAAGCCAAACACCAGAGTTTTAAATTATTATTGATATATCCTTATGCTCAGTTTTGCATGATAAAGACCACAGTGCTTCATCCAACAACATCAGCACAGGGCTTATAACTTCAGCTCCTGAGGATTTGTTGTGGTTGCTAATTCGTTTTAAAATACACAACAGTGTCAAGGGTGGCAATTTCACTTTTCCTGGAGCCACATGAAAATCTGTAAGAGCTTGCAAATTACATCATTGACGACTTGTGGCACAAATCAATACTAAGAAGTTTCTGAACCCTGGTAAACTAGCTTGGAAAACACAGCTTTCTCCTTTTCCTCAAGGTTTACAATTTACGATCAGAGTCTGGTTGCAACAATTGTGTCACTATAAACACATGCTGAATGAATCACAGCTGTCTGGAAACACTGGTACTTTATAATGATCCTTCCTTCAAAGGGGTCAAAGTCTGCAGATCACAGCTCCCAGGCTGCCTGTGCTGCAACAGCCTGGCCGGGCCTCCTCAACAGTGCAGGCTGAGTAACCCTGAAAATGTGAGGTCATCAAATGGAGATGTGGTGTAAAACACAACAAGACATGGCTAAGCCTCAGATCTCAATCTGGGTACCACTCCTGGGGAGGGGAACTTGGATACTTCTTGCAATCAAACTGGGAAGAGGTTTTAATGCAAAGCAAAACCTCTACAGAAGTGGCAAATATCAAAGAAATCCCGTTCCGAGGAGGAACATGAGAATTTTCCTCTTTGCTATATTTACATTCTTTGCCACTTTTTGCTTCTGGAAGACTGCATTAACAGTACAAAGACTTCAACATCCCCCATAAACCTTCGCTGGTAAGGACATCATTATTTATACTGTCTGGAGATGTTTTGTTGGCAACATGCAGACACTGAAGAACTTAGAAGAAGAAAAATCAGGTTGCAGCAAACCAGCCTCTTTGACTGTGGCTCTGGAAGTTTTCTACTACATAGAAACAAGATTGCATTTATACACAGTAAGGTGAATGCTTCTGGAAATCCTTGACTGTTCTGCTGCCTACAAATGAGAGCTGCTCTGGTCATGCTTGGGAAGCCACTCATGCCTGAGACATGCTACACTTCCTGACATCCAACTAATACAAGCTACATTTGACTCCAGGTGTTGAGTTCATGTATACTGACAATAGATGTGACCATTATCTCAAGATATCCAGCATCCTCTTCACAGCCATGGTTTCATCTAGGCCACCACAGGCCTGGAAATCCAGGAGATATGCCCCATACCTTCGACATTTCACCCACAATTCTTTTTTTTTTTCAAGTAGAAATGAACAGCATGACCAGAGAAACCCAATTGTATGTGGGTTGCATAGACTGAGGATAGAGGCCCACAAAAGGGTTAATCTCTACCAAATCAAGCTGTGAACACATGACACTTACTAGGAACTGAGCTCTCTCCCAAAGGCAAGTTTACCCTGAGCTAAATTTGTCACCTTTCATATGCCTACCTTTCAATCCCAGTGCACTCATTTCTTAGGTTGTGCATCAAATGCACAGCCCACCCTTTGTCTGCAGCTGCTTCAGTGCTATTTGCACCAGGTTTCTGCCTGGAGGTTTGCCCCTCTGCTCCTGTGCCCACAGCTTAAGAAGCTGGTAATTGGCATATCTGGGACACTAAATAATTCTTACAGAAAAGCCAGGAAGCTTTGGAAACCAACAAGACAAAACAACATCTCGGACAGGGACATGTATGTGGATGTGTGACAAATGAAAACCAGTGACAACACAAAACTGCATGAAAATGTTTCTTTTCAGGGCACTTTTACCAAGGAACATATCCTGATTCTCTGAATCCACTCTGTTGATTTTATAAACATCCTTCTTTTCAGGAGTGAATGTATAGATTGCTGAAGAACCACAGTTCCTGTAAAAAAGACAGTGCTATCCTATTCCAGATTATTAAACGACAATCCCTTGCAAATTATATACTCCTGTGATTTATTTCCCTAATTTAACACTGCTTTTGTAAGGGAGCATTAAATCAAGGATTATTTTTTTGTTTCATTGTAACAAATGAATGCAGAGAGAACACAAATAAAAGGTAACCAACAATTTTAAAGAAACAACATAACCTTACTGTTTTGAGTTTAATTTGATAATACCTAAAGGTGATACAAATCTTTTGGAACCACAAAGAACTGGGGTTCTCTGAAAACTATGAAGGAATAGGTAAGACAAAAGCTGGCATATTTAAAAATAAAAACACACCACAAAAAATACGGTTAATACTTGTTGTAAAGTTATCAAGCTTTACAAATATGTGGTGCCTTTTTTTACTAACTACGTAGTCATGCAGAAACATCTGATGATCCACTAGCAGTAGAGGCAGGATCCACCTCCTCTTTCTTCCTTGTTCATGCCTATGAACTGGGCTCTTCCAAGATCCAACTACACCCACTAAACCACCAATAATCAGCAGGAAATCTAAATCACTCAACCAAAGATGAAAAATCTCCTACTTAAAGACAGTGAACTAAATACATAACCTGCAATAATACATGAAGCAGGGAAGGAAGCAAAGGAAATCAATTAGAAGTGCAAAGCCTCCATGCACGTGCCAAAATTCAGTCTTAGGATGTAGCTACATACTACAACTAATCCAGTATAACCACAGGGCCATCCCTGAGAGGCTGAGCCCACTCTCCCCCTGATCCCACCACTCTGCATGGCACTTACAACACCACACAGCTGCTCAGGTCACTCATCCAGGCAGGGAGCTAATGCTGGCACACACACAGAATCAGTTCTCCATCAGCTGATGCAGGTGTGAATGCCCAAATCCACACCACCAATCCAACCAATGGAGCAGTAAACTCTGTCGGAGGGACAGGTGGCAAACAGATACGGAAACTTCCAAAAATCTGCAGAGATGGATCAGCCAGAGTTTGCTGGCCATCTGATCTAGGAAGGAGGGCCTTCCATGAGAGCTGGATAAATACTATCATTTTAATTGTCAACCTTTTGCTTTTTTTCAACAGCCTCAAAGAGAGAAGAAAATCCTAGCCTACTTCTTTAGAAAGGACCAGACACAAGGTGGTCTTGTAGGAAAGAAAGAAGAGGGAGGGCAACGCAATGAAGCAACTTATCAAGCCAGTCATGTATCACAGCTGGATGACTTTGAGTCATTCTGCAATTTAGGTATATGGACTGAGCTCTGGCAACTCTCTGCTCTGGTGAATACCACCTGGCAGTTCACCTCCCACCATTCCACCAGGCAGACACCTCATTTGCAGACCAGTCTGCTGATAAGCCTGGAAAAGCTGCTCTGTGTTCAAAGGGGCAGGGTAGAAGTCCCTGAAGGAGAAACAAACACTGGAAGCTGGTATGGCAGATCACTGGGTCACCAAGCAGCACAGTAACAAGCCCACACACATCAGTTCATCAATTTGTTTAACCACTACCCTAGAACAATCAGTGCCATTGGGGCTGATTACCCTTAAATATACAGGAAAAAAAAAAAAAAGAAAAAAAAAAAAGAAAAAAAAAAGAAAAAAAAAAAAAAAAAGAAAAAAAAAAATCACTTCGTACTGTGGATGAGAGATGAATGCTGCATGAATTTGCACTCAACTTTTCAGAAGCATCAGACTGAAATCCAGCTCTCCTGACACTGTGCTAGCACATAGCATCCATTCTTTACTAGCTAGCAGCCTCTCATCCTTACCCATAGGGACCTGTTCAGAATTTCTGCAGCCTGAGTTCTGAATTTCAGTTCAAGAGTTAACTTGCACATAGAAGCAAATACTTGTCCTGTGGGCCCTTGGCTACTCTTGGGAAAAAGGAAACAGCTCAGACATGTTGCATAACTGCTCATCAGCACCAAGAGCTTGAGCAAGAATTGGAAGACGAATATTACTGCTTCCAATAGGTGTAAAAATATGCAGTGAAAAGCCCATTGACAGGATAGATGAGGAGACAGACACTCAAACTCCTTTCACTGTCAGGGCTTCTACACGATTTCAGAATAATTTAGAGCAGAATCCAAAGAAAATGTCCTCCCACATGTATTGATGCTAATTCACAGAATGAAAAAGCAGACGAAGAAGGCTGAGGCGAAGAAATGAGTTGACTGTAAAAATCAGCTCCCAGGTTGGGCACATTAACCTGTTAGCATGCTTCACTTATATGCCCTAACATACAAAAAGGATGTAATTTTGGTCAATTTGGCTCTAATTCTGGCACTGCTGCTATCCAGAGCTACACAAGTGGTTTCCAAAGAGCCCTTTCAGCTTCCATTTAGCTACTACATCAGCCAAGATAAGTATATTCATACTGAAGGCAGTTTTATAAAAGGTTCATGCTCTTTTTCAAAGAAAATAATCTGTAATCAGAAAAAAAAACAACTTATGCTTACCTATGCACCCACAAAGTTTGGTTTGCTAGCAAATTAAAAAGTGGAGGTCACCTACATGCACCATGGAAGAAAATATTGTGTCTACTGAGAGTAAGAGAGGAAAAATCCTTTATCTAATTCAAAGAGAGGTACAGATTAGCAATTCAGCTGATGAAATAGGAAAGGAAAACCAGGAAAACATAAGACCTGGTAATCCTCTTATTTCTGAAGTAATCAACAAACAAATAGAGGAAAACAAAATCAAGATATTTTTCACTGGTTTGTTTGGTTTATTTTTCATAGTGATACATGCATACAATGGATGTAGAAAACAGGTAAAAAAAAGTACAAGGACACTTTTCTGCAGCACTTCGTCCATACTAGAGGAAGTGAACCCATTATTGTGACTATTTTACAATATTCTTCACAATACTGCAAGTAGCAATCCATTTGTCACATAAACTGAGCAACTCCCTACAGATTACTAAAAACTGTAGCAAATGTTTCAGCAGAAGGTAACATGCTTGGCAGCATAAAATCTTAACCAGTGTGTAACAGAGTATCTTAGGTTAGTCACAGCATTTAACACTGCTGTAGCTATATTTATGTTTGTGTCCCAACAAGCAACACGACAACATCTGTCCCAAAACTGTATTTAGTAAAAAGGTTTCATTTTATAAAATTATTTTCTCTTTCAAGGTTCTGAATAAACCAGATGCCCCCCCCCCCCAAAAAAAAAACAAACCCACAACTAAGCCACAAAACAATTTTAAAAAATCAACTGAGTCTCCTCTTCAGAGAAATATTCTGATAAACTACTACTTAAACACACATCTTACCACAAAACTTTCTCCAGAGCCTCTTTTTTATTCATTCACAAAGCACTGCTTAGGATTTTGATAAAAAAAGCCAGGGTGGGCAAAGTGCACTGTTTGGAATCTGGATATTTGGGGTGCACTCCAGCCTTTGCCAGCGTACCCCTCTGATCTCCCAAGCTCCCAGCCCCTGTCCTGGGACCCTATTCCCTGCATCTTCTCCCTCCTGGAAGGAAGTAGCCATACTGAAAGTGGCTAAGAAGTCTTCCCCAACCAATATTGAATCTTATTTGTAGGAAAAAAAAGCACTAGAGGAATAAACAAATACATAATACAAACCCTGCTTACCTAAGTGACTATCAAACTTCTGTGCTGGAGACCCAGGAGAAATTTAACTTCCTTCAGAAACACGAGCTCGAACTCTGTCAGAAAGGATTTTTTCAGCTGTTCATAACCCTTTGGCTCACTGATCCAGACAAAACAGGTTTTGTAACCTGCCTGGAGCTCAGAGAAGACTTCTAACAGCTAAAAGCTCAGGGATTGTCTATTAACCACCCTTGAGAGGCTTCCAGAAAGTATCTTGTTTCAGGCTATTGTTTTGCTCCCTGCTTTTCCAACAGCCTCTTATTATTACATCACATTCATGGAGTAACAACCTCAGTAGGTAACTGAATGTCACAATACAAGGTAAGCAAACCTCCATACCGAATGAACAGAATGGTTTTTTTCCATAATTATTATTTCCCTACAGCAGCCCATCGACATTTGCATTAAAAGATCCAACTACAGAGTCTGCATCCATCAGGGAGCAGCCTTGTGTAAATACACCAGAAATACATGAATACCCTACTTGTCATTGCCCTAAAGAAACTGCAGATACATAATATGAATGGTAACATACCTGATTTTTGGTAATATAGCAATGATGGAAAACTGCACAGTTTCCTCAGTTGGTTAATGAGATGAGCTATAGCTCAAGGCAACAGCCTCTACTGAATACAGTGAGGCTGTGTCATCAGTTTACTTTAAGGATTTAGATTTTTTTTTTCCTAAGACAGCTAAATAACAACACAGTAGCTGTGCTATGTAGGATGCTAAACATTCATGAAACAAACAAGACAGATAATTATATAACTATTGCCTGTAAAGGAGTTTGAAATTCAGTAGTGAGCACACACACAGCTAAATAAAATAGTTAAGGAAGGACTTCAGAGATGAATCTACTCCAATCTGTAGGCAGCTGTCAGACTGCAATGATGAGCAATTTATCTTCCATGTACAACACCATCAGCAGACACATGGAGTCACTGGGGAAGTCAGCTGCAATCCGCACCCTTCAAAAGATCAAATCCATGTCTCTGAGGAAGCAGACACCAGGGAATGGTGAAATACTTGTACTCCAGAGGCCAAGTAACTTTCATTCCTTTGCTTGTTTGATGTCTGCTGACCTGACCATAGACGAGCTGTCCCTCAAGGGAGAAGTTACAAAGAGATGCCAGCTGTCAACTACACTTTTGATCCCCTGACTTTGAACCAGCAGTGTGAGTCCCAAGCTCTTTGCATCTAGATGCTTGCAAACCCAGACAAACCCCATAAGCAGCAACTTGGGAAACTACCACAGCATCCTCACCCCTGGTTTTGAGGGTAGCACAGAGAGGCAGTTGCACGTGTGCAACGAGAATACCTAACCATGAGCATAAAACCCACTCCAAAGACAGAGAGAAACAACTTCAAGCACCCACATGGGGAAGGCAGCTGGAATCAATGACTGCCAGTGCCAGCTACTCACAGGCCGAAGTGTTTCACCTGGAAAAGCAGGTGAGAAGCTTCTCTTCTACAGCTATGGCTCCAGAGTAAGCATTGCCACTCCCTTCCTTATAGCCAGGGAATTGGATCTTCTTAAGTTTTAAAAACACCTGTGATTTCATGAGGCTGAGCTGTTCTCAGGTTAGCTCGCAGTGAAGATGGTTTTGGTTTACCTTAAATTCAAATAGAAGTCAGAAACCAGACAGACACCAGCTGATGGCTCAGATGCTGAGCAAGTCCAGGGGAGAGGCTGGACTTCCCACTCACCCCACAAGACCACACAAGAGATGCTGAGGAGTCAAGTAGAAGCATTTGCAGCCTGCAAATCCTACTACACATGCAAGGTGAAAGCATGCCGAGTCAGGTCAGCTCTTACCAGTTTGTTGCACATCCCCATGCCTCATCTTTAATTAAATCATAACCATTAACAGTCTTTATCTGTCTCTAACCAGCAGCAGACTGGAAGCTCACCATTCTTTGTCACCAGTGACTCCAGAGGGGGGCCAAAGACATCAGCAGAGTAAACCTTAGGAACCACGAGGTCATTTATTATGATTAAATTCATAACAGCTCCAAGAGGAAACCAAAGTCCATCCCTAGAAATAACTAATGGTGCATGAACTCCAGGTGTCTGATACAGAAGTTCTGTGGGCAATTTACCTTTAGAGCACTACTGACATGCTTTTCAGCCATGACTCACTGCCCAAAACATAAAAGAAATTGTTTTGTACCCTAAGGAACAACAAAATTTTTCTACTTGTTGGCAGTAAGTTGTGGGTATTTGAAGTTTTGTCTGAAATGAGGCATCTTCTAACAACGAAAACTTCAGGAACAGGCTTGTTTCAAAGTTGTTTGCCTTGGGTCATGTAAGTATTAACTTTCCAAATTTCATCAGCAACAACTACATTTTCTAAGCAAGGATATTACATAAAGCACCTCTGTGAACTACAATAAGTCATCAGAATGTTTCAGCTTTTTGCCATATATTAAATACATATTTCAGCTTTTTCATGTGGTCATTTTTGCTGAACTGTTACGGATTCTCCTTTAGGTCTACAGAAAAACACTTAAACAGCAACTGAGATGTGTAACAGCAAAGCAAAAAACCAACAAAAAACATGAAACAAAAACACAAAAAAACAAAACCCAAGAAAAACAAAAAACCTGACAACACACTGCTAACAAAAATCAATACAAAACAAAACCAGACACACACACACAAAAACCCACCAAAAAAACCCAGAACAAAGGAGTAATTTAATGCAGAAATTTTTTTTTTTTCCTTTGTTTAGACTCTTCATCCACTACTCAAAGTATTGCTCCTCATTATTATAACCTCTTAGGAGAAAATAAAAAATACCAGGATGCCTTAATACATATGACATTGAAAATTCATTAATGATTGTGGGTGTTTCCACCTCAAGTAATCTCCATCTGATTCCTAGAGTCATTTCTCTCTCCACAAGCCTAAGTCATAAAGGTGGAGTTGCTGACTGCTTAGAAGTCCTCTGTGACTTTACACAACTCTTCTTGCTTCTAAAACTCTTCCAGGCCTTCTTCCCACTCTGGGAAACCCCTTTAAATAATGGCAATGTCACACTGATACAGCATGGGACCTTGTTGACTTCAAAGTTTATAGATAGCATTATAGATAGTAGCATCTCCCTTCCTCACTCAGCTGTGAAGAGGCAGCTCCAGCACACGGTTGGAGGAGATGAATCCCCTTCCCTATGGCCCTAAGCAGCAAGTGAGAGAAAAAGAAGAAAGCTGGCTGAAAATAGTGAGAGTGCAGAGAGGTAACTGCACTGCACACTGTAAGAAGGAAGGAAGACATGGAAAAAGACATGGAAGATCACAAATCACCTGAAACATTAAATAAGAGCCCCCTACCAAATAAAATGCAGACATCAACTGAAGTGTGCTCTGTAATGCATGGAGTCTGGATTCTAAGACAAAATCATCATCCAAAGAGATGTGTCACCAGCTGCTTCATGATGCTCGGTCCCTGCTCACAAATAGTTCGGGCTGGATGTAGCCAAGTACCAATATTTCCATTTCTAGACTTACACTCTACTGCTTTCCCCCTGCCATCCTCCAGCAGTCCTGTAGCCACTGGGAACCTCGCACACCAAGGTATTTTCTTTTTAATGGTGGACATATTTCATTTAAAAGGAAAAACATTTAGTCCAGTAATGCTGAAAAAAATTGCACATGTGGGAAAGTAACAGGTTCAAGTACAAAGCTGAATAAAGCCAGCAAAACAACTCGTTATCTCATGCTAAACAAGTAGGGCAGACAAAACCAACTGTGAAAACAACTGCTTCTTTTTGTGAATGATCCACCAGCAATAGCTTAACAAGACTTGGTAACTGTTTAGTCAGACATCTAGCCAGCCCTCTGCAAGTCCTTTCATGGAGGAAATTACTTGAGAACATGCATGCACATCTGCACACAGTTACTGATGAACACGGTCCCTCCAGAGCAAGGCACAAGGCCTCCTTATTTGTAACCTCTACAAAAGCCACAGAGTGTGCTTGATGCTACCTTCAACATAACCTGTTCTGCTTCCAAAGATGCCAGGTTAAGCATATATCATGCCAGGGTCCACGAGCTTCCTAAATTGCTGGGAAGAGGCAGGGAATCAGTGTACAATAACCCCAAATAACAGCAGAAGCCTGTTCTGTCTCAGAGCGCTTGGAGAACAAACAACTCCAAGAGCCGCTCTCCACTATACACATCTTTTTGTCATTTTGATTTGGATTAAAATGTATTTTTGTATGTCTTATGGTACTTTGAATCATAACAAGCAGGATCAAAAGCACACCACATAAGACATCCCTTATGCTATCCTAAAAGTATGGAAAGCAAAATGTAAGTACCTTCAGATTTTCATATGCAAGTAAAAATAAACACTGACTTCACACTGCAGAATAAACACAAAGTTAGCTCTTGTACAAAGCATCACTGTTCATCATTTGTACTTCGTTCTCATCTTCCTGATCTGTGAGTTTGTCATAGAAAGAAGAAAAAAAATCACTGGGGATCTTCTCATTTACTCAGCACCAGGAAACCTCTGACAACTGAGCGTGCCCTACAGCAGCTCTTGCTTTCCAGAAAATGTTACACTTAGGAAGCTGAATAAAGCCTTCCCAGATGCTTCCATGCAAGACATAGCTTTTTCCACTGAACACAACCTCTCTCAGCAAGAAAGGCTGCCCAAGCAGCTGAACACTCCTCTCTGTATTACACACGCGGGGTCTGAGAAGGACTTAGCTCACACTGAAAGCACACGCAAGCTGAACTCTTCTCAACACACACCTGCAAAACCCAGCAGATTATCTGGAAGCTGCTGCCTCCTGTCAGAAGCACCAAGGAGATATTTTTAAAAAAGGAAAACTTGACATCTGGCTCCACCAGAGGTAGCTGGGGTAAAGCCATGAAAAAAAAAAAATTGAAAAAGAAAAAAAAAAAAGAAAAAAAAAAAAAAAAAAGAAAAAAAGAAAAAGAAGGAAAAAAAGAAAAAGAAGGAAAAAAAAGAAAAGAGGAAAAAGAAAAAAGAAACAAGAAAAAAAGGAAAAAAGAAAAGGGAAAAGAAAAGGGAAAAGAAAAGGGAAAAGAAAAGGGAAAAGAAAGGGGAAAAGAAAGGGGAAAAGAAAGGGGAAAAGAAAGGGGAAAAGAAAGGGGAAAAGAAAGGGGAAAAGAAAGGGGAAAAGAAAGGGGAAAAGAAAGGGGAAAAGAAAGGGGAAAAGAAAGGGGAAAAGAAAGGGGAAAAGAAAGGGGAAAAGAAAGGGGAAAAGAAAGGGGAAAAGAAAGGGGAAAAGAAAGGGGAAAAGAAAGGGGAAAAGAAAGGGGAAAGAAAAGGGAAAAGAAAAGGGAAAAGAAAAGGGAAAAGAAAAGGGAAAAGGGAAAAGACACAGGAAAAGAAAAAGAAAAAGAAACAGGAAAAGAAAAAGAAAAAGAAACGGAAAAAAAGGAAAAGGAAAAGGAAAAGGAAAAGGAAAAGGAAAAGGAAAAGGAAAAGGAAAAGGAAAAGGAAAAGGAAAAGGAAAAGGAAAAGGAAAAGGAAAAGGAAAAGGAAAAGGAAAAGGAAAAGGAAAAGGAAAAGGAAAAGGAAAAGGAAAAGGAAAAGGAAAAGGAAAAGGAAAAGGAAAAGGAAAAGGAAAAGGAAAAGGAAAAGGAAAAGGAAAAGGAAAAGGAAAAAAAAAAAGAAAGAAAGAAAAAAAAAAGAAAAAAGGAAAAGAAAAAGAAAAAGAAAAAGAAAAAAAAAAGTAGGACTATCATAAGTATTCTAACAATGACAGGCAGTTCAAAATGAACAGGAGAGTCAGGTACAGAACATCATAGTCATTCTGATTCTGAAGGTGTTAAGTTTGGCTGTACCATGACAAAAAGCAGCACCTCCTGTATATGTCAACAACCCTAACTATTTTGCAATGAAAACTGCATGAGGCATGTCTCCCCCCCCATTTTGCAGGGGATCTTACCCAGCCTTGTTGTGGAGTGCCAGGGGTGTGTCTGTGTTCAGAAGAGGTCAAATCCAGCAGCATTCACCTAATCTGACTTCTGCCAGAACAGCCCAGACAGTTATTTTCTCTTGCACATCACATTTGCTGACACTGGCAGGTTGAAAAGGGATAGCAGAAAATAGCTGAGGAAAACAGGGAAGGAAGGCTGAGCCTTAGAACTCCTTGGCTGGGGTTTGCAGATGGAACTGTATCCTGGGCTATGGCCTCTTGCAGAACCTCGGTGGTATCTTCTCTGGAACACTTCAGACTGGACACACAAGTATGCAGGTTTCAGTCTACACAGAGAAATTCCTACAGCAGGACTATACTGTAAATAGATTTTATCCTGCAATACTTGCACAAACATGTTTTTAATGGAGATATCCATTATTCTAAAAAAAAGAATGTTGAAGTATCAACATTTGAGAACAAAGTGAGGAGAAAGAGCACCTCAATACACAACTATAATGAAAAGCGATATTTATTCTAAAACTAGGCTGTAGGTCCTAGAAAAAGAAAATGAGATAATATTCTGCCTCTATGCAGTAAAAGCACTTGGATAACTACAGTTCAAATAAACAAGTTTCCTCAATAAATTTAATGGAGAAAATACGATACCCAAGGTACAGAACATTATGGCCCCACCTCTGGGTCCTCTTTTTGGACTTTCCTCTTTACATTTAATAGCATCTCTGTACTTTGCTTAGCTAGAAAAAAAAAAAAAAAAACCACGAATCTTCAGTCCCTCATCTTTGCGAATACTTTTATGCAAATAAAAATATTGTACCAAGCTATCTAGTATACTAGGCACAAAGAATTAAAACACACAAATTTTTAAAATGCATATTTTAAACGTGTCTAGATCAGAACACACCACCAACAACTATCTCTGCAGTATATACTTCAAATGACAGAAAGAGAAAGACTCTCTTTACGTGTCACAGGGTGCACGTATTTGCCACCTGTGATATTCACCAGGGTGAAAGGAAAGGGGGTTTCTGGTGCCCAGGCACTGTTCTTTCCACCTGACATGCTTGGTCATGTATCAGCCCCTTCAGGTACTTTAAGACTGCATAGGTGGAAAGATTCCAGATGCACATCCTAACTTTTTCTAACATCTCTTAATTTAGCATCTTTGTGAAGTCGCTGTTCCCTTCTCCCCACTTCCCAAGATAAAGGCAGCACCAAAAAGGAACACACAAAAATCAACCAATCTGGCCCATGAAACATGATCTACACTCACAAGACAAAAATAGAAAAGCTTTCATCTTTCATTATCAGACACTCTACCACACAGCATAGGAAACTAAAGCTTGAGGCAACAGTAGGTTTCAAATACTCTTAAAAACGTGAGCAAGGCTTTCCTTTTCTTTTCTGTGAAAGGCTAAAAGGAGTTGGCTTGGCAATGACAAAAAACATTAGAGTCAAATAAGCCTCTGCAACAGCAATCCAAACAGAAGGGTCTTGGGGTAAGCAGTTGTTTAAGCAACAGCACCATTCCCACTGCATAAATTCTCCTGTTCAGAATGACAGCCTTTGCCTTCTCACTTCTGCTGATTCTAAAACTCTGAATTTTAAAATCTTAAATCCTCAAATTGTAAACTTTTTAAGATTCAGTCCTATTTCCAGTGGAATTCAGAGGGGAAAAGGAAGAGGAAAACACCATTGCTACAGAGCTAATGCTTCACGAACTTCAAAAACGATACTTGCTTGAAGCTTTCCAGCCTCTCTCCAAAAACAGAAGCCTGAACTTCGCGGGGTTTGTGTGTGCTCTCTAGGCAGATAGAGAGAAATGGGGGACCAGAGGAAAGGAAAACCACACTGTCCTGCTTCTCTATCAGGATGTGTCATTCTCTTCCAGAAGTTCCCTCAGCCTCTACCTTTACAGTCTCAACAATAGATTACATGGCCATCCACTGAGCTTCAATTTTTTAAAATGTTTTTATTTTAAGAGAGGTCATCAGTGAAAGAACCACCATGTGAAGTCACAATCCTTCCTCAAATACACTTCCTTTGTGGTGCCTTTATCTTTTTAACTGTTCTTGCACACTTTACTGTTCCCCAATAGACAAACTGGGTCCACTCCCCTCACTAACTGGGAAAACTTTTATCAATCTGAATAGAATTTAACCCATGGTGAACTGGAAGCTACACAAACCATTTAAACTGACTAAAGTCAGCCCTTGCAAAATCCTGAAAGGTAGCAGAGAAATTGTTTCCTTTTTTACTGATGGAATTCAGCACAACAGCAGTAAAACCATAACCCTCCTCCTGGGCAAGGAGTCCTCCTGGAAGGGCTGCCTGTCATATGGCACATTGCTGAATGATGGGGTTGAGCACTGGGAAAAAGAATTACTGCCACTCCCATTCACTGTGCTTCAGTCCACATAACTGTAGCAGGAGAAATAATGCATTGGAGTGAAAAAAGAAATCAAGACACAGTTCCAGACTTTTGCATGGCATCACTATCCTTACTTTTAAACACTGAAATGAAAATTTCAGTCGTGCTTCCCATACTGCTTGTGCAGAGCATCCAACATCAACATGCCCTACAGGCAACTTTCAACAGCTTCCAAGAGGAACTGACTATTTCACAGCCTAAGAAATCTAAGATGCCTATGAGGCAGACAGCATGAAAACAGGAGCAAAACTCAGAGGCTCAATCCACTTGAAACTAGAAAAAAAAAATAAATAACCGCCATCTATGGATTCTTAAAGAACTGTCAAATGAAATTAGAAAGCTACATATAAGAACTTTAATAAAACTAGTAAGTATACAATGGCATACGATCTGAAAATGTTCAAACAACACTGTTAACTTCAGTTTTTTTAAAAAATGCAGAGGTAGGGGCAAACAGAAACAAGTAATCCAGGCAACTACTGCTTACAAAAATCATCTCAGTGGAAACATTGGACATTAGAACACATTTTAGAGGGAGGTACAGTCGAAGAAAGAGGGTAAAGAAAAAGAGGATTATACACACCAGTTTGCCAGCACCAAGAAGAAAAATACATCACACTAATATGACATTATTTTTTTCACATAGCAGCTCATTTTCTAGATGAAGGCAAAACATTAACTCTAACACAGCTGAGTACACTACAGCACACACCAGTGCTGCTTAGGGCACTGGAGATGGGAATTAAGAACTGTAGGTGTGTAGGAAACTTGCTATGAGACATATAACAAAGGTTATACAAACACCAGACTACCACACAAGTCAACATTTCACTTAGGACACTGAGACAAAAATTCTCAGCACTAAGCATAAAGGCCTTGGCAATAAATGGCCAAGGGGAGAGAAAACTACTTGTGTGACAGGACACCAGAAAGAGCTTGTTACATTTGCATTCTGAGAGGTTTGTAAGTGTCCCTCCTATAGATTTAGTAAATCTTGAACAAGACACAAACTCATTAAATTTACAATGATTTCACATGGCATAAGAACCAAGTATGGCTAGGCTGGTGGCAGCATCTCTGTCAGAAGCTGGAAGGCTCCTCACCACCAGGGAAGCAAAGTGTCAGATGGGTGTAACTGAGATAACAACCCTAAAGACAGAGCTTGGTTAATATAGGAGCACTATTACATGATGTGACGTGCCTGTTGCAGCAGGAACTGGACTCAATGAGCCACTCCTCTCTCACAAGGGTTTCTTTCATTTATCAATACTGTAACAGTTTGATATGGGTGCCTCTTTCCTCCTCTTCAAGAGCTTACTCAAATAGTCAGACACTAGAGCTTGCCAGAAGGCTTCATGTTTGCAGTTGCACTAACTTTTCAGTTGAATATTCCTACGGAGTGATGATACCAGGAGAACTCCACTTTTTGTGATGGGAGAGTTGCTTTGTTTTAAACCATATTGTGTCTTCTTACTTTGCACAAGCCTCAGAGGCACCACTCAGAGTCTCTGTACAAACAAGTTCTAGGACTGGGTTCAGGCCAGCAACATCTGGCACACCTTCTCCACAAAGTGGTGGAGAAAAAAGGGAACGTAGTATTAGCCCAGTTAATACATCACACAGATGAAATGCAACAATCACATACTTCACTGAGAAAAAAAGTGAGGTTTAAAAAGAAACAATAAAAGTAAATTTTAATAATGACACTGTAAAGCCTGTATTGTCTTGCAAGACAAACCCCAGACATCTAAATTCAACTTACATGCCCAGAGATCTTACTGCCCATTGATTGGCCTTTCCTTTTGCTATCTGTCCATCTTGGTTACAACTACTCAGAGGGATTCTGGTGAAATTTAGCTGGTTAAAGTCTTGTGCAATTCTGCTAGACATCCAGGTCCAGCAGTGCGTTTGCTTCTCACAGACTTCCTCTAAATCTACAGAATTCATGAAAGATGCATATAAGACAAACTCTACAGAAAAATATTCCCACTAACACATCTGACTGGGAAGATGAAGCAAGGTAGATGTAACGATGAGAAAAAGATGTAGTGCAAGCCATGAAAAAATGGCTAGCAAAAAACACCCACCCACGAGCAACAGACCCAGAACAGCATGGTATGTAAGAGACACAGAATTAGCTGCCAAGTAAGATGTGAGCAGTAATAGAAGATAATCGACAACAACAGCAAAAAACCCACAACAGTTGCTCAAGTTAGAAAGAAGAATGAAAATATCCTCAAAATGAGTCAGTAAATCTGATCTCATTTCTTCCAGTAAGTTGCAGTAATGTGAACAATAACATCCCCAAGCTGGAAATTATTGTTTACTTTATAAAAGTACTAAGCCCAGAATCCCACATGGAAATAATAGGTTCTTTGAAATAAATGAATAATTTTTATTTATTTGTTCATTCCAAATGGTTAAGACAAAAACTCACTAAACTTGTAGATTCTTCTGCTGCAGAAAAATCTGCTGCCAGGGAATTGTAACATAATGAAAGGAACACTTACAAATCCAAAATAATTCATATTTCCTAACAGAAGAGGGGGAAAAAAGCAAAGTGATAAGGGGAGAAACCAAGACAGGGGGATATCATATGCATTTAGTAAGCACAAGTAAGTTTATATTTCCTCTTAGCCCATCTTACTAGTCTTGCTAAAGAAAGGTTACTATGCATATCCAAAGAGCACACACTTAGCAGATATAAGTGCTACTGCACACAGAAATAACACAAAATTAGAATTATTGTGTCAAGATATTTATGGTTTTCAGCTGTGGTGCAATGAAGCTGCTATCTGCTGCTACCACCTCCTTCTTTCTCTACTACACAGCTTCTAGTATCCAACCTAGCAGAGTCTAGGCTTGCCCAAGAATCCATACCCTCTACATTGAATGCTGTGGGTAATTGCTATTGGATTTCTAGACCCTCTGCAATAAAAAAAAAAAACAAAACAGAAGAATGGATTGTACTGAAAAATCTTGGTGTTTTCAGATCAGGAGAGAAGAGTCAAACATCCTGCTTACTCTTATCTACCCAGGAAATAACTCAGGCAGCATACAGGCCCTGCTCTGATTTCTCCCAGCAATTCCATCTACTGCTGCCTCACCTGCTTCCAGGGACCAACTACTCCAGAGGAAAACCCAGCACAGCACAAACACTCAGAGCAGTCTCCATTAAACCAGACACTCCCTGCAGCCACAATTCTTTCAATGTGCCAGCCTGAAAACACAGCAGAGATGCTGAGAAATCATACACAACGGGAGGAATTGCTTTTATTGGTATAGAAGAAAGTTTAAAAGGAAGTTGGGATGTTTTTATTATAATTGTTTAAGTTTTATTTTCCTTATTTCAACTTCAGATTTTTAAATAGAGTCCAAATGTTTATCTTTCTTGAAATCCTTACTCAGGGGACATAAAACTCCTAGCAGAACATGAGACGTACCATAGATATGAAATCTCATTAAATAGCAAAATCACTTGGTTTATAACCATATTTCTTGATATCCTATGCTTTTCATCAATACTTTCACTCAGCAGGCAGGACATTTTAGAGAAATGCTAATTCTATTGAAGTCTCAAAGTACCTCCCATATTCAGAAAGGGACCATTTCACAAATGGCTTCAAATTCCTCTAACATTTTTATTCTCTAGAACATTCAAGTCCCTATCACAACCACAGCCACACTGTGCTAAAACTGAGAAAAAGTATATTTAGCTATCATCTATCCCCAGTGATCTTGCAGGAAGACATTCAGCATATGGCAGATGAAAAAAAAAAAAAAAAAGGTGGGGAGACGGGAGGAAACAGATAAAGATTGACTGTTAAAAATATTCCAAATTCATACTTTACCTAAAGACACAAAAGAGAAAAAAAAAAAAAACCACAAAAAAAAAAAAAAAAAGAATTAAAAAAAAAAAAATTGGAGAAACTAAAAAACCCTGTCATGAGTTGAGCATTTTGTTGAGCATATGCAGAGGCATATAAGCATTTTAAACTGACACTGACATTTCTATGTCAATTGCTTTCACAAGAGTGAACATATGCACTAAATAGAACTACTATTTAGTACATTAAACTATTAATCAAAATGAAAAGTTTCACACCCTTACCAAAATTTAACATTTCAGTGCTCCCCCCAAGTAGTATTTCAGAATTCTCATTCTAAGAATACATCCAGAAACAATGGTTTTGTTGATTTTTTTCCAGTTTTCTATAAGAAAACAAATTTCCTGTTGCAATGCTAGATTTTCCAAAAGAAAAAAGTATGAGAAAACAGCAATATTATCACAAGCCAATAGTTCCTACTGCAAGCCAGTGACCTTTTAGAGGTAACTGAGAATTTTCATGAGCTCACTTCTGGCAGAACTGTGAAGGTATGCTAACCTACCTTTTGCCATTTTACTACTAAATCCCATAATATCTGTCATTTTTTGTAAATCCCACATTCTGATGTCAGTATCAGACTAACATTTTATTGTCTAAAACCACGTGAGTATGGGCTTGCAAAGAAAAACTTGGGTATAATGCCAGAGTTCAAACTAGAAGCTGCAAAACCAGAACAAATAACCCACTGCCTTAAGAACAACCACAAACATCATAAGCTTTTCAACTCAAAACCCAGAAAAAGGCCCAAGTGTAAAAGCAGAATTCAGGAGGTCCTATTGCACAGGTTTGAAATCTTTTATTTGGTGGGAGAAAGAAGGCTCCTAGCATGGCTGCACCTACTCTGCCAAGGAACATACCCAAAAGAGCAGGTGAAATGCAGTGCTCTTCTAACAGCATCACTGTGACAGCCCTTGGCAGGCTGATTTAGAGCATGGTCCAGTACAGAACCACCCAAGCAGTACTGAACCACCCAAACAGGACACTAAAGCATTTAGCACAGATCATGGAATTTGCTTCCTGGCCTGTTGCAGACCCCATGCCAGGTGATTAAGCCAGATCCTTGAGATCCACACAGAATTCTTCCCTGTCCTGACTCTGGCTGGAAACAACTCAGCCAAGTCTTGAGACAACCCAGATCTCTCTTCATCGTCCCACAGCAGGTGAAAGGTGGACAAGGAGTCCAATTAGTGGAGAAGAATCATGGGGATTCCCCTGGGGCGAGAGCAAGGGTGGCAGCAGCAAGCCCAGCCATGGAGAGCCTTCAGCAAATAATTTGAGGCAACTTCTGGGATTAATACCTGGTCTGACCCCAGTGGCTTCTAGCATGGCCCTGCCTATCAATGCTGACAGGTCACAAGCTCTGTGTGGGGCTAGGAACTGAAACCAGAGCCTCTGGCACCTAGAGGTTTACCCATCATCTGGGGGAAGGAGAAGGCAGCCATTAAAATGAACATGGTGGTGACGTCCAATAAATTACTTCACATAAGCCACATGGAGCTGCCTAAGGAATGCTACCTAAATGCAAAACTCTGGCCAAACAAGCACACCACAAGAGGCATGGAGGCTGCAGAGGCCCAGGGGCAGCAGCTGGCTGTGGAGGCAGTGATGGCTCCTGGGGCTCCTGCTCTTTGCTCAGCTGGGTCAGGGACCTGGTCACCCCTCCAGAAGTGCAGCCACAGGATCAGCAAGGAGTCACCCCCATGTCCTAACAGCATGTTACCCTTGGGATGCTCCTGCCTCCCATTCTGCCCCAGCGGGGTAGGCAGGGCTTCATTTACCTCTATTTTTTGACTGAATCCTTCTTTGATTCTCAAGCAGCTGGTGATAAGTGTCCTGCAGCTGCCTGGTTGGCAGGCTAGGAGCCAGGTTCCCTTCACAGAGTAACACCAGCATCCCTGGCTGCCTCCACCCCAGAAATGATGGAGGCACATGTGCCCTGGTAATGGATGTGCTCCCCACACACCCCTGCAAATCCCAAAGAGTCGTTGCCAGGATTTGTTGTGCCCACAAGGAAACCCTTGGCAGCTGAGCACACAGCCAGCCACCACAGGGCCCTCTGCAAGCAGCAGATGCCATCCAGCCACTGAGAAATTACCTTCCAGGGTTTAAAAGTCCAGACATAAGTGTCAGCAGGCATGTCTGCACAAGCAGCAGAAGTTAATCCTGAATTTCCTTTCACTTTTTTTGCCTTACCAACCCCTGCTTGATAGGCCTCCTCAGATCCATGCGATGACCACTCAGGACCTATGTGCCTGCACGTTTTACCCTCCTCTTGCTGTTTACCCACGTCTCACTCCAGCACTCATTCAGCAAGCTGTTACACTAAGCATGAAAACAAGGAAATTATAAAGCAGATAAAATGCCAAGCTTCTCTTGAATTGCCAGCTCCATTGGGAAGGAAAAAAAAATAAAAAAAAGAAAAAAAAGAAAAAAAAAAGTGATGAAGTCTGCACGCATATAATCACACTAATTAGACACTTGTAACCAGCTGAATATCAGCACGCATGCAGAAATTAAAATAGCACAATTTGAAAAGAAGTGAGAGGGCAGGATCTGGGTAGTCCTATCCTGCAGAAGAGAGAGAGAGTAATTTGTGACTAATTCAGTTGTATCTCAAAGGAAGCCCTATAGCATTGGCTTTACTATCTATCCCTCACAAGAGAAGAACTTGATCTTGTTGTGCATCAGTATCCCCATCATAAACATTTTTTTAACTTTAGGAATTTAGAACTTGCCTGTGGTTGTGGGCAGCTAGACCTATGTTTGAAAAATATAATAAACCTGTGTAGTTTGGGTTTTTTGGTTCTTCTTTTAATTTGACTCTTCTGTTAGCATTAAAAATACCTCCTTTCTCAGCACACTGTTTATCTCCCTTTGCATGTTGCATAGCTACTTACTGCAAAAGCCACTTCAAAGTCTCTTGGAGTTCAAATAGGGATGAAAAACCTTTTAGTTGGTGAGTGTTTTTGTTTAAGAGTTGTCAGAATTAATTCATCAACAAATGCAGAAATCCAGCACAGAATCAATCTTCAGTATTAGCACTTGTCACATAAATTAATCCCTTTAAAACCAGTCTGCTCATCCTGGAGACACCATTGCCAACTCCAAACATCAAAGCAAATCCCAACTAAAATATTACACCAAGTTCAAAACTGGCAAATCACCCATCCTCCCTTTTCAAAAACTCTATCTTCTAATGTATTTTGAAACCATGTCTTACTGAGTCTTTCCCTTTCCATTCTCAAGCAATGACTTTACAACTTTAAGAATACTGCTTACTTTCTGTAAAGACAAGGTAGTAGAGAAAAACTTCTACACTTTAGAACAAAGCAGTCACTAACTTCCTCTGGACAAACCAACAGCCTTTTAATTTTATCCCCAGTTCTTACTACAGGGAAAGTATTTTCTATTCATATGTTTATAAATACAAAACAATTGCTTTTTCACTTTCTGGTTTTGTACATTATTTTTTCCATCTCACTTGATCAGAATTTCCTGACCCTACAACCTTCAAAATCCACAGGCTACCAATGTTAATTTTACACAATCTGTGGTGAGCTCTCTCTTCTCTCCCCTTCATTCACTGAGGTTTTGCAAGATAGGTGTTTGAAACAATTTCTTTCCTATTTAATTCTGTAATAGTGAATCAGTAAACAGGCACAGAATAACCAGAATTAAATTGGGAAGACGATAATTTTATTTTGGAACTCTATATTTCAAGCTGTTGTACTTCACTGGGTAAACACATTATAAAATGTTACATGAAGCAGACTGAATAAATGCAGTTTCTATCTCATGAGTACTACTGTGTTTAAAAGTAGTTAAGATATGATTAGTGTTACTGTAGCTGTTCTTACTCTACTGTATCAACTCAAGTATATAGCTGGTGCTAAAAGAAACAAAAAGCTACCAGGAGAATAACAGAATCAAGACTTTTTTACATTGTACCTAATAAGTGTTTTGTTTGATGATACAGAGTGAAAATTATTACCTACAGCAGATAATATTAATTTTATCCTCTCATGCCTTTTCTCCAGACTCCTATAAACTTTAGAATTGCTAAGATTTAAATGAAACTTAAAACCTATCTATTTGTTATGAGACCCCTCTGCAATACATTTGAGGTGTGACTGTACGGTTTGCTACAACTACTTAACATTTAAATTTCTTAAGAAAATGAGGTTTTTTTACTAAGGTCTGTAAAAGATACTTTCCTCAAAGACCAAATTAACATCCAAAATTCTGTCTTTCAAATTGTTGCCACAGATCTTGTTTAGTTAGTATGTTGCATTTTTCTTTTAACATTCTTTTACTTAGAATTTTATCACATTAATAGTTTCAACCAGAAATCTGAAGAAGCAGGTGATAGGACAAGACTACCCCCTGTCATATAAAGAGTACTTCCATGTACAGAGATGAGAATTCAATCTGAAATATTCAAAATAGAACTGCAGCCATGAATCTTTGTTAAGTTTTACTTAATAGATCCTGCAGGTCTTTCATTTGCTGAAAAAACTAGCAGTGCAGAAAAGAATTCCCCAGTTAAGAAACTGAACAATACTAAAATCACACCTGGTACCTCACATATTAGCAAACAGAACAGCCTACAGCTTTTCTTGTCAGAATTCAACGTAACACTTCAAAAGGCTTGGCCACTGGAGAACACTCTGTGCAGGGAAACCTAGGCAATTTGTGGAGAGCTAAAGGCAACTGGTTTTAAATGTGAGGCAGATAATGTAACAGCTGTTACCAGCTTTCATCCTCACCACTACGATTTGGGTGAACATGGCCACACACCTCACAGACAGTCACTCTACGGAAGGATGCAAAGATCCAGTGCTGCACAGCGTGTGCCATGGCCAAGCCATTAGGAGTTACCACGACCTTCCCTGCCCGGCAGCACTGTTGCAGCAAGCTGTCATCCCTGTTGCACACATCTTCATTAGACAGTAGCTCCCATCAAGGTTTCTGACAGCAAACCACAAACTTTGCTTCTTCATACAGCTTGGTTACATACTGACATACTTCTGGGTCGGGGGAAAAAAAGATGCAAAAGCCAATGGCTACATACATGAAGCAAACATGTAAAAAAAAGAAACACACAAGAAAAACTTCCTTTTTCTTGTTTCGCTTTTCTTTAACAGGCACAAAAAAGCTCTTTCAGACCTAATATTGCAGATGTCCAATATACGGAACAAGAAGCAATGCCGCAAATCCTTTGAGTTTACGAACAGCTCCGGTGCCCCTGTGAAAATACTTCAAACACAAATGTTCAAAAGAAACCATTGACTACAAAACATCCATCAGTATACCCCAGGCTGGGACAGCTCTTCTGCATCCTGAGGGTTTCTTTTCCACACTTGCCAAAAGTCACCGAGAGCTGCCGTCTGACCCCTGCCAGATTGCAGCGTTAACAGGCAAAGTCCTCTGGAGTTTGTCTCTTCAGAAGTTATCTGAGGAAAATCCAGGATGTCCACTTTACTCTGGCTTTATACTGCACCTCACAAACAGTTTTGCTGAGACAAAGCAGCTTTGTACAAATACTCAGCTCTGAAAAGCTCTGATAATTCTTTGATACAGAGCCAAAAAATCTCTGGTTATATTATGGTTTTCATTACCATCAGAAGCCCAGAATAGAAGTGAAAATACTTCAACAGACTTTCAACATTAGTGTTTCCTAGTTTCAAGTGATCAATAGAGGATCACCCAACACACCTTTCTTATTCATTCAGAAGTAATTAAACAGGCGAGACCCAATGGTTTATATCACTTCTGAGAACTAATATTGTCTTTTCAGAAAGAAGTTTACTCAATGACAAAATATCAGTTATTAATAGAGATTTAAGACAAATAATGTTCAGATAATAACTGCACAGGAAAAAAAAACAAAAAACAAAGCAAACAAACAAAAAAAACAATCAAAGAAACAAAGACATCAAGCACAAACCTAAAACCATTCAAACAGCACCACTAAGTCTCGAGCCACACAAACTCTTTTTGTATTAAATAATACATTTTTAAAAAATAAAATCAAAGTTCTTCAGCTCTTTACTGAGAAGCCCCTTGAACACACCACCCTGTGCTGAGGTATAAGTGCTATTTGAATAACTTGGTCTTAGCATGTGCTAACCTACTTTACTGAAGTGGTGCTCAGACAAACTTATAAAATTTTTATACTGTGTTATATAACCAACTGTCTGGTATACAACTCATGTACTTCATTAGGCACCCAGGCTTCCTGCCTTTAGACCTAAAAGAGATATCTGCATCTATTTAAGAAACATAAGCATACACTTAACTTGCCACTGATTTACAAGGTCTGCAAGTTATTTGTACCCCATGAGGTCACACACTTCTAGACAGAGATTTTGGGAAAAGAAACAAGGAGGGATGTGTAGCAAAATGTAAAGATAATTTGTTTAGAGAACTTCCTCTTATAGGAGTACAGAAAATACTTCAAAGAAATTAAGGAGGTCAACTAAAGGCCATTTAACCATTTCTTGCAAAAACAGGCACCAGACATAAAAGAGGAAATACCTCAAAGATCCAGTCAAATTTTTTTATTTGGCCAGTTCAAATGGTTTTCAAGCTTCTCTAAATCATTCTTCAACACTACTGCTTACTTAATAAACAGAAATGGAAAGATAACCTAGGCCATACGGAAAAACATACCATAAATCAGTGAAAAAGCACTTTGATCCAATGCCACCATTCCCGAGAAAAGGCCACAAGTTTTGGGAAAAATGCAATATTTAAGACTTATGCTTTGAATGCTGAGCCTGAAAATGTCAGACTCCTGCCTCAAAAAGGCACCTGAAGAACAGCAAACCAAGTTTAAGAATTGCTCATTTAATGAATTACTTATATCTAAATAAACTACAATTTCAATAAAGTCCCGATATATTTAGTAACATATTTCCTGATTATTTTTAACCTGCCAGCATAATCATTCCACAAATTCTAACAGCTTGCCACTCAGTGCACACAATTTTAATACAGGATGACAAGCAAGGTGATTTCCATCCCAGTCCTGTCCAACCAGGGAAATAATGCACTTCTTGCTACTTACCACCTTCTTTCAGAAAAAGCTTCCTACTCGATCATCCTCTCTTTCACCCCAAGTGTTTCCTCCTGGTTTTATTCCTCCCTGTAAAACCTCTGTAATAAATGTCCAAGCTATGGTCTCTCCACAAAATTTGCTGAAAGTCTGCCAGTTCACCCCAAGCTAGCTAAGTAGCAGGAAAAGACATACTATCCAAACTTCAACAAATAAAGATCAATCATGATTTAGTCTTTGGGATTCAGCATGCAGTCCTACTGGAGGTACAGCAAATACAGCTGCCACCTAGATGCCCCTAAGAGGGCTGATTTTACTCCAAAGGATTCAAATGTGACTTATTTGCTCTTATTCTTACAGTGAGCAACCTACTAGAAACTGGAAGTATGGAAGAAATGTACAGTGAGATGAACCTAACAGAAAGTCTATCTGGAATGTTTCTTGCAGCACTCTTGCTACTTGATTGTGAAAAGGAAAGATCTAAGCAACATGGCATGTGTAACAGTGAAGAAACCCTTACTTTAAGAGTCTGGGATGGCTGTCTGGAAACATGGGAGAGATGTACACTTCCCAAAACAAACTGTAACAATTGTACATCAGCACAGCACCTGACAGGTGCTCCCTGTTTTCCTTATCTTTGGTACTAAATAATATTCTGTATAGGTATATATGTATATATATATATATACATATATACACCAAACAGGTCTTCAGACATGCAGTAGGATTTAGTCTCTGTTGTTTCTGTTATCCAAATGTATCCATTTCTCCCTCCTGGAAACAACAGGAAAATGGGGTCCCAGAGTAGAAGGCCCGTGCCCATGTCCCAGCCTCCCCAGTGCAACACCCACAAGCCTCAGAAATGAGAAAGCTGCCCTCCCAACATCCAGTCCTTCCCTTCCGCCCTGAAGTCTGACAGGCTGAAAACGCCATAATCCCCATTTGTTTCACTCTGTTCTTGCAATTTTCAAAAAGCAGACACTGAGCACTGCTATGCAGAGTATAAAAAACAACACCACAGAGAAGGATAGAAAAAAAAAAGAGGGGGGAGCTTGTTCTTATATTGAAGTATCTCCAAATGAACTGAAGGATGTAAATCAAACCTCCACTAAAACTGTTCTCTAAAACAAACTCTAGAAAGGGGAAAGACCTGGAAGGAGCAATATAATTTAGAAAATAATCATAATTATAGAATACTTACAAAACAAAAGCGGTACTTTTATTGCCACCCATTCACAAACTTAAACTTGCAAGAAAGAAAAAATAAAACAACCTGCTAGATGGCCAACATACCGCCTTCCTTCCCCACAGAAATCACAGAATTATTAATTCATTAATTCAACCAAGCCTACAAACTTGAACACCTAAGCATCAGTGCAAGCCCACCAGCATCACAACACCTAATTAATTTAAAAAATCAAGCATACCACTGCTGACACATCAGCTTTGGGCAGAACTCAAGACTGCTGGAGGGCAGCACAAGTCTAAGATATGCTACAGATTGATACCTATAAACTCTGTGGCTCAGAAAACTTCATATAGAAACCTTTTCTGCAGATTAAACATGTTCAGTAAAGCTACATCATAAAAGATAACCTGAAAAATGAGGCAGAAGAGAGGGAAACATCAAGAATCACTGTAGATTTTTTTAATTTTTTTTTTCCTATCAGTAATTAATTTGCTTTAAATTATATGAATTTAAGTACTAAGTCTTCTAATCAGAGCCATAGAAACACTTAGGATGGAAAAGATGTTTAAAATCATCCAAGTCCAACCATTGACCCAGTATTGACAAGTCTACTGCTATACCACATCCTGGAAGCATCAAATCTACACAGCTTTTAAATACCTCCAGGGATGGTACCACCACCTTCCTGGGCAGTCTGTCCCAGTGCCTGACAACCCTTCTGGTGAATAATTTTTCTGAACATTCAACCTAAACCACCCCTGGTGCAACTTGAGTCCATTTCCTCTAGTCCTGTCACTTGTTACTAGTGAGAAGAGAGAGCTACAACCTCCTCTCAGGTAGTTGTAGAGTGTGATAACATCTCATTTTCTTCTGGCTCATTTTCTTCTGGCTAAACAACCCCAGATCCCCTAGATACTCCTCATAAGACCTGTGCTCCAGACCCTTCACCATCTTTGTTGCCCTTCTTCAGACATGCTCCAGTCTGAACATAGTGCTCAACATGTGGTCTCTTAAATACAGGGGGAGACAGTCACTCAGTCACTCCCCTAGTCCTGATGGTCATGAGAAGAGAGATTTGTTTGCCAAGGAAAGCTGGGTGACACTCTGACCAACTCTGTAGGTTTCAGAGAAGCCTTGTCCTTTGCTGTAAAAGAAAAGTGACTTGCCTGTTTGCAAAATACTCTTTCTTTCCAGTGAAGTAAAAAAGATCAAATACTGTTTATCACGAACTTCCTGTATAATGGAAATTAATAGGAAGTTTTATACATTAATACTGAAGTGCAGGAGAAAAAAATGTAGTCAACTCCATAAGGAAGGAAGGAAGGACTCCAGCAGGAATGAATGCTACTTCACACCCAAGAGGCAGGAATAATCCAACACAAATGAACCTCAACAGCCGCACAAGCCTGACACTTCTTAGAAAACTTTCCTTTCAAGAAAAGCCTTGCGTGGACTTATAAAATTTAAGCAACAAAATAATAGTATCGTAAATGACTTTACTTTTCTCAGGAAATTCAGTTTATTTCAGAAAAAACACTAATAAACAAAAAAGCCAAACACAAAACTAACCATCAAAACAGACCCAAAACAAACAAGCAAAAAGCGAGCAACCGCAAACAACCAAGAAATCCAGTATTTAATGTCGCAAAACTGCTTGACTCCTTAATATATCAACTGACATTTTATACATTTTATAGGACATTTTCAAATCACTGGCTAGTTGATGACCTTGGAATAATGTCTTTTGCATCTGACAAATCATCTGATCATGATCTTCCCTTTTTTATTATTGTTGACATCTCCATTTTATGTCAATTTTATCAAATTAATGTGAATTCTAATTTGAACTCTAAGAAATTATTTAACTGTAGCTTATAGAAAAGAATTCTTTACTGTAACTAAAACTACAAAGCTTTTATGCTACACTTATGTTCTGCAAAGTTTGCTAACCTCATTCTTTGTTGTTTGTAAGGCTTAAATTTATTGAAACTGTGAAAAGCTTTCTCTTATGAAAAAATATAAATGTGATATTTGAAAGGCTTTCTAGTAATGGCTAATAATGTAGCAATAATTATTAAATGTCAATAAAGTACATAACTCCAAGCACAAGATTATTTAAAATAGCTTAAAAATTGCTAGTTACATAGCTGTCTTTCCAAATATCTTAGAAATACTTCACTGAAATATTTAAGTTGAGCTTTTTAAGCAATGCTAAATATCACTGTCTTTATTGTGTACAAACTAGAAGAGGCTGGTTCTCAAAAGTAACAACTTGGGTGTCCAATCTGTGCGTGATCTGTTAAAGAAAATAAAAAGGAGACAATGAATGGCAGTAACCATGATGAGTAAACCTTACGATGAGGAATATTCACAGCAAACCACCAAGAGCTCATTTCTCTGTTATTTCTGGCCTTCAGCATGGACCACTGACTATTACAGACACCAGAGAATTTGCTGGAGAGATAATGGGCAATAGGGACTCCGGGTTGATTACACTGCACATCTTTACAAGCTTTATTTTACACTTTCACAAAACATGAGTGGAGGAGGTACCTAAGTGAATTTCACCTCACTTTGTTATGAGAGAGAAGGCTTATCTTGGGTTTGCTCAGAGAGGTATTCAAAGACTTTGCTGAAGCCAGTGAAATGCCTAATTGCCACCTCAGAGGCCAGGCATTTCCTACCAGCCTGGGGGGTTCATTCAGACAATACAGGAGAGCTCAGCTAAACAGACAGGGGAATGCCTTTAAATCGAGTTAAAACAAACCACCAGCTCCCAGGCAGCAGACTGGCAGGGGAGCAGGGATGTGGCAAGGGACAGAGCCCCAGCAATTCCATCTCAGGCCTTCACATCCTGCCTGAGAGGCACGGTCCTTGCTGCCCCATCGCCTCTGAGGGTAAGGGACAGCAAAAGCAGTGTCTGTGTCCTGCTTCTTACAGTCAGTCTCAACACATTTCTGCATTCAAATGGACCTTCACGGGCAGCTGCCTGATTTTGCCAAATTGTTGCTGCCATATACATGAGACACAAGCTCAATGGTAAGCTGGATAGAAACTCCTGAGCCATTTTCTCTGTATCAGCTGAAGCACATGGACTCAATTTTTCTCTCCTTTGTCCTTCTTAGCCTAGGAGTTCACCTCCTAGGTTGTGCTCATGTCTTCCATCCTTGAAGCATGGGGCTCGTCACTGTAATATTGGAACTGGGAAGACTACCCCAACCTGTGCTTTAGCTTACACCAAGCACATGCAGCTACTATGCCCTACAACCCCTATTTCTGAGTTGTGGAATGCTCTCTCACATCTTTACCTTCTGTAGTAATGCTTCACCTCCTTTCCCCTTGCCTGAGAATTACTGCTGCAAAAGTAACTTCATTATTTTAAGAACTATGTTCAGTTTTGTCATAAAGTCAAAGTTTAATGTAAGGAACAAAACCCATTTCTGTCATTAGCTCATCATAGCGGAAATTCTTCCCCGAGTGTATATTACTACAGCTTTCTTGTTTCAATAGCAAGCTTTAACCTTGGTGTACATATATTTTGTTCAAAAATACCCAGTCTGTAGTGCTGCTTATAATTTTGTACAACACCCTCTCTCTCAATGCCAAAAAACAGAATTAAAAGTAAGTCATTAGTGTAAGGTTTTTGTTCCATTGCTTTCTTCCAGCTTCAAAACAGGAGATTAAGCTTTCACTGAGCAATACTACCAGTCATATAATCCATCAAAGCCCTGGATCCCTTGATGCTGCCCCTGCTCCTACTGTATACAGCCTTCTGTGCTCTGGATCAAAAGTAAATGGGCCTCCAAATAGTATCTCTCCTTATTGAATCCAGAAGATGTTATGTTCTCTAAAGGAGTGAAAAGGTGACATTTCCAGACCCTCCAGAGAGAAGCAGCAGCACTTTAAGAAGGCTGAAGAGCTTCAGGCAGGAGGGGCTTTGAAACATTTTAATGTGAGCCCTTTTCCTGGACTGCACTTGGCTGCCTTATAGTAATTTGCACCCACTTTCAATTTTTGGCTATATCTTCATGGCATTTCTCTATAGATGCCCCTGTGTTTTGCACAGTTACAGAAAATATTTATGTGTGTAACCCTTTCCTCTCTAGGAAATACCCTAGGTTAGTTGAACAGTTACTGGGATGTTGCAGTTACCAGTACAGTACTAGTAATGTCAGAAAATATGACATAACTGCTTAGTTATGCTTTCCAGACACTAAAGTATACCAGTGTCTAAAAAGCATGTGTACAATATCTCATTGAATTGGCAGAAAAAAATAGATATCACTGTATTTTCCAAAAATACCTCAGAACCATTTTAAGTATGTCCATCAAAGTAATTTCTCTTCTGTACAGATTTAAAACTCTCCAGTATGGTAGCATCTCAAACTCTTTCACAGACTATGAACAGTGTTCTAGTTAAAGCACCCAGGAAGGATGCTCCGCACCTTGATTTTCAAAGGACACCTTGTGATAGCTCTGTCTCACTATATAGTCTCTTTAGTGTGCTGCAAACCCACAAAGCTCTGTACATGTACCAAGTCCTCTACAAACTGGTCAACCACTCATGAACCAAAACCTGGAAGACATTTAAGTACGGGGTTTATTTTATATACAACAAATACACATAAACACCACAGGTACACATAATTCCATGAAGTTCAATATATTATTAGTTCGGGCAGTCACGTTTACACGTTTGGGACCCAAATATGTGAAATTGTTCTTTTGCAGGGACATGGAATCTCCTGTGAAAACACAGCAGCTCCCCACCAGAGCTAAGGACAGAAAGCAGAGCACTTCTGCTCTAGCAAAAACTGCCAACTAACCTGAGAAGTCAAGGTGGCCATGAACAGTCAGGGTATGACAGTAGAAACTCTGAATATCTTATGAGTGAGTATGCACAGTCATTTTGTTCAAATAAGTGGTGTTTTCTGTGTTCATCTTTACCCCTCTCCCTGCAAGGCTGAACAAGCCTGCCCTGCCACAGGACACTACTAACTTCCCATTCTCTTTCAAGAGCTCTGGCAATTTAAGCAGCCTGTAAATAATTTATGACACAGATAGTTATAAACCCATAAGCAATCAGCTCTTCCTATTGTTTTTTTGAGTCGACAGCATTTTTTTGCTGAAGTCTGCCAAGCATTTGTTACAATCCAGCCTCTCAGCTGCATAGATGTGAGTTGATGACATTAATGACAAGAAAACACTGTCCTCCTCCAGAGGCTTTTCCCAACAGAGTTCCTCTAGGATTACAAGGTGAACTGGCTGTGTGTGGGGCCCTGGGGAAGGCACGGGGAGGAGGAGGGCAGTAAGGTGGCTGCAGGGGTCCACAAGGAGCAGCCCAGCCCAGGCACAGGGGTCAGCACTGTCACTTGAGGCAGTCGGGAAGCAGCAACCAGACCCCGGTGGCAGAGGCTGCCAGAGCCCCCTCCTCCTCAGCACGGGCATGGAGGCACAGAGGGGACTCCCTTCATTCACATCCAGCTTGCAAAGCTGGCAGAGGTAACTCTCAGTCTTGAGGGTGCCTTGCTCTTGAAAGCCACACTTGTCAGATCCTTGGAACCACAAGAGCCTTCAAGTTGGCCCATCTCAGGTTGCTACTGGTTGCTACTATATTGCTTGGACTGTATGGGATTCATAGAATAAAAGAATGATAGAATAGTTCAGGTTGGAAGGGACAGACCCTAAAGATCATCTAGTTCCAACCTCCCTGACATGGGCAGGTATATCTTCCACCAGACCAGGTTACCCATTCTATCTATTCAGCCTGTCCTTGAACACTTCGAAGCAGGGGACACCCACAACTTCTCTGGGCAGTCTGATCCAGTAACTCATTTTCCTCACAGTACAGAATTTTTCCCTAATATCTAACTTATGTACTTTCTTTGCTCCAGTAAGCACCAGTACTGCTTTCATCCTGCAACAACATCCAGTGCTGGCAAGCAGTTGTACTACTGCTTTCTGTGACTGCAACACTTGCCAGTAAATACTCTGCCAGAGGAAGCAGAGAAGGGAAGTATATTATCAAACAAAACAATCAGGTACGTTGCTGTTTATTTTCTGGATGCAGGCCAGGAGTCCCAGATACAAGGGATTTAGGCATCAGTTCAGATTATGGAATTGTGTCAGATTTCCCTTTTTGAAAGTCCAGACATGTCACTGAAGTCTGTGCCACAAGACTCACCTCTGGGAGAGACACTTGTCCTTCCTCATCTCACAATGCTTTATCCTGTCCCAACACACAACTAATATCTTCCAGTCCCATCTTCTACTGTCAATCCGGCCTTGACACCTCAGTTCTCTCCTGCCATCAAGTTCCTGGGCAAGTCATTCAGCCTTTCAGTCTCTGTTTAACTCCCAAAAATACACTGCACTGACTGATTTAATAACACAGTAGACATATCACTGCATAGGCAAGACTGCCTCTGCAAAGTAGGGCAGAGAAATCACCTACCATGCTAAGTTAAGAAGGGGAAGGTCATGCTAGTTCAGATAATGCCATTAAATCAAAACTCAAGAGCTGAAACTACAAAGTTCATAAACATGTGACTTTCACCTTACAAATGTATGGTCCAATGACTACAGAGTCTTGAAACTAGAGCAATGCATTCACTTTAGTCCTGCTGTATTAATGCTACATAAAAATGGTCCTGTTACTGAGAAAATGAAGTAGAAATGAATGGCTCAGTGTGCTTCACATTTTAAATGTGAAGTCAGAGATAATCCTAAAACAAATAAAAGTTTCTTTTCAGTCACTTTTTACATTCATTCCAACAGAAACATTTAACAGGAAGGCACCCACAGTGATACAAAATCAAAAGCCATGCAAACCTGCATTCTTTTCTAAGTGGGAAGTTCCTACTGGTGAATAGAAGTTGCAAACATGTAAGTCATGATTTTTCATTACAAAGTTAATTACAAATGGTTAAATACTCCCTTGAAATAGGATTTTCCTAAGAGCACTATGAATATCCACCTCCCAAAGTGCTGAAAAACTGACAGTTAACTGCCAAACTAAGAGTACTCAGCTTAAAAAGCTCATGAGTGAATGGTAGAAATCCAGAGCCAATACAGCAACATAAAAGCAAAATATAAACAGACTTGCTTTCAGCTCAGTTACCCGACATTGAATACATCATTACTGTTCATCTTACTGATACATTTTGCCCCCTCACTGGGGCAAAATTACTTATCTCAACAAATATGTTTTTGATTCACCACCATTACGAAATTGTTTTATTGCTGTGAACTTACAATCACAGAATTCATATTCCTCTAGAAAAACTGCAGCAGCTAAGAAAGCAACAGGTCAGTTTTAAACAATAGCAGATTAAAAAAAAAAAAAAAAAAAAAAAAGGTAAGAAAGTTCGTGTTCCTTTGTGATCCGAACATCCTGTTCTGGCTGCCCCGTGTTAATCACCGCCATGCATCACTTCCCGGTCGATCACCCACTGCAGTGGTGTGGGCAGTGTTTCTGCACTACCAGGAAAGGAGGAACAAAATAGGAGCAGAAAAGATTGGGAGGATTATTATTTTTTTTTTCCCCTTCCTCTTACTCATATCTGTTTGAAATCATAAGGTACCTGATGCCAGCTGGTCTCTGCGACCTAAAGTCATAGTTACTAACACCACACAGGCAGACTTCTAAATAAACATCTTGATTCAGAAGCTTTATGGCACCAGTGCTGTGTAAAAACAGCACTTATTTACTCCAAATAAAATGGAGTAAACCTACAAAAAACCTCTCCTCTTCTAAGAGCCACATGAAACACTCCCAATTTTTGGGATAGCAGTCATGCATAAGCCTCTGGTATTCAGCATCAGTGTTTGCCTTGAAATGAAGTGAAAACCCACACAATTCCTGGATAGCATAGCTTGGCCTTAGAGCTAATCATCAGGATAAGAAATTGCCCTTGCAGTAAACACTTTTTTTTTTTTTTTTTTCTTAACAAGCCTGTGGTAAACAAAGCCTTAAAATCTGTAATATTTTCCTGCAGTAAACTGAGAAATGTACCAGTGAAAGCAAGAGATACAGAACAGGTCTGCCAGGAAGCTGGCTGGTTAAACAGATACCTGTGTGAATTAGAGAAGACAAAGCCTTGGGAATCAGCAGCAGCTGCATCATATTCCTTTTGAAGAGCATTATTCAACCTTTCTCCAGTCAGATAAATACACATCTGGCATAAACCACAAAAGTTACTCTCCTGCAAAACTCCGTTTAGCCTTTTTCTTATATCTGGTCCACCTGGCTCCCTTCCTAGAACACCTCCCTGGGACCAAATGAGAAGATTCCTGAGTATCTGCAGCCACCCTCTCCTTTTGGATAACTACAATCATTCTTCCTGTTTTCAACGATGCCTGCCAGGCAGTAATTCACTGCTGTTTCCCAATCACCACGGAGAATCTGCTCCACCTTGTAGGAGCAAAGTTTTTTCTGTTCTGTTCCCTTTGATGTTTGTTCTCCTCATCCTTATTTTCTGCTCTAGAATGGTGCATTGTAGTAAGACCTACCTATAACTAATCAAACAGAGAAAGAAAAAGTAAAGTAACTAGAAGCATGACTTTCAACAGGCTGCAAATTCCCCTTCAATTCCAGGCAACTTTTATCAGCTGCAAATGACAGCTACCACACTGGAAGGATAACAAGCATCTCAGCTGCAAAACAAGATAACATTTCTCCACACCTATTCTAGCAACCCAGTGTGATGTTTTCCTGGGCAAAGCCTGGGAAAGGAGAGGAACCCTGCAGTGCCTCCCATGAATCATCCAGTCCAGCTGCAGTCCAGTCAGAATTTGGGATACACACCACCTTATCATTATCCTGCTTGATGGGTCATCATCAGGTCAGCCTCCTTGGCTTACACGGGGCAGGGAGCACCACCAGCTTTCTAAAGCCAGAGAGAATCTGTCTGCTGCTTTCATCAGCCAGGAAATAAAAACTAATCTTTCATGCCCTACAGTTTTAGGCTGGAGATGCATGACATGCTTAGCAGTTAGGATAAAAATACATAATTAAATGTAAGCATAAGTCCTCAAGAAAAAAAAAAAATAGTGCCTCTTTGGAAGCTTTAACAGCTTAAGCTCATTTCCTAGAAAACACCATTCTATGAATACTAAGCAAGGGTCTATCAATTTTTTTTCATTGTAAATACACTGAGCCAGTCAATGCAATTTACTCTTTAGGTTTGTTGGTTTTTTTAAGTTGTTAAAAAAAAAAAAAAAAAGCATTAAGAAAGGAGGAATAAACAATATTTAATATGCTAGGAATATATTTCACATACTCTACAGTGCCTGTGAACTAGTACTTAAATTCTTAATACAATAAGCATGAAAGGGTGACATTGAACCAGCCTATTTCTCTTCAGTTCTGAAATTCCCACACTTCTGCCACTGCTGTTTAGTGAACATCCTTCCCCCACCCCTGCAGTGGCATTCCTCTCTGATGTGGTCATCCAGCAATATACTGACAAGCGACTATTTCATCAGTTTTGAGTGCAGTGAGTGACAAAACCAAACATATATAGCCCCTCACAACATTTTCTGTAGCACAAATTTAAAAGAACAGATACCTTCTGGAAGCAACATGCAGAAGACACACTTCTAGAAAGGACTTGATGGATAAATTAACACAGATCCACTGAGCAGTTTCAGAGATGGAGGTCTGCACTTACCAATGCAGATCATCTAAATTGCACTGGTAGCTTTTTATTTTAACAGTTATAAAATGGAGTCTTCATTATCCACAGATATTCATTATCCGTCCAGACGTAATACTGCCATATCTGGGTCCCTGCCAAAATTGGAGCAATAAAACTAATGGACTGTCAAGGGAAAACATTTCAAGGAAAGTTTAAAGCCCTGCACTTGACATCGTAAGAAATTTTTTTACACCTAAATTCCTCACACTTACTGTACACTGAAATTCTGAATACACTGAACTTGTGTAGCAGTAGAGGAACACTCCCTTTTTTTATTCCCTCCCAAACAACCTGATCCCTTTCAGAACATGTTCTTCAGATTTACAGCAGGAGAGGATATTCATATTGCTTAGGTGCAGCCAGGTAACTAAATGTCTAAATATTAATCAACAGAAAAATACAACTATTTCCACAAAGATATTCAGAAGAAGAGCTTAATCTGGATTCTCCCCATCACTTTCTGAAGAAGCCCCTATATCTATACCCTGATAACAGAGGGAACCTCAGCAGACTGAGGTTGAGAGGCTCCATTTATCTCACGTGCTCCAGCCTCCTACCCCAAACACATTCATTTTCCTTCCTGGTTTTTTGAGTATCACAATTATATGAATATTTTCAGAAAGACGTACAAGCTTTCTGAAATATCTCGAAAGTCAAAGAAAAAAATAGCAAGTAACTGGTAATAAAAAGTGTTGGTTTGCAAGATCTGTTTCCACTATATTGGCTACAAAACCATCACTACAAATACCCTTTCATGATACTTCCCTACAATACTCCATGGAAAAAAAATTATTCAGAAAATGCTATTTCCTCCAAAAATCTTTCACTTTGTTGATCCCCACAAAGAATATAAATTAGGGGAATTTCTTTTCTGATGTTCCAGTAGTTACCAGGCCATTCAGCAGGGCTTCAAAGGTATTCAGAGGCTTATAAATGCAGTCATAAAACTTCCTGGGTTTTCAAAAGGTCTAGAGAAGTTGGGTCCAAAATGCCTTTTACCGTAAAAGGATGAAAATTTTACCCTTATATTAAAAAATAAAGTAGCAAGAAACAGGTGGAATAGCTATCAAAGTCCTATTCACACTTTGCCACACCTAGTTAATATCACTGCTTAGTTAGTAGCCCTTTGTTTTCTACAGGAAGCACTTCTACAAAAAAGAAAGTGATCATCTTTGTTTGCCCCATTAGGATAGAGTTAATTTAATATAGCTGTCTCTTGAAAACAGCATGTAATACATTAGACAGGTAGGATTTAAACAGCACCCAGAAACATAAGGTGACAAACAAGAAAACATTTCAAGGCCTTCCCATGGAGTGAGTATTGACAAATTAATGGAAGATGAGATATTAAACAATTTGTTATTCATTCCTATGTATTTTTGAGGACACAAATGCATCCTCTTCTTTAGTTTTCTTTCCCTGAAATACTCCAGATTTAAAATAAAATGGGAGAGGTGCACTAACGCAGGTTTAAGACCAGCACCCTTGTGTCTAACTTTTAAAGATGAAACTTGTCTTCACAGAAATCAGGAACACGAGGTGGCCACTAATTTTACTGTGACTATGTAACACCATTCCTACAACAGACATGAGATCTCCTAGCCCAGCACCAATACTCAGAATCAGAGACTGGAGTAAAAGCCACTGCCCCTCACACTGCCATGCCCACACACACTTACATCAACATATATCTCTGTAACACTGTTCCTACAACAGACATGAGACCTCCTTGTCAAGCATCCATACTTTTTTTTTTTTTTTTTTTTAGTTCATTTTATTTTTAATTTAGCACTGTGCAACAGCCTCAATACTTGTTTTCAATCCTCCTCCTGTGTCAATAAATCCCAACTCACTTAGGCCATGTCAGGCTTGCAGGTGACGTGGCTGCTGCACGCTTGGCGCTTGTGATGGGATTTTTAGCAACTCGCCCGCTGTCATCCCAGCTCGCTGCAGTGAGCAACTCTTCTGTTCCCCACACACCTGCCAGCTTGGCCTCTTGCCAGCCCTGCTGTACAGCAGCATGAGACAGGCTTAGTTAAACTCACTCCAGTTCTTCTTTGGTGTTGCAACTCACCTGGGAGCTGCTTGCAGTGACACGCTCTTCCCACAGAGACCCCGCAGCTCCAGGGCTCCCTTTGGGAGTGGGTAACTGCAGAGCAGGGGCAGAAGCCAGGAGCCACACAGAAGGACTTGAAGACAGAAAGAGCAAGTTCTCCAATTTCATTTTTACCTTTCACATCAGCCACAGAATCAGAGGTTGGAGTAAAAGCCTCGCTGCCTGACGCTGCCATGCCCACACACTTATTCAACATCTACCTTGTTAGGACTACATTAACATGTAACAGGAGCACAAATAGAAATCATCATACCTGTCACACCCACAAAGAGGTGGGTACACCTGCAGTCACAGTGAAGGGCCATGCCTCTGGGCTCACTCCTATGCAGCTCATTCTCTCAGGTGTGTCTAAACTTCATGCTTGGAGGATGAAAGTAGTTCGTCATTATTCCAGTTTGGAATAATGGCTACAATTTCTACTAAACTGCATCAAGCACCACTTGCATCTCTTCAAAATTATGCAAGACAGGCAAGAAATACTAAGAGAAAAAATTTTTTTCTTTTTTTCTTTCTTGAAGTAAGAATGGCATCTGAAGATCAAAGAAACCAAGGCAGCTTCAAGAGGAGGAGTATATAGGCCATTACCCATCCTTGGGAAACCATTTTCCAAAAGAAAGGATGACAAACAAATAGTATCTTCTCCATTGGACTGCTGTCCTTTTAGGGCAGAGGCCAGGCACAAGCAGCCAGAATCCTTCATGCCAACTTCTGTGTGCCCTTGTTTTTTCCAGGTGTTAGAGGCCTTGCATGGTTTTGTAGGATTTGGGAATTTTTTATGTTACCTGCTTATTCTAATCCAAATCCACTGGAAAGTGAGATGAAGTATTGGAACATCATTTGCTGAGATGTCACATTTGAGACATAGAAATGCTGAGAAAAAAACTACTTGGTTGTAAAGAAAACAAACAAACAAACATATTTATACAATGATATTTTTTTTTCTGTGATCAGGGCATATATCCAAAAAAAAAAAAAAAAAAAAAGTAAGCTGCTTATTAGCACTTCCACAGGAACCTATTTGAAGGACTAGGAAGAGAGGATCAATAGCTATATGAACCACCTACAGTCTCCCAAGTCACATCCATCCATGCATCATCACTGATCAGGTGCCTCTCACAGCTAGTAAGAAGAACCCCCAGATACCATGGTCTCTCCACTTCTTCCCCATCACCCTGATGATCCCTCTCGGAATTCTTGCGCCATGTATATTCACAGCAGCCTGGCTCACTTACCTTAGCAGAAGCATTCAGTCACCCAGGTCACTCAGACACCTGAGCAATGACCACAGTAGCCCTGGTCACCAGAGGTCTGTGACATTCTTGTTGCTGCATTTGTATCTGTCACCCACCTCGGGCAACATCGAAGCTCAAGGCCCATTTTTTGGTGTTGATGAAATGTACGCCAGAAATGTTGCACAGAAATAAAAAAAAACACATTGGTTTCCAGACATTCTGAATTTTTGCAACACTAGATTAGGATTTTTTAATAGCTAGTCATTAAACTCCTTTTATATCCTGAACTAAATATATCACCATAACACTTCACATTTCATGATTCCCACTCCAGCAGCATGTACAAACCCTTCTACAACCAAGAGTCCAATGTCCTGCTTGAATTTTTACATTGCACTCCAAAGCTTTCAATGTTTAAGACTAGACATTACAGTGCAACAGAGAACATGAGGGAAGGAGGGAGGGAGGACAGAAATAAATTCACATGTTTACAGTAAGTAACTGCATGAAGAGCCTAGAAAAATTATTGAGAATTCTTGGGGGAAGGGAGAAAGACTCAGATCTCCATGAAATATGGCAATCAGTGTCTATATTGTATTTACAATGGATTATTACTCTTTCCAGGATATTGTGTTTAAGCAAATGTTCTGTGAATACAAAATAGGATCCCACAGTTAATATAAAAATGTCGACTCACAGCTGGGCTGTCAAAAACCACCAAGATAATCTTAAATCAGAGTGAAGCAACTCACCAGTTTAGATGCCTATTACCAGCACTGTAACAAGAAACTTTTGCACAAGGACAGGTTATTCCCTGGGCTGACCTCACTGCTCCTGTGAGGCTGTTCCCTCACGACTGTGACTATTTAGTTGAATTGGTTTTGGTGGTGGGTTATACAACAACTTATTCTGTTCATCTTTGATTTAGGAGCATTTGGTCCTAAACTCTTACAATCATTTGGCTTTATTTAATGTAATCTTGATATTTGGAAAAAAGTTCTTCTCCCAAACAAAGGGAAAACTTCAGTTGTCATGGTTAGAGCAAAGGTATTTGGAGACATCTGATGAGAGGTGCTGGTGTCAAAGGGAAAGGCATCCCTTCTCCAGCACCTGGCAGGACACAAGCCATGCCTGGGCTGCAGAAGTGACACCCACCCTGGCTGCAGGAAGGGAACTGCCAAGGACTTGCTGCACTTCCACATATACCATGGCAGAACAGTATCCAAGGTCTCTACCAGGCTGGGAAAGGACAGCCTCCTCAGCAATAGCCCAAGCAAACTGGTTTTGATCAAATCCATGTTTTTTCAGGTTTGTTGTACAGAATGTACCTCCCAACAGCTACTTTTCCTCACAACCACTATCTGTGCCACATCATTAGTTTTATCCAGGACACTATTTGTACAGCAGTATGTTAGTACTCTAGTACATTTCTGGACATGTTTAGCTTCTGTGTGAGCAATATGGTTGAGAGTTCTGTTTGCCTCTAAGCAGTGGAGACAGCAGCACTAGACACACTTTAAAGACCACAGAGAAGTAGAAAGCAAGTCTAGTAGACTCCAGAAAACATCTGCTAAATGCATGGCCACAGCCCACAGAAGGTATCCCAGTACACCATCACAGGCTTCAGCAGAAGACCAGAAACCACAATTATAGCCTGCCACAAGACAAATGGAGAGATCAGCAGCATGACTGAGAACCACACATTCATAGAGAGCTGTTACAGTCAAGACACTCTGCGTGCCAGCGGGATACTCCATCCAGGCAACAGGATAGTTATTGTGTGAGGCAGCACCAAGCCACTTCTCCACTTCACAAACATGAAAGCAAAGTGCAGACAAGCAAGACAGAAATCATTTTGTTTAACTTCAGCCATCTAGAAGACAGGCATTTAGCCTATACTGAAGTCTAGGTTTCCCCTTTGGTCACTCTGCTTGCAAAGGGTGATACAGTGTCGTTCCCCAATAACTTAAACGAGCTCAAATAGCAAAATCTTTGCTTATAGCCAGGTAAACGTGCAGCAGGTTCTGTCTTTCCTGGATGACTAACACAGAATTGAGCTGCAGTCTCTTAAGTAAGATGGGGATGTAAGGTTAAAAGACCATCACAGGAATCTGGATGCAGAGGCGTGGCAGTACACTTGAAAGCTGACCTCTGCACAAGAGCAAGTTGGTTACCAGGGTCTTCTCACAGTAAGAGCAGACACAGAGGCAAATACCACCTGCAGCCAATATAAGGGACATCTGAACTCCATCAATTCAGGAAGTTGTTTGTGTAACCCACAGCTGACATTTTTAACCTGTGTAGTTATGCCTGTTTGATATTCTGGGTGCTTCTAACATGTAAAGGATTTTTAAAGTAAGCACACTTAGGAGACAGCTGTTCGAGACCCCCATATGAAAGGAAGCTGACAAGCATAGGCCAGTCTTTAAAATCTGATATATAATTGCACTTTTAGCCAATACCAACCCATCACTGGAACTGCTGATGCGATGCAATCACCCAGGCAACAGCCCTCCTTCCCTTTTCTTGCCAAATAAAATTTACATCAGACCAATCCACTCCTGCTTAACGCTAACCCAATCAGTACAGAAATCTGAATTTAGCATAAGGATAAACCTCAGCACATCTACTCTTATGGCTAACTGCTGATGTCTATGAACTGAAAGAACTCCACAGCTGTGGTTGAGCTCTAGATTTATGTATTTGTATCTTTTCAAACACTCCTTGAAAGCCCACACTTCCGGAGCCACTAGTTTCACTCATTTTAACCACGATAATCCTGACCATTATCATTACACATGCTCTGCAAAATTTCCCCACAATATTACTATCCCTTGTCGGGGGAGACCCAATTCAATCCCTCACCCTCCCAAGGTGCTTCAAACACCCCTTTGTCAGGGCCTGAGCCTGACAAGCACTGCAGGACTGCCCCATTGCAGACTCGCATTTCCACTCTTCAGCAGGCAATGCAAACACAGGCAGGTCTTGTTGAGACAGGGGTCTCCAAAGCTATGCTGAGCAATTGTTTTACTTGGCTCTGCAGCCTCTGATCTCCTAGCTGAAAAATTTCCCATTCTCTAGAACCTCATTTTCTATTGCAAATAGCACAACAGTTTATTTGTGCATTCTTCACACACACAGAAAAGCCTCTGCCAACACAAGTACTCCTAAAAAAAGCAGCTGGGTTAACTGAGGCAGGCTGCAAGATCTTTGAGAAATGAGGCTCATTAAGTACTTAACACTAGTGCAGTGTAAACCCTTCATTCAAAACTCAGCACAGATTTCCATTACTGACTGAAATAAAAGATCCAAGAGACAGGGAAGGGAAAGGAGGAAATGCATTTGAACATTTCCATCTGCTTTTTCCTTCTCAGTGCCATGAAGGCCTCTAGCTACAGCTCACCAGAGCTGTTCCACTGTACCTTGATTTGATACCTGGCTTCTGTCTACACTAACAGGTAAAACTGCCCTGCAGCAGCCTGACTCTGCTCAGCTTACTCACTGTCACTGCTCATCACAGCAGCTCACTCAGGAAAACACTGGATCACAGAACTGGGCAGCTGCTCTCTAGCTGGAAAGCTTTCCTCCTACTCTTCTCCAGCCTCCAATCGAACATGAAAATCCACCACAAACAGCTTGGTGTCACACCTATGGCTAATAGGTGTCACACCTAATGCTAATAAATAGCAAAGGAAATCCCAGGGTAGGGAAAGGGCTCAAAGTTATTACTGTTGGCTTATACTTTCAAAAAATCCATAGTTTGTTGGTGCTGTCTCTCATTAGGGGCAGTGGGATTAAGAGATCAGGACATATATATATATATATATAGGTAACAGAAAAGCCACAAAAGCTGTGGGGCTTTGCAATTGTCACTCCTTTGCAGTAATGCAAATATCCACATCACCACCAATTCCATAAGCATCTTTCCCTTAATAAACTGTCCTGTGAATTATAAACCTGAGTGCAGTATCTTTCTTTTGCAGATGGAGCATTCAGAAAATGAAAAGAAGAGGTATAATTCTTCAGAGAAAGGAACATAACCACTGTATCGAGTTTTCAAGAGATCAGTGGACTTCTCTACAGAAGAAAAACTGAGTGAAGCAGCTCCTTCACTGGAAAGATAAAACTATCACAGTGCCCAGGGAATTTGGTTTAATGAGTAGCATAGCTCAGCAGAAAAATTCTGACATCATACAACTTCTCAAAATTAGTAGCAAACAACTTTCCAAACAAACTTGTAAACACTAATGGCCTTCTAAATGGAACGTAGTTAACTTCTAGAAGAAAGCATTATACTACATATTCCTCTGTATAAAGGAAGATTTTCCAGACTGAGTCAAACTTTAATCCTGTTCAGCATTCGACAAGTCCTAACTAAACAATCTTTTCTTACAAGATCATGAGGATTCATGATCAGTCAGTTTATTCAGTACACACACTGACAACTGAGAAGTGCAATCACATCATTCAACATTCAAATCACATCATTCAACATGGCCCTTCTCCACTCCCACTCCCAGCTGGTAAAGGCTATCCTACCTATGTAAACATCCTCTTTTCTTTCTACTGAATTACACAAATCAAGTTGGTAGTACCTATGCTAGTCCCCTTGTATTTCAGGAATTAATCCCAAAACCAGACTGGGCCTAAGAAGTTAGAAAACCTACAGTTTCTTCAGCAATTTTAGTAGCTTTTATCCACTAATTATCTATGAAAGAGCAACATCTCTTTTTTAAAAGCTCCAGCATTGCTTTCCAGCTAGTTTATTGGCAAAGATACCCCTTTCCCAGTTTGATTAGTCAAAATCAGACGTATACACAGGGATGGTTACCAAATCTTAACACACCTTCATAAGGACTGCCTCAAATCCATACATCTTTCCAGCTCAGTCAAAACAGATGATAATGGCATCAGTCATTATCTGGAAGATTTTTTGCTTGTGAGGGTCTGACCCAGCCCTCAACACCCATGTTTTTCCTAAGCAGCATTCTTTCACAGTAATTTAACAAGAACAGCAGCACTTGCACATTTTCAAGGTCATTTGACAAATCAGCAGACCTGTAATACTATAAATATTTTTTTCTTGTCCTTGCATATTGTGTATTTATTAAAATCTGTTAAATGCTTGTGTTGCCTCACAATATGTTTTTCCCCACTTACTAGCAATAAATCTTCATGGAGTTTCACTTCAGGAAAGAGCTTTACATCTCAGCTACTGGTATTCCCCAGAGTCGGAGACTCTGAGACAATTCCCTTCTGGTTGGCTTTCCCTTTAATAAAATATTAATTGTAATATTCTTAGTTTGGTATGGTGTGCAAGTAAATTATACAGTTCTCATTTAAAAACAGCATGTTCAAAACAGAGGAACAGCTTACATTAGTGTAAAAAAGAAAACTATTTAACTAGAGATTGTTACTGTCTAAACCGTGGCCATGTCTACTCTGAGCTTCCCAAGGTACCATAACTCATCAGTACAGTTCAAGAACACTTCAGGCTGTAAAGAGACACTTGTCCAGGAGACATAAGCCCTGTACTACACTGAAATCACTCACATTATCAGGGTACAGAGACAATGTTGGAAGAAAAATAGTTTGTCAAACCTGAGACTGCATTTCTGCTTGATATGTGTTTTCCTAGGTGCAAAGTGGAGCATTTCCTAAAGAATTGGTTTTCTTCTGAAAATAGACAGTTGCTGAAAACTCCCAATATCTATTATGACTGAAGGACTCAGTATCTTATCCTCCTTCCATTAAATTACCCCTTATTCCATGTAATTAATCAGCTTTTGAATCTGGTGGTGGGGAAAACAAACACCATTGACTTAATTTGTCATGGTTTAGGGATGTGGAGGAAGACTCAAGGTACACACTCTGCAGGAATGGGTGTAAAATTATCTATGTGATGGCTACAGTAAATTGTCAACCCCACTCAAATATTAGATGTTGTTGCCTAAAGGTTTTTATACATCTGCACCTAAGCATTTAAAGTAATTAAATAATTATACTTATTCAGTCCATTATCAATATACTACTTAGAGCTTATATTCAGACATTTTTGTTACCATTAAATCCAAAGGAGTGAGTGAGACAGCAGACACCACTGTCAGTATGACCTGAGGTAACAGATTCTGTCTTTCTGTCACTAGAAACTGCTTCCATGACGAGACCCAACTTTATAAATTTTCCACCTATAAATCCGACAGCTAATATACAGTGTGATTCAGAGTTAATCCTCTCCTCATGAATGTTATGTGGTCAGATTTCAGAAGCATCAAAACCAGAAAACAAAACACCCCCAAAAAGGTTTCCTTTTCAAGTTTATATTTGTTCCAAATAATTTCCTCCCCACACCCCTCCCCCCAAAAAAAACCAACCAACCAACCAACCAAAAAAAAAAAACCAAACCAAGGCAAATGAAGAAAAGCAGCACAAATCTCAGTAAAGCATTGTTTTTAAAAAGCAAGGCTAAACCAACAACCACACACCATCCTCAGCAAGCACCAACAGCCATAGGCTATCATTCTCACACCACTCATTCCTTCCACAAATGCTTGGGAAACAAAGTTTACTGAAAAACCACCCACAGAAACAATAGCAGGGCTTTGGCCCTGTGAGTCTTGACAGTGCACAAAGATGAACATTCACACCAGAAATGCATCCAACATGCACAAGTTTGGATATGGAAACAACATTTAAATAAATATCCCAAAAGCCAGACTCAAGGCTCTGAACAGTGAGTTCCACACATCTATCCCAGATTTCCCAGGAATGGTGTTAAATCCACCTAGAAAACAAACACCATGACATTTTTGTAAACACATAGCCAGATGGAGGAGGTAAGGATACAAATTCATCCATTTATGTATTAATTGCAGATGACACACTTGGTTTGGATTAGCTCTCCCACAACATTAATGGGTTTTGTGGCACTAAAAGGAAAATTTGATCGCATATACCTTGGAAATTAAGCATTTCACATACCCAGTGCTACTGAAAAAGAAGAGCTTCCCTCCTCCTCCTCCCCCCTGAGAATTGCACTTGGGGTGCTGAAGCAGCACTCCTTACTAGAAAGAGGTAGTGGTACATTTGGTGCTAAACCAGTACTGAATAAATGTCTACCAAAGGTCAGTGTCATCAGCTGCACATTTATCCAGAAAACCAGCATTTCTCTTCTGAGGAGATAGCATACTCTGAAGGAACAAGAGGCTACCAGTCAGAAGAAACTGGGTTTTGGTGCCCAGATTGGTTTACAGCATTTTAAAGAGAACTGAAATCCACCTGCATTGCCCGTGGCCTACCCTATGGCTATTTCACCAAGCTACAGGACTTGGAACAGATCTACAGCTGCCCCTTGGCCAGGTATGTGTGAAAATATAGAATGGAACATCTATGATTACCACAGTTAAGATCAGATAAAACCCACAAGCTTGAGACATGGGAAGGCTCAGTTCCCTGGACTTCATTACTCATAATGTCCATAAAAGTATTCAGCATTTAGACTGATCAAGCTCCCCAAATTGAGAGCTCCATCAAATTTTTTTCAGCTTCTGTTCACCCAATCAGAGAAACCCTAGTTGACTCTTCCTTTGAGAGAAATTCTGTCTTTCCTTCCAGGCCTTCTGCTGTGTGAAGGAGCACACAGTTCACAGCTGCAGTCTGTGAAGTACAGAAAGCAAGAGGGAGGCTGACACAGCCATCCAAGTAATTTTTCTGGCCTTGATCTCACTCTCTGGGGCCTTTCTTTGAAATATTCTTCAGATTGCCTCCCATCTGCTTCTTTGTTTTTTCTCTAGGGAAAAAGTCAGCTGTTCCACTACTACCCATCTTGACACCAAAACAGCTGTCCCAGGACACTGCTGATGTTATATCCAATTGTACAAGAAGTCCTGAGGCTACTTCTCTTGACCCAAGAGGTGAATCCTACAGAAGAAGAACAGTCTTAAATTGTTTAGTCTTAAGTTGAGCCTTACAGTCTCAAATTGTTTATTTTTCAAAGCAAACAAATACACACAGGTGAAGACTGAGCTAAAACCTACCATGACCATATTTTTAAAGAAGAATAAGAATTAAAAAAGCCTGTATTTGGAAAGATACGTTCTTATCAAACCAAGATCTAGTGGTTAACTCTGTTCTTCTCCCTTTACAGGAAAAGCTGGTGTCCTGGATTAGCTCCCAAACACCAGAATGCTCATCTAAGAAAGGATAAATAAAATATAATGTAATAAAAACCAGTCAGAACATGCTTACTAATAAATTAAAAAGAAGCAGCCAGTGCTTACACAAGATAGAGCTTAGGAAGGAATCACAAAGCCTTGATTTGTTGTTGTTCTCAGATGATCAGAAAACCTAAATAAATAAAAAAAACTTTAACACTGGATGTCTGAACTAATTACTTTAAAATTAGAACTTCAGAAAGCTTGAATCCTTGTAGTTCATGTGAGAAAAGCATACCTTTCAGTTTTGTGCTGTGTATGTGCTCTTAATGGCTGCTGCATACCAGCTACTTTAATATGCAAGTACCTATAATAACACACATACTACGTAGTACAAACATTCATTTTTATGTAGACAATGTAGTATCAGACATCTAGAAACATTCTCAAACATGAGATAGTCTTGTTTCTGTTTTCATTAGAAATCTGGAAAAATCTTAGCACTTTGTTTTTACCTGACTACAGGGCATAAAGAACAGGGCTAGGGGAAGCTACCAGCCCTTTAAGTAGCCTGGTCTGAAGAGCACTTCAGTGGAAAGCAAAAATGCATAGTATTTGCATTTAAAAAAATTAATAACCCTTCTAGACTCTCAGGGGAGGTTCTTGGGTTCAGCCACACAGTGAAAGGGATTTTATAACACTTGTCAAGCAGAAAGCATGCATTTAATAATGAATAAACGAAGCAGATAAAGCTACAAGAACTCAGCTGCACAGAAGGTGAACCAGGCTATGGTATTTCACAGCAAGCATTGAGAGAGGAGTGTGCTCAGCCTGAAACAAATGGGCACTGCAGAATCTGCAGACACATTCACTGCCTGGGAAAAACACATTTGGCAACTGAACATTGCCTTGATGCAAGAGGCAGCATGCTGGGCTCAGAAGATTTGATTTTATTGCTTCTTGTTTCAGTTACACTACTGACCTTAAAATAAGAGTATAACTACGATCTTTGAAATGTATGTAACCTCCATGTAAAATATTAGGCAATATAGAATAAACTGGGTCTTTCAGTCACAGACCTATCTAAAGCACAAGTGTATGCAATGTTATATGTACTGGTATATATTAATGAGGGGAGTGATTATTAAACACACTTTAAAGCTCATTTTACACATTGAACTCTGCCTACAGGAGGTGAAAAACATCAATTTCCCCATTACAGATCTTGAAAGCAACCTTACCACACAGTGATACAGTGATAACTACAAATCACTATGAATTTTTACCACCATGTAATGCTAAAATCAGCTTTTCCATTTAAGAGGAATTAAGAAATATATTTTTTTTCTTAGAGTAGCAGCTTAACACCAGTGCCAGAGGCTACTGTAACCCAAATACTAAATTTCCTCATGTCAAGTTCATCCACAGTGTCCTAAAGCCTAGTCCAACTGGCCTGACTCCACCACTAACCAACATATCCACTAATCCTTGGACTGTACAAGAATCTCTGAAACCAATGGCAATCCAAGCCACTCTTCACCCTGCCAGTGTGGGGTCCAAAAGCCATACTTAGACCAAGAGAAATTACAGCCAAGAAACCAAAATCAGGTTTTGGTCACATCTTAAGTAGAAACAGTTCAACATAACTGAACAGAGGGGTTATTCAGAAACCCTAAAAAGGTCACAGATTGGTGGCCCGATTGGTTTAATCAGTTTTAAATATCCAAGTTTAAACAACAGCAGGACAAATTCCACAACTATATATTTTTTTGGTTCACTCTCTTAGAAAATACCACTGGATTATCTAAAGGTCAGTTATGAAAACCATTTTGCTTCCCAACAGAGAGCCATCCAATATCCATGAACATGAAGTCAATTACTTGACTTAGGCAGTGCCCTTCCAGATAACAGGTGGTAAGAATCACACTGTGCCAAACAACTCAGATGGCCTCTCCAAAGTGCATCTGGACCCTAGATGTTTTAGGAATTTTCTCATAATTTTTTATTATATTAATTCTTAATTCAGGGAACTGGACCTCAAGGCTAATGCACAACTTGAAACACAGTTTTGAGGCAGAGGGGAGCAACACCCATGAACTACAGCAAGTCCTGCATGTGTTTATAAAAGTCCTCTGCAATCCTTTGTCGATTTGCTACATTTACCACAGGGGTATTCCTACAGAAAAAACTTAGGCAATCTGTGACACTACAACAAATTCTCTTTGAAATGTAACTCCAGTGGTGACTAAATGGCACCTTTACCATGAAACCAGTAAAACTGGTGTAGTAATTATAACTAGTCCCTTTGCCTGAATCCATGGAAAATGCATTTGAAGAGAAGACAAAAACACAGGAACAACTTAAGGTAGCTTGCTTAATTCCTGCCAGGCTTCTGGAGTCTCATTTCTCTTTCAGCTCTTCCTCTTGATGTTCTAGGAAAAGCTGCTATTACCACTTCAGAAACAGTGGCACAGGGAGGTAGAGGAAGTTATCCATCATCTTTTTGCCAGTTCTGCCAGACTGGACATCCCCTTTTACATGAGCTGAGCTTTTTTAGAACTATTACCAATAAACCAACAAATCAGCAGGTGAATGTAACTTGGGAAACCATTTCTGAGGCTGGTGAGAGCAAGCAGTTCCTCTGATGCAACTTCTTTACTCTTAATCCTTCGGTGGTCTGAAAGAAGCAGTACAGCTCGGGAATCCCTTCTTCCCATCATATTCTGAAGTGAAAGCAGGACCATGCAGACTTGTGCATTTAGCAGAAGAGAGGTCTAGCATTACAGAAGGAATGGTGCAAGCAGAGACACAGCCTTCTCCAGCACAGCCTCTTCCATCTCCCCTGTCTATGGGCAATGAACATGGTTACACAAAGAACATCTTCACTGTGTGAACCAGAGATACAAGGGCTACTCCACAGCAAAGCTTTCCTTGCAGCACATCTCAGCATAAAAAATCCTCTTCTTATCAGGACCTAAGCTACCCTGACATTGAACTGCATTTACCCAGGAGCCAGAGAAGAGGAGCAGCAGGCAGCACCTGGGAAGGGAGAGGAAAGGAGGTCCCCAGTGTTCTTCATTAAGCACAACTCACCAACCCCTTCCACATGAGCTTAATCCTGCTCACGACAAAAGAGCCATGACACCATCAGCACCACACAAATTCCATCCCAGAGAGTCATGGGAGACTGGAGCAGTTACAGAGGTGAAAGAGAAGGCTGAGAAGCTGGCTTGACAGTGTTACCTTCAATTATGCATATGTCCTTAAAGACAGTTCTGATTTCAAACAAAATACTGTCTGCAGTATTTTCTTATTGGTAAGCAAACAGACCCTCCAGAAAGGGAAAAACAACACAAGCAATACTCTAACAATGAAAGATAAAAAAAGAAAACTTAAATATAGAAAAAACAGAAAATATAAAATAGAAGAATAATCTATTTTGGGTGTACTCAACCACTCAAGCTGAACAAAGAACTACTAAAATTGCGTTAAGGCTGCATTGTGATAAATTAATACCATACAAAAAACTGCAGAATTTTAATTTCACACAATTTCACACATATATAAGTAACAGCAGATCCAGCTAATAGTGTTACACAAAATACTTTAAAAGGACAGCATTACACTGGAAATAGCATACGAAACTACCTCATTTTTAGATTTGGTACCTTTTCCACAAGGTTTTCAAAACACTTAACAGGAAAAAATTGATTTCCCAGGCTTACAATAAGCATTTACTACTTTGAATAAATCTTTGCCAACTGACAAAGATCACAGTTTAACATTGAGAGAGCAAGTGCTGGCATCAGTCCTGCACCCACTCAAAATCTAACTTGAATATGCAACTTTTAAGAGCTGAGACCTGCATATCTTTCTAATTTTAGAAGAATTTAGTGCAGGTAAAAAAACAGCCACAGTTTACAACTAAAACAAAATATATGTTTCCTGCTGTATTAGGCCACTCCTGAAGACTTTTGTTGGCATTTGGCTGAAGACTGAACACACATTCTCCAGATAACCTGATTTTCCAAGCTTTAGCTGACATACCTACACAGAAGCTTAAGATAGTCAGCATTCTGCTTCTGTGGCAGTTTGGCTCCATGGTGGAGCTAAGAAAGTGAATGGTAGAAAAGTGGCTTTGAAATAATCTGTGAGGGAAATAAGTAAAATACACTTAGTTATCTGCAGAATCAAATCTCTTAGAAGATATCTTCCCAAAGAAAAAATATAAAAATTGGGTAACACAGCATTCTATTCAGAGACAAAACCCTTTTAATACGATTTTAGTCTTTTAGACTGCTCTAGCACTATCCATATCAGCCTAGCTGCAGTTAAATCACCATGTTACACACTTCTTTCCTTTTTTTAACTTTACCTTTTCTCAGCCCAACAGCTCATCTACCGAGAGATGGAGAGAGCAACAGAAGTGAGTTGTGTATATCAAACTATCTTGTTTCTCTTCAGGGCAAACATAATTTGCACAGCACTCAGAGTTGCTACAAGTTTTTTAGGGCTTTATTGTCAGTTTTGTATTGGTTTGTTTTTCTTTTTGACCAAAGAAAGCTGCTTTGGGAAAGATGGTTAAGAATCTAAAACCAGATTATAGTAACAGCTCCATACTGTCCAGCATGAACTGAACTGCTACAATGACACAAATAACATCTATTTAGCAGGTACTTTGATGAAACTGGAGAACAAGGAAGCGGAGAACTTGCCCAGAAGGATCAGATAAAATTGCAGACAGAGTAAGCTGATGACACATTAATATTTTCTAGCAAAGCAGCATTGTGTGCATCATTCTCATGTCTCTGGGAATACTGAGGTCTTTGGAGATATTTGTATTATCTCTGTAAGGAAAGGAAACAGAAGCAGGGGTAAACAGGGACACAAGTGTGACAATGAGCAGACTAAAAAAGCAAACCTTGTCCTGATGGTAATCTACACAGAGGGAAGTTTCCAGGGATTTGCTGAAGCAGAGAAGATGAGAGGACAACAAAAAGGGAGAAAGCACAAAGATACCCATAACTATGCAACAACTGTGCATAGCATACACCAACACTCTTCACAAAAAGCATAGGATTTCAGTACCTTCTTGAGATGAAAGAACAGAAAGCCCAAAGCTCAAACACTGTGCTTTTCTGACACTTGCTAGGTACAGATATGAACAGTGACACACCTCATAATGTTTAAAACACATTTTTCACGTTACCCTTAAAAAAAAAACAAAAAAAAAAACAAAAAAAAACCAAAAACCCCCAAAAAAACTACCAACATATTTTAGATTTGGTAATCTAAATTGGTGCAAGCCAATTTAGATTTGGAATATGAATAAACTTGCCAAGTCAGCAGAAATTATTACTCATCAATGCATCAGTACCTAAAAAAAAGCTAGCATTTCTTCAAATATTTACTGGCAACATTGTAAACAGAAAAGATTGTCAGCTAAAGCCAGCTAAAATCCACACATCTGTATTGACCTTTACTGCTCCTCACCTCAGGCTCCTCCAGCTCTACATCGGAATCTATACTCACATGCACAGCTCTATGCAGTGTCATTCTTAAGCACCAGGCTCAAGTGTTGGTTAAGAGATGAGCCTCTGAAAAGCTTCCTCTTTATCTATAGTTTTGTATGAATAGTTTCAGTCTCGAAGGCAGAGAGGGGGAAGCCTTTTCATTCAAAGGTCGACTCTGAACAAACACAGCAGTGCCCTGCCACCTAATTCAGATCAGGGTCAACAGCATTCACTTCCCCTGACCAAATCTGAGAAGAAACTGCTCAGCAGCAGCCACATCACCTTCTTGTTGCCCTCCCAGGCCCCAAGAATAAGTAGGTATCTATACCTTAAATCCTCAAATTCCTTGAAGCTCTACCAAAGCGATGGTTTGTCAAAGTTCTAGCTACACGGGGAGGATTGCTGCTCAGTCAGAGTACTGAGGGTATGTTCAGAGCAAGAGACACATACCTGGAGTGCTCATCCCATGAGACCTGCCTCTGGCACGTGTCTTTCCAGTCCTCAGGAGCAGGAAATGGGAAAGGCTTGCTCAGAGTGACCTCACACTCCTAAGCCCTGGCTATCAGAGTGCCTACAGACCTCCCAACCACACTGCTGCCCACCTCACAGGCAACACACTGCTAACAGCTGCTTCAACTGAAGAAAGGAAAAAAAATTAATCTAGTTACCAGCCTATCTAAAAGGCACAGAAACAAACACCACTTGAAAAAGCAATGCAGGACAAAAATCCTAAAACAAAAACACAACCAGCATTTCCCCTACTGCTCTCGATCCCCACGTAGACACTTTCTAAAGCCCATCCTGCTGTCACACAGCACTTCTCCAAGGGAAACAAATGCCACTTGTCAGCCAAGGGAATAAGCTGCACAATTTCCAGTGCCCATAAGCTCAGTCAACAAATTTATTCTATTTTCATAAAAGTCATTTGGCACAGAAAATTCAGAAACACAACTTGTCCAAGAAAGAGCTGCTCGTCATCTGCTCATGGTTTCTATCCTGCAGGTACCTTCACATTAGTCACACAGGACACAAGGACCCTTTTAAGTTGTATTTGTTCAGAGGGGCAAGTGCTGCCAGCAAGCAAAGCCCCCTGAAGAGTGACAGTAATATAACAATGAGCAAATACTGTTCAGTTGAGGGGGGAAGCCTTTCTCTTTGCTAAAACCCACCTATCCATCACCATCGCAGAAGATGCTGCCCTGGTTTCCCATGGGGCCAGACAACAATCTCTCCCATGCTCACCACCAGCGATGCAACATTTCTAAAATTTATACCAACCAGCAGATACTTCTTTCAGTTTGCTGATATTAAAATCACAACCTGCAGCTACTTCGACCTCCCTCTGCAACCCTGATTCCCCAAGCAAGCAGAGCTCATTTTGTCCTCAGAAGGCCAATTAATTTGATTAGTTTGGTTTCAGGAATGTTCAGTTATCAACTGGCCTTTACAATTAAATTTTTATAACAATAGTTTGTCACCTTAAAAGTTCAAATTAAGGAAGCTATCGTTTACCAAAAACATGTCACTTCTGAGTTTCCACAAAGTGGCTGCTCCACAAATGGATTAATGAGAAACAAGGGCAGAAATCAACCAAGGGACTATGGCAGCAGTATGAAGCACAGCTAGCAGAAATTATATTTAAAGAATAGTTTTACTTACTGGGCCTGTAATTACTTCACACAGAATTAAATTACCACCACCATGAGAAAAAAAATAAGTAGAACTCTAGGTGATCCAGAGTACTTATTTTAATAATGAGACAAATCTGTAACCTTCACCAGGTTTTCCACCACAAAAATCCCTGAAGACAGGGGTTCTGAGCAAGAAGCAGAATTTTTTCACAGTATGCTGCACAAACTTCTCATTTAGCAGCCCTTGTGGCCCTTCTCAAACTTACTGCCTCCTCCACATCAATTACAGAAAGCAAACCACATTCCCTTCCTGAGAAGTTTTTTTTTCAAATACCGATCTTTATGCATACAAAACAAACCATGAGGAAAAAAAAACCAAAAAAACACACAACAAACAAAACAACTGAATTATGAGCTAAGTTTTTGCATTCATATTGGTCTATCAAATAAAACATAGTTTGTTCCCTTCCAAGCCTTCTCTTTGCTGGCAAAAAAAAAAAAAACAACAAACCAAAAGACATCAGTCAAGATGAGTGGCTGAGACAAGAAATTGACCCTAATTGCTAATATTTTACTTTTTATTCTCAGTTTCTGGGAAACTATATGTAACAGTCTTCTGCAACTTTTATGCACAGATTTCAATGCAAATCCTTGCTTATCAAGACTTTATTTCACAAATAATGGTGGCAGGGAGTCAGGCCCTCTAGAAACAAAAGTACATTAGCACACCACTTTGATACATTAAATATTCAGCAAAGGAAGTAGAAAGAGTATGGCAGTTCAAAAGAATAAAAAATGCTTGTTAATTGAGTTATGACAAGTTGACAGAAAGAAAGATCCCATGAACCAGTCAGCCCTAGTGGACTCCTGCCTTTCACCACTCCTCTTTTTTTCCTGATAGGTGTTATGAGCTGTCAACAGAAAAGCAGAAGTTGCTAAAGGTGAGATTAATGTTTACATTTCCTGCTTCCAGAAGACAGATAAGGATGTATGTGCCTGCAGGTGGGTGTGCACATGCAAAGTATATGAGAAGGAACAAAGGTACTTTTAGGGCACTAAAAGACAAGTTACCTTTTCTTAACTTGCCCCATGCTAGTTGCCCAAATCTAAAGAAAGGGAGAGCAAGCAAGCTGCTCTTCTGATATAATGGTTATACCATCCTCCCAAAGTGTGTGAAGAATACACTGTACACTCAGCATGCAAGAAATGTTTTATGCTTCAACCAAGAAAACACACAACTCTGGGCACAGCTACACTCAAAAGGACACAAAAGTGCCAGGACTGTAGAAAACCTGCATTTTGCCTGAGAAGCCAGAGAAGTGGGACTGTTTCAGTTTGGTCACAGGCCAGTTTAATTAAGGGTGTAGATCAGATCTTATCTTTAATGGAAACAAACCTGAGGGAAAGAAGTTTCAGTCTATTCATATTACTGTTATGCTAAAAAATGCATCAACAGTGATTTAAACACAAGGTTCTGTCTGTACCAGATGCTTTGAGTGTAGAAGAAGATAGAAATAAAGAAGAAAAGGAAAACTGGAAGTAGGAATTAGAAGTGGAAATTGAGGAAAGAAAAGCAATATCCAACCACAGCAACACAAAAGAAGAGGGAAACATTCCTGTCAGCCTGGTTAATTCCACCATTGGCCAGTTTCCCCTCCTAGAAGTGGAAACTTCTCAACAAAAGAAATTTCAACATTTGTATGCACTACCACAACATCAGAATGCTAATCTTGTAAATCATAGAATCACTGGGGCTGGAAAAGATCTTTGGGATCATCAAGTCCAACCATCCAAGCTACAATCCCTAACCACTAAACCATCGCCTATAGCACCTCATCTACCCATCTTTTGAACATCCCTAGGGATGGTGCCTCCACCACTGCCCTGGGCAGCTTATTCCAACGTTCAATCACTCCTTCCGTGAAGAAATTTTTTCTATTATCCAACCTGAACCTCCCATGGTGGAGCTTGACCCCATTTCCTCTTGTCCAGGAAGAAAAGGCCAACATCTGCCTCATTACAACCTCTTTTCAGGTAGTTGCAGAGAGCAATGAGGTGTCTCTACAGCTTTCTCTTGTCCAAGCTGAACAGCCCCAGTTCCCTTAGCCTCTCCTCATAAGGTCTGTTCTCCAGACCCCTAATCAGCTTGGCTGCCCTTCTCTGCACCCGCTCCATCACCTCAGTTTCTTTCTTACACTGCAGTGCCCAAAACTAGATACAGTACTCAAGGTGTGGCCTCACTAAGGCAGAGCATGGGGGCAGGATCACCGCCCTGGTGCTGCTGGACACACTGTTCCTGATGCAGCCCAGGATGCTGTTGGCCTTCTTGGCCACACTGCTGGCTCATTTTCAGATGCTGTCAATCAGCACCCCCAGGTCCCTCTCTGCTGGGCAGCTCTCCAGCCACTCCTCCCCAAGCCTGTAGTGCTGCTGGGGGTTGTTGTGGCTGAAGTGCAGGACCCAATATTTGATCTTGTTGAAATTCCTATAATTGGCCCTGGCCCATTGATCAAACCTGCCCAGGTCCCTCTGCAGAGCCTCCCTACACTCAGGCAGACTGATACTCCCACCCAACTTAGCGTCATCTCCAAATTTATGAGGGTGCACTCTATCCCCTCATCCCTATCATCAATAAAAGTGTTAAACAGGAGTGGCCCCACCACTGAGCCCTGGGGAACACCACTCATGTCCAGCCACCACCTGGATTTAACTCCATTTAACCCAGCTCTTTGGACCCATCCATCCAAACAGTTTTTAATCCAGCAGAGAGTACGTGCATCCAAGCCAGGAGCAGGCAGCTTCTCTAGGAGAACTCTGTGGGAAACCTTGTCAAAGGCCTTGCTAAAGTCAAGGTACAACAACATCCACAGCTCTTCCTTCAGCCAATAAGCAGGTTACTCTGTCATAGAAGGAGATCAGGTTAGTCAAACAGGACCTACCCTTCAGGAACCCATCCTGACTGGGTCTCACCACCCGCTTGTTCTGCATGTATTGCATAATGGCACTTAGGATGATCTGTTCCATCAGCTTCCCTGGTCCTGAGGTCAGACTGACAGGCCTGTAATTTCCCAGATCGTCCTTCCATCCGTTCTTATATATGGGGATTATGTTGGCAGTTTTGCAATCTTCTGGTATCTCTCCAGTGAGCCAGGACTGCTGATAAGTGATGTAAAGTGGCCTGGTGAGCACCCCTGCCTGCTCTTTCAGCACTCCTGTGTGCATCCCACCTGGCCCCATAGATTTGTGCATATCCATGTGGTGCAGCAGGTCACCAACCATCATCCCACTGCTTAAAAGTAACCCTATAGGTCAGTGTATAACAAGCACAGATTTCAGTAAACACAGTTCCTATTTTGGAACGAGATACAATTAATATAAATTCTCTTTCCTGCAGTATTCGCACTATTTCAGTTTTCTGTAGCAATCTTAGTTCATCTGTAGCAATCTTGGTTAAATCACAGTTCAATTGTATTATAAGAGGCACTTTGTAAATGGATTAAAACACATTTTCACATAGAAGCATTTTTGATTACTTCATTCCATTTAGTTTTCCTGACATGAGAGATGTACAAACACCTACTTCCTTTCATCTTCATAAACACACACTTTAGATAGATGTCATAACACTCAACATTCTGGGCAGAGAAGAGGAAACACCATTATTTTACAAGAATGTCCATATTTAACATCATTATCACATACCAGCTGTCATGATATAATGTGTGAGATTCCACACATTTTATGTAGAACTAACCTTAGACAACCCTGTGAGCTTCATGCTCTTCGTAATTTATTACGAGCTCAGGATATTTTGCACCTAGATAAATAGAGAAATTCATCTCTATTTGAAGAGAATATCATGGATGGATGAAGACAAAGGATGATCAATGGAAAACAAGCACCAGAGCTTTTAATCCCAAAATACTTTTGGCAGTACAAAATATTACTGCCTCTACCAGACATTGCCATTCTGGTAGCTAAACAGGCACAGCAGCTCATATCCACTTTTCTCAAATGTTTCAGTACCATCACCCAGGTTGTTCAGAGACCACATAGTGCACCAGCCAGCCATAATTGTTCCTTCAAATGGAAATAAAGATAGATTTTTTTAAAAAAATAGAATTTGAGTCTTTATTAGCAAGTCTTTAGAAGTAGAACATTACATATCTCAGACACAGAACAAATACAAACCTATTTGGCAGGAATCAACTAAAAATTTTGTTTTAAAAGCCCATTATTTCCTAAAGAATGTGACAAGAACATAAAACTACTCCTAGTGAATCTATGTTGAGCATATAGTACATGTTAAGAGGAGCCACCTGCCAAAGCAACTGTCCCAGTTCCAGAAGCAGCACTGCCATATTATAACAAAGAGGACATAAATGACCTGGGGGAGCAGCATAGCAGGAATTCCTAGATGGGATTTCTTAATAAATTGTTCATGATCACAACAGCATATCAGATTATTCCATGACCTTAAGGTTTGGAAAACCATAAAAAAAAAAAAAAAAAAAAAAACAAACCAAAAAACACAAAAAACCCCACAAAAAACAAACAACAATGAAAACAAAAATCCAAATAAAAACAACAACAAAAAACCCAGAGCAGCCACACAGAGAGCACAGTCATTAGTAAGTATGAGATGCCAACATTTCCTCATGCCTATTTTAAAACTAATCTCAAAGAAAACTAGACCAAGTATTCTGTTGTATAATTATTAAACAAAAAAAAGCAAGAGGAATGTCGAATTCTGACCTGTCATGAACCAGTCCTGAAAACATCAGTACTTCATAACAAGCTGCTCAGATGTATTTAACATGTTGCCTTTATCTCACAATTTCAGCTTCTCAGTGATTGCTAACAACCACAACACATCTGACTGGGAGAAAAACCAAAACAAATCTGACTGGGAGAAACAGCAATGGGAAATATTCAGAAAAACACTGTACATACAGGTTGGGTATTTGGGGGGAGAAAAAAAAGCACCACCAACACCCAAAGTGAGCAGCCAAGTTTCTTGCCAAGGCTTGTCTGTAGGACAATCATCCAAGCCTCTGGGTTAAAAAAACAAGACAAAACACTGAAACCTCTCTTATGGACAGGGTATTTCCTAATGGTGCTAAAAAGCAGGGCCTTGAGGAATGGGAGGTGTAAAGTTTCTCTTCTTTTTTCTTAAATGTTTACACACACACACACACACAAAACCAATGCTATTATCATTGCAACTGAGACCTCTACATATCCAACAGCTTAAGCTGAAACCAGAGAGAAGGTCAGAAGTTGTCAGTGTGAAGACAGCAGCTGCTTAGTATGATACTGATGTGTTGTCCTCAAAAAAAACCCAACAATCCTACAAAAGCAAAACAATCCGCTTAGCAATTACAAAATAGTAACATCCTTCTCTATTTTAACCCAACAAGATCATTGTTTTGAGAACCATACCAAAGCCAAACACAGTGGGGTCTGCTCCTGCAGCAGTACCCTGTCTCTTGCCAAGGGCCATGTTGACCCAGCAAGGGTGGTCTGACCAAGGGCTCTGATGGAGCTTGGCAGCCTGCACCCGAGGCCAGCTCTGGCAGTGTGGGTGTATGACCCAACAAGCTGGGAAAAGCCTTGACTGAGGCTTCTCATGTTGCTCTAGAGCTCCAGCACTTGGCCTCAGCCTGAGTAACACTGCAGCTATGCCTGTGCCTGGTCATTTTGCCAGCTAAGCCTGCCCCACTGACCCAACTCCCTGGCTCCGCCTTGGATCTGCCTTGGCACTACTGCCTGCTCAGTGATCACTGGAGCACATCTGCCTCTGGCATCCACCCCAAACCCCTTATGCTCACTCCACTGGTACATGGAGGGCCTGTGCCCCATCAGGGAGCCCCAAGATGCTTTTCCCCCTTGCCCCATGAGGCAGCACTTCCTTGGTGGCTTGTCCCCATTCAAGATTTCCTCTACACCTGGGTGTTCCCTCATCCTCCCTGCTGGCAGCTGTGCCACACTAGAGTATAAAGAAGACTTTATAGGATAGGGTATGGCTGGGGTTTTACCCCAGTTGCTCAAGGACTGATCTTTTGCCTGTGCAAGATGGTTATCAGCTTTTTAGGGTTGGATAACAGCTTGCTGCCTGCACAGCTGAAACCTCTTACCAGCAGACCAGAGGCAGCTGAGTACCTTGCCTTGTTTACTGGTTTGCATCATTATAACTATAACTGAAAAACTAAATAGCTGCAAATTGAAATTAATGAGGTAGCAAGCTGATCTTGGAGACTCAAAAAATCTGTCACATCAAAACCCAGTCATAATTTCCAAACTCTGGCATCCAGAGCTGATGTCCTAAAGCATCTTATGGCAATAAAGTATTTACCTACCCATCTCATCACTTTTACATCAGGATATTATTTCAAGCAACTTTTTTTCCCCCACTGCTTTTTCTTTAGTCTCAGATTCCAATTTCCATCTTAATTATCGGAGAAATTTCTTAGAGCAAAGTGATTTAAGTAGATGGCTATATCCATACTCTAGTACCTCTGCACCTTGAATATATTGTGAACAACAGGGCCAAAGGTCTAGAGTTTTAATAGTTATCTGCAAAATGCAGTCATCCTTAGTCTCCCTTTCTCAAAGTGCTACTGATTTTGCTGGATTTTCTTAGAAAAGAAGGAGATGAGATTGCTTAATGAAAGCACAAATCTGGGTGTCAGTGCTCAGCGTGAAACTCTGCAGTCAACTTCCTCCAAAACCTTTAGCATACTCCAGTATGGCTCTGGGGTGAGCTAGACTGACAGCAACTCACATTTCCTCCTCATTAATTACTGGACCTAACACATGCTACTTAGTTCCCTTATAAACATCCAACTGCTAATAAAATGAAATCTCAAAACAATTCATTGCCACACATGCACCAAAGCGACTGTGCTCAGAGATTATAAACATTTCAAAACTCAGGATTCAAGAAGCACTGGCATGGAGGTTGCCCATACAATCATATTTAAGCCCTCTAGTGCATGCACTTAAGGAGACAGTCTTTTAATTACTGAATTACTTTTGCTGCCAACACTTCATTCAGCATTTAGTTTGTCACGCTCACCCAAGGCAGAGCAATTCAGTCCCTGGTTTTACCTTCCCTGATAAGAATGTAGCCATACACATTATTTATTGAATACTGTTAAGTCCCAGCGTGGCATACAAAAGTTCTTAATTTTGTTGGCAGCTTTCCTGTGGCACTTAGGATTAAGCACCTGTATATTTCTGAAGCAGGGTGATTTACTTTCAACATCACTCTCTTGAGGAAAGAAGGGAATATCTCCTCTATTTCACAGGCAAGACATGAGCCTAGATAGACACAGCAAGGCCAAAAAGCCTCAGGTGTCATTTTATTCAGAGCACTCCGCATTTCAGAGAACTCTGCATCCTCAAAAGGAACCACAGTCTCCACTGGCCTCTGCCATAGCAGACAACACTCAGCACTTCTGCAAAAAATACAACCCACATAAAGATACACATGGGCAATTAGAGAAACACTGTAAATTAGTGATTACAAATCATTAGTGATTTGTACAGCTTCACATAGGGCAATTTTCTTTTGAGACAGAAGAAAACACAAAATCCAACCCCAGCAGTCAAGTCCTCCAACCATGAAAACATCCTTTTTTTTTTTTTTTTTTTTTAATATAAATCCTCTGCAATTATGTATCAAAGAACAAATAGTTGTACCAGACAACACCCCCTTCAGCAATTCACCCCCTTGATCAACTTATCCTCTGCAGTGAAGTCAACATACACACACAAAAGAAACATTCAGTAACTTCTGAATCCTTTAAAGAGGTCCCTTCCCTGTCAGTACCTCTTCAGCTAATCATAAAAGGTTAAAGTCCCCCACCTGAGAGCATGGAAAATTAAAGAGAGAAAAAAGAGCCAAGTCATCACATTAAGTTGTTTTACTGCTGAGAAGCACATCTCTCAGAGACTTCACTGACAATGCCATGTTTGACATTGTTTTGGTTCCATCAGATTGGAAAAGTATTTCCACAATATATTTCACTATTAATAACAGTAGTGATTCTGTGTAAGTCAAAAAGTCAATCAAGTGTTACTGCTTCAATGAAACTGTCAGCCTTCCCTATAAACATGGAAAATAAATAGAGGCAATCAATCAACATTCACATATTCAGCCACTTTCCAACACAGAAACAGAAAATGTATACTCAGGAGCTACATATAACATGGATAGATATTATGCAGAAAATATTTCAAATTCTGCAAGTAGATTCTCTTGCTGAAAAGTAGACCATTATCAACAGTGTTACTGCCCTCAGATAATCAACATGTACTTTATTAAGGTAATTCAAAACTGATTAGGTTGCAGCTTTTAAAGACAAGATAGAATAGCTGCATGGGGAATGCATCTAGAAGCATGTTAACAATAATCTTGGCAATGAAATTTTCACATATTCAAATATGCAATATTCTTAGTGGCAGGAAGCACCAAATTTCAAACATCTTGGAAAAAATTGTAGCAGCATGTAGTTACATGTATTTGTTACTCTAGTTCTCCTGGCAGAGAGGCAGGAACAACAAGGAAGAATTAGAAGTTCAATTTCTTTTTGCATATCCAAATATTCAAGACAGTATGCAGGCACATCAGCTCATTACCATTTCTCCTTATCAAGAGAGGCCAGCAAGCTATTCTTGAGAAAACAGGAAAGCCTACTTGAGATCAATTTGACACTCTCCTCCACTACAGTTTTAGGAATGAGAATGGAGAATCCCACACAGTAAGCACTTCCTTTAAATTGCAGATGTGTGACTTAACAAAGAATACCAAAAAGTACAAATAGTCATTTGAGTTTCAAAAGCACAATGTTTTTACTGTTCCTCTTCTCTATGTAACAGCTTCAGAATATTCTCAAAAGAGAAGTAATTCTACATGCTTCATTTTTGCTTTTCTTGTCCACTCAAAATTCCTACAGATGTAAACAGGAAACCTAACCAGCAAAGGCAGCAAATAATTTTAGGAGAGGTTCTAATAATATATTGCTTTAGCATCAGTCCACAAAACAGTACCTTAAACTCTGAAGAATAACTCAGTGATAAACATGCATGTACATGTCCAAACCTGCACATCAACTTGCAGTGCAGGCTAGCAAGAAAGTAGGCAAATAAATGAGATGTAAATCTTATGGTACACACAAAGGTAAAAGAACCTTCCAAGAAAAGAATGAATGCCTTCAAGAGAAGAATGAAAGCCACAAGATAGTGGCTTTTTCTCCACAAGCTCAACCAGAGTCAGTCTATCGTACTTACCAGTATTTTGTTATCCACTTTATCTCCCTTGGTTTCCAGTTTAACTTTCTTCTTGACAGAAATTTTTATTTTTCTCCCAATAACATCCCTGACGCTTTCTGAAATAAAATAAAATAAAATACCTTAATTAAATACTTCCAGTCACTACTTGAGAAGGACACCACAGTTAAGTTTCCAGGAAGGCTCAGAGCTATGTTGTTCACCTGCTTGCATTCATGGAAGTCTCATGCACACACACTAGTACTAAATCCAACCTAACACATGTACAGCTTTTTAAAGTATACCATCTACACAACATGTCTGCTATGTTAGGATTACCAATTTTAACATGCGAGGATTCTAAACATAATTTGGTATTTCTTTCCAGTACTACCTACACATCAAAAGCATTCCCAAGACAAGCCCCAGCACCACTTAGGCTCTACTCTGGGAAAATACAGCAAATTCCTCACTTGCTATTATTTGTACCTGAAAAGTTTGCTAAAGCAAATTAGCTCCTTGTATTACAAAAAATTTAGCCTGCTGTTGTTAATATCAGGCAGGCTAAATGGGTCAGACGATGGAAAAGCCAGTGTTGGCACATTTTGCACTCTGCATGTTGAAGTTGCAAAGCAAATGGAGGGGACTTACAGACACCTGACAGCTATGCAGTGGATGCTATGGAAGGAAACACTGGTCTAGGTCCAAGTCCAAACAACAACGCAGCCACCTCATGGTGCCAACACCAAAATTACATTAATTGCCACGTTTTAATACATATATGCATACACATGTATATGCAGGTACCAAAGGAACCATTCCTTCCCCTAAATATTTGCACACAGGCCAGGTGGAAACATACACAAAGGGAATTGTGTCGGAAGGCAGAGTCAGAACTACTGACACTGATGTAATTTGGGTGATAAACAGAGGAGTTCACCTAAAAGAGCCAATTTGGCACCTTCTGTAACTTTCCCTCCCCCACAGAAAAAGAACAAGAAAGACATCTTTTAAATAAATTAACCTATTTCCAGCACTACAACTGGCACCTCTAAAAGGCAAGTCTCCACCCTCCCCACACACATGCTTTGCCCTCATAGACACCAGAGTTTAAAGGCTAAAACTGAAAATAACAGGCTCTTCCTATGGCTTTTATACTGCTCTGTATAGCACTTTTTGTGACAATTTTCATCGGGTAGCCAGAATGCCTTAGCACAAACAACACTCCATTTATTAAGCCTGGACATCTAGCCCAGGCCACAGCTTTCTGCCTGCAGGGCAGGAGGGTGTAGCAAGTCAGAAACACACCCGGTCAGAGGGACTCTCCACCAGAAAGAGCTCTTTCTGCAGAACCAGCATGTTTTCCCCTGGAATTTTAATTTTCCTATCAGGAAACAAAAGCTCCTCGGTGGCAGTGGTTTTCCTGGTGAGAAGCTTGCCCCAAGCCAAGGCAGCCCCATGGCAGGCAGCCAGCATGCTCGGCTCCCTGGGCAACCTTTTGGTCAGGAGCCAAGCTGCAAGCTCCCTGAGCAGCCAGGTAAGCAAAGCCCAAGGGAAAGTACAGCCCAAGGTAACCTATTTTTCCCCAGGCTTTGTCCCCTGTGGGTAATGCTTAATTATGGTCTTTTTATCACTTCTTGAGAACCGAGAAGAAAGCTGACCACAGTCTTTTCCATTAAGTCCTACCTCCTTGCAGAAGGAAAGCCATTGATGCTGTCTCTGCTACTCTGCCCCCAAGCTCCAGTCTCTGCCTTTCAGTTTCTCCTCTCCCACAAAAAGCTCCGAGTGCCTGCATCTAGCAAGAGACTTCCTCCTGAGCCACCGGCATGGAAGTGGCACTTCCCCTGGCTGTCCCACAGGTCCCACACAGCAGCAAGTGGCAGTGACTGCAGGCCATCAGCTCCAGCACTCTTACTTGCATCTAGTCACAGGTAAGAAAGGCCCTGACACCCAAACTCCCACAGAACTCCTTCCAAGGCTCTATCTGCCAGACAGGGCTAGAAATGCTTCTTCAAAGAGGGAAGATTTAGATTACACAGATTTTTTTTTTTTTTCTATGTGACACACTGGTGATTTGCAGTCTTTCAGACCGAGAAACAAAAACACAACACTAAGGCTTGTGGTTTCAAGTGCTCATTTATTTTTAACTCTGAAGACTGTGAGTGCCTGCCTTCAGACACCTGCACCTCAGAGGAGTGGATCCAGGTAAGCCAACAGTAAGTGAGGTTTTTTGAAGAGTATGACCTACAAGACCTGACAAAGGTCACACAGGAAGTGAGTAACAGAACAAAAACTGCAGCTCAAACACTCCTACTCCCAGTTTAATCTCCATGCGCCAATCACCATCAAGGCACATCCTTTCATCCTGCCATAAACACATACAGTTACTACAAAAAGGTCTGTTTAAAATGTTAAATTATAACATGCAAACACCAAAATACTGCTAGAAATCAAACCAATCTACAAGACCAGATCAACACACCCCAGAAGAGCCCTTGACAGAGCAAACTGGGTGGATGCAGGATACAAGGACAGGGGGATAATGCTTAAAATTGTCCAAAGCCATCAGCGGAGGCATGTGTGAAGACACCCACTTCACCCTTCTTCATAATATGGGCCACGTTTCACTTAAGACACTAGAAACAGTGCCTTTTAAAAAAAAAGTTCAGGGTTTTCACCACAACTACTCCTAGCACACTTCCCAGCTCATCACTTCCCAATAATAAGCTAGAGACTAAAGCAAGCCCCATGGTTTATGCAATAAAAGCACTGCAAAAAAGAGCTATTTTGTCTACACAGAAATTCTGCAACAGCTGTAAGCCTGCATCCAGATTATCACCAATATTTTAAAAGTGCTGAAACCCACTGCCACCAGATATTGCTGACTGGCGACATAGAAGAAAATGGAACAGTGTAAACCTTGGTAGAGTTTGAAGGACTGTACTCAATGCAACACCTGCCTTGTTGCCTGACATTTTTCTCTTTCCCTCTGTCACTAAGGCAACACTTTAAATTTTTCTAATGTTGGTGAGATCCTTAGATCTCCCTTCAACAGGCATAACTGCAACTAAAACCAAAGGAATTCTAGATTGAGCAAGGTGGCAGAAGATCAGGCCTAGAGCATCAGACTTGTTATCCCCAAAGGACACTGGTTACCAAAGTAATGGGTTAAAAACGCATTTATCGAGAGCTCCCCAACACCAAGGGAATAAAACATTTCCAGGGACCTATGATTGCCGAAACGTGTACCATGCAACACAGGGCTTTGCGTGCATGTGGCCGTAAAACTTTAATTACAAATAACCTCGCTCTCTCGTACATACACAGGAAAGCGAGTCTGAAACTATGCAAAGCCCAGGGGAAAAATAAAAAAACAACGACCAGAGCTACAGCTCGGAGCCTCAGCCAGGCACGCCAGCCTCAGGCGCTCGGAGGACGGACCTGCCGGGCCGGGCGGCGGTGCGGGTGTCCTGGCGCGGGGGCACGGACTAGCTGGGGCATTCTCGCCGGGGCTTCGTCAGACCCCGCAGACCCCAGGCAGAACCCCCACAAGAGGGCGGGCACAGTGGGCGCCAGGCCGGGGCCGCCTGTCAGCTCCGGCCGTGGGGCTGGGATGCCCAGCACTACCCGGAGGAGCTTACGCGGTGCAGCCCCTGCCCGCAGCCGCCTCCCCGCTCCCCACCGCAGGTCCGCAGCCCACCCCCTGCCCCCCCCCCCCCCCCCCCCCCCGAGCCCCCAATTCCCGCACGCATCAGCGGGGCCAAGCGCCGGCGGCGCGGCCTCGCCGCCCCCCGCCGCCTTCTCCGAGTCTCCCCGATCACCCGCGAATCCACTCCGCCACCCGCAGTTCCCCCTCGGTTCCCCCAGCCAGACCCCACAGCGCTACCCCGGCTCCACACCTTTCCCTCCCCCCGTCGCCGCTCCCTCGGCTTTCCCCACATCCCCTCCGCTGCAGCCTGGGGTCGCGCACAGCGGCCTCCAAACTTGCCCCCCTTCCTCCCTCCCTCCCGCAACACCTTCCCCCGGGGACTCCCTGCCCGCCCCGTCCGCGCCGCCGTGCCTGGTCCCTTACCGATCAACTCTTTGGGGACATCGGAGCTCTCCTCGGCCATGGTGGCGCTGCCCGGCGCCCGGGGGTGCCCGGCGGCGGGGCTGCTTCAGCGGCTCGCCGTCCCTCCGCCAGGCGAGGCGGGCATGCAACCAGCGGGGCGGGGGAGGAGGAGAAGGAGAAGGAGGAGGAGAAGGAGGGTCGGCTCTGCGCCTCTCTGCGGTGTGTGTGTGCGGTGAGAGCGGGCGGAGGGAAGGGGCTTCTCCCGCCCCGAGGAGCCCGCTCCCTTCGCGCTACATGACGCCCCCGGCTGCCGGCGCGGCCAGGAGGGGCATTTCCAGGGGAGGGGAATGGCTCGCAGGCAGCCCTCAAGCACGGCGGGCCGGGCTTACGGCTGCCCCCGCGCCGGCTCCCTCCTTCCCCCCGCACACGGCCGGCCCCTCCGCGCCGCCCGGCTCCCCCCGCCCGGCACCGGCGCCTGAAGCGCGGGCGGGAGGAGGCGGTGGCGGCGGAGGCTGCCCCCGCCCCAGGAGGGCTGGCGCCCTCGCCCCGGCCCGGCCTCCTCACCTCGCGAGAGCCACCGGGAGCCGACCGACAGCGCCCACCCTACACCCGGAGGTAGCGGTGGAGGCGTCGGCCCAGAGCATCGCCCCTCAGGGAGCCATCGCGCCCGCCCCACCGCGGATAAGGAGGAGGAGGAGGATGATAAGGAGGAGGAGGAGGAAGGCAGCGGGCTGGGAAATTCAGCGCGGCGAGGCCGGCCCCTCCTTCGCCCGAACATCCATCGGCTCTGCGGCGGACCCGGCAGGGCGGTGGCGGGGGCCATCTGCCGGCAGCCGCGAGTGTCGCCGCTCCTCCGGCCCCACAGGCGCCGTCACCTCTCCCCCCTTCCACCCCTCACCCCCGGTGTCTCTGGCAGCAGCACCATTTCCCCTCCGCAAACGCTCTGCCTTCCGCAGGTGCGCCTTCAGGCTCTGCACCGCGGGAATTCTCCCCTGGGCTCGTGTCATTAAAAAACCCAAGGTGCATGGCATGAAGGGGGGTGGCTGGCATCGCCAAGCCAGTCATCGCTGCCGGGGCGAGGGATTGCTCAGGCTGAAGCCGTGGAAGAGGGTTAACCTTTGATCCAGAACTCATCTGCCTCTCCCTCGCTCCCCCGCCTTATCTCCATAGGGACGGCAGCCGCTTCCGCGCCCGCTTTGAGATAACGCCCTCGCTAGAGATTGCTTCGCAAGTTCCTCAGGCAGGGGGAGAGAGGCAAGCCACTGGGGCTTTTGCTAGGTGGATGGGAACCGAAAGGGTGCTTCCTTTCCCAGGACCAAAAAAAAAAAAAAAAAAAAAAAAAAAAATGCACAAAGGGCAGCGTATTGCTTGTTGGAATTTTACCGCTGAGAATTTTTGTCGTGCGGAGCGGCCACATTGCGGGAAGGCAGCACGTGAGCTGCCTTAGCTGCGCCTATAAAAAATCAGGGCAGAAAGATGCTCATTGGATGAGAGCGAAGGACGGGGCTCGGCAACTCTGGAAATCCTTCAACTTGCTACTGGTAGCGATGCCTACTTTCAATGAAAGAATCATTTTCACTGCAGCAGGGCTGTGATTGGTCGCCCTCCACCCTAAAGTGGGTGGATTACTGCATAAGCCTCGTATTTCGAGCACTCTGCAAGTGAGTGAGGGGACTGTGAGACCAAAGTCATTATGTCTCATTAAGAAACCTGAAATGAGAGCAACAGTGTAAATCCAAGAGTTATTTGTGGGTGTAATTCCATGCTGCTGCAGCCTGTGTCCTAGAGATTCCTGCATAGCCTGCTCCTCGAAAGAAGCACGTTTAGCAGTTTGAAATTGGTGTGACTTGTCATACAATTTTATTATGATTCCCATGGCACCAATCAGCTCTCTAAGAAATTTTTGGAGGTTATCTTAGCAACACAGATAAAATTACTACAGAAATAGCTGCAATTATCTCTCTTTCCAGGTTGCTGTTTGCATGTAACAACTAAGGACACACTTTAAATTAAATAAACAAAAATGGATACATTTGTAAAACAACATAGCAAAGAAGGTGTATCCTTCAAAATAGCAATGTCAATCAAATCTTATCTGTATACACACACACGCGCACACACACACATATATATATATATAAAATGCACTGTATTCATTTCCTGTTTCTGGTGTTCTTCTCTTTTTCTCGCTGAATCTGTATACTCTTCTGATGTATACAGAATACCTGCTGGCCTCTTCCTTATCTTCCAACCAATCTTTCCTTACAGCTCAGCAAAGACCTGCATTTCTTACTTGCTGTATACAATCAAGCTTACTTCTACTGAGCAATACAGGCATCTCGTGGCAGGAAAAGAAAAAAGAATTGAGAAGTCCACATCTTTTCTAGTACCCAGGAGGGGAAAATCAGATCATCATGAGTACATAATTTCATGCTGTTGCTTCCATACTGAGTCTAATGCTTTGTGTTCAGATAAAACTTCCATAAAGACTTCTTCTCTGCCATCACTATTCACCTTCTCTGCAAAAAAATTTACATTTTATGAGTCTATCACCCCTTAGACACAAAGTACGCCAGTTTCTCAAGCTGCACTAAACCACTTCGGTTTTTTCTGTCTGGAACAGTATTTGCAGCATGAATGTTGCTTCCTTGGCTGCTGCCAGACAACCACAGGTTTCTCAGCATGCATCAGATGCAAAAATGATGTGTTCCTTCCAGGCCTGCCTGCCTGTAGCATTCTGTTGGGATACTGCTAGCACCTCCTCCCTCTGTGCTTCCTATCAGGAGAGCTGGCCAGCAAGGCTGGGCCTGGATGTGTAAACAGGGAATAAAAAAATTTAAAAAAAAAGAGAAATAAAAAGAAAAAAAAAGAATGAATTATAGCAGCATAGCAGCAGGCAGGCTTTTTTGTTTTGTTTTTTAATCACCAGCACTACAGGCTAATGAAGTAGCACTGCCAAGGCTACTGTATAATTCCTGGTTTGGAGCCTAGGAGACTGGAGATGATTCAAAGTAGGGAAGGTACAGACTAAACTCAGGTGGATTAGTGCCCCCAAAGCCAAGTTCAATCAACAAAATGGAGTTTCCCATTCCTTTTTCCCTAGAGAGGAGGCAGGACAGGACTTTCCAGTCAAGATGTTGCTTCCTGCTCCTTCAACTACAGCCATGCCTAGATATTTGTCATGTCAGCCTGGCATGTGAAATGAAGGGTGTTTCCAATCCCAGGGGTCCACCTCCCAGCACAGAGAGGACTCGACCACCTTCCCAGGGATCCCAATCAACTCCCAGAGCCTCTCAAATGAAGACTTTTCCCTGCAGTCTAGAGGCAAAGGCACACCAGGGAGGCTGCTGGCTTTGTAGGGAGCTGTGGTTTTTGTCCTTCCCTGGGTGACTCTTGCTCTCCACTAGTCACTTCAGCAGGGACAAAGCTGTCACAGGCATCTCCCCAGCAGCAAGGCCACTTGAAGAAGTTGTGTCCCCCTGTACCAAGTCATTATTAACCGCCTGTGGCTGTTCACCACTTTCTATGTTGTGCCAGCATGAGAAATTGTGATCAAGTGTTGTAACCTCAGTCAGCAATGGGGGTCAGAAAGGAGATTTTTGTCGTTTCAGGGGCTGACTTTAGGTTATCTTTGATCCCTCCTCACCTACCAATAGAGGTGCATTGGCATGGCTGAAGAGAACAGATGTCTCCAGTTAAACAGGCAACTGGGGCAAACTCATCTGGGTTTCCTGACTGTGGCATTCCCATAGCTCTTGTGTTACATTCATCGGTGTGAATGATCTCACCATGGGTGCCCTAGCCAGGATCACACTCCAGTCACAGCACAGCATTGCAAACCACACTTGCAAGAGGCACAGAGAGGATGGAAAGAGGCTGCATTTTCTTCTACCAGAGCAGAAGATGTATGAAGTTATTTTAAAAGTCATTCAAAGGGTAACTGGTTTGCCTCCCACGGGAATGGGATTTGTGTAGTTTTGATGCAGGTATTTTTTATCTAGAGACTGCTCATGTTGTAATTTCTGGCATGACAAAAATGCTGATGAGAGCAGTGGGCTGGATAGTCTGTGAGTTAGATGGCTGCAGGGAGCATTGCAGCATCCACAGCTTACACTCAGTTGGCAGAAACAGAGCAGGGGCGAAATAGGAGCTTCAGAAGACATTGATCAAGGAGATGTTTGACACAGAAGGGAGTACAGGCAATAAATATGCAGCCTTCATGCATTAGATTAACCATTAGTTACATGAAGTAACTTTTGAGGAATGTCTGACTCCACTTCTTCCAGGTTGCTACATTATCACACACCACATACTGACATACAGTGTAACATATTCCTATTTCCAGCCTGTTGCCCTTGCTCTCCTTTTCAGCCTAAATCCTGTCTTCTCCTGCAGATAAGGCAGGTGTCAATATGAGTTGGTGCCAAGCCATACAGACTGTCTAAAGACAGGCTATTCATAGTCTCAACTTCTGCGTGTCCTCCCTGCCAACTTCTCTGCCACTTGGATTATGGCTTTAGCACTGTAGAATTCATCGTTTTCCCCTAAAAGCAATAGTCTGATGTCATCAATATTATGATGTGATGAACAACATGATCCTACTCCTGTTGAAGCCAGTGGAAAGATTTTGAGCAGGTGTCAGACCTTTGAGTCACACCCTGGGGTCCAGAGCAGCATCGTGGTGGGAGGGAGCAGATGATCCCATCTGATTTGCAAAGCTGCCTCACAGCATATGGCAAAAGCTCAGAACACTTCATGAAAGACATGACAGAAAACACCTCCAGATAATAAATGACCCGATTGCATTTCTAGGAACAAATTCCAAGGGATGTGTTCTTCCCCAGCTTTGCCTTCACAATGCCATAGATACTATTTTCTGTCCTGGTTGGATACAGACTGAATGGGGCCATACTGTCTCACATGCCACAAAAGTAGCCATTCAGCCATCTCTGAGAGCACTGTGGTTTAAATAAGTGTTATTTTTCAATCACAGGGGTATTTTGAAGACTAAGAGGCAGCTAGCCTGCCACTCTATGGAAGTATGTGAAGCACAAATATGACACATGCCTACAGTTATGCCTGAACTCAGAAGCTCATGGAATTTACTCATCCATACCAGCTTTATTTCCACTTAGCCTAATAAGAATTACATTTCTGATTTTGGGCTCTCTGCAGATTTTGTTTGTTTGTTTGTTAGTTTGATTAAATATTGATCCAATTATCTTTTTTATGTTCCTTGTCTGTATTTGGTGATACCATTAAATGTGGTTTTTGGGCCCCGGACATTGATCACATCTGCTCGGAAACCTGTTGATGTTCCAGAAAAAAGCAGAGAAGAAGTAGCTAGCTAATTGCACAATAATAAATATAAAATAATAAATATATTTCGTATTGCTGAATGATTGGATGCTTCCTTTGGATTTCACCAGTTGAGAAAAAAAAATGTTAGGAAAAAATGTGTTTCCTCCATCAACTAATACTTTGGCAAGGAAATGGCAGACTTGTAAGGAGTCTCCTGTCATTATTTGTGTCTGAATCTTTTCAAACCCTTTACTCTGGGTTGCTATATGCTCTTGTGATTATTTCAGTACCCTACACAGAAAAACTTACTTTGTCCTTATTTTAAATAGTGTGAATATAAATGCAGCAGCAAAGATGTATATTTAGATAAGGCATACTTTGATGGTAGTCTTAAGGAGAGAATTACAAAGAGCAGCTGATGCCTCATGAAAATCTTAATAGAAGAAACCTATTCAGAATAATTCTGGTTACACTACTGTATTATTAAATCAGCTATTTCCATATTCCTCTTCCCTCATTCCTCTTTAGCAGGCATATTTGCATAAAACCAGAATCATTGTTTCTTAAGAGCTCATCTGCTTCTGCTTCTCAGCTTTCACAGGAAAGCATAATCCTCTGCATATCCCACCACATTTAGATAGACACTGTTATAATTTTTATTACTTCAGGTGTGGAACTACAGAGCAAAAACAGACGATTCCTGAACATGTATCCCAAACTGGCATCCTGTTTTGTTTTGTTCTTTACCAGACATTACAAGTGATACATGGAATATACTTGACAAGTTACTGAATGGAAGCCTAACATTTTAAAACCGGTATGTGTATGTTGCAGCTCCTCAGCTCATCTGTCACTCAGTCAAGCTGCACCATTTTTTGGTCTGTGAAACTCCATTACTCCTCTACCAGAGACTTTGCTCATATCCAGTGTTTCAGCAAGCCTCTTTTTCTTACCATTGACTCCAGCTTAATCAAACAAAATGCTTTGGTTGTGTTCTTGTCAGCTCTTGGAATCAAGGTGGTGAAACGTTCTCTATAGATATTCTTTGTACTGTCTGAAATAACTGAAGAAGAAGAGAGATTTCAATTTTGGCCAGTGAAGCAGATGATATTAACCCGTGCAAAAATAAATCTGGTGTAGTTCTGACCTAAATTTCAAACTGAACATGATTCTCTCTCTCCTTTATAGAAGGTTGAGCTCTCAGCCTTGAGTATTCTTACTGCTTCCCCCACAGAAACTATTAACAGCCCTTTCATCAATACCAGTATCTTTCACTCAACCTAGCAATGAGTTCTGGAAAAAAAAAAATGTTCTATAAACCTCAAAAAGCTTTCTCCGAAGCAGCACATTCTGGAGAGTTCAGTGACCATGTGGTTTGTCAACAAGAGCCTTTAAGAGAGCATTCTAAGCCTAAGTGGCAAGACATAACCCTCTAGCTCACAACATGACAGCCTGAGAAACAAAGAAGAAACTGTGAGAAGTGTGGAGAAAAAGTTATCTTGCACTATTCCATGGAAGCAGAAAAAATTGAATATATGGTGACTGAAAAGTCCGACTGGCATCTATTACAGGTGAAACTGAAAAGGTTTCTAGCTACATTGAGCTGCCAATCTTTAGAATTTCAGACACCTTTAGGAAAAGACTGGGATATGGCTAGAACATGCAGGAGTCTCCTATTTCATGCAGAAGATCTGAACTCTGATATAGGCTGTGGCAGTAATATTTTGAAAGGTATTTCTGCTCCCTTTGCACAAGCTTTTCCCTACAAAGGACCCTGCATAATATAGTCTGAGAGCCTGCATCCATTTATATTGATAGATCATATGCAGAGTTCTGGCTGGATAGTGTTCAAGCCCAATAAACTGTTGCTCTTTATCACAGATCAGAGTACTGCTAAGCTTGGGTCAGTACTGTTTAGGAGGACTTAAATTTTGCCCTCAGGCTTGAACCCTGCTCGCAATATCTATGGTTGCATCTGGCTTCAGGAGAGTTCCTTGTGAGGATGAGCTCCTTCAAGAGGATCTCCTTGCTATTTCCATAGTGTCCTGAGTTGTCTGAGATGTTTTGTAAAATTAAGGAACATCAGTATCCCTGGACAACTTACACATTTTTATGGATAATGTATAGAGGAACTAGCAAGGAGGGAAAGCAGTGCGAGCAAACAGCAATCCCAGCTGCATGTCCCTAATGTAAAACATCATCAGATGTGATATTGCAATCTAATAGGCATTTACTGGCAAAATAGGATTGTCATTTCCTGGGCTGGCTGTAACAGGGTGTTAACATAAGTGTTGACTAACACAGCAAAGTTGAAGTCACACAACTTTTTCTCAATGCATGTATGTCACCAATGAATTGGAGAAAACTATTTTTAAAAGGACTGCTTTTCAGGTTCAAATAATCACTCTTCAGATCTGGAAAAAATCCTCTGCAACAGGGTTATAGCCAATGCACATAACTTCCTTTCACCAGTGTACAGGCATATGTTCCTCTGAGTAGATTTGGCTCCACATATGGTTATTTACACAGTCTTATTTAAAAGTAATGTCTTTAGGCTATTAATTCCAAGCCCTGTTTCTGATTCCTAAAGTGGCTGGTATCTGGGGACACAAATGTGGTAAGAGGTTCTGGTTTGCTGAAGGGGCAAAAACCAGCTCATGTCATTCATCATGGCCCTCAGGTTACCCAAGGAAGCCCTCCAACAGCTCACCAGCCCCACTTCCCACTCCAGCTGAATGTTCTGCTTCCCAGAAAAGGATAAGTAAAATTCACATCAGTAGCTCTAAAAAGCAGGAGAAACACCATGCACACACAGAGACATTTCTATAAGTAAATTTAATGGCCCAGTGATGCTGTTGAGTGCTGAGGATGCTGAGCATGGGTTGGCTTGTATCTCCCACAGCCTTCAAAGAGGTCTGTGGAGCATCTTAGTCACCCTGCAGCAATGGAATGTTGGGTGTTAGGTGGCACTTGGCAGACTCAAACCAGGGAACTGCTTTTTAGTGGAGCTGATTTCTTTCCAGGGACTGGGCATGGTTTCTTGCACAGTTTATTTATGGAGTACAAACTTACCTTGACCATGCTCTCTCTGTCCTCCCTGCATGATGTAGGGTGCTCAGAGGACTTGCCCAGTACAATGAAATGACAGAACATTTTGCTTCAGAGGCAATGAACTCAGACCAGCAGTGACAAAGGAGCACTTCAAGAGGAACAGAAGGAAAAACACTTCTTGAATTCCTGAGATAAGACACAAATATGAGGAGGTCAAGAAGGAAAACCTGCCTTGAAGCTCCATGGTCTGCCATCAGCAAAACAAGCCTAAGATGTTTCTGCTATACCTACCACTGCATTTTGTAATCACTTGACCAGATGTACCAGTTTTGTCTGAGACAGAGTTAATGTACTTCAGAGCAGCCTGTGTGGTGCTGTGTTTTTGGTTTTTGAATAAAACAACGCTGATAATAACACAGAGATGTGAGCAGTGCTCACACAGCATCAGGGCCTTCTCTGCTTCCCAGGCTACACTGCCAGCAAGTGGTCCAGGGATGGGAAAGAGGCTGAGAGGGGACAAAACCAGGACAGCTGACCCAAATTCCCCAAAGGGACAGCCCATCACATCTCAGACAATGTTGTGTTCAACAATGAAAGCTGAGGGGAGTTTTCCTGGGCTGCTGTTGCTTGGGGACTGGCTGGGCTGGGTTAGAAACTAGGTGAGAAGAGAAAAACGAAAACCAAGTCAGTCTATGATGATATTGAGATAACCCTCATAAAGGACAGTTACTCCAGAAAAATCATGGCTGATCTTTTAACTTGATGTGAATACTTTAGAATATTTTTTCATCTCTTAAATCTCAAATCACCATTGGAAAGACCACACACTTGCTGAATGTACATTGTTATTAGGAAAGAATGACCCACATATTTATTCCAAAAATAATCTGTGATCCACAACGCACAATTTTATGAATAACTATTTGCAGTTTGTAAGCTCCAGACACATTTCAATCTCAGTTACAGATGCCTCCTGGCTAGGAGAGCAGAAACAAGACAACATTATTTAGTCTGGGACATGACGATGGTGAACAGGGAAATGTATTCAGATGGTAACATTTGCAATTTGCAAACTGCACTTTTCAGCCAGTGCTACAGGTCAAATGGTATTATTTCTGTTCCCCCTCTGGATTATTTACATAATAATCTAGCACAACAAGAACAGCATATTTCACAATCAGCCTGAAGTTTGCTTTCAGCATATGAGAGCCAGTTCTCAGCAAGTTCTAGTCCTCAAATGATCTCTGAAAACAATTATGAAATGGTTACTCCCTTGTGGTCTCAAAATCTACTCATGAATTTGATTAGAGATTTTTGGAAGCATTTTCCCCAATCATCAGCCTTGGCTGCCACTTTCAGTAAAATGATTTCTCAAAGCACAAATATATCAGTTTATTGTGATTATGTGCAGTAAAATAAAGCAATGTTAAGGATGAGTTTGTATTTAGTTTTTTTCCTTTTCAGTTTGATGGAAAGGATCCAATAGCAAGTTTTTATTACCCTTTCTTCCTTACCTGCCTCACTGCACAGATGCAAGTCCTTTTTTTTTTTTTTTTTTTTTTCCTTTCCTGCAACTTGATGCTTTTGGTTCCTTTCACTGTGTATTATCTGTTGCTGGCAGTAATCTTAGTTCTTCAACTGACAGCAAAATTATGAGGTGCTCAGTACAAGATGGGATTTTTTTCTTCCCTCATTCAAATTCATTTGCCCCAGCATCAAGGAATCAGCATCATCTTTTCAACATATTAACAACTCTCTGCCAACAGAAAGCATTAGCTCCCCCATTCCTCAGCAAGAGGTCAAACCTGATTTTTGTTTTGTAACAACCTATTAGATTCTCTGCTTTGGAAAATTCCATCACTCTCTCATGTGAAAACATGCAATCATAGAATAGTTTGGGTTGGAAGGATCCTAAAAGATTATCTAGTTCCAATACCCCCTGCCATCCACTATAACAGGTTGCTCAAAGCCCCATCCAACCTGGACTTGAACATTTCCAGGGAGGGGGCAGCCACAGCCCAAAATGTTTCAGTGTCTCACCAGCCTCACACTAAAGGATTGCTCCCTAATATCTAACTTACATCTATCCTTTTTTGGTTTAAAGCCATTCCTCCTTGTCCTATCACTACATGCCCGTGTAAAAAGTTCTTCCCCAGCTCTCCTGTAGGCCCCTTCAGGTACTGGAAGGCCACTGTAAGATCTGCCCTGAGCCCCCTCTTTGTAGTCTGAATATCCCCAACTCTCTCATACTGTCTTTATAGGAGAGATGCTTCAACCCTCTGATCATCTTTGTGTCCCTCCTCTGGACTCACTGCAAGAGCTCTATGTCCTTCTTATGCTGGGGGCTCCAGAACAGGACACAGTACTTGAGCTGGGGTCTCACGAGAGCAGAGTAGAAGGGGAGAATCACCTCCCTCGACCTGCTGGCCACACTTCTTTTGATGCAACACAGGGTATGGTTGTTTTTCTGGGCTGCAAGTGCACACTGCTGGCTCATGTTGAGTTTCTCTCCAGCTATCACTCCCAAGTCCTTCTCCTCAGAATTCTTTTCAATCCAGTCTCCACTATTACTCTCAAGAAAGCCTCTTTGTTTCAGTGTCAGCACAGAGGGTCCTGGTACTGTTTACTGGCTTTTAAAAAGTGATAGGTAAATGTTGCTATAGTTTGGGTTTTTTAAGTACAAAGGGATCTGGTTTTACATGTTACTAACCATATTAGTGTAAAATCGTAGCAGAGACAAGACATACCTAACTTGAAATAAATAGTAAAAGTCACCTCTGTAACTTCCACAAGTTCACACTGTAAGTTCACACTGACTTAATACACACCCTAATACACACATGGCCAGTAAAAATTATAACAGACTATATACCTCAACAGGAAAAATTATGTATCTGCTCTGTTTCCTTTTACATGGCATGGCTTTTTTCAGCTTTCTGTACAGGTTGAGCTTATCTGGGTAGACAACCGAGTTTCTTTGTCCCCAGGCAGCTTCATAACAGGAAATCTCTGCCAGTGTTACACATACGCTCATTTATTAAGTGTCAAGAAGCCTAAAATCTGTCATAACAATTGTGTTGACCACAGCTGTTTCTGATGGGTGTATGGGCAGGTTACAAATATGACATTAAATCTGCCTGGTGGCAGAGAGAGGGGTCTGTAGAGAACAAGGGACTGCACTGACCCCACTAGGATCCTTTGCTGTTGGAGCAGGGCTGAACTAACCACTTCAGTTCAAGGCAGCATGAAGCTGGCAGTGCTGCTCCTCATGATGCAAGCTGACAGATGGTCCCAGGTTTGCCCTCCCTTTCTATCAACTGCACCACATTTAAATACAAAGGGTAAAACTTGCAAGACCCCAAAACTAAAATATGGAGGATGAGAGCTAGAAAAAACCTTGTTGAAAAAGTCAAAAACAATAAGTAAGCATGCAGCTGAGTATACATACTGAAATATTTGCAGACAGGTCTGGGAGGGAGCAGAGGTGGCAAATGGTGGTTTTGGGTGAAAAGAGAAGCTGAAGAGCTAATTCAGCATCCACTTCAGCACAGTCAGGGGCTTGGCAGAGAAACCAGCAGGACTCCAGGGCTCTATCTATCATTCAGGACATCTGAAGGACAGGGTTTGGAGAAGAGAAACCTGTTTGTTTAGGGAAAGAGATGGACATCAGAAAAAAAAAAAAAAAAAAGCAGTGTTTTGAAAATGTCCAGGAGAGCCATCTTGCTTTTACCCCAGCTGCAAACAGAGCAACCACAATTGTGATCATGCCTTTATTCCACCCGAGGGACAACTGGGGTCTTCTCCATGGCAGAGGTTGGGCACCTCCTCCTCTCGGCTGAGCAGGAGCAGACACAAATTGGGCTGGCTGCCCCCCGCCCCTTTTCAAGGGCAGTTCTGTGGGCAGGCTTCCCAGAAAGCTGTGAGCTTCATGAACCTTTATTTTATTGCTGTTGCTGCCCTGGATATGTAGCCATATCTATTTTCAGTTTTACCTCAGATGGCATCTTGAAATTAATGTTCTTCAGTAAGCAGCAAAATGTGTGCTGTTAGCATCTCAGTGTGAACACAGGCACAGATAGATCCTTGGCAGAGCTTTACCTGTGTCTAAGAGTGCTATGGCTGTCCTGGGTTGTTCAGTTTATTTGTTTAGCCATGGTTCAACAAAAAGAGGAATAACTGCCAGAAACACAAAGACTTCACAACTCCTCACTCTTCCCAGTCGCACACACCCCATCGACTCATTTCCTTTCTCAGCGAATTAGGCCCCTGTGATGCCGTATTTCCAAAACAAGGATGTTCAGCCACAAAACCTTTGCCTCTGTGTCAGGGAAAATACGCCAGACATCCTCATCCCTCGCAGCAAGGGGACCAGCCCAGGCAGTAGCACACAATGTACACCAGTTCACTCAGGAAGATGCAACACCTCCCAGTATATTTAAGGCAACACGTACCAGAGCCTCAAATGTAAGATGCACCAAAGCTGCTGAGCTGCAAGGACACAGTCACCCACCCCTCCAAGCAAGGACACTGAGGCCAGGTAGGGACAGAGGGAAATGGCAGGGCATGAAAGCTGCCCAAGTGAAGGCTTTGGAGTTCTCTACAACGTTTACACAAAGCAATCCCTCCTGAAGCAACTCTCTGCGTCACCAGACTTAGGAGCCTCCTTGCTTTTTTTCCAAGGGCACTGAATTACCTTTTTTTTTTTTCTCATTCCCTTGGAAGACCCACCAAGTTTTTGCTAATTTCCTTGCTGAACTGCAGCTCCCCTCTCCCTTGGGACCCTCCACAGAGCTTGTAATGTTTACTATCAGATGATGATTTCCCCATGAGATAGGCTTGGTTTGAAAGTGTTCTCTTGAGCTGCCAACTCAGGCAAGTCTCCAACAGCTGAATTGGATTTCTTTCATCTTAGGCATCATTGCCAGTCAGGAAGGGTCGTGCCAACAAGTTCCAGTCCCCAGCTGCGTCTGCAGGACCGTGTGTGGCCATCAGTTGATGCTATCAGCGACAGCTTGCTGGTTCCGGTGGTTCTGATACTGTTGCATGGGGAAACTTGACACAATGAAGCTGGCAGAGCCGCAGTGGGGTACTAACAGGCATGGGAGGCACTGAGGGCAAACTTACTAAGGTCAGGAGCTAAGTATACAGGTAAAAACACAGCATCTTCAGTAAATTTTCAGAGTGTGGATGTACTGAGAGACTATTTTACTGTGGACTGGACAGAGAGTTTTCTCCCCTTTCCGTTTTTTTTCCAGCCCTGTAAATAATTCCTACAGGGTAACAAAAATGCCTTCCCCTCCAGGAAACAACATGACACCATGGAGCATAAATCCATGCATATTCACACATAATCTTACTCACAGGGGAAAAAAAAAAAAAAAAAAAAACCAAAACCAAAACATAGAAGAACTGAAAAAGACAGTTCAGAATACCAATAAATTACATATTTTGTATAATTTTCAGCAAATCAGTGCTATAGTCTCCTGCTTCCACTCAGGGTGAGTACTTGAATGCAGAATGGATGCTTGAAGCAACTGAAGCTGACCCAGGGAACTCAGAGGGGTTTCGATGTCCATTAACTGTTGTGAAAGGGGAAAAAAAAAAGGCTTTGCTGTGTTTCAGCTGGACTATTAATGCTTGGCTAGGATTTCTGAAGACAAGAATGCTGTTTATACAGCAGCAGCTGACAAGAAGGTGTTTCATTATTAAAGCACCACTGAAAAATCTGACCATTTACCAGACTTTTAAATGGTACTGAGCTGTCTAAAAGCCTGACTTTCCCTTTTCATTTTTTCTCACTTTTTTTTTTTTCTTTTTTTGCCTGTCACTTGTTATTCACAACTGTGAAGTGTTCCTGGATGTGCCTCTAGAGCTAACCCAAGACACTTCATTAAAGAGAAACATATTGAAGAGAGTACAACTTCTTAACGTATCTCATGAAAACTGAAATATTGCAGGAAAATAATAATGGGATTGAGGACTGTGTAATACATTAGCTATGCAGGTGCAGCTGTGTATCTCATACTACAAACCAAGCATGTGTTCTCCTTCCAAGATGAAAGGAGAAGACTTTGCAATTCGGGTTTATGATCACTCTTTGCATTTACTGCCTTTCATTTTCTATTTCCCTATTTGCCATTGCTTCTGGAAGAGCCACAAACTTAGCTGCAGCTAATACACCAGCCATTAATTTTTCTTGTGAGTAAGGGTTGACACCTTGTGGCCAGAACGTGCTAAAGAAAAAAGCATACTGCATTTTTTTAATCATCTGGACATTCTCTAAAGGGCAAAGTTTTCCTTAACCATCATTTATTTAGGTCTTTAAAGAGTCACATAAATATCACTATAAGTAAGGGCTTGAACTCTTTCCCTTATTTTTTTATATGGTAAAGAATGTTTAAACTTCCATGCAGAGAAAATACTTTTGAAGACTTTGCTACTTAACAGCAAAACAGGTAGAGTTTTTCTACTCCACCCAGATTATCTTTTAGGCCCACGGATCATCTGACTGGAAGGTTCACTCTCACACTCTCGCTGGAATCTGAGGAATAATTTTTCTCCACTGGAAGCATTCACAAGACCTGGGTGAGCACGAGTACGATGATCTCGCAGTGAAAATTCCTAAGACACTTCACCAGGGGGGCCCAACTCCTCATCAGCTCATTTCAGGACATAGCAAATGTTTTCACAAACACTGGATACCATGTGTGGATTTGTGGGGCTCTCCTGTGCAACTGTATTTCTGTCAAGCCATCCAGAAGATGTCAGATGGATCCAGCACTGTACAAGCAGAGCCATGGAAATGGCACCTGACCTTCCAGCAAGCCAGCTGGGGTATCATAAACCCTGCCTGGACTCTGGGGCATCTTTAAAGAGCATGGTTTCTTACTGATTCACACAGCTTTAGATTTGATGTGGTCCTAAGTGGCATTATCCAAAAATGTACTGCAAAACCCTGGCCTGAGAAACTCTCCTCCCTCACAGGCAATTCTCACAGAAAAGGTGCCTGGGGGGGGAGTGGGTGGAGGATGGCAGAATCCTCAGTGTAAGGGGTGGAGAGGTTTAAGGAGGCTCCATTTGATACTGAAAGGGGGCAGACAAGGGGCCTTGCTGCTACAGGGACACCCTGATTCCTTCCTCTTTTCCTGGCCTTGTTGTGCAGGAGGTGCTCTTCCACCCCAGTGCAAGACCGTGACTTCATCTTCACCACAGGCAAAGGGTTGGCACGCCAATGACTACCTGTGCCCTGCCCTTCCTCACTGGACCAAAGGCAAAACAGGAAAAAAAACCCATGTAGGATAAATCCAAAGCCAAACAAGGCAAAAACTATGTAGGCAGAAGTCCTGGTAGGCTGCACTGTGTCACAAGACAACAGCAGCAAAGAGCATCCAAGGTGATGCCCCTGCACCCCACAGGAGACATGTCACCCATTTGTCACATGAGGTCATGCCCTGAAAGGAGGAAAGAGGACAAGACACCTCTAGAAGACCAGACAAGGTAAAACATACTGATGTGGGGTTTGTGTATAACTTCAGTCATAGACAAACCTGAAAGGGGAGGATTCCTAGTAGATAAAAAAATAACCCTAGGATAACTACCAGGAATTGTTAGTTTCATGACTGAAAATCTGGGGGCCTTTATTTAATGTAGGTAGAGGACCTTAGGTAATTTGCATTGCTTTCTTAGCTTGATCTTTGGGAACTTTTCAAAGCTCAGATGAAGAAGGCCTTAAAAAACCTCATTTGATTCTGAAGTTGACCCTGATTCAAGCATGGAGTTGGACAAGGTGATCTCCAGAGCTCCTTCCAATGGCAGTTTTTCTATTGTTCCCTGAGTTATCCCAGCAAGCTGTGGGACCTCTCAAACCAAGCCCCAGACCACAAAGATTTCAATAAAGTTGCAGTCAGGGTCTCCACTTAGAAGAGAAGCTCAGGCCTAACTCACAGTTTATTTACATTGTGGTATAAATGCCACCACTCCCCTGGAGACACAGGATGCCTCCTCTGGAAGTTTTACTACTAGTTGGGAAGTAATTTCCAAGTTTCAGCTTTTGAAGCCTGGAATTTTCAGAATTTCAGGAGAATATGAATGTGCGTATGGGACTGAGGCAAACTATTTTTGAAACATGACTTTGTAGACCTAATGATTTTCTCTGTTTTCTGGGTGAACATCAAAGTCCCTTCACAGCAGCTGGGGTCTCTGCAGCAGTCCCTGGAATAAGCCTAGAAGTTTCATTTTATGCAATCCTTTGCTGGGAATGGGGGAGAAGAAACAATACCCAGAAATATTTCATCAGAAATGCTTTTCTAAGGCAGTCAGTGAGTAAATGCATTTGAGTCATGAGCAAACAGAAGGGAAATTTTATGTCCAACTACAGAGTAATTTGAACTTATTTCTCTCCTACCAGGTATTTTGTGCAACCTCAGTTTGAGAACACAATAGGTTACAATACAGGTTTACTCTTTTCTTTGGCTTTGAAACATGCTGCTAGGTTATCTGTCAGCTTTACAAAGTTAGAAATCATGAAGGAAAATGACTGCACTGGGACCCCATGAAATACTAGCTGTGGATTGTTTCTTTACATCCATTCCAAGAGGCGAGCTGCACCTTCTGACAAGATTGTTAAAAAAGATAAGGGGTAGCAGAAGATAAATAATAAATAAAATTTAAAAACCTACCAGTAGTCTAAGTGCTACCTCTTTTTCTGGCATAAGGTAACCAGATATGTGAGAACTATACGAGATACCTAACCACTTCTTATTCTGTGAGATATTAAAAGATATTGAAGTATACCAATAATCCCTTCTATAGAAATATGAAATCAGATTCCTAAGAAATAATTTTACCTACAGAACATCAGAGGAAAGGCTCAAAAAAACCCAGAGCATGTGATTCCTTTGTGATATGGGACTATATACCCATACTATATATGGTGTTTGTAAAAGTATAACTACACAAGAGGACACAGAATTCTGGACCATGAAGCTACTTGGATGCTGGAATCACAGTGGCCAAAAAGTAACTGCAAATAGATTCAGTGTAATAAAAGTATAGTCAGGACCGTGGAAAACGATGTGTTAACAATCAATACATATTTTAAAAGAAGAGAAAAAATATTCAAGAGAATACTGAGTATAACTAAAACCAGGAAATATGAGATTAAATTATTAGAAGAGGTGGTTAAAAGGACTATCAGAAATTATACTTTAAATGACTAAATAAGGGAGCAGGTTTAAGACAGAAAACAGCTCAGTAAATATGGGAATGTGTATCACTTAAAAGACATACTTATTCTTAATGAAGAGCCTTCTGTAGTGAAACCTACTTCTCATCTAAGTAAAACATAGCTACAATATCATTGCAATAAAGTGTTCAAAATCATAGAATCATAGAATGGTTTGGGTTGGAAGGGATCTTATAGATCATCCAGGGATGAGGCATCCATAAGCATCCCTCAGCAACCTGTTCCAAAGTCTCTCCACCCTCACAGTGAAGACTTTCTTCCTAATGTCTAACATAAATCTACCCTTTTCCAGTTTAAAACCATTACCTGTTGTTCTATTGCTACAAGGCCTTATGAAAAGTTGCTCATGAGCGTTTTTTGAGCCCCCCTTTCAAGTATTGGAAGATCATTACAAGATCTGCCTGGAGACACCTTATAGGTCTCCCCCACTCCTCTTCTCCAGGCTGAACAACCCAACTCTCTCAGTCTATCTTCACTCCATCCTTATGATTATCTCTGCGTTCACTCCAATAGCTTTATGTCCTTCCTGTGTTAGGTCTCCAGAACTGGACACAGTACTTGATCTGGGGTCTTATGAGAGTGGAGTAGAGGGGAAGAATTACCTCCCTTGATCTGATGGCTGCACTTCTTTTGATGCAGCCCAGGATACAGTTGTCTATCTGGACTGAGAGAGCACATTGCTGGCTCATGTTGAACTTCTCATCAACCAACACATCCAAGTACTTTTCCTCAGGGATGTTCTCAGTCCATTCTCCACCCAGTCTATAACTGTTAGGGATTGCCCTGACCCAGATGCAAGACCTTACACTTGGTCTTATTGAACTTCATGAAGTTGGCATGAGACCTTTCTTGAGCCTGTCAAAGTCCCTTTGGATGGCCTCTCTTCACTCCAGCGTGTTGACCACACCACAAAGCTTGGTGTTGTCAGCAAACTTGCTGAGGGTGCACTCAGTTCTGCTCTCCCTAAACAAAGATGTTAAACAGCACCAGTCCTAGTACTGGCCCCAGAGGAATGCCACTTGTCCCTGGTCTCCATATGGACATCGAGCCATTGATCACTATTCTTTGAGCGTGACCTTTGAGTCAATTCCTTGTCCACCAAGTGGTTCATCCATTGGATTCATATCTTTCCAATTTAGAAACTAGGATGGCATGTGGGACAATGTTGAATGCCTTACACAAGTCCAGGTGTAAGTTGCTTTTCCCCTGTCTATCGAAGTTGTGATGCCATCATAAAAGGGGCTTCCACCCTCTGTAGATTTCTTTTTGCATCTAAGTGTTTCCAGGAGCTCCTTGTTCATCCATGAAGGTCTCCTGGCATTCTTGTCTGCCTTCCTCTTTATTGGGACACATTGCTTCCCAGTTTGGAGGTGATCCTTGAATACTGAGCAGCTTTCTTGGGCTTCTCTCCCTTCCAGGACTTTATCCATGGTACCTTACCAAGCAGATCTCTGAAGAGGTCAAGGCCTGCACTCCTGAAATCCAGGATAGTGAGCTTGCTTCGTACCCTCCTTGTTGCCCTATGGATCCCGAATTCCATCATTTCATGGTTACTGCAGCCCTTAAGCTTCACATTGTCCACCCGCCTGTCCTTGTTGGTGTGACCAAGGTCCAACATAGCACCTTTTCTCGTTTCCTCTTCCCCGTGGAGAACAAAACTGTCAATGGCGCATTCCAGGAATTTCCCGGGATGCTGGTGTCTTGCTGTGTTGTCCCTCTAGCAGATCTGCAGATGTCAGTCAGGGGGGTCGAAATCTCATGAGGACCGCAGCTCACGAAGGCAAAACTGCTCTCATCTGCCTGTAGAGGGCCTCATCCACTCAGTCTTCATGACCCCTATCCTGTGGCAGAGTTTCACTGTGCTACCACTTGCCTCTGTCTTCCCTTTAGTCCTGACCCATAAGCTCTCTGTCAGGTCCCCATCCATCCCCAAGAGGAGCTCCATAGACTCCACTGGTCACTGATGTAGAGGGTGACATTCCTTCCTTATCTCCTCCCTTGTATCACTCCTAAAGCACTTGTATCCAACCATTCCCATTTTATGTGGTAGGAGTCACCCCACCATGTCCCAGTGGTGTCAATAAGATCATAGCCCTGCAGGTGTGCACATGTTGGTTTCCTATTGACTGAAGATCCCCTCCTCTGGCAACTCTAGTTGAAAGCCCTCTTTGCTAGACTGACAAACTTATGGCCAAAGATGGTCTCCCTTTTCTCTGGGAGATGAACCCTATCAGCCCCCAGGAGACTGTGTTTCTTGCAATGAGTCCCATGGTCTAAGAAGCCAAAGCCCTGGCTGTGACACCACTCCTATAACAATTTATTGATTTTTTTCCAAGATGATTTGCCCTTTTGGGCCCCTTCCCTTTGACCAGGAGGAGAGATGAAAATACTATCTGTGGTCCTGAGTCCTTACCACCACTCCCAGGGCTCTGTAGTTCTTCTTCATGTTTTTAAATCTCTCCCAGCTATATGACTGATACCCACATGACACAGCAGGAGTGGATAATAGTCAGTGGGATGTACTTTCAGTGATGTCCTTGACACAAGGCTCTGGTAAGCACAGACTTCTCTGGGGAGTGGGTGGTGTTGGCAAATGGGTACCTCCATACCTCTCAGAAGAGAGTCTCCCACCACTGTCACCTTGTGAACAAGGTGCTTCTTGTTTGTACCCGGTCTTCTACAAGTCTCCTGTGTCTTTTTTTGATGTTTTGCTTGGGTATGTGTTTCCGAGGGGGAAGGCAATGGTGAAGTCATGTTGGGAGCTTCCATGTGAGCTCCGCTTTCACAGCAGCTCCCATTTTAAACATCCTCCTTTACAGAAACAACCCCATTCACCCTAAGTTTATCCAGGCAGCTGGTTTAGCTCAGACACCTGTGAAAGCCTGGTTAGACTGAAAGCCTGGCTCAGTGAGCAGGCTTTACTGTGCCAGGTAGCTGTCTGCAAGCGAAAACAGGGAAGTTTAGGAAAAGATTAAGAAAACAACACAACTGTGCCTGGGATAGAATGTTTATTTGTTGACCCATAAGTGGTGCAGCTGTGTTTTCAATGTTTGATGGGAAAATGCTAAGATAAATATTTCAAGAGTGATGACTCTTTTCTATCCTGCTGTTACTCTGGGGCAGCAATCTATTCTGAAAGCTTTTTTTTGTCAGAGGTGAGCTTCCTGTGGTGTTTCTGACTCAAATCTATATATACAAGTAGAAAATGGTTTATTTCTTAACCCTACTATATTTGATACTTTGTGACAAGTCCTGTCTGGAGAGGGTAGCTGAGGGCGATAGTTCAGCCTAAAACAAGAAACTTTCTTTCAGTCCAAATTTATCAGTACCATAATCCAAATGCTTGCCAGTATCTGAAATTGTTCCTAAAAATATTTAGTAAAAATGTGATCACCCAGTTGAGATTCCTGAAATAATTAAACCCACTAATTTTAGAAAAATTACCCAGAGGCCAACATGTAAAATGCAAGGAAAAAAATTAATTAAGAGAACATACTGAATTTTAAATAATTAAAAAGAAAAGATCTTTTCCCCAAACACAAAAATCATGCATGGTCCCTTCGTAATCCCTTTTAAAGAGTACATAAAATTTTCAGCATGCTTTGAGTTAGATCAAAGGATCTTATCACCCTATCTTGCTATTTTTACCTTTCTACTGAATAAAGAGTTGCAAGGATCATCCCATTTAGCAATGAAGAAAGCTGAAAGCTTATTTTCCACATATTTTTAAAAATACACACTGAGGTCATGGCCCCACTGAAATGTGCAGCTGGAGGAGAACATGAGTGGGAGGCAGAAGCTGCAGCTGGAAGCAACCTCTCCAGTATCACTCCCTGGCCTGGCCAAGGCTGAGCTGGCCCCAGAGCAAAGTGATCTTTTAAGATCACATGTAGAAAAAAAGATAACAAAGTCAAAAGTATTTTCTTAATTCTGCAAAGCAGTTCCTGATCTCAGGGGCTTCTAAAGCCAAAAGAAAAGCATGTCTCCATTAGCACACCCAGTGGGTGAGGACTTGCAGCCAGCATTTCAATACCTCCCCCTGGTACAGGAACAAGAGGTCAACCCCTTGCTCCATGTCTGCTGTGTCAGGAAAAGCACTTATGGACAGACAGCAAATTCTCCAGGTAGCTTCTGCTTTTGGACATCTGTAAAATCAATATTATTTCCGTAGGCAATTGCATATTTAAGGACAGACAGCACCACTGGATCTGACGTAACACAGACCACCCCATCATATCCCATCCTGGTTTTCTTCTGAGCCAGCTGGTGCAGGATAGGGTGGTTCAGCTCTAAATTAGAACTTATTATAAAAATAGAGCTTATTATAAAAGCATGGAGAATGACTGTATTATCTAGCTATTAATAGCTTGGGCAAAATCCAACATCAAATATTTGCGTTTAAAACCAAACCGTTCGCTTCAGGGAAAGGAGGAATTCCAAGTTAGGAGGACCTGGTCAGTAGGTGGCACAAGAGCTTCACGGGACTGAGCTGCAGCCTGAGAGCTGAAAGGCCAGGAATGTCTCCTGAAGCATCAGTGCTGCCTTTCCCCTCCACAGCCCCTATTGCAGTATTTCTAAAGGCTGTTACCCAGTGATTTAACTTACTGAATCATTGCACCGGAGCACATGGAGCGAGCAGCTTAAGTGGAAGTTCTCCCCGAGGTGCTAGTGACTCCATCACTGAGTGCATTGTGTGCTCTTGACATCCACTAACATCTCTACACCTTACCAAGTGCCTTCAAGCCTTAAATAAGATTGAAATCCACTGTACATAAAAATAGATATTTGACATGCTGAATGTTATCAGCATGTTGAATGAATATATCAAATGATATTTGACATGCTCCAATGTTTAGCAGGCTTAAGGTTTGCTAACTTGAAAAATAGTTGCTTATATGGCAATCGGAACATCTCAAAACCTCAAAATGACATGGGGGAACATAGCCCCACAACAGACCCCCTCTGCTGGTGGAAAATGTTCAAAATGTCAGGAAAATGCTGCTATTTACTTATGTAATAAGTAAAGCAGCATGTTTGGGAAAACACTAGTGGAGTCATGTGTCAAGCCTTGAAGCAGTAATTTGTGGCTATCACGATCTGCAGAAGTTCTCTCTATTTCTAGAGGAGTAACAGCAGATGCTAAAAAAACCACGTTGTGCTCATAGGTCAATGAGGAGCATTGGACTGAGCAGCCTGGAAACACTGCACTTTTGTCACTGTTGCCAAGGTTTTTCTTGCTGATTGGAGTTACTGGAGCAACATGACTGGGTGCAAACTGGCTCAGAGGTGCCTATTTCTACTGTGCTGATGCAGGTCTCTTCCCCTCCACCAAGATTTTAAAGTCAAACGCAAAAGGACACATGTATTGGGTGCCCTGCCATGTGACTGTGACATGTCATCATTTGTTTACAGAAAATGAGTTGGAGGAATGTTGAAGGGAGGGTGCAGTAAAAATTAATGTGCATAATTAAGGTTTTCTTTGGTCATCTCCTTTGCACACATAGGTGCCAGGTGACTGCATGCAAACCACTCAGAATGCTATGAAGAAAATAATAATTAATTAGAACCAATCAAGTGTAACGATGGTGACGTCTATCTACTTTAAAGTTAAAAAATATCCACAAATACCTTATTCTATGCTTAGAGTGTTTGTGTTTAAAAAAGAGCAAAGAAGGAGAAACATCAAATGCTGAAGAAAACAAGCTATCATCAGCACAAATGTGCTTGTCAGTGGAATGTCTTTTCCTTAAACAAGTACAAGAAATGCTATGTAGCCAGTCTCTTACATTATTCTTTCTATTTTTCTGTAACATTCTAAGAAGACAATTATATGCACTATTTAAGCATAGAATACACCAAAGCCATCATACCTTTCTCATTTCAGACCTAATTTCTACTTCCAGCCCACATATACCTGCTGTTGTATCTCATTTATTGCTGTAAATTGTGTGCTTCAGAGGCACTGCATGTAACTGGTGACACTGATGAGATGAATTCTAATCAAAAAGTGTCTTGCCAATGCTTCAAGTTCCCTCAACCAGTATTTCCTTAGTCCTCAAGTAAAGAATGGGCAAGAGGGTGTCAGATATAGTTTATTAAAGGCTAATATACTTATGCCAGAAATGTACTGGGATTACCTAGGACAGCTGGAGATGTGGATGTGGTAACCCAGGAATTCTTCCAGTCTGGTACAGCAATGGTTTTAGCAGACCCAAAGCAGCATATGGTGAATCCTTCTTGTTAGGAACAGACATAGGTGGTGGTGCCCACTCACATACCAGAAGCGTGCTGGTGGGGAAAATAACCTGGGTTAGCTGCTCCTTGTTATTCCAGCAGTCTTGTCCATCACACTGTGTGGCTAATTGACTCTTGACTGGTCTCAAAATGAGGTTTCTGCACAATGATCCAAGATTCAAAGTGGATTCTTCATGTTTTTCTACACCATCCATTTCTTTAATTTCTGATCAGCTCCAAATGAATAATAAGACATGACTGAGGTCTGGCAAAATGTAATGGAAGTCTGTGGAATTTTATATCTTCCCTTGATAATGATTTGTGGGTTTGTTTTATAATTTCCAGGATGTTTGCAGTCATCATGCTGAATCCTTTGTGAACTTTCTAGTGTGGATGAACTACACCTGTAGGCTTAAACACAAACATCAGAGTTTTTCATATTCCCAGTAGGGATTCAAAGTACTTATTTTAGTCTAGACCAGGATGAACACAACCAACTTTAAAATGAACCTCAAATGCATTTTCTGTGTTTTATCTACCACTACAATGAGAGTGCAAGATTTACCTGGTTACATCAGACCATAATCATTGAGGAAGGCAGCCCTTTGGATGACCCTCCTGTGACATTCAAATGGCAAGGAAAACTGAAACCCTGCCAGCCACTGCTCTCCAGTTACTCTGCTGCATGTAGCAGCATTTGCAGCCCTCCTATCCAAGCTTGTGGTCTCACAGCAGGGCCTGCCCATGGGCTTCAGGAGTCCTGCTGAGGAGGGTAATGCCTATATGTTTGCAACACAGTTCATGTGCTCCAAACCCACTTCTTGGCTTTGCCCTAACCGAGAAAAAGGTGTGCTGGGGTAGGGGGTATATACTGTAACCTCTTTCTCTTGAGATGTAGGGAATGTGCAAGGTAAGAAACAAAAATATATTTGCTGAGACAAAGCTTATAGGAGTGTCTATAGTTAGAATTCAGGTGCTGTCATGGTTTAACACTGGGCCGGTAATTAAATGAATGACAGATGTTCTCTATTAACCTCTCTCCCTTCCCAGAGAGGCAAAGGAAAGGGAATAAGGGAGAGAGACTTAGGGGTTGGAAAATAGAGTACACATCTTTAATAAATCAGTAGTAATGAGAATGAAAATAATTAAATATATAAAAATTCATATAAACTCATTATAGTGCTCCCCTCCCAGTAATGCTCATGTCACCACTGGGGCTGCAGGGCAGGCCCTGGAAAAGTCCCTGGATGGGGTCCCGGACTCATCAGCAGATGGGAGCTCGATCCAGGAACCTATAGAATCAGCAACACAACAACAGGGATCAAAGGCAGACAAATGGACAAAGTCCTCTCAGGATGCTGCCCATGGATGAAGAAGCTTGCGATCCCTCAGACATATACCAGCTCAGACCAGGACAGGTGCCTAAATTGTCAGCTCCTCAGGGGAGAGGTCATTTTGTCAAGTTACAGAGCAAGTGCCTCACACAGCAGTGACAGGGCCATAAGATCAAAACTGAAGTTAGCGTGTAAGTAAGAAATGCTGACAATCCCTGCCAGTGCAGTGCTGACACGGATGTGCTAAAGCTTTCTTGTGCTCCAAGCCCGTTTCCTCACGCTGCCAGGGATGTGGAGCAGTGGGGTTAGGGCTTCAAACACAGGCCATAGGTTTGTGATCAGACTGCACAAGGCTTTCTGTGGGGCCCTTTAATATCCTTGAATCTCATCCCACATGGTGCGCAGCACCTGCAGACCTGCTGGGGGATGAACTTCAAGCCAAAACCTCGAGGGACTGAAAAAGGCCCCTCCGATGGGCATCTTCCCTCACTTCAGGAGCTCTCCTCTCCTTCCCCCCCGAGCTCACTCTCCTCAGGGACGGATGCTGTGGCTCCTCGGTGTGGCAGGATCTCACGTACACACCGGGCACAGAGAATCGGGATGAAATTACCTGCCGTCGCCTTCATGCATAAAACATGGCATGGCGGCGGAGGGACGGCAGGGCCCCGGCAGCCGCCCGACGCATCCTCCCAGCGGCCAGGGGCTTGGCCCGGGGCTGCCGCAGGTTTGCCCGCTGGGCATCGAGGTGTCCTGCGTGGCCCCGGGGACGGGCAGTCCCTGGAGCCATGGACCTGTCCCCATGCCTGCACTGGGTGCGGAAGCGGCTCTGGAGATGCGGGACCAGGAGGCGGCGGTTCTGCAGTAAGTGCGGTGCCTGACTCCCCATGGCCCTTCCCCCTTTCCCACCCTTCTGCCCTCACCCTCCCTGGCTCGCATCCATCCTGTCACTCGGATACAGCCAGCGTGGAGCAGGGTCCCACGACACCCCCCAGCAAGCCCATCCCCAAGTCTAGGGACCTTGGCCTGGCTATTGACAAGATGGCAGGAGGGTAGGGGCACAGCCGTGGCTCTGTGGCCACCTCCTACAGCTCCACAATGGGGAAGCCCCTGCTGAGCACAGCCCTGGGGCTGGTGGACCACCTCTGGGAGAGGATGGTTTGAAAGGGTGACTTCCTCACCCAGCTAGGTACTCTTCTGTACTTCTAAGAGAGTCTTCAGAGAGGAAGGTTTGTGTGTTGGAAGGGGAATATGAAAAAAAAGCTTGGACCTTTATATATATATATAACTACCCCTCTCGTTTTGACCTGCTGCACGAATCGATGTGATTGGAAGAAACATAATCAGATGGGTGGCTTGTGAAATTTCACGGTGCAGGCAATATCATGAGCCTTCCCTTTTCTTCATCTGCTAGGAGATGTGAGCATTAGTGAGCTAGTTAATGTATAGCCTTGCTGCAAGTTGCTGGTGTACATTATTCACCATTTCACCACGATTTAACTGGAGGCAGGCTGCTTGCCTTCCATGACAGACCTTACATACTGCAGAAGGTGCTGCTGTATGGAGATCCAGCCACTTTTAGCTGATTTATTCAGTCTCCGGTTTTAGCTGGCACCTTGGAAGGAAATGCTGCCAGTGGTTCTGCAGAGACTCAGTCAGAGTAATGCATCTGTGATAAACTGGGGAAAGAGAGGGTACTTCTTTGGTCCAGGCAACTGTAGCATTTAATGGGTCCCAAGGAGGTGGAATCCCAAGGGGTGGCTCAGGAGCAGGGGCTGGGTTCGCTGGCAAACTGAAGCCTCCTCTCCCTTGTCAAGAGGAGGATACATGGAAAAAGTGATCTTGGAATGAGCACTCTATTCAGAGTAAGCTGCAAAAGGATAAATATGATAAAATTAGCATGTTGTCTGTCAACACTTCTGCCCAGAGCTTGTGTGTTTATCCATGGAGACACCAAGGCCTGTTTGATTTATTCTAACTCATAGCATTGCAGCATAGGCACCCAGCTCTCACATTCTTAAATATTGGTTTTTTTCATTAATTCAACTCCAGCTTGCCTTTAAGATTCAAAATATTATTGTAGATGTCAGAAAGTCTGTTTTTACCAGTGTCAGTTGACTGTGCTCAGTTGCTCTCTGTGGTTTGATTCTTTCAACTTTATGAGTATTTTGGTGTGACACAGCTTTATGATCAATTTTCTAGTTGTTAATGAAGTAAAAAGAAGCAGTTCTGCTTCATGTCTATTTAGGATTAATTTGCCTTTTCCATTTGAAGCTCCCTACATTTTGCAGATATGCATTTGGCAGATAACTTGAGAATGTATATGGAAACTTCTTACCACAACATTCACTTTAGACATTAATTATTGTATGAACACATATGTTCCTTACTCAGGTTGTCCTCTGAGTTAATGAGAAATACTGCCAAATGCATGCAGCAGCACTGAGCTCAAGCTGTAAGAATGGGAAAATTGAGAACAGCAGATATTCTGAATAATTCAAGGAGGTTTCTCTGGTTGACAATGGTGCTATCTTTGCACATCTCTCCCATCCAGTCTTCTTATCTTGCCTCTGGCTTAGGGGAACATTGCAGCATCAAACAGAAAGGGGAAAAAAAGAAAGGGGGAATAAAGATTCTAATTTTTTTTAATGAGTCTGTAAAATGCTTATCAGTTACAAGAGTGGTTTTTTGGCTTTGGAACTAGAAATAACTTCTGACATCTTTAGTTATATTTCTTTTGGCTGCCTTGGTGAAGGAGCACAGCTTTCTGTGACCTGGCTTGGCCAGTCCTAAGGCCAGCCCTGAGGGTCAGCTCTTTGCAAGTTCCTTGTGTCCAGACTCAGCTTGTCCTCCCTAGCTGCTTGCTGCTGAGATGCTGCAGAGGAACTGCTGCTAATACAGCAGGCATCCTACTCTGCTGTTCAGAAATGTGCAGCTCAGTGTTAAAGAAAAACAACACAACTTTAGTAAGAAAACTGCTGGCTGGTTTCTGAGGTCCCTGTAAGAGCAGGCTGTCACTGTAGATTCTTGTTAAAGCAGTCATTCAAAAAACAGCCAGGGGACTTCACAGTCCTTCTGTGCCTGCCTGTGTGGCTGCATTATACAGCTGAGTCCCCAGGGAAAACTCCCTGCAGGCCCATGTGCTGATGGCAAAAACACTGTTTTGAACACAAGCGTATTTTCAAACGAAGAGCAAGGCTCTCCTCTGGCCAAGCTGGATGCAGCTGTGTCTCCAGGTCTCATACAAGCTGACCCACTTTTTCTTTCATTTCTCTTGGCTCAGACATCTTGTAGTAACTTGGGGTCTCCAAGACTGCTGCCTGGCTGCTACATTTGATTGGAGCTGGCTGGTGGGCTCAAAACTACTGATTAGAAAAAGAAAGACCGAACAGAGTGTCATCACATATGCAATGTTTGCTTAGGATAGCAGGCTAAAAGGTCCTGCTTCCACCAGGGTTGGAAGTTGAGTTTGAATCATCCTGGTAATAACTGCATGGAGCAAGTGTTAAAACTGAATTGTGGAGAGTCTGAAAAGCAGCTGTTCGCTGCTACTGCTCAAAATGTACTTGGCTTATGGCCACCAACACATGTGAAATCTCTGGGAATCGTTGGTAGGAGGTTTCTCTGGGTTCTCCCGAAGTTTTAAAGATAGGGTTTTCATAGAAAAAAGGTAAGGCTTCACAGAGAGAAAAAGGATTGCATGTCCCTGATGAAGGATAGCAAATTGGGGAATTCTTCTGGTTGGTGTGGCCAGGGAGCATTTTTGTATGGCTTTTGCTGGCTTACCATGCCAAACTGGTGCTCAGATGTTGTAAGGTCCCTGGTCTTGGGAGATCTCTTCACCTATTCTGCTTGGTTGGATTCATCCATTCTGCTGCATGTATCATTGTAAGCATTTGGTGAAAGGCAAGATTTGGGAAAGCTGCAGCATAAACGTCAGGCAATGTTTTTAGAGGCATAATCCCAGCTGGAGCTGGGAGGGCACAGGATGCCCATCCACATATCATCCCACAATGGGATCACCTGTGCCACTCTGCTGGGTCTGGGTTAAGTTCTAGGTCCAGGTCTGGGTTCAGTCCTTGGCAGCACTGCCAGTCACCACCACAAATTTATCCTGGGGCATTGCCAGGTATCAGGGGTCGGGCCATAGCATTTTCCAAGGAAGGGTTGGCCTAAAAATCTACATCCTTCTGGTGCTATTGCAGCTTTCACACCCTGTAACCTATAGGGCAAGGAATCAGTGGTGAGCTTTGACCTGATCTCACATCATTAAGCACTTCTTCTCCTCACCAGCAAGGCCTACTGGAGTAATTTGAAAATGGTCCTTTATTATTTCTGGTCCTAACACCAAAATGTTTGCTGTGTGTTTTGATTTGTTTCCAAGTGAAGGAAAAAAATTGATTGCCAACAAAAATCAGAGGAACGAAAGAAACCAGGAGCAAAAATGTAATCTGGAAAATAAAACCATCAAAAGCACAATTTGTACTTGAACTGCATAGTCTCACACAACATCAAAACCTACCTTATTTCATCGTAGGTGTAATTGGTTCATAGGGGGCAAAAATAATTACAAGTCACTGGTGTTGGGAAAGCTGTACAGAAATATTGTTCATATTCATAAATGAAATAATCTTCTACAAGCTAATAGTTGAGCCTGGCTTCAAACTACCCTTAAATGGCAATAAAATAAAAGGAGTGCGCTGTTTGCCCTACTCATTCTTAGCAATAATGTAGTTTTAAATGGTTTTTTTTGTTTTGGGAAGGGAGGAGAAGATTGCACTCCTGCCGAGGAGTAGACTTTTTGCAATATTGGATGCAAGTGCTATAGTTTACCTCTTAGCTCAGGGAAATGCCCTGTAATGTGCCCAGAGGCATGATGCCCTGTGCAGCACAGTGATACCTGCATAGGCAAAAAGCCCTTCATTCCACTCAGAGGGGTCCATTCAGGACTGATGGAGATTGATGGGTTTCAAAACTGTCCAAGGCATGGCTCTTTGTCTTCTCAGACCTTTGACATGTGGAAAGAAGAATATGCAAGTATGAGTAATGCTCACCCATTGCTGTGCAAAGCCTTTTCCCACTGAGCCTTTGTTAGTGCTGTGCCCGTGTGATGCTTACACTCAATACTTCAGTGACTAGAAATGTAACTAGAAATGTTTCTAGGTACATTTTGAATACCAACTAAAATACTGAGAATTTCACATTCATAATAAGTCTTTGAAAACAACCTCAAGAACACTTGCAAGGTTTGTTTTGTTTTTCTCAATATCACGCCTCTGAGCATTCAGTTTCAGGGGCTTTTCAGAGGAGCTGGAACTGCTTTGTCATTACTTATTACAACCAGGGAACCTGACAGCTTAATGATGAGGCTGCAGCAGACCCCTGGCAGGCACTTGGTGGTGAAAACGTGGTAGATACATTTGTATGACATGCAATAATTCACAGATGTCAACACGAAGAATTCCTAGGAAATGGGTGACATTTGTCCGTCTTGTTCCAGGTCTAAACTAACAACCTCAGCTCCTGCTCTCAAGACAAAGGGATTGGAGCAATCTAGAATCTTTGGATTGCTGTATCTCTGCCTTCTGCTGAGTTACCCTGCCCACTATCCTAAGTTCCTCACCTGTCCTCCCTGAGAACAGTATGGGCTTAAGCTAGTCCCAAAACTTTTAGGTGGCTAAAATTAGTCAAGATAAATACCATGCACCGTGATCTTCTCAAGGGGGTTTCAACCTCATTCTTTTTTTCAAAATAAGTAAGGATTTAGCAGACAGATGAAAAAAAATTAATGAGGTGGTCCAAAGCTGGTCATTTAAATGGCTACAGTGTCCATAGTATAGGCACTGGAAAACTTGTGCCAAATTAAATTGCTACTTTATTTAAACTTTTTAGCTCTGTTAATCCTTTCCATCTGAGTAAGGAGTGACATGTTGGAAAACTAATCAGTAAAGCAAAGAGAAAGCAATGAGAAGGAAAAACGGATTATGCCTGCACCGAATGGAGGTCACCAGTGCTAAAGAAATGCAAAAGACACATAAGAGCCTTAAAAACCTTAGCACAGCCACCAGGTGTGGAGTGGTTGTTACCCTAAGCATCTGGTTTGACAAGCCTAGATAAAAGCATGTAACTTATGTTTCAAAAGATAGGAAAGAACCAAACTTAGGTCTTGTCAGATGAGGACTTAAACCCAAGCAGAAAAAAATATGCCATCAGGATAGCTACATTGGCACAGTACTTATGATGAAATGGTTTTAGATCCCTTGTGTGGTAATGATCCTGTTCCATAGGCAGCAGTTGCATTTATCCAAGCTTCCGAGTGCTGGTGGCAGCTTTCCATCAATGCCACTGGATCCTGAGGTCCTCTGTACAAGTCACCCTCAAAAGCCAGCATGGGCTGTAATCACACACAGCTGAGCTCCAGCAGCTCTGCAAGAACTGGCTGTTCCTCCTTAGGAGAAACCAAATTACAGAAGTGTTTGTAAGGCATCTGCATTAAATAATGGAAACCAGCTACTTCCTAAGCAATGAACAGGTATAGGAAATACAAGTATGCAACACACAGATTCTGGGAGGAATACAGACCTCCAGTGAAATATTAACATTGCACTATTAAAGTACTTTTTTTTTTTATTTAGAGTTGCCATATTTTTTGAAGTGAGCTCTTTATTTCTAATTTTCATAGCTGTTTTTCTCCACTTAAAAGAATCTTACACTGCTTTCTCTGATGCAATGAGAAAAAAAAAAAAGCATATTTGAAAACAGCAATGCCATTAAGCTCAGTTTTCCTGCTTAATTTTTAACATCCAGATTTCAGACCACTAAGACAAAACTGAAAAAAAAGGTGGATGCATTCCAAATATTAAGGAAGCAGTATGCAGTAAAATAAAAGCAATAAGCTCATCACCAATTCTGCAAAATGAGGTACCTGTTATATACTTCTAGAATAGGTTAGCAGGAGTACCTGTTGTATACTTCTGTACAAGATGTACAGACTTACAATGCTTTCACACAACCATGCTTCAGTGTAACTAGGCCCCCCTATTTAATATAACATCTGAGATAAAATTTGAACCCTTATATTAAAACAACATCTGTTGCATTCATCAAATCTTTAAAATATGTCCAAATAGTGGACAGACCCACAGTTCTGGAGTAGAGCTCTGTGATGCAGAATTGTCTCCATTTCACACACCTGATCATACAGAGAGTGTGAGGAGGTCGGCATCTCCCAGCAGGAGAAAACCCAGCTAGGACCCCGAAAGCCTGGCCAGGTCAGAGGAATCATCTGGTGGAAAATATGGAAAATAAAGTAACTCCCACAAACAGCTTTACCCTACTTATCCTTTCTATTTAAAACCTGTGCTGAAGGGAGCTCAGGATTTGAGAGGGTTTAGTTTTGGGGAAGGGGTGGGATGATGCATAAACGAATCATCTCTTGTTTGGAGTGGCAGTACAAAGCCCGGCACCCTCACTGAGTTCCTGAAGTCTAACCCAAAAATGTCAAATCACCTTGAAGTGGAGGAAAAAACTTCTAAGAAGAAGGTAGAGCAATTCAGTTTTTTTCTGTAGTTGCTTGTATTTCCTTTGCTTTCCTACTGCAAGAGTGCTGGATAAATCCAGTGTGGTTTAAAATTTAATTTGTATTTTTACCTACACATACATATGCAGGGTTTTTTTTAATACACCCAGGTGCTCTTTAAAAACCTCCAAGTATTTCACCAAGTTTTTCAGGAGGAACCGAGAAACTGCAACATCTTCTTGACCCTGAGATGCATGTTCATTGATGATATATCTGTAATAAAAATTGGCATTATATTAGAAACACAGACCTTTTTAAACACAAGGTAATCTCACAGCGCTCGAGTGCACTAATTATTGCTCATTAGCACTCTGCTTGTGCAGTAAGCTTGGTTAGGCCATTTCTGATTACTTTGTCTACAATTTCATGAACGTGTCTGACTGCTAACAGGGACTAAGCTGGGAGCTTGGCTCAGGCACGTGCCTTTTGTGCTGTTTCCTATGACCTTGAAATGGGAAATTAATAAATAAATAAATTATTGTAACCCCAAGAAGACAGAAGATGAGTAATGAGAGGTGTGTTACCATGGTCCTAGCTTGGGAGGTCCCTAAAGAGGGATTGCACAAAAATGCCATTGCTGTGTGATACACACGTGGGATGCAGAGCTAATCAGTGCATCCCAGGAAGCCTGGGAGCCCTCTGACATGCAGCCAAAAAGCTGGAAGCTGTCAGGGGGTGGAGGATAAGGAGAAAATCATCACAGGTATTGCCAGCTATGTGGACCTCCCTATCCAGGGACTGAGAGTCCCAGGGAAAGGCAGTAAATGCCCAGGGAGGAATCCCCATAGGAGATTAGTATTTCCCAGTCCAGAACAGCCCCACACAAACCTGCCATGCTTCCCGTCTTTCCTGGATGATGAACCATCTGGTGGAGGACAAGAATGGACTTGTCCAGGAGGTACCACTCATCACTCTAAAGTGAAATGTCATCTGTTTAAGTCATTTGCTAGGAAATATCTTCAGGTGCATCCGAGGTGATTCTCTCTCCATCTCTGCTACACAGTTCTGCAGGTTGTGGAGCAGGGGAGAGAGGACTGGTTGCTACTTCATGGGAAAGTCTTTACTGACACCTCCTCAAGCACCTTATAGTTTGGGCAGATGTTGCTTGGTTACACTCTGAATAATTTTCACAGTTTAAATTACAGTCACAAGGGTAAGAGATTTTAAATCCACGTATATATAAGAGCAGAGATTGCGAAGAACAAGTCAGTAAATTTTGAAACCAAAAAAAAAAGAAAAATTGCATATGAAACTGAGTCCCAGTCAGCCTGAGTAAGTCTCATCTTTGATATCTGAAGAAACACTTGTAAATTGTTCAGTGACATTTTCTGCAGTCACAGGGCCAGATATCCCAGGCTGGGTTTGCCAGTGCAGCTGTGGTGATCAAATTCAGCCATCACTGGAAGTTGTGAAGAGAAACCATGTTAGCAGGTTTAGATCCTCAAAAGATGCCAAAGTACCAAAGCCCCTTTGGAAATATCATCAGAATGTACCTAAATACCTTTGGTAAGCATGAGTTTGCATGCTTTCCTTTCTTGCAGCAGTGACCAAACACAAGTAAACCAGGTATTTAATGTCATATCAGGGATGTCAGGAAGGAAAAGCCTGCCTTCATTCTCAGATCAGGAGCTGAGTTGTCTCCTGCTTACTCCACTCTGCCCTGAGCTGCTCAACTGCTCCTGCAAATACCCATGTATAAAATCCATGCTGATGACCTAAAAGAAAAAAAATATATATATTTTTGGTTTTATCTACCATTTCTAATAGTCCTTATCACCATATTAGTAACTCCTCTTGTCAAAGGACAACACAGTCATCTATTACCTGCGAATCAGACCAGTCATTTGAGATCAGTCATTACTACTAACAGAACTGTCACTATTTGAAAGACTTTTCTTTTAAAAAATGCATTGGTCTTTGGGGCGTCTTTAACCTGGTGCAGTCAATTTGATACATGAAAATCTTACATGGGAAAACTTCCCCTTAAAGAATTTAGGTGCTGTTGTCATGTTGTCATTTGTATTCAAATTTTTCCATTCAAGAACTGATCAACAGCATCCCTGAAAAGGTCCAGAGGGAGGTCTGGTAGACTCAAATCAATCATTTCCACAGTGCTTCCCTGCTGAATTAATCAATTTGAAGTGTTTTCAAGTATCTTTTGTGCCACTTCCAGCACTTGCGTATTGCTAGACTGGATATTCAAAGAGTCATGCTGCATGAATTAGCTTCTGTGGAGGATGTGCCTTTCTTTTATTCTTAAAAAAAAAAAAAGACTATTCAGCTGTTTGCAGGAAATCAGTCTTGTCCAGGGGGTGCTACCCTGCGTAAATGGTGAAAGACGTGTCTATGCGAAGGCACTAGGCAAAGAAAATCCATACCAACAGAATTAGAGTTTCTATTTTAGCATACAAAGAAGATCTGAAAAACAAAGGAGAGTGAAGTATGTGAGATCACTTGAACCTGATTCTTTGGCTAAATGTGTTGCAATTCTAAGAAATGGGCTGTTGTGGTACCTCTCTGCATCTTAATGTGAGATGGTGTCCTGCACCGTACATAAAAAGCTACACACTTGTCTCACATGCACATTGATCTAAGCCCTGTAAAAATATTAGTAAAGCATGGTCTCTTCTGGAACTATGACTGGAGGTCATAAACTCATTTTTCTGGCACAGAAAATATGTGCATAACTTTTACAGTATGACACAATTGTTTTGGTATTGCTTTAATTAGCAGCCATAATTGCTAATTAAAATGAAAACAAGGTACTTGGTGTCTCAGATATTTTCATTGATTGTAATTCACTTCCCTTCCCAAAAAGACCCCAAGCAGTGGCAACAATGAATCTCATTAATCTTCTAAGCTCAAGTTTTCTTCCAGCATGAAGTCAGTGTGGATGTATGACAGCAGGGTGATGGATGTGCCATGCTGGCAGCAAGCACTGTGTGGGTGCATCCGTGGGAGGGGGTGCTCTAGGACTTTGCTGTACCCACTACAGGAGGGGAATGGGAGAACTGTCCTTCTTCACAGCCACAAACATTCCCTCTCCTGAAATTGCTCTTTGCTCTGTAAAATAGCTCCTGCTGCACCCATGGAAGGCTTTTGCTCTGATTTTACTTTGTTTGCAAGTTTTTTTCCTGCTGTTTTTGAAAAGCGGAGCTTAACACCCTCTTTCCATGGTGGCAGATGGCAGTTAAGGGGCATTTCTTCCTTGAAGGTAAAAATATGGGTCCAGCTTATGGTTTTGCATGTATGGTAACCTTACAACGTGGTTGGAGCAGAGACACTGAGTGGTTTATGCCATCCTTCTCTAACCAAGTTCTCTGTGGAAAGAAAACGCAAAAAATACAAGGCAATTTTTTTTTCTCCGTTACTAAAGGAGGATTATTCAGTCACATAGAAACAAAATATGTCTGAGCAGAAATATTCAGGTTTGTGTTGAAAATATCCAGTTAGAGACAGGGTAAGGCTCAGTAAATGTGAATAAATTTACTCATAGATCCAGCATGCCTGCTAAATCTCCATGGGCTGTTAAATTCACTAGCACTACTAACACACTATAGAGCAAGTCCAGTGGGCAAAGTTTTTTTGTGACACATTTTTGATAAAGAAAACACTGCATCAGCAGTTTGAGTGGTCCATGCCCATTCCTTGTGAGAAAAACCTCCCTCTCTTGCCCAGAACCCATGGGTCCCACCAGAGTCTGTGACTGTTTATTATCCCCAGGAAGGAGCACGGAGCAAATGTCTGCAGCTTTTTCCTGCCCACCTTGCAGCCATTCAACCCCCTATACAGGGACCAAGCATCCTCTCCCAGGTGCTGGGAGTGAGGACCACTGATGAACTTGCTATCAGGAAATCAAAGATGCAACACAAACCCCTAAAATCTCCCAAAGGAAAGTTTCCCTCTAGGTCTCCTGAAGAGACAAAGGTACTCTGGAGACTGGGTCTTGATACATCTGATGCTCAGCTGCCCCCAGATTATGCAGGATTAGGTACAATTTGTTAGGCATTGATGCCCTTGAAAGTCAGCCTCAAACAAATATAGCTGTATAGCTGAGGAAGACTGGTGTAACTCTCCCATCCTTGCTTTAGGTGAGACCATAAAAGGACTAAGAACTATAACATCCTGCTCTTTCTTCTTATGTAAGAAGGTTAAGCTTGTTGTGACCTCCTTAGTAATGACCACAGTCATCCCCTTTGGGGGAGCCTGTGCATTGTGCCCACTGACAGGAGAACCAGATCTTCACTTAGATGAAGCCAGGCCCTGCCAGTCCTGTGTAAAGTCTATTACTGCCATGGTCTCTGCACTCCGTTGGGTGTATCTCCTGTGAAGCCACATAACAGAGGAAATCAAAAGGAAAAAAAATCCTCTCTGAAACCTTACATAGATTCTCCTTTCAGCCATAGGTCTCTAAGAGAAGTCACCAAAGCTTGGCTCCTCCAAAAAGCACTTTCCTTACAGGTTCATCCCTTCTTGAGCTCAAAACACATGCCCACCTCCTCACAGATGGTGTGGCCTCCTGTCTGCTAATTCAAAGGGACAAGCTTGTTTCTATGATGGTCTTCCCAAGCCTTTACGTAGTGAAACAGGTTTGGTAAAAGCAGGAGGACAAACCATCAGCAGTCTTACTACCAGCAAGCCTCTCCATTGATCTGGAGGATCAACTCCCTCCACCCAAGTTTCCTGATTCTGCAGAGAAAAAAGTAATTCCATATTCCCAATACCTTCATATTTTCTTGCTATAAGAAAGGCAGCTGACCATCATAACTAAAGGATTTCCTCATAGTATTTATTCAAGATTTCTATAATACACTTAATAATGTGACTACTTCTTGCTCCTAAGAATTACATGCCTTAGTTTAGATGAAAAAACTAGCACAATGATCGACTGAAGCTGCAGAAGCCATACTAAAGTGCTACAGCTCATACTATTAAAATGCAAGATAAGATGAGTGGATGCATTTTTATTCAGATAATGCATCAGCCTGTAAGGAAAGCATTTCTCATGGCATATGTGATGTTTCTCTAAGAGCTGTGATTTTCACAAGATAACAGTGCAGAAGCAGGGTTACTGCTGGCAGCAGCAACACAGGTGCTCAGTGTGTGTCCCGTACCTGTGCAGGCAGCCAGGCAACCACTGACCAGCCATGGGCTGCTCCTGTCCAGGAAATGCCCATTTTCAGGAGACAGAAAAGGAGAAAGAGCATGAGGCAGGCAAAGCTTGGAGCAGTGAGCAGACTGGGTGCCAGGGAAGGTTCACTCTTCTCCTGTGAGCACTGAGCTGGCCCTGATCAGGGAAGAGCTTTCTGGAAAGGTAGAAAGTAAGTGCACCAAGGTACTCAGCTGGGGGATTATTCCCACTACTGCTCCTTCACACCTGTTTGATTTTTTTATTGCTGTGGTCGAGCTTTGCCACGATCTGGAGGAAGCTGACTTCGGTCTCATTACATTCAGTTTCTGATTTCATACTGATTAACAATAGTTTCACACAAGTTTCAACTGTTCTGAAGACCTCCTTTTCCCATCTTTTTGTTTTGTTTACTGTTTTTTTTTTTTAAATTTGTTATTAACTTACCACTGTTGTTCTTTTGTTAACTATCCAGAGATTCTGTAAAAAGAGCTGTTGATAGAAAGTAGTTCTTTGGCTTGTTTGAGTGATGCTAAGTGCCTGTGACATTCAGTAGCACCCAGTTACATTTCCCTTTACAGAGGGGACTGCCAGCACCATCCAACATCATTTGCAGGCCCCTACAGCTACCATCTAGAAGCACTGAAAGTATTTTGAACATGTTGCTAATTAAAGCCTGGAGCTATAAGAGGATTTAGGCGTTGCCAGCACCCCTGACACTGGTAAATGTCGAATAATAAAGCAACACAACTGCTTTGTGCTCTGCCAAACCACATACTGGTGCATTGCTGGAAGTACCACCAGCACACCCAGGATGCCCAGTTGTTCAGGGGAACTTTTTTGTAGGATTGATTCTCCTGACTGAGTTCCACCAAAGGGCTCATGGAGGGAGTAGGTGAGTGCTGGTGTCAGCAGCAGGGTGGAAGGGACCACCACAAGGCCCACATCAATTGCTTCATCCCTGCTGCCTGGGGATGCTGGGCTGCTCCACTGAAGACAGGCTTAGGTCTGAGAGTTGCTGACATGTTTGGTACCCTCTCTCATAGTCAGTAGTGAAACTTCAGGTGCTTACTGATGAACATTTTAATGCCTATGGCTTTTGAGGAGCTTTGGCTAGTTTGGGTCTCAGCGCCAGTGGTGGGCTGGGGTGGCCAAATTACACCAAAGTTGCACTGTGTTTTGTTTGGGTTTTTTCTTTTTCTTAGCCTGTCTATTATGCATAACAGGACCACACAAGAAAGCAGGTTAAATTCTGGTTTCACAACCCTTTCTGAGATCTTTGTGATAGCTTTCCTCTGCACTTTGCTCACCGGCTTTTAATGAGTCAAAATTAAGGATTGTAACAACTGTAATTCTGAAGAACGCTCCCTTTTCTCTTTGTCCCCTCTGCAATTATCATTGCAACAACAGGTATGTGGGATTCAGGACTGACAAAATTAACTTTGGAATCTCTTTGTCTTAGGAGAATGATATTAAGGTGGTATAACTGGTAACCTTTTTATTTTCTAGTGACTTACTACAACTAAATTTATTATTATTGACACACATTTTTAAGATGTCAAGAATAAGACCAAAGATTTTTAATTATTTTATTTTATTGGAAGGCATCCTACTGAAATAGCATTTATTTGTGAGTGCTTTTACTTACTAACTGATGACATTTAATATTTAGCAATAGAAATACTTTGGGAGGAGAACCTGGAAAAGTTATGAAGCTGCAGTACATTGCTGGAGTTTGTGGGAGGACCGGATGCCAGAAATGAAGCACTAACTTTGTAATTATATCTAATTATATAAACTGTATAATGGAAGGGTCAGGAATATATCTCAGTTCTTCTGAATTCAGCATCTTTTAAGCCTTTTCCCTCACGACATAGTTGCTTTGTCTGAAATAAGACTCCTCACAGAAGATAAGGGCACACACTTAGTCACTGGTTTCCACATTAAAACCATTTAGAGCTAGCAGCCATACCAGCCAACAGGTTCAAAGCCTTTTGTCACTAGTAAGACAAAATATCAAATTAATAGTTGCAGCAAAGGCTGAAGGTGACCTTCTCTTGTTCAACAAACAGACGTGACTGAAAATGCAGAGACAACCTCTTGGGCACTTCAGGTGCCCAAAGGAAGCTCTTCAGGAAGCTCTTCAGGTTGGAAGCAGCAAATTGTAATGCCAAGTCACATGTACTGTAAGTTAATAATAGCTTCAGAAAAGTGCAGTTTGTGCTAACAATGTTGATAACTTAGGAATGTCAAGAGAAGAAAGTGGCTTGTTACTGTAGAATAATGGGGGATTGTGAGATGGAAAGAGGGTGGTAAAATCATCAGCACCTGTACTACAGACAGGAGAGAGGTAGGTAGGACATTAAGGTATTAGGTGGGATAAGACATGGGCAAGTTATTATGTGCCATGAAATCAATGCATTTATTATTTTTTTAATATTAGCTGAATTATTGATTTTCAGGTTTCCAGTCAAGCTTGAGAAATATTTTTGGGCCTACCTTAGTTCTTCAAGTTTGTGTGCCACAACCTGCAGCAAGAACACTCTGCAGGATGAAAGCAGAACTCAAATGCAGAGAGTGCTGATATTGCAGTTTTGGAAAGAGTAACACATCACCTTTCTTCTTTGCCCCGAGTATACACAAGACCTTTGGAACACTTCTCTATTTTAGGTGATGTAGTGGGCAGTAATGAGCAGGGAACTGATAGTGCTACTTAACACACAGCAGCCTGGTTTCAAGAGCAAGCCACCCCACAAAGAGAAAGAAACTCCTACTATGGCGGCAGCTTAAACCTCAGTCACAAATGTCCTCAGCCCCAAAACTGAAGAAGCAGATGATTAAAACAAAATTGTCCTCTTCAGACTTCATGAGGCCACTGCCTGTCACTGTCTGAGAGCACAGAACAGTGGAAGGTGTGTGTTAAACTAATAGGATTGATCAGCAATTAAGAATAAAGGAAAGAATTTGTATAAAAACAAGGGAGGAAAGCCTGCCAGATTAGTTAGATCACAAACAAACATTTACTGGCACTGATAGTTTTGAAGAGAAGTTTTGCTGCTTGCCTACAACTGGGTTTCTGTAAACACAAGATTGCTGTTTGGTGGTCTCAAGGAAGCAAAGGTGATAAGGGAAGAGTGCCTGCAAACACCTTCTCTGAACTTCAAATGCTATTAATCTTTAAGTCATGGGAATATTTCCTGTTTCCCCCCCTTTTTTATCCTTTTAAAAGAATTTTTTTTTAACAGGGGTGTTGCCAAGGGGTGTGCTAAAACAGCAGCATCCTGCAGTATGTTATTTTCTTCCTTCCTAATCAAAATATTATGGAGTTGTTATTGCATACCCCTGCTGTAATTTTGGAAACTTAATCCCCAGCATCTGGGGGATCACACTCCTCCCTGCCATGTAAACTTCCCAAGTAAATTCTCAGCCAAGTTTTTAAGAGTTCCAATTTCAAGTTATTTTGATCTTATCTCTGTTGTACTCCATTTATACATCATCTTGTATTTAATGATTCTTTATCACAGTTAAAAATTACAATTACATGCAGGATCTGTGAATACAGGCCATGCAATCCAGAGCTCCCATGTTTAATGAAGATGGGAGCAAAAAGTTACCTGGGCTTCTTCAGTTGCTCAGTTTGAGGAGAGGCACAAAGCTTCTAGCTCCAGTTTGAGCTTCTGGAATTTAGCTCACCTAATTTTAACAGATCACATGTTATACATCTAGCTGACTCCTCTAACTTCAGCTAATATGGAGTACAAATCTTACTAAAGATTGCTACTTTTTTCTCTTTTAAAAGTCCCAAGGTTCTACCAATAGAGCCGCGCTAGCATTGGTATGAAAATGAAGATTTGAGCAAGTGTCCCTAAGTGTTACAATAGCAAAAATAGGTAATAAATGCCCCTTCCTGATTCCTAAAAGCTTTGTACAGAAGTAGGGTGTCCTGAGGGGATTCCCCCAGCAGCTGCTTCTTGGCAATTGTCGAAATGCCTGCCATGCATAGCAAGGGCGTTGATGGTTTGAGTTCCCTTTGCACAAACTTGCCTGTCAGATGTCAGCTGTGCTGCTAAAGATGGCTCCTCTTGGTGACTCCCAGCTTGGAAACACCATCAGCCACTCAGGCAAGGCTGCCTTGCCTTTGCTCCTCACCCACAGATGAATCCAGAGCTGGAGAACAGCATGTAATGACCCAAATCTTTATGCTGATCTTCCTTAACAGGCGAGAACTTCATGTGCTTTCAGATGATTTCATATTTGATAATTTCTTTTGTAAAGATGTGTCTTGAGCAGGCTCTTTCTTGGCTCTTCAGGCTCTCCCAGCCTGGTACTGCTGCAGCAGTCCAGGGCATCACTTGGCACTGGAAGGCATGGTGAGACTCGGGTGGTGTAAGCCAGGGATTTATTTGCACTTACACACTAAGGGACTTTTTTTCACAGCCTGTCTTAAATTCAGAGAATGGGATACTTGATAGGAAGCACAACTTCTAGTATGTCTGTTTAGAAATATCCACAGCATATCTTTGGTCAGTGAAACCCCTCACACACCAAAACGATCTGGTATTCTGCAACAAGTGCGCTTGCACTGATGCATTGAGGTAGATGGAGGCAGAGACTATAAACAAGAAACCCATGGAAAACTGGCTTCAGGAGGAGAGCTTTGGCACCTCTGACTGTTCCAAGGAGCAGGCAGGAATATGAGGTGCTAAAGTCTCAGACAAAAGAACACAGTAAACACAGAGGGCTTAATTTGTCTACCCCAGAAGCATTTGAGCTTGCTGGTCCAGAGCACTGCTGGCACTTGGCCATGGCAAGGTGCACACTGCATGCTCAGCTGGGTATTGAATGGGATACTAAGAAAATACTCATACAGAGTAGGACATCATTAGCTCCACCATAGCACTTGCTAGTGAGGAATAGCTTTTCACATCTACCAAAAAGTCTGGGCATCAAACCCTGGTGAAGCAAGCAGCAGCAGAAATATCCACATAGTAATTCTGAGTCCTGCCTCTTGCTGACATGCAGGAATGGTTGTTAAAAAGTTTTAACAAATGTTTTACAGCAGCCACAATCTTGATAATGCACAGAAAGGCTCTGTGTGAAAACCCTCCTGTGATGCTGAGGAGGCAAGCAAAACATTCGTGTAGGAGAGTTTTTCTCCTCTGGGGGCTGCTGGGGCTGCTGGGGTTGTTGGGCCATACGTTGTAGTCTTGGATGAGTGTTCCTGTGTTTATACCGTGTTCTCCCTGGGATTGCAGACCTAATGCAAGAAAGCATTCTCCTGTTGTCACAGGCATGCAAATAGATTACTGTTATTTTATGAATTTCCTTGATTTTCTCAGTGAGACATTTCTAAGCAGCAATTAATGAAAGTAATACCATGTAGCATCATCTCTTTGCACTTTGTTACAGTGCTCCAGTTTGCAGCTGGGCACTGCACATTCATGAATGTGAGGTGCCTTAGATATTAACCTCTCTGCCTTCTGTTTCCATTATTACTGGTTTTGATAAGGCTTTACTTACATAGAGTATTTCCTTTGCTCATGAAAACTACCGGTGAGATCACATGTGAAACTATTTAGAAAACTACCAGCAGCACAGGATGTGTGCTGCCATTCAGCTGACTCAGCCCATTAATTCCCCACCACAAGTAGCACACGTTGTGCCCCTCTCTGTCATATACAGAAAGAGTTTTCCCACCAAGACCAACTTAAAACTGCTTCACAAGGAGACATCTGCTCTCTGCCTCGCTGGGTCCCTCCCAGCAGTGTTTGTCCCTGGTAAACCCCACGTACACTGCAATATCAGATGCTCACCAGTGACCAGCAGCAAGCAGAGCTGAACCAGTGCCAAGCACGAGGGCTGTGGCAACACTTGAGCCTCCAAAACTTCCCCTCCCGGCAGCAACAAGTATCAGGTGTGGTTTGGTCTGCCTGTGCAAACCCAGCTGCAAGGTCAGGGAAGGACAGTGAGGGAGGAGCCCCTTGCAAGGCACAGAGAGGTTCTGGGGAGAGGAGAGGTGTTTGTGAGGTGCCAGGCAGCACCAGGCTGGAGGACTGAGAGCAGCTGTGTCTTGGTTTCAGCAAGAGGTTTGCTCACCCACGGGTATCATCCTGCTGCACACCACGTAGCAATCCCAGCCAGGAAACCCATCGCATAAACCCAGCTGTTTCTGCTCTGCAGTCCATTAATATTCTAAAGTTGAGGGTGTGATAGGAAAATGCAGCATACATTTCACTTCAGAAAGGGGATGTTAGAGTCAAAACCATAACTCTTTTTGACACATGAATATTTTTGTTTGCCAAATCAATCTTTGTTCTTCAGTCATCCCTTTGACAAGCGAGTGCCAACAAGGAGTTCAGGGGAAAGGCTCAACATTATTGTGAATAAAGGCTTCCTAAATATCTTGCTCAAGAAAAGTAAGGAAAAATCTCTAATCAGTGTATTTTCTTTAAAATGTACACAAAATCAATATACTTGCTAAAAAGTAAATGTTTCATTGATGTATGGTCTAAAACTGCAGCAAGATGGAGTTGGGTTGGATTTCAGGCAACATTTTCCTGGGTGGAGACCACAGAGCAGTGGGACAGGCTGCTGGGGAAAGCTCAGATCCCTATCACCTGAGGTCTTAGAGAATAATTTAGCCAATATCTATCTGGAGTGTTCTTGCCCTGGGGCAGGAGAATGAACTTCTGCAGGTCTCTTCCAGCCCTATTTTAATTTTCTACACTTCTAGATTTTTTCCTCTGTTTTTTCCTTCTTTCCTGTCCTTAGTCTGCACTGGGTGGCATCCACCAGCAGCTCCCAAACTGGTGCCAACGGGGGAGGCGAGTGCCCTGCAGAGTGCAGGGGGAGCTTGAGAAGGGAGCTCCCAGGCACTCACCTCCTCCCCAAGCTGCAGGAATGGCAATGGACAGAGGAACACCATCTCCTAGAGGAACACCATCTCCTAGAGGAACACCATCTCCTGCTGGGGAGATGCAGCTCCTCTGGACCAGGCATGGTGGGCCCATCCCAGCCAGCGCTGAGTGGTACCTCCATTGCTTGACTGGGCTGCTTCTATAATCAGGCATTTGTTGTGCTAGAAAATGAACACAAGTGCCAAGCCGTTCTCCTTTCCAGTTATTCCACAAGTAAGATGGTCAGCTTTTAGTGGCACTTTATTTTCACTGACAAAGAAGAGAGCTGAGGGTTTGTTTTGTGATGAGAGGACACACGCTATAGAACACACCCTGGAATATGCATAAGGCAACCAAGCACATGCTGCAATAATTTGTAATGATTTTATTGTGTCATCTTTCAACATTTTGCTTGCTCTTTAAAGACCAACTTACTGTCAAGAGGAGAAAAGTGTTTTCTGTGAGGCAGAGGACTTGTTGTCAGACTGTGGCCTCAGTTGCACTACCAGAGATGACACTTAGCCATGGCTGGATGCTGCCCTGAAAGGACATTTTGCCAAGTAGCTTCAGCAAGAAATCATTCTCTTCCACTCACTGCCACAGATTTGTCTGATGATTGTGGGTAAACCCTTTCCTGGTCTGTGCCTTACTTTGCTCCACTCTTAAATGTTCATGAGAGAGTTCTGTGGCTGTTGAGTGTTTGATGGTGAAATGGGCCCTACCAACACCTCATGGTTTTCAGACTTAGTGGAAATTACACCTGATGATTATTTCTGCCTCTACCAGTTGCTTCACTTCACCAAGACACTTTTGCAAGATGTGAAATTTCCTGTCAGAAAGATTGCTGGCAGTCTTCTCCAAGAAAGAGATTTCCAACTTCAGGTTAACTTTAGCTTTCATTTAGGATTTCAGCATCTCTCTGTGGCAGGAAGTGGCGCTCTGTGTCTCTCAGGTCTCCTACTCAGCTGCTGATTTTCAGCTGGGCAAGGAGCTTTATATTTAGCTAATGTTACATGACTAGTTCTCCAAATTCTTTCCTTCCTTGTCCCTTTTCTCTTCCTCCTTTCCTTCAGGGGAAAAATCTGACACAGATATAACCACAGTTTAGATGGGGCACCCATGGGCCTTCCCTATTCTCCTGGCATCCCTCTGTAACCCCATCACTTACCTATAAATTATGAAATATTTTCTTGACAGACACATTTCCAGCCCATCATCAGATCATAGCTAGTACAAGCTGGTGTTTGGATAACGAGAGTGCAGGAAGCTCTGCTCACAGTTTTCCTCTGCTGGGACCCTCCCCTTGCCCATGAGCCTTCCAGAGCTGTCGGCAGTGCCCAGAGCCCCCCATCTGAGGTGCTGTAGCTCACAGGGCTGCATGGCCAGGGCGTTGGCAAAGGCACTGTCAAAACTGGCCAGACCCTGCCAAACTCCCAAGCATGAGAGCAGGGCATGGTGGTTTAATGGGATTTGCATTCATTATGCAGCACGGTGGATTTGTATTAGTTCTGTCACAAGCAGAAACAAAAACCTGGGAGACAACTTTCTTAAACCAGGAGATTTTGAATTCTGTGTTGCCTGTAGCCTATCATAACGTCTTTTAACATTTCATTTGGATTTGGGCAGTAGATAGTAGACAGGAGAACAAACCCAGGTCTTTACGGGAAGGCTCAGATTAAATCTTCCGTTGTACACTCTGTGCGGATTTTATCTCCTGCATATTTGATTATATCCCTTAAACGCATACTTCCTGACTCTTCCTTTTGCAAGTGATGAGAACAGATCTAGTCTAGCAACTATGTATCTTCTGGACAGATCACAGCTATGCTGGTGCTGGCAGTCATTGCTTCCTGCATGGAGGAAATGAAAGAAACAAAGTCTTTCACCATCTCCGTGATAAGAGAAATTCAATACCTTCATTGCCTACACAAGCAGAGAGTTTCTTTTTAATCACATAGTACTAAAAGTAAATGAGCCTACTTCCAGAGCTCCTACCATGGATCCATGACACCTCCCACATTCATCACATAGAATAATGAATAAATAATGCATAAAAAAATGCCTCCTAGCTATGAGTGGCATACTTATTAGAGGACCACAAAGCATTTCAGACTGGGGAAATTGGAGGAAACTCACTGAGATGAGTTCTAAAATAGCTGCCATAAAAATTTGTAGAAAGCTGGTATAAAAGAGAGATGACTTCTTTGCTGGGCTATTAGAAACATGGAAAAAGCTATAATAACTATCAGAGAAAGAGCAGGAATAAGATAAGTTCCTGATGGTACTGTAAGAGCAAGAGCACTTTGTTGGCTCCTTTGCTTCCAGTGGATGTACTGGACAATGGGTATGAGTTCACCTGGTTCCCACCTTACTGCTGCTCTTACTCCTTGCTGTCACTGGCCATCAATCATATATAGCTAGGACCTTTATGTCTATGTTTTAATTACATAATTATCAGAAAAGGAATCTCTAACTTCCACACCCTCTGGATAAACTAGGGAGGAGATGACAACCTCATGTGAAATCTCCCTGGCTTTAACCTCCACTGTAGCACCAGAACCTGGTGTCCCTGGCTTTTATTGGTATTTTCAGGTTGTGGTCTGGGGGTTCTGCAGCTGTTGCAGCTTTCTCTTGCCTCTCTCCATCCCTTTAGAAGACAAGTGGGTCTGCAGCTCTGCAAGAACTGACAGCTGGTCTGGTGGGGCAGTGCCAAGGAGGGATGCTGCAAGGAGATGCTGGGTGCACAAGGAGATGCTGCCCATGGGCTGTGCCTCTCAGCCCACTGCTGAGCTACTGCCTCAGCAGGGCTGGCTAGATTTGCCAATGACAAAAAAACCCCCACACCCAGTCACGAAAGAAAACTACATTAATGCACTGTGTAGGCTTATTCATTTATCTGCTATTGGGTTTTGAGCAGTGAAATTAATGGAGACTAAAATTTAGTATAGGTGTTCTATCAGGCAGAATCCTATGCACCTTTGTATGCAGAAAAGTACTCATAGTAACAAGATTCGTAGCACTTCCCTTGTTAATGAAAGTTTTGTGTGTCTTTAGAAAAAATCTTTTTGTCTGTTCATCTCTTAAACTAGCTGTTCCATATAGGTCTTTTATGAGCCTGACACAAGCATAACTGCCTCACTGCCCTCTGCCAGTGCTCATAAGAATTGGTTTGTCCCCAGGTAGAATTATTTGAGTTATTTGTCCAAAGACTGAGACCTTCATGAGCTTCTACGTGTATCCAGGTAACTCATCGAAGGAATGATTTAGGTGTTCACAATACATGCAAAGTAACAATTAATGAATCAACACTTCCTGCCTTAACAGAATCACAGAATCATAGAATGGTTCTGGTTGGAAGGGACCTTAAATCATCTTATCATCTTAAATCAACTGATCATCTAATTCCAACCCCCCTGTATGGTCAGGGACACCCCCATATGCAAGGAGAGACACTACAAACAAGGCAAGAGTTCCCTCCTGGTGGAAATGAGTGGGATGATCCCTTGGGCTGCTGCAATTCTGACACTTATGCAGGCCCTTTATAATACCTAAATAAAAGGAAAGGATTGAAAAGGACCTGCTGCTTGGTGGGGTGTTTACTATTTCTCTGTTGCTGAGAAATAGCACAGAAAATTGCATTTGCTCACGAATGGGGTTGGGATGTCACTGCATGGGGATCATCTCTTGTTGTCTGAACCTCTCACAACAGCCTTTGGGTTGAGTCATCTCGGCTTTACACTTACATAGTGTGAGAATCAAAAAGGCTTTTTAATGCTATTCTGGTTGAAATAAAATCTTCTCCTTGACGAAAATTAATTATTGAGCATTCTGCTGCTGCATAATATATTTATGTGCTCTTGGGAATCTCTCCCTTTTAGAGCACAGAAAATATTGTCTTAAGCACAGCACTGCCTCGAGATGGCTTTCCTGCAAGTAGTCCAGGAGACAAAGTTATCCACTGACAGTGCTATTATGCCCAGTACCAGAGCTGCTGAGCCCTGGCTATCTAGCAGAAGATAACCCTGATGTTCAAGATGGGCTCCTAGTCTAATGCAAAGCACTTGTTCAAAGGGCTTTCCTCAGTTCCTGTCAAGTGACTACTGTGCAAGCCTGCAAGGAGCTGTATTCCACTTTCTGATGAGGCTCATGACTGGGCTCGAGGCCATGCCCTTCCAGGGACATGCCAGGCAGCATGGTTTGCACCTGCCACAGCTCCCTTCCTCCCTTTTCTTGTCCCCATTGGGACAAGTGTGTGCAGCAGAGTGTTTTGGTTTGGTGATCTGCTTGCTTCTGGCTTGTGAGTGCTTTTTAAATGAATGTAATTATACTGGAGGGTCTGTGTTAGGAAAGCTAATGAAGAGCACTTCAGGCTTGGGACTGGGTCAAGGAAGCTCGCCAGCTCCTGCAGTGCTTCTCTGTACCAGTGGCTGAGGAACCTTCATCTCTGTCTCAGACAGGTTTTACTCCACTCAGTGGGCTGTGGAGCAAGGGACAGAGGGATGAGAACTCACCCACAGTCAGATCTGAGAGGAGGAGGCTGTCCTGAGCAGCAGAGTTTTGCTCTGCTTTCCCTGTTCTCAGAAAGAAGGGTTTGAGCAAGGGTTTCCCACCCGTGCTTGCTCAAGCTCACTGAGGCCAGGCAGAGTTGTTTGGCTGTGGCTGAGGGTGAGACCAAGAAGAAGGAACAGGAAAGCATGGGCTAAAAGCAAAATATATTGCTGTTCTGGTAGCTCCTGAGAGAGGAAAAAAGAAATTAATAAAGTAAAACCTGTAAATTTAGGGGCTGGGTCAGTCCTTCTCTTGCTGTTTTGCTGTTAACGCATTTTCTGATCCTCCTACGCCAAGTTACTTTCTTCTCATACTTAACCTTGACCACTAAGGAAAAAAATATTTGGCAGCTTCAAATTTGGTGATTCATTTCACAAGTTATTGCACCTTCTAAAATGCAATCTACTTGAAAGGCTTACTTGCAGGCTTATCGCCTGCCTAAAAAGTTTACTTTTGGCCTTTAAAATGGAAAATTCTTATGGAACTCAGCCTGCAAGCACAGCAGGGATGGATTGCTGATCTCACTGCTCAAGTAAGTGGGTAACTAGGGTGAGATTTTTTTTATAACCTTTAAGACAAGACAATTCACCTTGCTGTAATCGATCTCAAGTCCCCAGACTTGGGGTAGGTACACGTGGGCATTCAGGGAAGAGGTGTTTGGGTGAGTGGGTGTTAGGAGCAAGGAGAGAAGAAAGAGTCAGGCTGTCAGTCAGACAAGTAATTTGGAAGGCAAATCTCAATAAACATGAAGAAATTAAGAGGAAAACTCTATGGAGACTTCAGTTTCCTAAACCCTTGTGTAAGGATGTTCACAGGGGTTGCCTTCCCACCTTCAGCTTCCCTACTGCCTTCAGTGGCATCCTCCCCACGTGGCAATGCCTTGCCTTTTCTGCTCTGTTCACCAGCTGTGAGTTGGAATGGTGAGCTTGTTGGGTGGAAGTCACATTTCTTAGATGTTAAGAGGAAAAAAAAAGAAACCCCATCATTTGTTCTCAGGATGGAAAAGACAGCAAAAGCAGAGGGCTTGGACTCACTTGTTCCTTTAAACAAGACGCAAACCCTGAAGATCCACTGTTGAGTGTAACCAGGTTTGGTTCATGGCCAGCTACATAGGTCTGTTTGTGTTTCATCTGGGGGGATTTGCCTGCTCACCCTGCACACAGGAGGTGTGAAGTGCTGGAGATCAGCCCACATTTCCCACAGCAGCTTCTGGTTTCATAAACAACTTCCCAGGCACCTCTGGCCACACCTGGAAACCATAACACAAATTTGTCTGCTTAGCATCTTTCTATAGCCTCTTCTAAGACTTCAGTTTACTGGAAAACTTGCCAGCAAGATTCAGAGACCAGATTGAGATTAATTTAAAATTTGGCCAATGAAAAAAAGGCTCTGACAGAGCCAGTGCTGCACTGAATATGTCACCAGCTGCCTTTCTTCTTTGCTCCACTCTGCTCCAAGAGACAGTCTATCTACTTCAAATCGGCAGCCTTCGTTCTCCACTTTTCTCAGATATTTTTGAGCAACCTAGTTTCACTGGAGAGAAGTGAAATCCATGGGGGCTGGGATTTTCTTACTTTTGACAATTTGAAACCCTCTGGGCATCAAGTACCAGAAGAGTGCCAGTCACCAGAAGCAGGAGGTTTTGGAGAGTTACCAAAGCTGCTGCAGAGGAAATTTTCCATGAATTGAGGAGAAAGGTTCAGAAATAGTCATCTTGGTCCAACCAAGTTAAACCCTCGCAAAAGAGAAATGGGCTTCCTACATGTTTTGACACTGCCATCCTGTTTCTTGCCTGTATTCCAGTATGCTAAGTGCTTGGAAAGGTGGGGGGTAAAAGATCTTATACTTAGATCTTTGTGTAGGTGCTGTTGTCAGATGCACAGACCAAAAAAAAAAAAGTTAACCTTTTTTATTTTGACTTTGTAATTTTTCCTCATCCTGCCCAGACTCTGCAGAGGAGCAGAGAGGAGGGGTTCCATCCCCATCCCCCACCAGCCCTGGGTTGAGAGCGTGCCATGGTGGTGCAGAAATCTGGAAAGAGGTTTGGAGGAGCTCTGCCTGTGGCTCTGCCCTGCATCACAGTGATGGCAAAGGTGAGCTGCTGTGTGCTGGGCACTGCTGCCCACCAAGCCAGCCCATGGCTGGGCTCCTCCATTCCTGCTGCTCTCCCCCAGAGGGGGCATCATTCCCTCTGTCTCCAGAACTGGGTGGTCAGCATGAATTCAATTTGAGATAAAATATGCTCTCTCCTCACTACATCCCCCCCCCAGTTTTTTCACAGACTGTAGCACTCACTGTGCAGATAGTGTGAAGTAGGGCATGCTGGTGTGTCTTGCACAATAGCTGCTTTGTCATCAATTTCTTGTCCCATCTGCAACAGAGATGCCTGTAGCAAGGTTGTGAGACCAACCACAGCACCCTTCCATGCTAGAGCAAAGAGTCTACCCATGAGGATGCACCAATTTCCTCCTGATTTTCCTTTTGGCCAGCTTGTGTTATTTTCTATCAGCTGTATTACTTCTAGACTGCCTGTTGTATATAAAATTCATTAATACTTGTACTTCAGACTGTGCCATTTTTTTTTCACCTTGAGAAGCTAATTCCATGTTCCACTACTGTTCAGGAGAGCCTCTCACTAGGCTCCTTATGTGTGTGTGGGAGTGGTCTCCACACAAGAGTTAAACTTGCTAAAAGAAGAAAATTCATGAGATGCAAACAGGAAAAAAAAGTAATAGCATTGAGTGCCACATTTTGCTGAAACTCCTGTTGCTATTTATGTTGTTCTGCATTGTTCGGCTCTCTCTGAAGTAGCTCTCTCAGCAAACAAGGCCAGGATGAAAGACAGGCTGATTAACAAAATTAAGGCTGCTGAAGAAACACTGATGATCTTTTCCTGAGCCAGCTATGGATTAGTGCAGCAATGCAGCATGAAGGAACCAACATCCTCACCAGCAACAGTCAGTGGAAAACTTTAGGTACACTTCATGAGTTAAATTTGTTCAAGACACCATGGTAAACAGCAGTCACTTTACATACATGCTGATCCATCATTTGAAGGTGGGAAAGCTGTTCTTCACTTCCTATCTCATACTACTGTATCTTTGTAGGGGCAGAGCATTGCCCCTTCCACACGTGGAAGTGTTTGCAGGGAATTCCTTATTTTAAGATACTCTACAAATATTATCATTGCTTGTCCACCTATCTGCTGGAATTTTGATGTCCCATGTCCCTATCCATGTCCCTATTTTTTGATCATCAGTGCTTTTCAGGGTATGCAGAAGTGTCATGCTTCAGCTAAAAGCAACCAGAACCAGAGATGCTTCATTGGATTGCTGTACTCATTGCACTGCTTCTAATCACTTAAAAGAATCACACACACATACATAGACAAAAAGGAGACACTATGCAAAAAAAAAAAAAGAATTAAAATCCTCTTTCCTGACCTACTTCATAGGAGTGAAAATGAAGCAATCCCTCCAGCAGACCTATTGGCAGCCTTGTACACATCCAGCCCCCACGCATGCCCTGTCCCACTTGCACAAGGAGGAAGGCAAACAGGGTGGGGATGCCTTGCGGTGAGTTTTCCTCTACCACAGGTTCCGTTCTCAGCTATGCTCTTATTCTAGAGCTTCAGAAAGAAAAAAGGAAAAAAAAAAAAAAAAGAGAAGTAAATCCTGCTGTTGCAATTATTTTGAGAACTTGGTCCCAGAATGGCACCAATGTACCAAGAGGTTGCAAGTACAAAGTGGGGACATTTTTCAGAAAAAGTTTCTGAAAAATTGCCAGAAATCTAGAACAGAATAGACCCATCTCAGCTTGGCATCCTTATAAAAAAAGTCTCTCCTTTGCTATCACATGCAAAACAGGCTTTTCCACCCTTTGCAGCAAAGTGTTTATTTTTCAAAAAACAAGATTCTTCAGTTTTAATACAACCTCACTACTACCTGTGTCCTGGTCACCTGCAGTGCATGGGTTGGAAGTAGTAACTGGAGGAGGATCAAAAGTCTGAGTGCTGACATTGCCACTGAGTTTGCACTTAACCCCTCTGGGACCTTTGTATCAGGTGTGAGTGACACATGGCCTGGGAGAGTGCACCTAAGTCAGGACCAGTATCAGAAAAGGTTTAACAGAAACCAGACTGAGCTAGAAACCAAACTACCTCCCAGCACCCCACCAGCTTTGCAATAACCTATGTGAACTAGACTGAAGTGATGGCTTCCTACACAGCAGAGGAGGTTCAAAGTTTAGGGCTGTCCCAGCTCTTGAAAATACAGAGCCTGGAAGAGGAAAACCCACCAGAGAGGACCTGTGTTGTTTGAACCCTCCCTGCAACATGGTTTGGAAGGCAAAGGCATGGTCTGAATTTCATAATCCTCCTTGGAACACTATTTGTGGCAGCAATTCCTTATGTCTGCCAGACTCTGCTAAGCAGTGCTCTGCAAGAGAGCTTCAGAATTGTGCTAAACAGTAATTTACAGCTTTTTAAGGGACTGATGAAAAGAATGAATTGTGGAGAGGTGAAAATGCTGAGACTCCACAGTGCCCTGATGATGGAATTTAATGAGGAGGAGATGCATTCATCTACAGGCACCATTTGTTTGACAGTGGGACCTGGGAGTCTAAAATAAGTGACCCAGAACTTTCACTCCATTTCTAATAGTCTAGCTGCAGGGAAAGAAAGGGAACTCATCCTTATGGAGATATTAGTGAAATAGTGCCATGAATCAACTTGCAATGTACAACAATGAATTGAGTTTCTTCCCTGTGATTTCTCCAACACCCAAGAAAATTGGTACTGGGGGGGAAAAACTCTGAGTAACAAATGCTAGGTAAAGAAAATTTGGAAGGTCTTATGCATAGGCAATAGAATATTGTGTCAGCTTTTTGGTCAGCTTTAGAATTTGAAAAAAAAAATTAACAAATTGGTCAATCTTTGAATTGGTAAAAAGATCATATAGTTGATGTGTAACCCCCAGTAAATCATAACAAAGTTTTGATGCTTATGTGGGATTGAGCATATTTGTTGGTTATGTTGGAAATAGCATAAGCTAGTTTGCATGTTACTATGGCATGCAGATTGCTTCTCTATAGCAATTTATGGAGACAATCTCAAATGTTTCTGAGATAAACCAATGGGATTTAATCACTTAGGGTTGAAAAATCCATCACCTTATTGTTTGATGATGACAATGACCTCACTAGATCCAAGAGGAACAGGAGTCAATATAACTAGGAAGAAGAAATGAAGGAAAAAGTAACCAGATGTGAAGATTTCTTGCAGAAGGACAGAAATGATAAGGATAAGTAAATTGGCTGAAACAGCAAAGATACTCATGTTTCAGCCGAGTCACTGGAATGTGCTGAGCCCCCCAACAGTGGGACAATTCAGCACTCAGCTGTCACCAAGAAATAAATCCAACTTGCAGAAATCCAGCATTACTCAATAGCTGTTCCAGCAAAACAGCATCGAGCCTAACCTCAAGAGATCCCCTACTCCCACTGCCCTTCCCTAAGGCAGAACCAGCTATTCTTTTATTATTCCCAATAGCTAGTTGTCTGCTCTGTTCTTCAAAAGCTCTTTGGATGCTGTGTAAGTTAAAGCAGCAGTCTGAGTCACCCAAGCACCCACTTTTGCTGCTTCACTGTCTCGACTGTTAGAAAGTTTTTTTCCTACCTTCCTTCTTCCTACTTTCTGCTAGTCTGCTTCCTAATTTGCTTCCCAATTCCTCCATTCTCCAGCCTAAGTCCACGGCACCTTGTGCACCACAGAGGTGGATGAGAGGGTTTGAGGACCGCCTCAGGATCTCCTGATCCTGAGGTAAGATCTTACCTCTCAATCTTACCTCAACCAAAGTGGGTCTAATTCCTCCTATCTTTTCCTTAATTCCCAATCTTCTACCCTCTCAGCAGTCTGGTTGCCCCTCTCAGGACTGTCACCAAACCATCTCTATACTCCGTGAACTCAGGTGCCTGGAAACTGTGTCCCACCTTGGCAGACCCCCAGCACAGTGAGAGAACTGCCAGGTATCTCTGCATTTCATGGCACATGGTAGCACTTGATCTGCTGTTTCCAGAGGTTACTGCTGACACATTTGGCTGCCTCCAGCCTCTTTTCTGAAGAAGAAGTGCTACTTATGCAGCCATCCCTAAGCGCACAGTTAGGAGGTTGATTATTCTTGCTTGAGCACAGTACTTCACAGCTTGCTCTCTTCAGCTGCATTTAATTTTTCCCAGGCTGCTTCTCCAGTTTATCAATATTAACTTGAATTGATTCTGTCCTCCGGTGTGTGTATGTATGCTCCTGGGCAGCGTGGTGTCTGCAAATATAACAGCTGTGATCATATCCATCTAGGATATTAAAGGATATATTGAATAGTATCAGATCCAAGGCTGAGCACTGCAAAGTCACACTTGACTGTGTTCTTTTCTTTTGGTAATGAATTACTGGGAGATACTAAGTACAGTTTTCCAGCTTTTATTAATTCTGTAGAGGTTTCATCCTGGCTGGTTTGCTCCCTCCCTTTGAACTGAAATTGTATTTTGCTTTGAGAAGGTAATGATTTACTTCCATAGGCCAAGAGATACTGGCATGAAAATTGGGGTAAGAGAGTAGAAGAACCCCAGAGTAATCTTTGCTGGGCCTGGTGGGCTGCACTCAGTGTTGTGGATTGCAGTGACATGCCTGAATGGACACCCATACAACCCACCTCTGGGGCATGTAATGGGTTTTCTGCACACAACATGGCAAGGAACATGAAGGGAGACAGACAGTAGGTCACCCACAACACACTTATCATGGTCCCTGCTCACTGTGATGCGCATGCCTACTGGGACACTGAGGACAAGGCTGTGCACAGACCTCCCCCCAAGTCCCCAGACAGAGGTGTCTGAGAAGGACATGGACACCAGGTAGGCTGGGGGAGCCAGTTCTTCAGCCCCCAAGGCATTTATACAGATCAAGGACATTGAGCTACATCTCAAATTGTCCACAATCCACCTGGCACAAGAGTTCAGTCTTCCCAGAGGCCAGCTCAGACACTCATCTCATCTCCACCATGTAATGAAGTGCAAGGGTCCTCAGGAATCATTGTCCTGTCCTCTGGGTGAATGGTTCTTGGAGCCTGCCTTTTTCTTATCTCTCTAAAATATGTGGTGTGTATTTCATTGCCTCACACAGATTTGTGCACAGGGCTCCTAAGGTCTCTGAAGCTTTGTGGAATGAGTTATGCTTTCTACCATCCTGGCCTGCAGGCTCTCCTGCACAGTAAGAGGGAAAATTTCTCCAAAGTTTTCAGTGGAACTGAATATCCCAATGAGACCGGTTTTGGGGGGAAAAAGTGAAAAAACCTTCAAGAGTTTGGCTAAGAAAAAAATTATACTAAGCTCAGTCATTCACTGGCACAGACTGTCTAAACATAATCTAAGTCTCTGGAGACCCTGTAACTTCCAAATGAGTTACAACTAGACAAGTTATTATTACTCCATCCTTCAAGTTTCTAAGAAAAATGTTTACCAGGAACTGAAACTGCAGCAATATCCAGAGCAAAACTTTTAAAAGAATTCTAAATCTGTGTGAACATTCATTTTCCCAAACTGACTGGTAACTGGTGTAAATCACCTTTTCCTATGTCCTCCTTCATACTGTTTCCACCTTTGGGTCATTTGCCCCCTCCCTTTTTCATCTCTCCTTTTCTCCATACAGGTTAATCCCTGCAACGCAATCTTCACCCCCAAAATATCCCTAGAACAAAGTAGGGGACTGAATAAGCCTGTGAAACACAACTTGCTGTAGCTCCAGCTTGAGCTGAAGCAGGAGATGTGAATAGGGCAGAAGGTGTTTAAGACACCTCTCTTCTCCACTTGCCTAGAAGGGCAGAAAAGGGCTGACTCGTATCTCCTGATACTTGTGAGGTTGTTGGTAATTTAATGTAGGGATAAATCTAAACAACTCTATCACCCATTGCTATGTGGCACAATTTTTTTATATTACCTTTTCATTAAGAATATCTTAGCTTTTAGTCCTGTATCTGACGATAAAACAACAAAACACTTGATTTTTCTCCTGAGTCAGAAATTCTTCTAAGTTGCAGGGGAAGAGGAGTAAAGTTGGGGTGACTTAAAGACTCTAAAAGCTGCCTCCTCTTGCTTGATCTGCCCTTGTTTTTGACATTTCCCCGGTCTCCCCTGCTTTTTGTTGACAGGTTCTTAGAGGATGGGTGGTGGCTTTTCCTGAGAGCAGTATCAGATGTGTTTACATGAAAAATGTGAGAGCTTCACAGTGACTGAAAATGTATTTGGGGTTTTTTTGGTGTGGAGTGGGGCTTCACTAGCAGGTGAAAGGAGAAGTTACTGTACATCTCAACAAGGATGAGATAAAAGTTCTTCTTGTGGGTACAGAGAGGAAAAAAAAAAAAAAGCTGAGGTGATACAAAATAAAGCAGGGAGGAAGCCACTTTTTTAGGCTGGATGGCTGAGATAAGTAAACAGCAAAGACACCAGCATAGAAACTAGCAGGGCAAAATTATGCTGCCCCAAATACAAAGATGGGACTGGGAGAAGGGGGACCAGGCACTCACATGAGCTGGGCTGGTTTTGTCCATGTTAACTTATCCTGTCTTGAGGGAGAGAGCAACTTGCCCCCCTGGGGCACAGTTTTCTGGAGGAAGATCTCATGCTGCGGGTGATGTAGGTGAGGCTGCCATCAAGGGACGATGTGGCAAATGGGAACAAATCAAAGTGACTCCTCTTTGTGCATCTGCAATTGAGGCTGAGTCATTACCATTCATCACCAACCTGGATGGTGTGTTTATTCTGGTGACAGGTTTTTTTTTCTTCAGGAGAGAGGACAGCTTTTGATGCCTTTTAATTCCAAAGATAAAAGAAAAAAAGGGCTGTCAAGGTAACGGGCATCAAGAGAGGCTGACTGAAAACAGTGTGTAAGGAAATAACTTTAAGCCCCAGGGAAATGCAGCACAAAAGGGAGCTGCCACTATAACCAGGACAGGGTGGCTTGCTCCTTCGTGCATGTCAAGGAAGCAGTAAATGGTTAAAACTTCCCATTTAAAAATGAGCTCCAATTGCAGGACAACAAGAAAGTAATCATTCCTGTTGCAGGGTATTTTGACTGGGATTCTTCCTGCTTGTCTGGTTTGATTCACTCATATTTATATGTGTAGCACCACTAATCTTGCAATTTATTTGAATCAAGCCCCAAAAAACCTCGTCATCAGCAACAGCAAAGTCTCTTGTGGCCCACACCATCCCTCAAGGACTGACATGCTCCACAGCACCCTGAGGCAGTTTAGCCATTAACTTTACAAGGGCTTGAGATTTCTCCCATCCCATTCCCATTTCAAGGAATTGATACAGCAGCCACTGCCCATTGCTTGGAGTGGCTCTTGCCAGAAATTTTAAGGCAATGTGCACCCTGTGACTGCTTTTCCTTCAGCACTTCTCCTTTCCCTCACCCCCAGCAAACTTCTCACATATGGACCCCACCAGACTCTACAATCTCAGCAGTTTCCAGCTCTGACCCAGAGAGGTGCCACCCCTCTGCCTCAGCATCCTTTCTTTCCAGATCGATGCTTCTGCTCTGCAGCTTTCATGTCTCCATCTTGTTAGTCCTCTTCTCACACCTCTCTCTTTTCCCTTACTGATCCCTTCTGCTCTGTTTGCCCTCATAATGGTGTTTCTCTCTTTTTGCGATTGTTTTCATCTACTCATCACCATGACAGGAAGGCCTTGCTGAGGCAGAGGGATGCTCCCCTCGAGCGCAGTAGGGTGCAGCTATCACATGGTCGAAGATGGATCTTGCCTGAAGAAATCACCTTAAATAAGCAGGGCAGTAAAAAGAGTGAAGGAGAAAGTCCAGACAGGAGAAGGGATTTCCCCAAGCCTGGCCAATGGGGACAGAAACAAATGGGTGAACACATTGGGACAAACTGCCACCTTTACTCCACGGAGACTTAAGTGTAATTTTAAAGTAAAGCAAAGTGGAAGAGGGACCTTCTAGGAACTCCTATGGGCTCTTAACAGAGGCCTGCTTCTGTGGCAAAGGAACAACTAGGCAGCCAAGTCACACCACCAAAAAAGAGTCCTGGGAAGCTCTTGGCTTTGGCCACATCAGCCTAGCAAAAAACAGGCTTCCCAAACCCAGCAAGGCATCAGCCCTCAGGTTAAGATGCCCAAAGTGATAGTGAGAGAGAGGCACAAACTCCTCAGGGTGCAGTGCCACTTTCCAGGGACTTGGAGGCACTTTACCCCACCCTCAAAAGAAGGCTGTGGTTGAGCTGGGACAGGAATTTTGGTCTTTCCACGATGAACAAATTTCTGCCACAGTGTTTGCTGCAGAAGCTGAACGTGTCTCTAAAGCCTGGACCGGGGTTAGATCAGGAGCCTCCAAATGGACCTGTCCCATCTTGTGTCTTCTCCATCTGGACTTGTTCCATTTGTGAACTCTCTCACTGCTTAGGAAGCCAGCTGTGTCCACTTACAGCCCTGAATAAACCCACTCTTAAAAAAAAAAGCAGCCATAATAATTAGAGATGAGCTCATTATATCTGCTCATGACTCATCTACAGGAAGCTGCAGCTATCACCACCGCTGTGCTGGGAGTTTTGCTTCCAAGGGTGTGGCAGCCCCTGCAATTCCTAGCTGGAATAATCAGAACTCAGTACAGGCTTAGTGTCATTGCACACTAACTTCTGAGAGCAGAGGTGTGAGGAGGTACTGGTGTTAGCACCAGTGTGCATGGATATCCCTGAGTTGTTGAATGAAGTCAGAAAGACTATGCAAGGCTCTCTGAAGCCCAAATGTAATTTTGTAAAAATGTAGAGAAAGTTAGCTTGTAAGCGAGGTCCGTTCAGAAATTGAGATACCAGGCAGGAAGGAATCAACTCGCTTTATAAATTTCAGGAAACAGTGACTGAAAGGATGAATGTGATGCAGAATTAGCAGCGACAGAGATACTCAAATGCTGTGCCCATTATTGACAGCAAGTTTTACTCTGGGGTTCTTTAATTGTTCATCTGACCATCAGGGAGGTGCTCGGTTTTGGCAACACCCCAAAGAGGTTATCTAGGGAAAGCTTAACTGCAAGAATCACATCACTGATAGTGCACCTGCTCATGGGACAACTGGTGTCACCTACAGTCTTCCAGTTCATCCATTTGTCCATTGCCATGGGTCACCCCAGTGTGGGTGAGAAGGTGCTGTCACTGCTGCTGTGCTAAATAAAAAAGAAAATCTCACGACGGCATGGCACTGGGAGGGCCTGGGGGGATTACTGTGGCCAAACTATCCTTGAGGTGAAAGCAAGCTGCTGTGCAGACCAAAGCAGGGAGAGTTGTTCCCTGGCTCTGTCCCTGCCAGCAGAAAGGATTCACATTCATATGCAAAATCCCTACACCCCAGGCTGACAGGGCTGTGATGCTCAGAGGCATTCAGCAACAGGGCAGAGGGCATTTTGAGCCGGTCCTGCCTGCCTCTCCTCTCAAAGCCAACTTCTCTCTCAGCTGTAAGGACACCTCACCTCAAAACCCATCTCAAAGGCTGTCTGTAAAAACAAGAGGCGTTGTTGGTATGAATGAGACTATTTTCATAAGTGCCGATGCGGAAGCTGTTACCACCAAAATGTTTAGGAAACTGGTGAAAGGAAATAGTCGAGTGGTAGCGTAGGAACCAGTCCCAGCACTCAGCTCTGGCTGCTCCTCTTGCTGTGTCCTCGCCACTATGCAGCACGTCCAGGAAGATCTGACTGCACCTGGAGAAGAAGATGATGCCTTTATGGAAGGTAAAGTCATCTTTTATTTAAACTTATCCTTCCCCTGCTCGGCTAGAGACCTCTTTCCAGCTTGGGTGGTATTTCTTGGGTAAATCTGAAGTTGTGTATGGGCTCCAGGGTCACAGGGTGCCCAGACTTTCTTCTTCTCCTTAAAGAATGGAGAACAAAAGCATCCCGGATACAATAAAAATAACTTTCTCACTGGTTCAGCAGCTTGTTTCTTTAGTAAGGAAGTTACTGCTGAAGAAGAAAGCTGGGGGGGCACCAAGTGTGTTTTCTACAGGGGCTGCACTATGCAAAGCAGCGTGTTGGGCATTCAACACCGCAGGTGCAGCTGTCATTAAAGTAGTAGGGGCTCCTTACAGGGGCTAAAGGAGACTTGCTACTTAAATTATCTGAGCAAAATTAGCCTGCCCCTCTCTGATTGCCACAACTCAGGGCACAAAGCTGGTGCCACAGGTTTTTTTATCCCTAAAACTGCTTCTTCCGGAGCTTGATTCCTCACTGCTTGCACCTTGTGCCGCCATTTACACGTGTACCAAGTGCTACCATGTCCAAATAGCAGAGACACAGATAAGAGGACCCAGAGGAGGAGGAATTATCTGGCCCATGGTGTCTGATTTCTGCTTCTGCTCCCTTTTGCACTTGAGCAGGGGCCGGGGGGAGAACTTGCTCATGCAAATCTTCTTCTGGCCCCCAGCCCTCCACAGTTTCCAAGGGAGCTGAAGGCACAAAGAGCTCCCTGGATCAGCTCCAAAGACTGTGAACCTTTAAACTTGCTTTCAGCACAGCTTCAGCAAACCTCCTTTAAACAAAGCTCAGCTGTGGTTGGTATGGAAAACTTAGCATTGACTAGTGCCAAATCAAGTTATCTGAGCCCCAGTGAAAGGCACTGCACAGAAATAAAGCAGTTTCAATGATGTGCTGTCCTTACTCAAATACATTTCTCATGTATATGTGCCCCCACTCCTCACCCTGTGTCCCAGTCTGGGCTCAGAGGGTGATGGTTTTGCAGAAAGGAGACATTACAGCAGAGCAAAAAAACCTGATAGTCCAGGGAAGACCCGATGCCACTGGGCAAATAACTGGCATTTAAAGTACCCTGTTTTATTCCATGTACCTTGCCCTAAAAAAAGGTTGATGTTGTTTCCCAGGATAACCAGCTGTGTGCTCCAACTCAATATGGACATTTGCAAGTGGCCTGAAGAGTCAGTGGGATTTAGGCTTCATTGATGTTTCTGAAACCTGTAGTCTATGCTCTTAATCATAAATGTAGGAGAAAAGGAGAAGAATGCATGCAGGTTATTTGACATTTATATTGTGTTACCTGAAGGGAAAGATAAAGTGCTTAAGAAATCCTTTCCAGACTCTCTGCTAAGTTGCTTCTGGCAAGGCTGATCCAGCAACAGCTAGAGGAAGCTGGCTTTCCAAAGGTGGGAACTTTTAAAAAATCTCCCCATGACCCTGCTTGGAGCAGGAGGTTGGACAAGATGACCTCCTGAGGTCCTTTCCCACCTGAGTCATCCTATAAGCCTGTGGCTTGGTCACAGCCTCTTCAAGTCATCTGCATGTAACTGGGAACAAATTGACCCCAGCTGCTCTCTTGGCCAGAGGGTTTGTTGGCTCCCAAACCTGCCAGCTGGAAAGCCCAAACAACACAGGCACAAACAACACAGTCCTCTCTCCTCTCTCTTCAATGGAAGAGAGCAAGGAAACATGAATGTGTTAGCTGCTATTTCTGGAGTTCCACTGACCCTGGACAACCCAGCCTGCTCCCCGGGGCTGGGTGGGATGTGAGAGGGGAGGAGCAGTGCCTCCTATGGTCAGAGGGCAGCTCCCACCCCACTCACGCTGCAGAGACCTAGGAGCCAGCCAAAGATTTTTTTAGGCTGGATGGAGGCATTTGTCAGGTGGTGAACTCTGAATACCAGCTCAGCAGTGACCACAGCTCTTAGGGTGTGGGCTATTTTTTTAATTTTTTTTTTTTTTTCCACATCCAGCTTTATTTGGAAATCGTGATGGCAGATTTCTCATCCACCCCTTTAATGTGATCCAGTGCTAAGCTACTGTCACAGTTAAAGACAGAGATATCTTATTTCTTTCAGTGTCTATTTTGACATTAGGAAGGAATTCTTTAGTGTGAGAGTGATGAGACAGTGGAACAGGAAGGTTATGGATGCTTCATCCCTGGAAGTGTTCAAGGCCATGTATGATGGGGCTTTGAAGAACCTGGTCTAGTGAAAGATGTTCCTGCCCATGCAGTGGGGTTGGAACTACATGATCCCTACCAACCAAAACTAACCTCTGATTTTTGGTTCTGTATGAAGGCCTCACATAACTATCCACAGACTGTATTCAGACTTCTCTTACCCTTTGTCAAGCAGACTGCTATCAATGACCGTTTCTTTATTATGTGTGAGTTTTAAACTTCTAAGCATTTTCGTGGTTCTTCTTGGGATCATTCCTTTGGAGAAGTGGACACGAGCATGGAGCCCACCATACCAAAGTGGTTACACTAGAAACAAATGCATAAGTCACAGGATAAATTACTTTATGAGTGTATATATATCAGGATCAGTTCAAGGATCAGCTATTACATACGAAGACTGCTTAAGACCATTTGGGTCTTGGCATCACTTGAGGATCTCTTCTCCATCAGATTTTCTTCTATAATTCTCAAGTCTTTTGGCATTAAAATTTCTCAGGACAAGGTCAGAAGTATCCCATGACTATGGTTTAGAAAAAACCAGCTTTCGTCCCAGCTATGCCCACACTAAAGCCAGCTCACTTTCTCAAGTAGCCTGTTCTTGAAGTGATTTACCACTTCCCCAGACATTGTGCTACCTACATATTCAGTCAGACACTGTTCAGTGATTTTCACGTTAGTGACAAAAAGAGTTAAATCCCATAGGGACAGAACTAGTCTGTTCAGGTCCTCCCTAGAAACTGGCATCCCTGATGATTCCTCAGCTGGCTTACATCTGTCATTCAGAGTTGTTTTGGATCCATTCAGCGTATCCCAAATTGATCCACTCTGTTTCAAGTTTCTTAGTCAAGCTCTCGTGCAGTACCGAGAAAATCTGTTACCTAATTTTCCTGTTTTCTAATAACACTCTTGCACATATATTGTGCTATCTCCTTAAGAGGATTGCCAGAGACTTTGTGAATTATGGTGCTTGGGTTCAGTGAAGCTCAGCTCCCTCTCCGCTGCAAGGCAGCCATCATTTACAGCACACAGCTGTAGCATGGAAAATTTAGAAGAGGAACTGGTTTACCCTCTTGAAATTACAGGCAGTGATGCATTTTGTTTCTTTTATGGCCTTACTCACTATTTTAATTCAAGGCAAGTGACTTCAGTTAGTCTTACACAGAGTCCAAACACTTACTTTGGGGAAAATGCTTTTTAATTTTTAGTGACTCTAAGTGCCTGAGATTCTGAAGTTGTATTTCATTAAAAAGAAATCACTCCCAATAGCACAAAGCTTCCCCTCATCATTGCAGCCAAAGAGGCATGGATTTTACTTAGGTCTGTCTAAGCTGGGAAACCAGGAAGGGTCCTGTGGTTCCTTGGCCTCCCAGGGGAGGGAGGGATATTTGGGCATAAATTAATTTTCTTGGCAGACCCTGGGAGAAGACCTGAGTGCTCAGAGGGAGGCATGATGCCACTGCCCCAGACTGGGGCCAGAGGGTTGGCACAGCAAGAGCCCCTAGATCAATGCCAACACGTTCATGCAAAGAGTTGCAGACACTCAGCAAAAAGAGCCAGCATGTAAGTCCAGGCATTTTGTCAGCAGAGAACAACATATTCAGAGAATGCAGAGGAGAAATAGAAATTAGACTGTCATTTATTGCAGATCTTTTCATAGAGCTGCTCCCCATTGACCTCTCCTCACACCTCCACCTCCCACCTTCTCTGATTGCACCCACAGTAACCCTGACCTACCTCTCAGGCCAAAGCCAACACAAAACCCCATCCATGTTTCCAAAAGGAAAAGATCCAAAGCTGTTCTTTTCATTATGTTCTGTAAGTAAGTACTGAACTTCAGTTCAGTAGACCAGAGGTCCAATTTAGATGGTGCACAGCAAGGTGTCAGAATGCCAGAGCCCTCTCCTTGCCCTGGACTGATGTGCTGCTATGGCCCACAGACATGCTCCAGCACTGCTGCCCATGAAGGACCCAGGCAAAAAAATGGTATAACAGAAATCAGCACTCTCTTAGTCTTCATTTATACAGCATGGGTGGCTAATTGTCTCTGAGCAATCCTGTTGTTACTGAGATCATGGCTGATGAGATAGGAAGCTTTGCAACAGAAAAACCTTCTTAATGTCATCAGCACCTTGACTGACAGCCTGTTTTGCCCATCTTTAATACTCTGGTTTTGTAAACAGTGTATGTGAGTCTAACAGCTGAGCTGCAGACAGGGTATCAATCTTTGCTTGCTAGGGAGGACTTGTCAACAAGGTCATGACTTACCATCCCTGTGTTCTGATAGCATTCCTGACTCTCTCAGATACACATCACATTGAAACCTAGGCTATTAGATGGCCACGTTATCTCTGTAACTGACCTTTTGCAAACTAGAAAATTACCACATTGTATGTTCCAAGTTGATTTTTCTCAGTCTCAGTTAGAGGTACGTCACTATTCTGATCAAAATTGTAGCCAGTTGCTTATAATCTCAGCATTAATACTGTCACAATTCAGCCATTTCATACACTAAAAAGAGTTAACTGCATCAAACTTTTAAGATATGCTTCCAAAATGTACCAGATGCTTTTACATCCTTGTAAAGTCTTCCTACCCTTTTTAAGAGAGAAAAATTTTAGGTCTGGGGTTTGGGATCAGCTTTGAGGCTTAGCTGAAATGAAAGGTAGTTGCTGTTCATGGTTATGTGCACTGCCTGGTGTATTGTAACATTGCTGCTGATGTTAGAGAAAAAAGAGGATGAAGTCCAGGATGTTAACTTGAAGTTGAGACATACTCTTTATTCAGCAACAATTCAGGTTAAGCAACCTTTCTCTTCCCCTAAAGCAATACAAGACTCTAGGCTTTCCTCAGATGTAAAGTTGCAGTGACTTGTCCAAAAAATCACACAGGGAGATCAATGTCACCGCTTGTCCATGACCCACTGGACCAGGCTTCTTTGCATGCTGTAGCTATCTGCCAGCTCTGCTTTGGTGAGAGCCAGCTCAGTTATGTCTCCTCCACACAGAAAGCATCAAACTGATGCAGCTTGAGGCAAATTATGTCTTCTAAAGGCTATTCATGTGTACAAAGTAGTACAGTATTCCAGCAGATGTCTAACTCAGAGATATACAGATATAGATTTTTTTCCCTCTGTTTTTCGTCCCAAATAGAGTTTGAAATGTCTACTTTTTCCAGCAAACAAGTGCTTAACATTTGCAAAGTCTTTATTAAAGCTGAGCAGCCTTGCAATGCATTAAGAACGCGAGCTTCCCTTCCTGAGTGCTAGGAGATTATGGGTCATTGTCCTGAAAAGGTTTATAAGTCCCACCAGAGCTACCTGTCCTTTCAGCTTATCTCATGTTCCTGGAGAGGGAGAACACGTGTGCCATACTCACTGCAGCCCAGAGGAAGAGAAGTCCCATCACTTCATCACCAAGGCAACAGTGTCTACTTCAACCAGACTGACAGATCACAGCAAGAGATGTTTGGCCTATAAATTCAAATTGAAGCATCTTTTTCCAAGAGCATGTGCAAACCTCCTTAGCATTTAGGACAAGGACAGTGTGGGAAAGTGGGTGTTCTCTTATGGAGCATTTTTTGCTCATTACTGTTTGTCCTAAATGCTTGTCTCACCTGCTTCTCACAGCTGCTTCTTTTTGGTTGTGGTCCATTGGGTAGATGCAGAGTTATGCAGACAGGTGAGAGAGCTTTTTGTGGTGGGAGGAGGCAGTGTGAGGAGCCTGTCCCCACCCCAGACACCCCCATGCAGAATCACCCACAGAACTCCAGCCCCTGGCACTTCCAGCTGTCCCAGGCAGCTGGAAGAATATTTTTAACAGGGCATCATGATCAGTGCTTGAAGCAAAAGTGATTGAGTCCACGAGGCCTGAAATCAAAAGAAGAGATTGATGAGAGACACTTTCTGCTTTGTTGCCTCTCTATTTTTTTTAATTAAAGATCTTTGATCTTTTTGGTTTTTCCTTCTCTGTGTCTTGAAGGCAACATGTTTGGTTCTTATTTGTTGACAGTGTTTCTAGATCACTAATAATAACAAGGCGAGGGGAAAAACCAGGTCAAATAAACAAGTGACATTTAAACAGCCCTCAGAGAAAAGAGGAAGGTATGTACAAGCCAGAGAGAAACCACTGATGAGGTGTGCTCAGGCCACCTTCTAGGCTTTCAAAACAAGGGCCTCACCAAAGACAGAAGCAGAACTGCCTTCCTTTTCACCCTTTTCCCCCCTCCTCTTTTTAAACAGTGTCTTTACAAAATGCTGTAAAACACAAAAGCTTTTCATTGTCCAGTCCTGTCATTAAAGTCCCAGAATAAATGTGGCTTGGCTTAGCACGAGCCAGTGGTGTAAACAACTTCACCCCTTTAAAAATTCGAGGCACAGCTCAGCCACCTCTTAAATGAGCTTCCGCCTGCCTGGATGCTAAAACCAAAGCCTTGTGGTTGGTGTATCAGGGGTGTGACAGGCACAAAACAACCCAGTCAGGAAGGGCAGAGTTAAAAGGCGAGGAGAGAAAACAGCCTGAGAGCATGAATTAGAAGAGAGAGGGGAGAGCAGTCAAGTACTTGACAATGGCACAGAGGCACTGAAAAATTGATGGTGGGATGATTTCCTGGTGGTAGGGCTTCTCTTCTATCTCAGCACCACTGGAGGGGTGGGGGGTGTTGTGAAGCCCCACAGAATTTTAGGCAGTGTTGTCTTGATCTGGCAGCTAGCTGAAGGGAAATGGTTTGAAGAGGGGTCCCACTGCAGCTGCCACCTAAGCAATCCTTCCTCACTGCTGAAATTCACAGCCCAACCTATAGACCTGCCAAAAGAGGTGGGTGTATGTGACATCCAACCATAAAAAGTTGGGTGGAGAAGGTGCAGAGAAACATTTTTCCTGTGAAGAGCCACTGATGGTATTCCTGTGTCTTTGGCAACTAGAAAACAGGTGAAGCAAAGCTCACTATCCTGAGCACAACAGGATTAGCACTGCATAATTTACAGGGGCTGACGTTGGCTTTACTCTGGTTTAATTGAAGGTAGTCTGGGAATTGGAAAGCTCAGAGACCCAGAGCTTGGAAATGGTGCCTGTAGTTCAAATACTTGACAAAAAGATGGAAAGACAAAAAATGAGGCAGAAAGAAAGAAAGACACAAAGACAAAGAGAGAGAGGAAAAAAAGATAAAGTGGGATTTTGGGTGAAGTCCCACTGTGACCCAGTCCCTGCCTGAGAAAATGGTAGGGGAGAAACACATCTGGCTGCATACAATCTGGGGCAGTTTAAGTAATTTCTATTCCAATCTTCTCAAATATTTAGGATCCTAACTCTTCAAGCTGGTAACCTGAATTTCCCCTTATAATCAATAGTAAGTGTGTGCCGTGTAAATGTGAAAAAAGAGGGAGAGCAGGGATAGAAACAAGGTGCCCCCCGGATGCCAATTCAGAACATGGAAATGGGGTTGCATCACTTCTTGGAACACCCTGGCTCTTGCCCTGCCCGTGGCAGTGCCCTGCTGCTAGCCTGGCACAGTGGGCACAACAGAGGACAGTGTGCATGTCCATGGGGGTGGCTGGTCACCAGGCAGGGCCATGGGAGGCAGATCCACTGGAGGATCTAGGAAGACTCATCTTTGTGATAATGGGTTTCAGCCAGAAAGCTCTGCAGCGACCATTTACCATCAAAGTGGTGCTCTACTTGTACCTTGCCTCCAAATGGCACTCAGTAGTTAAGGTACTGCCCACACAGGCCTGGGGTTAGGTTCCCCCAGTGCATGGCAATGCTTTGAGTCATGTCCAGCTGGGAAAAATTACTACCTTATAGCCACCCTGTGGCACCACAGGTTTCACAGCTCAGCACCCAGGTTTCTCCTGCAGCATCATTCACCAGACCCATGCCAAGACAACCCCTGGTCTTTACGGCCCATATCACAGCATCATATGAGCCTGCCTATAATTAATAAAGATCCATTCCACAGAGAGGACACCGAAAAAAGCCCGGCCCCACAAATATCAAGCCCATAATCCCAGTTGAAATGACCACCCTGGAAAACAAAACCCAAAACTGCCCCAAAATCTCAGACAGAATTGTGTGAGGTGTGTTTGACACTGCACACAAGGGCTTGCAACACCTTCCCCTCCTACCAACCCATGCCTGACCCAAGGGCTAGTCACGCCCTGTGATGAACTTCTGTGTAAGTGATACTCTCTCTTCATTCCATGAAATACTGGAGCAGGAAGCACCTCGGGATTCCCTGAGGATTGTATCTATGGTTAGGGAATGACAGTGGCTGAGCAGTGATGTGAGCACTTCCCTGGAGGGGTATCTGAGACACCTGTGGCAGGAAAGACAGAAACGGCCTTTCTGAGGAGCACAACAGGATGTCTAAGAGCTCTGTAAATATATTGTCATTATCATAAACTTTACATTTTCAATTGCTCCAATGACAGGACAAGGGCAATGGGTGCAAACTGGAGCAGAGAATGTTACACATAAAGAAAAACTTTTTCACTGTGGGGCTGACAGAGCACTGGCACAGGCTGCCTAGGGAGGTTGTGGAGTCTCTTTCTCTGTAGACATTCAAAACCCACCTGGATGTGTTCCTGTGTGACCTACACTAGGTGACCCTGCTCTGGCAGGCTCGATGATTTTGAGGTCCCTCCCAGCTTCTAGCATTCTGTAACTCCTGCAGGACCCTCTTGGAGATGACAAAATCTCATGTTTTCACCCTCTGTCTCCCTGTGATTAAGGTGCCAGTGGCTAACAAGGCTGGCCAGCATCCAGGCTCCACAGCATGAACAAAGGTGCTTTCATATCCTTTCCAATTCATGGTAGCTCGGGGCAGTGGAAGAGCACAACTGTGAATGTGGATGCATCCTGCAAGGCACTGTGTTCATTCCAGCAGAATGGCTGGGACTATGTAGAAGTGCAGTTTGCCAAGTGAGAGCTCCCTGTAAGTTTTGGAGTCCCTCCTGCTGTGTCTTGAGAAGGAAGAAGAGACTTGAGAAGGAAGAAGAGAGGGCAGGGCCTAGGTAAATCACAGAGCTGAGGTAGCACAGAGCTAATGAGATCTTTCTTTGCCTCCAGCACCAACAGCAGACCAGAGGTCACTGCAGTTCCTTAATGGCAGTGATGTAAAGAGCAAAGCCAGCAGATCCTGATTCCTCTAGGGAATCCCCGAGTTCTGGAGTGGCATCTGGAGAATGCATCTGATTTATAAATTGAATGGTTTGCAGAATGCAGGTTACATCAGGACCAAAGGATTAGGTCATAATGTGCAGCCTTCACACCAACCTAACAAATCTTCTCTTCAGAGTCTCGGAGAAAAGAGATATTTTCTAGATATTGGTAGATTTGAAGCCAGACAGCATCTCTGAGATCCTCCTACAAACACATGCAAGGAGAGCCACGCTAGCAGTACTTGCATACATGCAACAAGTGAGGCACTTTTTTGATTGAGAGGGGTGGGAATGTTGAAAAGGGTCCCTGTAAAAATATTCTCAAAGTGAAACAAAGCCACAGAAGAAGCAGAACCCTCCAGCACTGCTGAGCTCAGATCTGGAGTTGGATGGCTATCACTTTTTTATTATTATTATTTTCCCAAAGCAAAGCAGGCATCTCAGGAGGTCGTGATCTGCTCTGCTCTGCTCTGCTCTGCCTCTTCTGTCGCTCTAGGGAGCTTCCTGCCCTTTCTATTCCTGATGCCTGTTGTGAGCCAAGGAAGAGTTAGCTTAATCAGCAACACCAGTCACTGATTAGTGCCAGGCTGTTGTCATTAATCACTTCAAAAATCACTGAGCTGAAAATAGTACTGAGGGTCATATGTGCAAAAACTGGCGTGGTATAACTGGTGTTATTCAACCCCAGCCACAAAGCCAGACCATGCCACTAAGGAAACACTATTTCCTTGCTTTTCTTTGAATATTATTTGTGATTTTTTTTTTTAATTCAAATCTATTCAGAGTCCCTGTGACTTGGCACAACAAGTGCTCTTCATCTTTCCTAGAGGAAATTACTTGTGTGAGTGGTTAAACACTTCCAGGTGAAGGCAGGCTGGGCCAGCAAACAACTTGTGTTCCCCAAAATTATGCAGAGAGGGTTAGTTGCAAGTATCTCCATACCACAGAACCCCCCACCCATCCCTGCCTCTTCTCTGGAATTTCAATCCAAATATTTGGCAGATGCACTTGGGGCTCATTACATTACAAGAGGCAGCGTGTTCGTTGCGCTCCCCCGAATGGCATTTCATGTGCGCTGCACTTGTTTTATGTTTGCTATATTTAAGCCACAGAAATATGCACTGATGAGGAAAAAAGGGCAGTGGTGGTATCTTGGAGGCAGGGAGGGAATGAAAATCATTTCTCAAAGCTGCAACCCTCCTTAGAGAACTTTTGCAAAGGAGAAGGAAAGAAGTGTGCAGTCAGCTGGGGTCGGTGGCTGCACTGAGGACCCGGCTGGGTCACCCATGCTGCAGCCCATCAGGAAATGGTTTCAGGGCAACTCTGGTTTTATACAAGTGTAACTGAGGATGGAAACTGCTTGGAGCCTTTTCCCCAGGGGACTCTTCCTGGGTTTCTATTATGAAATGGTCACATTAGGAACATGGGGAGAATAGGGGTGTCCAGCACTGCAGGGTTCCTACACAGCACTTGATTTTGAAACTTACCTGGCATTATTTGCTCCTTTCCCTACACCTCAGACTTTATATCCTTCTCCTACCTCATCACCATTTTCTCCAGGCCTGGTCTTGATCTCTGCAACTCCTCTCCTTGCTGTGACCTCTGTGAGACACTGAGCAGGAGGAAGGCAGAGGCTGTCTCTACACGGCTGCTGGAGGGAACAGCAGGGCAGGTCAAAGTTCCCAACCTGCTCTTTCAGTCATGGACCTAGGATACCTTCAGTGTTTGCTAGCATGGCCCACAGTGTCTCACCTCACATAATAACTATTCTTCATGATCCCTGATCCTTTCAGGGCAATTACCTGCTTCATAGCATGGGGTGGATGATGATAGGGCTGGCCCAGCCATACTTGGCTGCTAACTAGGGTGTGATGGGCATGTACTAAGAAAGGCTTTCTCCCCCTCTGTGCTTCAGAGCTTGCCCAAAATTTGCCTCTCAAGTGCAGGTGAAGCTGCAAGGGGAGCCTGGAGGTCAATATGGGCTGGGTCCACATTTTAACAGAAGTTCTGATGTAACCACCAAGTTTCAGCAATGGAGGGGATGGTACTGTCTGGTAACACAGGTAGAGATGGCATAAAACCTCTGAGAGATCCACAGACACAGTGGGGAGATTAGCCCACTGTTGTGATGGGAAGTGAAGTTTGCAGCCGGGAACCAGGTCTGGGCACTTGAAAGCCAAGAAACAGAAGAGAGCCAAGGAACTGGAAAGAGCCAAGAGAATACCCAAAGATTCAAGAGGATTGAAATTAAGAAGCTGGGCTCAGATCGACTTTCTGTCTACAAAGCTGAACCCTTTCTTGGTGATGGTCTAACAGGGACTACTTGATCTTATACATGTTGATTGTACTAAGAAATGCACCTTACCTGTGTGGCAGCCCCTAGCAGGTATCGTACATGCTGCAGACCTGTGGGCAGCATTGCATCCCACTCTGTGCACTCTTCTGGGCAAGGTGGGGCAAGGGTTTCGAGGCTGTCCAGCAGCAGGACTTCAAGCTAGCACATCTTCCACAGCATGGAAGAGGTTGCCTGACAGCCACACTCCCAAAAAGCAGACTGACAGTGCCATACCTGTTGCTTTAGTCCTCTGATCACTGCCATAGCTTTGATCATTGAATTGTGTAGCTGATTCCAGTTGTCCAGGAAAGCAAGAATAAGTTGCCAGAAGTTTTTAATGTGCCTTAATTAGAAAACAGGAAATGCTTTTCAAAAACAAGGTGGGGGGAATGCTAGATCTGCAGTACTAGACATGCCATCCACACACTTAAGAGCTGATCTTAAGAGTATGCACTTAAGAGCTGCTCAGCCGGCCCTGGTTGCAAACCACTCTGAGAAACTGGAATGTGCTGGTCCCTCCAGCTCTCCATGAACTCCTCCCCAACACCACCCAAAACCTGCCCAGAAGTGGATCACTGCTGATTTTGAAAAGGGGACAGTTCTGGGGGAAAAACAAACAATCAGTGGCTCCTTGCTCTTGTTCCAATTTCAGTACCTGAGGGCACGTAGGATGTATCCTTGTCCATACACCTCCCAGAGTTAACTTGCAATCTCCAATGGTGGCAGAGGCACAGGCTGTCAGTGAGAAGTGTTCTTGCTCTGGAGGCATCTCCCTCAGACCATCACAAATGCAGCACAATGGGATGAAGAAAAGATAAAAGAAGGATTACCTATGGAAAATGTTGCCTCTTGCAGAGCATTAAAAGCTAAAGGCAACTCCCCTTTCTGTCCCTAGGCCTCTACCTTTGCAGCTGAAACTTGCTGTTGCTTGGCACACCAAGTGTGCCATGATCACTGTGCCACAAGGCACAACCACTGCATTGTATTTTGGTCACTGCCAGAAATCCAGCTGTGACAAACATCTGGCCAGAAGTACCAGAAGATTTAATCTGTTCCTTGAACATCAGCTCAAGTAGCTTTTCTCCTCAAAGTGCCCTAAGAGCTGAAGGTGGAAAGATCTGCAAAAGCAACATCAAGAGCAATGAGGAACTTGAGGGTGGAGCAGCAACACAGTGATGGGAAGTAAAAGGGGGGAAATGGTTTCACAGTGGTTAGAGGATGTCAGCAGTGAAAAACAAGTGGGTACGAAACTCTTTTAGGAGAGCAAGAATTATTACAGGATGACAATGAGCAGAAGCCAGATGTACTGGACAGGCTTGTCTGACAGAGAAATCATAAGCATGGGAATGGAGTCAACCCAAAGAGCAGCATGGGCAGAGTGTAGCATGGAGAGTAGGAGAGCTGTGGCAACACTTTAATATGTTTATCTGGAAAGAATAATGGTGAACTTACATGTAGTCAGCAAGTTAAAGCTTGCATCTTGCCCTGATTGGTCATGGCAGGGGTGCAGACTTTACCTAAGAGCACTCAGATTTGCCACTTGGGGTTTACCTGGGTGTGATACTTGCTGGAGATGTCTTGTGGGGTATCCATCAGCGATATGAAGGTGCCATGTGCTTCCAGACATCCTTTTCTGAGCCAAAAAAATCCACAGAAACACAGCAAAGGGGAGACACAACAGAAAAAGCCCCATGTACAAACTGTCTTCCTTAAAGGCTAGGGCAGGCCTGGTCTACCTCAGACATCCAAAGCTACCGTGCTTCCTTTGGCCTCTTGCTGATCCCAACATGCTAACAAGACATCACCATGTGAATTGCTATCTGCTTGGTCTGTTGAGCATTTCCACTCACCACCAACCCTCACTTTAAGGTGAATGAAGTCACCAGGGACTGAGCTAAGTCTTTGCATCTCCTAATTAGACATATATCCCCACAATAAGATGGGAAATTGCAGGAATAATCCTATATTTGCATGGGGGGCCTCACAGAGTCCTCCTGCAGAGTCTCTTATGGCAAAAGAGGTCCCCCAGACCTCTGTCCAACCTACCAGGTCTCACTACCCCTTACCATGTTTCTCTAGATGACACATCTGCAGGAGACTTGAAAGCCAGGAGGTCCTCCTGCTCCCCTCAGCTGACCTGGGGGATTCAGCAGGCTAAAGCTGATGGGAAAAGTGAAGTACTTCTCCTTACATCCACCCCCCAGAGAGATGGGTAGCTGATGCATATCAGCCAGAAAATCCTGCTCAGTCCTTGAGAGAAGCCCTCTGGGTGCCTGGGAGGAGCAGATCATTTAGATATTCTCAGACAATAATCTCTTCACTGGTAATCCTGATTTACTCTTTGGCCTGGGAGCAAAGGCTAATAGAAAGCAAAGTGTTCTGGCAAAGCCCAGCAGGCAATTTAGGAACTCTGGCTTAGCTCTCTCAAGTATAACATGGGGTTACCATTGCTGGGAATTAGTGTTTGTGAAGGTGCATAGGAGCTGGCAGGGAGATGAAGTGGAACATAATTGGCAATTACTAGTTTGGAAAGGTCACTCTTTTCTGGAGAGAAAGTTGGAACTGGCTTTTGTCACTTAGAAATTTCAGTGGGGACATTCATGCTGACCTGTTTTTAACATAACAGCAGCTTATACTGCAATACAGTGAATAATTTATGGGAGTAGTAGCATGATCACAGCCACAATACAATGGCAGCTTTGGTTCCTGCCTAATTATGGAGGGAGGCAGAGATCTCTGGCATTTTCCACTGATTTAGCAAAACAAGACACACGTGGAACGATCAACCAGAGCCTTTCAAAAGCATATGTGTCAGAATGAATACATGTTCAGAAGGACTAAGTGGGGCAAAGATTTTATCTAGAGCATCCATAAACTCAGTCTCTAGGCAGTTTTGGCAAGCTGCAGCACTGGGAGCAGGGAAGTGGGAACGTGTGTAGAGTTGGGGAGTGATGGAGGGAAGGAAGTCAGCTTTCTGCATTTGTTATGCAAAACTGAATTAAGGATCCAAGAGAACCAGTTCATACATCCCTAGAATATGCATTTGCATAGGATAGAGAGTATTTCCTTGAAAGAAGAGGCTGCAAATGAATGACACATTTGCATCTTCCACCTCTAAGTTCAAGAAAGCTCCTGCAAGATAAGACCAAAAAGGCCAGAGGGAATTTGCATCATGGGCACACAGAGTAATTGCTAAGAACTATTGTAGGAGGCTCAAGGTTGGAGTAAGATGCTGCAATTAGTATATGGCACGGAAAACCTTTAAGAAATTAACCAGGCTTCCACAGTGAGAGCTGCCACCCCCTAAAAGGCTGAAATGGACTCAAAAGCATATTAACTATGCATGATGAGACATTTATAGCTTTCAGCATTGCCACAAATATTCCGTCTCTTCTTTCCCTGGCATTCCAGGGCCTGAAGCGCACAGCTGCTTTTTCCAGAAAGCGACTTCTCCAACTTGGCCTTCAAGTTTACATCTTATGAGAAACTCCTGAAACGGCGGTACAGGCAATTCAGTCAGAGCCACACAAAGGTCACCTTAACAAGTCCACCCTGCAGCTACAGCACTAGCACCATGTTGGCTGGAGTCCCTACACTTTTTCCAGTGGGAAAGTGAGTGCCTCTGGAAAAGCTACCACTGTGGTTGCTGTAGAGCCCATCTGAACTCAGAAACCTTGGAAACAGCCCTTAGGCCCCAGAGGTCTGCATGCCAGTGTGAAGAGCATCCTCTTCTGTGTTTCCTCAATCTAGACTTGTTTTCTCTCATTTCTACTTCCTAAGGCTACACGGGTGCTGAAAATTCAGCAGACATTATAAATAACAAATGTTCATTATTACTGCTGAAAATTACATAAAATGATAGGTCAGCTGGAATTGGCAGCTTGGATTTTTTTTATTCAGTGAGATTTTTTTTTTTCATGCAAAATGCCCTGGGAAACCATAACTCTTAATCTTCATTGTCATTTCCTAAACTCCTCCATACATGTGTTGCCAGTCTGTGTGCTCCATGAAAAACATCTGTGTTTGGAAGGATGAGTCTTCCCATCCTGACCCAAACAGGGAAGGACACAGGCATACAGGGAGGGTATCAGAATGGCCTCCTCAAGCCCCCTTCATATAGTGCCTACCTACCAAATTATTAATATGCCAGGGGCTCCCCATGCCCCTCAAAAAGAAGCACTTTCAGCTCATTAGGAGACACAGGGGAGAGTCTGTTGAAAGAGCTTCAAATGTTGTAAAAGGGGCAGCAAATCATATAGAGAATACAACATGGGTGATGGCTGAGGCCATCTGTGAAAAAAAGGTGCAGAAGAGAAATGGAGAAGTCCTAAGGCTGGCGATCAATATATCCAGAGTCCTTACTCCTATAGAGAGATGTATTTATAGTAACTAGGACTATATGTTTTGAAAGGAAGAAAGAATTTGAAGAAAATACCCCACGATGCCTGGGAAACTACAGTGTTCCTGCCTTTTCATCTCGCTCAGGGTAATATGGGAAAGATGCTCCAAGGAAGAAATATTAAGCTCTGTTCCTTGCAATGTTCTTTCATTTATATTCATCTTTAACTGCTCTCTGCAGCCTTTCCAATATCCAAATTTAGAGCCTGCTTTTCGCACATGCTACTGAAGGCACCGGAGGCTACAAGCGAGCAGCCCACGGGCCACAGGGAGCGGCGGCGGCCCCTTCCCTCACCATTCCCCAGGAGACGGCCCAGGGCCATTCTGCCGATGTCCCATCTTTTTGGCAAAAACCGCCGAGTAAAAAAATGGGAAGTGCCGCTACGCCGCCTCTCCCAAAAAAAGGTGCAGAGCCACCGGCAACGCATCCACCCGGGACGAGCTGGGGAGCGACGAGGGAAGGGAGCTTCGCACTGTGAGGGACCGAGCACCGCTCCGCACCGCTCCGCACCGCTCCGCACCGCTCCGCCTGGGGCTCCGCACCCTCCCGCACCGGGCTGTCCACAGAGGACCCCGCACCCCTCCGCGTCGCCCGCGGGGGCGGGCCGCGGCCGCGCAGCGCCGCTCAGCAGTGCCCCCGCCTCCTCCTCCTCTTCCTCCGCCTCCTCCTCCTCGTCCCTCCCGCAGCTCCGCAAGGAAAAGCCGGCAGCGGCTGCGCTCGCTGTCAGAGCGGCGGTGGGCTGCGATCGCCGACGGGCTGCCACCGCTCTCCTTTTCCTTTTTATTTATTTTCTTTATTTTTAAAGTTATTATAATTTATTCTTTTTTAAATTATTATAAGTTATTATCAGTTTTCCGGCTGCGGGCGTCGCCGACGGGGATGGGGGGCGGCGGTGCCCGGGGAGCGCTGGGAGGCGACGGGCGATCGGCGCACCGGGTCGGGCTGTAAGCGGGCAGCCTCGCCGGCACCAACAGGTACACGGCCGCGCTCGGGGGGAGCGGGGAAGGAGGGGACATAAAAACCCGGGTGGGATGGAAGGAGGGCTGCCTGCTGCCGGAGCTGGCTGTGGCCGAGCCGAATCTGAGGGCTGCGGGGCTGAGGAGCCGCCGTCGCCGGAGTGGGTCCTGTCCCCTCGGCTCTGTTCACCTGTGAGGAGGGGACAGGTTTTTGAGGAGGGAAAATGACCTTCTGTGGGGCTTCTTGCGTGTGCTGTTAGGCTGGGAACGTGAAGAAAATCTTGGTTGTGGCTGTCCGCTTGAGAAGCTGTGCAGGGGAACTGGTTTAATGTTTTCTCGTCGCGCGTGGAAGTGCTTAGCCTGGTTTCCATCCAAACCCCAAAAGTCTTGGCGTTTCCTCGGGTCTCGTCCTTCTATTTCCAGTGAGCTTTTATGGTATTACTAGTTGGAGGAGAGCTTAGACCCTCTTAAATTCTTCTTTCAGTCTCTGGCTTATTCCCAAGAACAGATGCAAACATATTACACACTGGCATTGCACTTTAGTTTACCTTTGAATGCCCTGGTTACAAAAGGTCATCCTAAATCCTATGACTGATCTTTCTATTGCTGTGTTAACTGAGTATTTTGCTGTCTCTCATTCAAAGTTTCGAAAAGCTTTCTGGAAACTCTGTTTGTGTTTGCGTGCCCGTGGCCATTCTGCTTCTGCACCCTTTTATACATCTCGCTGGGAAGAGCTGAATGTATTTACAGCACAGTTTCTACATTCATTAATCTGGTCGTGCATTCTGCCACGCTCATCTTAATTACCGTGTTTGAGTTGCTGTCACGCAGCTGGAGCCCGGGGCAGGGAACATACTCCCAAACAGAAACATTATCTTCATCTTCTCCAGCGGCTAATTAGGTTTCACAAGCATCCCTCTCCTGAATAAACAGAAAGTGGAAGCATACCCAAACAGGGGGCTTGAGGAAGGAGGCAAGAGGAAGGTGTCTTTCCTGGAAGATTTTTGTGCTTTGTGGCCAGCTGTCTCTGAGATCTTCCCACACTGGGAAGATACATAATATGAGCTGGTTTATTGTGGCCAGGCTCAAGGGAAGTATCCATCGGGACAGGTTAGAGCATTGCTTTATTAACCATAAAGAGCCAACATGACAGACTGCTCCACGCTGGAGTAAGTGTGGGTGGATATACGTTACATAGTGGGAGTCTAAAGGTAGCAAAATCTATTTTCTGTGAATTCAGCATGTTCTAAGCCAGCAAGTAAACCACTAGGACAGTCACTTAAGATGGTGTTAGTGCTGCTTGCAAGTGCAGATTGACACTTGTGCAGTGTGGACTTTTCAAATCCCAGCATTCATAACCTCATGCTGGTTTAACTTTTGACATCCAGGAAGCATTTTCTTGACAGCGTGTGGGCTTTGGGGGTTTTGTTTGGTGGTTTGTTTTTTTTGAGTTTAGGGCTTTTTTTTAATCTTTTGTGTGGGGTCTTTTCATTTTGTTTTTTGGGGGGTATTTTTTTTTGGGGGGGGGGAGGGTGGGAGGTTGTTTTTCCTTATAAGAAGCAACAGGTTGAATTTCTTTCTAGAAACCTGCCTATGGAATAGAGCAATTAGCTCTTCTGTGTCTCTCTTCCTCTTCAGAATAATGGTACACTTTAGAGGCTTTCCTTTAGCAAAATTAATATTCCTTAAGCACTTGGGAATGTGTAAGGGAAGAAGAGTGTGGTTTGTGAAGGAAGATCCCTAAGTAAGAAGGTTGCTTTACCTCCTTGTGGTCTCAAGGCACACGGTTGTTTTATCCACAGATGTAATACAGGTACCAGAGTAAGAGCAGTAGAAGGTATGGTCTCAAAGCTCACAGCAGTATATTCAAGTGCCATGCAGCATTACATTTTGCTCTTTGATATTTTTAAACCCAAGCAAGCAGAAAGATGACTTCCAGACAAAGCACACTGCTGGGAAAAGTCGGCTTCTGGGGCAAGCCTCCTTGCTTCCCCACTGGGAAGAAGTGGGAGTGAGAACTAAAGGCAGCCTTGGCTTTTTCCAAAAAAGGGATGGCTGGTCTGACTGGTTCCCCCCCCCCCCCCATGCTATACGTGTGGCAGTGACAAGCTGCTTATGGACAACCCACTTACTGGGGTAGTTTTCATCAGTCAAGCTAAGCTGCAAGCAGGGGGTAGATGGTCTTGTGTCTGTGGCCATTCAACCAGCACAGAGCATCAGCTGAAAGCAGACAGAGAAGGAGGTGAGGCAAATGATGCCTGAACCATGCTCCTGGCATGGGCTCATTAAAAAGAACCAGGACATAATGAGGATCGGCCAGGGGCCTGGCGCATCTCTTCCAAGCTATGTGGTTCCTGGATGACTTTATTAGCAAAATGCTAAGAAACCCAATTGTTTTCCCACTTAGCAGGTGCTTGGAGGTCACTGTTCTGTTCATTCAACTTCCAGTGCTTGCTGCTTTTCTGGTGGTGGGGTGGGAGGTGTTAAAGGAATTTCTCAGTAAGAGATTTGCAAAACAATAATGAGAAAGAGCATGCACTGACTACTTTTCCCCCTGCCAGTTTTGCACAGATTGTGTCACTGATTCTGAGCTGTGCTTGCCCTTTTAGAAGGCAGAGAGAAAGAGCTGGGCCCACTGTGAATTTAAAATCAAATTTAAAGTCTTTTGACAGCAGAAGCAGTTTTGCTCCAGGGGACTTAACAAACTGTGGTGGCTCTACTTTGGATATGCAGCAGTGTAAATGGGAATTTTATTTCCTTCCTATAGCAGAGTTGCCAACATCTTTTTTTCCCTTGCGGCCCTTCAGAATTTAGTTCTGTCAGTGCAAGGCAGGAGGGCAGACAATCTGGGCATCCTGAAGAGTAATGGTGAGATGGGCTTTACAAACTCCCCCTCAGAGGGCTGGGAGGAGAGCAGCAGTTGGAGCCAACCCCAGATGAAGTAAACCAGATCATGTTCTGTATCTCTGCCTAATGTCAGGAATGGCTTGGCTAAGTCTGGGCAGCCAGCTCACTGTGAGCCCCCTGACTGTCCTTCCCTGCATACCCCAAATCAAAGTAGAAACTGCTTGTTTTCCTGGTCATAGCTGCTCAGTAGCTTTATTTCCACTCCTCGGTGCTAATGCTGAGCTTTCCCTCACCTGCACCAGCTGGTCTGGGGCTGACTCCATCCTTCTCCTCTCCTACAAAGCTGGTGCTCTGACTGCTGCTTTGGGCAGGTATTTCCAGGGGAAAGGAAGCAGAGGGTACAAAGTAAACCTCTCCTGAAGCTGGTTTTACACTGATTTGGCAACAGCTGCCATGCCAAAACATGGTTGAGCATCCTCCTGCAGGGGAGCACTACTTGTTTGCTCCCCAGAGTACTTTGTGCTCCTGTTTTATTGCAAGTGGGCAGAAGTTTTAATTCAGCTTTCATAAAATTGTTTAGGTTGGAAGGGACTTTTAAAGGTCATCTTGTCCAACAATCAAGGAATGAGTGAGGATATCGTCAATTAGACCAAAAAGCTCGAGCCCTGCACAACCTGACATTGAATGTTTCCAGGGATTCTGGGCAGCCTATTCCAGTGTTTCTCCAGCCTCATCTTAAAAAAATGTATTTCTTATATCTAGTCTAATCTACCCTCTTTTAGTTTAAAACCATTACCCCTTGTCCTGTTGCTACAGATCTGAATCCAGGGGATGCAGCTTTAGCTCTGAAGTGTCTTTGTTGATGGGTTTGGTGCAATTGGGAAGAAAGAGGACCCCTGTCCCCAGTCAGGTTCAAATTAATTAGGAATTGGCAGTGAGGCTCCAGGAACAAGATGTATTCCTCTCATGATCAAAAAGCAGATCCCAGTACACACTGCCCCTGTCCCTGGAAGGCACAGAGAAGAGCAGGTTCCTGAGTGCTCTTGAATTACCTTTTGGCAGCCACAAGCAGAGGCCTTGCCTTGTTTTTTGCATCCAAGCTCTGCACCCAGTGGCCTCAGTAAGAAAGTGACTCTTCTGAGTGTGACGCAAGAACAGTGTGTGGGTTTTTCTCTAAAGTTGTCTTTTTCTGCTGTGTTTCTATGTTACAAGTGTATCCTCTGATTTTTACCCTCCAACCAGCACAAAAGAAATGAGGGATTAGCACGGAAATATTCTAGCATCTTTCTTCTTTTCAATGGGAGGAACAAATTGAAGCTGACAGTTGTCTGGAACCAGCACAACACACGAAGTAGTCACAATAATACATTTCATCTTGCAGACCTTTTAAAGCATCAGAAGCTCTCTGGTCTCTGATGCCTCCAGTAAGATGACCTTGCCTGGCAGAGCCAGCCACTTCATTACTGCTGTCCCATTGCTCACAGCCTGCCCTCTTTCCTGGCCTTTAAGCAGTCTGATTAGTTGCAACAACTAGAGCTTCCCAGGTTAGGCAGCCTGCTGGTAGCCCTTCAGTGACACCAGATCCCTTTCAACTAAGCCCTTCTGCAAGGAACCTTTTTTTTTCTTTTTTTTAAATCAAAAAACCAATTTGTCTGGAATGTCCAGCAATTTGTCAGACTTAATTTTGTCCTGAAACCCTCACCAACAGGAAAGCCATCTATCAACTCCAAAAAGCCATTGTGGCAGAGAAAAATCCATCTATTCATCACTGAGGTTCTAGTTTTAGCTCGTGCCTTCACCTCTATGAAAGAGTAGGCTAGACCAACCCTATCTGTTACTACTTCAACCTTTCTATTCAAGCTGACCAAAGGAAGGAACTCATTTACAATGAAATCTGTTGGAGAAAGACAGGCAAATAAGCACCTGCAAAGAGCTGCAGGAGGTTTCTGTTTCAACAGACAGGACAAGGTTGAACACTGCAGCTTCCTTTCTCTTTCCCCAATTTATCTTCTTGCAGTCTGAACAGCCAAAACAACTCTATCTGTCCTTCATTGAGTTGTCTTTCCTCTTTGTCAAATTCATCTTATGTCTCCTAGAAGACTGAGGCAAAACAGGAAAAATGTGGTTTGTAGTGAATGCATCCCTGTAAGATGCCTCAGAAGTCTCAGAAGCTGGTACTTGGGGCTGAGATGGTGGCACTGGTCCTACCAAGCAGGTAGGATGGTGGATGCAGCTCAGGGTTCAAAGTCTCAGGGGCATTTTCTAATCATTTAACATGAGGCGAAGGGCCTTTACCATAATTAAGCAGCTTGACATCCTCTGTTGGCATTTAATTTAAAAATGTTTTGGTTTAAAAATGCAAAAGTAGGTATTTATGTTACAGATTTGTGCAATAACATCCCCACAAGAAGTCTTTAGCAAGGGAGTCTCCCTGGGTGTGGAGACACCTTTGTCTCCATTCCTACTTGGCATGGCTGGATTCTGGTAGCCACAGCTACCCTGTGCTTTCCCAAACATAGAGTCATGTCTGTGGGTGATGATGCTGTTGAAAAAATGTGCTCGATTAAGTGTATGATGTGTCAAGTCCTGCATGAATGACTGCCCTTTTCTTGTCTTGTTCAGTACATCCGCAAAACACCGCTTTGTTAGTTCAGAGAAGGGCCTTGGGTTTTGCACAGGGATGATTGTGGTGTCGGGAGCAATGGACTGTGAGGTGCTCTTTGAACCATGAGGCGTTTTCCTGAATTCAGTGTAACAGTCGCAGGCCACATCTACTTAGATATACACAAAATCTTATTGATAAGAATAGACATCTACTAAAGTAAACAGAGATGAATGGTTAGTTTATTAGGCATTCAGACTAATAAAACCAAGAGCTGGAAATGCTCACTTAGTTATCTGCCCTACATGAAACCAAACCAAAGCCATATTAAAAACGCTACGACTTCAGCTGAGGATGGAGAGTAATCAGCTTAAAATTCTGCCAGCATGTACCAAGGTTTTGAATTATTTTCCATCAGAGGGAGATGCTGCCTGCCATCATCTCCCCAGATGGCAGCTAGACCACAAAGCCTTGTTTCCATGCACGCAGGTGTTGGGCTGGAAGTGCTTGCAATATATTAGATTTCCATGCACTATGCTGAAAGCTTAAGCTCCCTGAAGGTTAAATGGCTTTTCATCTGCGGTTATCCTCCATGGGGGTTGCTTTTTCCTCAGTCTTTCCTGACTCTACCCTTAAAAAGAAAATAATCCTCCTTCCTGGTAGAGAAGGTGGAGGCACTGGGGGATCCAGTGTAGCAGCTCCTCTGTGAGCATAAACCAAACGCTGTACATGATGTGTTCTCCAGCCTCTCTGTTTCTTGTGGGAATGTCACACTGCCACCAGGTGAGGAAGACAATTGCTTCCATTGGCAAAAGGACAAAAATAGTTTTCCATCAACATATAAAATTTTTATATCTTCCTTTTCTTATATGCAGACTGATGGTCCATTACAATGAAGTGAAAATGCAGATATCTCAGCAGAGAAGGAAAGGATAAAAGAGTGGGACGGCATCGGAGGACAAATTGTGGGGTCATTCCTATCAGCTGTTCGCTAGCCTTTGATGGCTCTGGTGTGCTTTTCCTTAAAATGGCAGACTGTGGAAAACCAGTGCTGTTCCGAGATGTGTACAGCCTTAATTTGTGCAGAAAAGTTAAGCAAGATAATTACCTTGTAGTTCAGCACAATAAATGCTGTCAGATCTGTTTAATCCATGCTCAGTTTATCCGTAATATTTCTGTGTCTAAAAGACTCAAATGGCAACTAATCCTAGGGCGTATGACGTTTTAAACTCAAGATTTCTTTTTTCAGTGTTCATTGCAGATTAAATTTACCAATTTAACCTGACTAGATCAACTTACTGTATATGTAGGATTTTCATCAGGCTGTGTTTGTGACAGTAAACTACAGGCATTTGGGATTGTTCTGAGATACTGGCCAGCCTGTATCCATGGCATTAAAGTCCCCTGTCCTCCAAAAGAGGGAAGCACATAGAGACTACTTTGGGAATGGTCCTGGGGCTCATGCTGCTTCCCTAACTGTGCCTGGTAATTGTGTGGGAGAGGGATAACTGGCACAAGCCAAACTGGGCCAGCAATTGCTCAAACAGCATAACCTCCTTCGCCCCAAGGAGTAGGAAGCCCTTGCAGATTCAAGTAGAAACAGCTTTTCTATCCTATATAACCTGATAGCTGCTGGAATGAGATGTGGTTTCAGAAAGGGGCAGCAAGGACAGCAGCTCCCCATAGAGTTCTAGGTGTTTTTTCAAGCAGTTCCTGTAAATACTTGTGTGTCTATAAAACTGTCCTGCTTTTTGTGCTGGTGGGCTGTGACTGCTCCATGTAGAACAGCAGCATGGGAAAAGGGAGCTGGGATACCCAGGTCTTCTGGGCAACTGCACAAAGCAATAACCTTCCTGGTTTTGCTCAGCTGCCCTGCTAGTGTTGGTCATCAGATCTCTTCTCCAGTACCAGCATCATTAACAAACTTTTTCAACAGTACTCTTTACCCAGCAGAGAGCCCCCCCCTTAACCTGCATCACATCTCTATCAGATGCTTTTCCCATCTCTTTTAATGATCCTGGCTAGAGAATATGGTGATGGCTTGGGGGAAGTTTTGGCTATTCAGTGGTATTGGATGTGCACCATTGCCTCCTGTGCCTTTGAGAGTTTTTAGAACTGAAAAGAAGAATAATAGCCTCTTCCATGACTTTGAATGAAAGTTTTTAAAGTCATATATGTGAGATCTTCTCTAGCAAAAGATTCAAGTCTTAAATTGAAATAAACTCAAGCCAAGAGACTAGAGCTACATCAGCTCCCACAGACTCTCTGGGTTGTGCATGGACAGTGTTCAACTACTTGATGTACCAGAAGAAAGCTTCAGACACATTCTATAGCCAAATAAAAATGAAGTAACACAGTACTTTTATGGCAGTGCTCTTGAAATAGCCTCACTTGTGAAGTGTCAAAAAGATTAAATAAATCAGTGGCTGAAATACTTGTATCCAGGAAGAGAATATCCACCTTTAAAGATGTTCTATCCTAAAACATATAGGGGTGGTCTGCAACAATATTTTAGTGAGTAATGTGTCACTAAGACACCTCTTGAAATAGAAGGATGGTATAAACATGCAAGGCATTTTAAGTCACCCTAATCCTATGTATTTAAAGTGGAGCGGCAAAGTGTTTGTATCTCATTAGCAACTGGAAGGATTTGACAACAATGATGTTTGACTTTCCTTTCAGGCATGACAAGCCCTTCTTCTTTGCTTAATTTAGCTAACTTGTGTTTATACTGGAGTGTACCTGGTGTGTGTAGGGAGTGCAGCAACAGTTTGTCTGTCTTGGATGAAGAAAACCAGCTAATCTCTAGAACAGCCCGGTGGTTGCCTGGACCATCCTATGCATGTTTACTCAGTGCCTTTACTTTTCCCTCAGATGCAAAGATGCTGTAGCCTCAGCTTGCTGCCTTTGCCCATGCTGTGGCCATCTGCATTAGCTGAAGCTTATAAACAGCAGAAACACTGGTGCAAAGTAATAAAAGAAAGCAGCACTCTTAAGCGTGGTTTTATATTAAGCACTGTTGGGTTACTGCTTTTCTCTCCTGACAGTGAGATGGGTTTTATGTTCATTGCTTACACGCTCTGAGAAAGTGAGGCCACTCTACTGCTTACACTTGCCATACAAATTTGGGTCACTGCTCACAGTCATCAGGGAGCTTGCTAAGACTCCCACCAGTGATGCATAGAGACATCAGGGCTGACTTTCCTTGCTTCTTCTCAGATCTTACTCTCGTGTTTATCCAAGTGTTCGTGTTGGTCAGTAGGGGACAAGAGATGCCACCTGCACCGTTCATGGTTTCCTAGGCCTCCCTCACTGCTAATGCTTGCAAAAGTGCAGGGTAGGTGACCCAACATTCTTCGTCATCTTGGTGGTGTTCAGCAGCATATGCCTAAAAAAGTAGAGAAGCAAGCAGCCAGGTTGCTGCTAGACATAACAATTCCCATAGCCCATTTTACTTCCTGCTGGTCTTACTACTTCTCACAGGATCACTTCTTGTAGTTTATGTTCTAGCACAGGAATAGATAGCAGAGAAACACAAAGCATTTCACCTTTACTACTGTGTAGCTCTGCCAAAACAGCTGTGTGATTAATTATGCCCAGGTCACTTGTGCTGAACCACTGGTAGGGATTTGATGGAGGGTGGGTTTAAAACGCCAGAAGATCATTCTCAGTTGATTTTCAGAAATGCTTTTTCTTTGGATTACTTGACAGCACTTGAATGGAAGTGGGGCTTTGTTTTAAATTAAATCTCTAACTGACACAAAGAATAATCACTGATGAGTAGAACTGGAGCTGACTTCTAATCAAAGATCATTCTGCATACTGGGGTGAGTTTGAAGTGCATGAACGTCAAATCTAATTAGGCGGATGGATTCTGACCCTTCAACCACACTCATACATACTGTTACAGACCAAATTTTGCTTCTCTGCACTAATGCCAGCTGAACATGATTGCTCTGTGTTCCCAGTGCTGCAAGGGAACAGCATCCAGGAGGGCACAGCGTGGGGTTCGTGCGCACGCTCACTCCAGCTGCCAGCATGAAACAAATGGTGGAACTGAAAAAAAAAATGAGGTCAGCTACCCTGAACCCATCTGTCATGCACAGGAGCCATTTAGGATCAAATTAATTTTCCTTGGGGTTATTACAGTGAAAAAACTCATTTGCATCTCCCTCTCCTTAGGTTTTGGGCACAGCAAGGGTAAGGTGGCTGTAGGTGTTTCTCTGAGGGGAGGTGAAGCAGAGGGAAGGGCAGTTTGAGTCTCCCTGACTGACAAAACAGGGCAGGTACCCAGAGTTCTGGTGAAAGAGCAGCTACAAAGAGGGAAGGAAGAAAGCTAATTGCAGTACACGGCAGAACGGTGCTGCTTTTACTTTACCTACTACCAAGTAATTATTTCTGTGATTACTGTTAGAGCCAAAGGCATGCTTTACAGTGAAAATAAAAGACAAAGTTAAAAGTCTCCACACTGACTTTGGCACCTCGCCTGGTGTGAAAGCCAACGAATGTTTACTGAATTTATAGAACTATACTGCAGTGGGAGCATCAGGTATCAGGTCCTATAAACATTTACAGCCACATAGTCTTTACCATTTGCTATTGACCTGGATTGGTTTTTTTTTTCCCCCTTACTATTTGCATTTTGGTTTATGTACTTCAGCTAGTTTGGGAAGGAGGCGCAGAACAAATAGCATGAGCTATTCCAGATGGTAGGCAATTTCTGCTCAGGGTGTCTAGTGATGTGCTAGCAAATAATGCAACATTTTAGTTGAAAATGTCCTTACACACAACATAAAAAAGGTTCCTATAGGAATGCAACCATTAAGCTCAAGTCTTGCTATTCACATCAAGCCTTGGGAATAACTTTATCTGAAAGAAAAGCTAAAAATTTGGTAGCAATGTACCCAAAGTCAACGTTTTAATCTATTAGAAACAGGTAACAGCGCCTTGTGCTCACTCGCAGGGATTTCTGCATGACAAAGTAGAGAATCCAGCTATGGCCTTAAGTGGAGCTGTAAAAGATGCATGAGTTTCATAAACACTCATTTGTGCATTGGAAAACCTGAATCCACCCAAACTGAAGGTATTGAAATACAACTCATAAAAGAAGGAATCACTGCAGGCATCACTGAAGCAGAAAAAGCCCTCAGTGAACAGTGAGATTGCTCTGGGTAGTCAGTGGCATGAGAGGTGAGAGGTGGGGGCAAGAACCCACCTCAGGCTGCCAGAGAGGGCAGGACAAGCTGCAGTGGGTTAAACTAAGATTCCTGATGCTCTAAGAGGTGGGGCAGGATTTTGCCTCCTTGTGTCAGGGCAGGAATATGGGGGTACCAGTGGCTTTGATGCTCACCTACGTGGGACCCGGGTGGTCCCACATTTGCCATGCAAAGGAGAGGGAGTCATCTTGGCTATAACTACTTCTCTGTGCATTACTGTTCTCCACAGCCATGCTGGTAAGCCCATGTGGCTCTTTTTCTGTATGCTAAAATTAATGTATGAAGCTCACAGATCTGCTGGCCTTTCACCGGCTGATGTAGGCTTGGGAAATGTGCTTGTCAGTGTAGCCATATGCTGCTATTTGGGAGTATCTGATAGCCGTGGACTTCAATGGAATAAATGCACATGATTTTGTTCTGGCAACCAGAATAGCTCTTCAGATGGAGCTCACATGTCTGTACAACTCTGGCAAATGCTGCCCTGCACAAGGAAGGAGCAGCCCAGTCACTGAGAGAATAAAATGTGCCATTAAAGTCTTAATTCATGTAATCCAATGACCAGAAGATAGCTTTCTACAAGTGCTTCTTGGAGATCACATCCCATGGAAGTGTTCCTTGCACATCCAGAAATTATAAGTCTATGCCCTAATGCCTAAGAGTTTTTGTCATAAAAGTCTAAAAAGTTTTATGAAATAATTAAATTTCTTATGAAGGTTTTTATCATCCTCCTGAGCTCTCTTACCCGTATGTTATTGTCAAATTTTTATATTAAAAAACCCACCCACAAGAATGTCTACATTATCATCCAAGACACATACCTATGTGCCTTCTAGGAGTCTAGGGAACATGGAAACCATAAATTTCAGGCAGTTTATTTCAGCTACTGGCTGTCCTGCCCTCATATTGTCAGGGTGATTCAATTAAATCAGAAGGAAGAAGTTGGAAAAATAATATTAAAAATGACTGGGCTACAAAAGCAAGCAACACCAGCTGAAAATGTACTGAATGAGCTTAGCATTGAACTGAGCCTGAGTAAGTTTAGAATTGAATTGTGCTCTTTGGGTTTATGAATGCAAAGCAGAAAGAATTGCCTGTCAGGGAGGAGGATATGGGTTCTAGGGAATAATCAGTTTCTTCCCTTACTGGATTTCTTCCTTTGGAGATGCATGCTCCTAAATGGGATCTTGCAGCAATGAAAATTTTTCCCTTTTTAAGCTGGTCAGCTAGTCTGATAAGCAGAAAATGACACCAAGGAGAGAGGGACATTTTATTTTATCTCATTATTCAAGAAGATACTAATTAATTTGTTAGACCTATCCCAGGTTCGCAGTTGAGAAATGTTCTTAGCATGCAAAACCAAATCAGTTGATTTCTGTAGCCCTCCACTCACATCAGTTTAGTGGGCACCCTCAGCTTGCCTTAACCTACATAGTTACCTCCAATTTTTAACAGACAGCTTGCAGATCACACATCAGCAGATGGAACAAGATGCAAACCATCTCACTGTAGGGATTACATCTTCTTAGATACAGAATGGGCCTTGAAACCTGTGTCACACAAAAAAACAATATAGGCAAGAATTATCTAGGAATCCCTTCAGTCACTGAGTCCTACACCACACTCCCACTTAATCAAGGATTATACAGAATCTCAGAGCATCCTCAGAGCCCCTATTCCAGAAACCCTCAGCTGCAGACAGCTCTCTAACACCCAGCAGCAAACCCCAGACTCGGAGCCAGAGCCGTAGATGCCACAAGGGGAGAATAAGAGGAATCAAGGGCACCATTACCATGGTGTACTTATTGCAGGTTTACAATTTCCCCTTGTCATGTGCTGAACAAAAAACAGCATCTCCAGATTTGGTCATGAGAAAAAAGCAAACAAAAAAATGACTGTGCAAAAGTCAGCCTAGATACAGCAAATGTGTTTCTGCCAGAATTTCCCCTCTCTTAACTTGGATTGAAGTCCACACTGTTTATTAAATATTTTGTCATTAGGGGAGGTGGAAGTCCATGCTGAGGGTGATGCAGAGTGGGCGGTCCTGTGCAAGTGATGGGCTCGGTGGTCCCTTCCACTCTCATTAGCTCAGGCTCAGCTGTTTCCCTGTTTCCAGACTGAAAGGAAAGCTGGGAGAGGGGACTTTTATTTCCCCAGGGACAGAGACATCAATTATCTTGCCATTCCCTGCTGCAAGCTGTGAGTGAATAGGGCAGAGAAAAAGCACTGATAGGATTTCACCTTATCACTGGTGAATCACCAGCTGATGGGCTTATCATTCAACTGCCATGCACTTAGAATGGGCAATGCTGATTATATTAATTATGTCCTACACAGCACACACTTATATTAGCAGTGAGCAGACTGGTGACTTTTTAAAAATGAAATATCAGTGGTGCACCAACCCTATAGATCTAAAAATGTAAGTAAGTTCTGCTGCTGAGGTTGAGTTCTCAAACCTCAAAAGTATTTAATGCCCTTTTAGATAAGTAATATGCTTTATAATGAGAGTCAAATGCATATTGAATCTAGAAGACAGTAGCATTATGCTGAGTAACTGCTGAAGGCAGACTTTGAATCTTGGTCACTGTCCTGCAGTAGCACCAAAATCCCCTTAGCATTATTCATCTCTAGGGCTACTGGTAAGGACAGCAAAAGATATGGGTAAATCTTTGTTGGCTGAGCCTCACTAGGATTTTACTACTGACTACATCTATATTTATAATCAGAATGCAACTGTACTGTTAAATTCAGAGGAAGGACTGAGTAGTCAATAGCACAGAGGCCCGTGAATGGTTTAAAAGACAGGAATATAAATCCCCCTCTACAAAGTAGATTATCACAATGGGACGAATACTCATCACTTGAAGTGTATTTGCTAGATACAGGTATCATAAATAATCTTTATACATGGTGCCCTTATGCAGCCACTGTCTATGTGAATCTGGGCTAAGGGGTTGCAGCTGCTGGGCAGAGTCAATGCCATTTTGTGAGGTCAGTTGGAAATATCTGGTGTGTCAGCAATATAAGTTTAAATCAGAATGTGTTTGTACAATAGAGTCAGTGTATAACCTGACCAACTGAAAAGTGACTGAACAGAACTGGAAGATTTTGTCAGTTCTGACTCTGTTACGGCCTTTTATCATGGTTCTCTTCTGTGCAGAAATGAAACACATAAATCACCAAGATTATATATAATACATATAGAGAGAGCAGCAACCTATCTGGACTCTGAGTTCTGACCATTTTATGCAAAAGCAAAGCAAAAGTAGCTCCTGGCAGGTCTTCAATTTGCATTTCAATTGCACTTCTTCCACACTTTCTAGTCCTAACACTATCTTGAGGAAAGTCTGAGCTACTAAAGCCATCCCAATGCTTGGGAAAAAACAAACAAAAAAAAAAAGTAAATTCCTTATCCAAAATTACTATTTTTAAAAGTTTCCCCAAAGCAAACCAAAATACTTTCAGTGTGCCATGCACATGTGGACACAAAAGTTTTGTTCAGGCAGAACCCATTCACCTTTCATTCGTATTAATGCAGAAGTTATTTATTGTGTGGAGGATATTAGCGTTTTGAGGAGAGTTTTTAATCTAAGGTAATTACATTTTTATAGCCAGTGTGAGCTTGGCTAACACTCAGCTTCATGTTTGATATTATTCCTCCTATTTTCTAAGGAATCACTGATATTTGTGCAGTTGAATGTCCTCTGTCAGCATTGTTTAGCTTCTATGGTCCTATGTCTTCAGATGCTGCTGGTGGAGGTGTTAATCATCTTGTCAAGCAGGACAAGGTTTGAACACTTGCAAGGGATTTTCTGCTCTCTGGACCCAGCTTTTAATGCAAATCCTCGTATATAAATGGCAGTATACAGCGTGCAAAACAGCTGTCTGAAGGTTGTTTATAAAACCAAAGAGAACTTGCAGCATGGACCCCCAAGAGTACTGTGTGGTTTCCACTTTGTCTCTCGGGTCCTGGTTCCTGGTGGCGTTTGAGCTTTTAGACATCAGCTGGCATGGGTAGATATCATACCATACACAGGGATGCAAGTTTTGACTCTGGAAGCTGCAAAGTGGCTAAGTGCTGAGCATCAACAAGCCGGAGCAGAGCTCAGCTGTGCAGCACTGTGCTGAGAGTCTTAAGGAGCTGGGGATGAGTGTCACCAGGTTTGGGATCTCATTGACTGAAGACTCAAGTATCTCCAGCTGTGGCTGGAGTATGTTTATCCCTGCATGAGGCAGCCAAAGTGCATCCTCCCTGCAGCTTCTCCTGAGCCTGCAAGGAGTGGCTACTCCCAAGCCCCTTCTGCTCCCACTCTCCTGGCTGTGGGGTGTGAGCACCACCAACAGTGGTGCTCATGGCACTGCTCTGCCTGAAGCAATTTCTTTGTCCCAAGTATTTATCCTTGCTCTGGATAAACTGCACTGACTCTGAGCTGGATGTCCTACATCCAGGCTCACCCAGGGAGAAAAACGGTGCAGCACTGTTATCTGCTGCCCACAGTAGAGCAGAAAATTCTCCTTAATTGCAGCCCAGGTGGTACCTCTGAGGGCTGTCCTGTCACTGGGGGCAGCTCTTGCTTCTGAAACAGAAAGATTGACTCTGGTTTTGGTTGCGAAATAGACAAAACTTCAAGTTACCAGTAGCACTGGGCAGTGCTGGGACTGGAAGAAATATTTCTGGAGCTCTTGCAGAAATATTCCTGTCAGAGCATCTCCTCAGGCAATGCAGTCCTCTCCATGGAGAAGCAGTAGCTTGCCACGACACCTCATATCACCTCAAAGATTATTTGCCCAGCTTAGTGCTACACATTAAACATAACTGGATGGCACACATTTCCCCGTGTATTTTCTTTATCCAGTGAGTGTTTGCTGTGCAGGCACCACATAGCACTGGTGCTTATCTTTAATAAATATGTTCAGTTGAGAAGGCTTATGTTGTAAATCTGTGGCCTTCACAAGTTGCTGCTTTTTGGGGCACTCGTGATCATTCCTCATCTGTGGAGATGAGAGGATGGCTTAGATTCACTGTCACACCTTTAGCCCTGTGTAGGTCCTGGTGTCACAGGCATCAGTGCCTCTGCTTGTGGGCAGCTCCAGCCTCTGCCATGCCATCCTTCCTCAGCTCAGCTGTTGGAGGCATGAGGCATGCTGGATACAGCTTTTTAAAGAAACGGGGGGAAAAAATATTATTAAAAAATCTCTTTTTAATTTTTTTTTTCCAGGTTATTTTTAAGCTGGCCTAGTTTCTCAGTGCAATGGCATTAACAGCCGTGCTGGCACCCTGGGAGGGAAGAAGGTGGTGACATTATAGGTCCTGCAGGGAAGGGGAGTTGGTCCCTAGCAGCACCAGTTTCCTCTTTTCCAGCACCCCCTTTTCCTCCTGCTCCTTGTCCTGCTGCCTGGCCTCAGCTGGCTGTGATGTCCCTCAGATGTCTCAGTGAGGCCATTCATCTCACCACAGCAGCACAAAACCCAGGCAGCATAAAAATCTGCTTCATTGGGCAGCGAGTGCTGGGGTTGGGATGTGGAAAACAGTGGAACAAGAATGAAAAGAAGAGACATCCCTTTTGTCACCCCTCTTGGCAGCAGCAAACTGATGGACCTGTTGTGACCCATGATGCTTGTTTGCTGTTTCTCTGAGGATATAGAAACCACTTTGGTTTGGTGTGGGTGCCAAGATGGGCCTTGGAAATGAGCACACACAGAGCCAGTGCTTCCTAATGGGATGCTGAACCATCCCTGAGCACATGAAATGTAGTACGTACGGTGCCTGGAGATTGTTTACTCACCTCACCATCCCTCTCTCATCACAGCATGCCACGATTGTGTGTACACCCACCACATCTTCCTTTTCAGCAGCCAGGCAGGAACAGACAAGGAGAAAACTACCAAGGATCTACCAGCCCCCTAAATGCTCTTCATGCTCCCAAAATAATCTCCAGCACACCCTAATATAGCAGATTGTGATGCCTGGGGGAGAAGCACACCGGGGATGGGAGAAATCGGGGATGGTGTTGGGATAAGCACACTGAAGCACCCGGTTCCTAGTCCCATATCTGGGAGCTAGATGTGTCTCTGGCAGATTTTCAGTAGATCCTGGTCCATAAGTTAGAAGTGAAAATAGGACCCTCTTATTTTTGAGGTTGGGCAGTTTGTCAGTGCAAAAGAGATCTCTGCTCTGGCTCGTGGCCCCTTGTGGGGTTCAGTTACCCCTTAGTATGTCAGATGGGCCCCAGGTAGTCCTGGCCTCTCCCACAGCCTCTTACCTTCCACTGTCATTGACCTGCTTTCTATTGTTTTCCAGGAATCCCTTCCAGGCTCCCTGAAATCATGTCAATAGGATCACATTCATTCTCTCCAGGAGGTCCTAATGGGATTATTAGAAGCCAGTCCTTTGCTGGCTTCAGCGGGCTTCAGGAGAGACGATCCAGGCAAGTGCTCTGCTCTCTAAAGGGAATTTCCAAATCAGTCCCAAAGGGAGGGTGAAGGTGGAAAAGAGGTGAGGGCTGCTTTCTCTCTGATTGCAGAAAAGAAGTCAGTCCTCTAGGCTACAATGTCTATATTTATTGTTTGTATAACTAAGCTGTTAGCCTCTGCCTTAGCTACCAAGTGCCTCTTTGCCTCTCCCCATGAATGCAGGGCCTCCTCACATGCCACAGAGCTGTGAGAGAATTTCAGAGAATCATTCGAATTTACTAACTTACTCAGAAATCTTTTCAACATATGAAATGTGCAGGAACACGAGACACATCCCACCATGCCCAATTTAAGACTGTTGCTACCCAAGACAGTTTTTTCATGGCCGTGCTGCCATGAATTCAAAACAACTCTCTTTTCCTTTGCAGGGCTGCCTTCATGTCCTTCTGGAAATGGGGCAGAGCTTGGCTGCAGAGCTTTTGCTTGCACTGCCCTTTAGCTAAAATTTAGGGCTCCGAGTCAGGCACTTTGTATGTCATACAGCTCCTCAGGCCCTACAGGCTCCTTTACAACTTTTCCAGACCATCAGCTAACAACTGAGGACTCACGACAGGCAAAGGCTCACCTCCCATCATCGACAGACTCAAGTCAGTGATGGTTGTTAGCTGCTGACCTACCCCAGCAGTCACCTAAAGAGGCACCTATATGTAGCACAACTAACCTATGGGCCATGCTCAAGACCAGCAGTGTGATGCTGTCCTCCAGATGTGCTCTTAACTGAGCCCTCATCCACCTCAGGAGCCACCAGGCTTTATGCCTAAGATTATCTGGGCTCCCCTTGTTTCTCAGCACCTGGATGTAGCTGAGCCCTTTTATGGCTGTGGCTGAGCAACGTGAGGCAGGACATGCATAGTGTAAGACAGAGAAACATCTGATGAGCTCCAGACTCAGCCTGGCATTTCCAGACCAGTGTTTGGATATCAGCAGGGCAACTGGCACATCAAAAGCTGACAGCGTGTGTCCCAGGCAGCTCAAACCTCTTAACCCGTAAATAAATTCAGTCCTTTAACTGCCTGGCACAGAAGCAGATTCATTTCTGCTAACACAGATAACACCAGAAGATTTCTTCAAGCTACACTCCTTTGAGATCATTATGATTTATAGGGATTTCCTCCTCTTTCATGTTCATTTTGCAGGTGTAACTCCTTTATTGAAAATTCCTCTGTCCTCAAGAAGCCCCAAGCAAAGGTGAAGAAAACACACAATTTGGGCCATAAGAACAGCACCACACCCAAAGAGCCCCAGCCTAAAAGGATGGAAGAGGTCTACCGAGCCCTGAAGAATGGCCTGGAGTAAGATCCTTTTTAATGCTTGTTGATTGAAGCTTTCCATGACATTTTAGAGCCTAAAGAAACATATCACTGGAACAGGCATCCTTAATCATAGGAGAGGAAAACATACCTCTTGGAGCCAGGATTATAACACTTAGGGTCTGAAATATTTGTACAGAGGGTGGAATCCTATTTCCACTCCAATTGCTAGGAAACGTCCCGGAGGCTGGGATTTCAACACTAGTTTGTTGGCGGTTTTATCCCTCTGAATTTCCTAGAGTCCTATCAGAGGCTTGTATCGCCCTTAAGATAATGTCCCAGACAATAGAAGGGCTTTTACCAGCCAGATACAGGCACAGTGATTGAAACACAGCCCATAAACAAAGCAGCAGATTAGCTTCCTTGAAACTGGTGTTTCAGTGTAAGGAGAACACTGAGGTCTTATGCACAGCTAAATAAGTGGCTCCTATTTATTCTGAAAATGGCAGCAGGGAGCTGCATTTAGGACAGATCGATGTAAATCAGTGTTTATCTGAAAACAGATCCAATGAGGAAAGCCATTTATTGCACAGATTTCCTTTTAGGATGGTCAGCAGCCAGCTCAGTATGTGCTGCAGAGCTCATGCATCCTTTCTCTGGTTTGTGTTTACAGCGAGTATCTGGAAGTTCACCAGGCAGAGATGGATAAATTGACTACTCAGTTGAAAGACATGAAAAGAAACTCACGCCTGGTACGTGTCACACTTTTTCATCATGGGAGTGCTTTTTCATCATGGGAGTGCTTTTTCATCATGTGAGATGCTGGAGCAGCTGCAGGGTGGGAGCTGGATACAGAGAATTTGCATTTATGTTCTTATTGCCCTCCAGCCCTGGTCTTGCCTGTGATTTCTACTGACTGACAAACATGACTTTCTTGTGGTGGTGATGTTGCAAAATTAATGACAATTTTATCTTCTCTTTTGCAGGGAGTCCTGTATGATTTAGATAAGGTACGTTACCCCCCTTTGACACTGGTTTTGCAAGGAAGCATTGGTATTCATATGGTGTAAGTAGCTGGCATGGGAACCCTCTCTAAGCCGGATTTACTACTCAGGCCAGCAACATCGAGGGAGAAGTTACCTGACAATTTGCACTTGTAAAGGAAGAATTCCCACTCCCCTCTTCTTCCCAGGGCTCTGGTATTGCCCGGTACCTTCCTCAGCCAGCTTGGCTCAGTAAGCAGCCATCAAACTTAGCCCATTAGCTCTTCCTCAAGGTCTGCTGAGTTAAACCAGACTCAGGATGGGCACAGGGAAGAAGGCAGACTCCTGCCAAGGGAGGATGTAGGCAGAGGAGCAAAACCTCCTCTTTTGTTCAGCTGCCAGCTGTTAAATCAATCCCCTTGTGCAACTTTGCCCTGCTGGCTCCTGGCTGGGGGGGTGGGGGGCTGGCAGGGGCACCCCAAAGTGGCTGTGACAGCCAGGTCAAGCCCTGTCTCATCTCTGCTCCTGCCAGTTCTAGGGAAGGAAAAATTGAAAATATTTTTCCCTGCAGGAAAAATCTGAGTGAAACAAAAGGAAAGCTTTCTGAAATGTTTCCTGAACAAGTCTGGCTTCTTTTCAGTCAAAATGCCAAGCTTGGTTTTTCTGTCAAAAAGCCAAGCTTGGTTTTGCTGTCAGAAACAGTTTGTGGAGAAAAAAAAAAAAAAAAAAAAAAAAAAAAGGAAAAAAAGGGTTTTCAAAATGCAAAACCTGATCAATTTTAATGCAGGTTTTCAAAGTACTGGGATGACTGTATTTTGAACTAATAAAAATCTGATCCTTTGGGTTTTTTTTTAAGAATTAAAAAAACTAGGGAAAACCCATCAAAAAAAAGCCTGGTTTTGTTAAAAAATGCATTAGATAGAGAAGTCAGGGAGCTCCATTGTCAGCAGCAGATGAGGAGCTGTAAGGTGGGACAACTAATTCCAGATTCATATGCTACGTGTTTTAAGGAGGAGTTTCCCAGCCTCATGGGAACCAGAAGACCCGAGCAGAGATAGCATGATGATGGTTTACTGATTTATTTAAATGTGCCTCGCCCTCTGCTTCTTCTTTTCTTTCAGCAAATCAAAGCAGTTGAAAGATACATGAGAAGGCTGGAGTTCCACATCAGCAAGGTAACGAGTGCTCCTATCATCTTTCTCCTGCATCTGCTCCTATGTTATTAGGAAAACAAACCCATGGCCTCCTGCTTCTCCTCCACTCTGGGGAGGCCGCCTGGATGAAGCCTCACCCAGATTCAGTATTTTTACTGTAACAGTATTTTTGGTCAGAGCCAAAGAATGGGTTTCCTCGTGATTTGCAACCCCTGAGGTCCAGCTGTGCCCCAAGACACTCCCATCTTGCTTTTCAGGACAGAGAGAACACAGGGTCAGGCACTTGCTGGGAAACATTTCCTTTCTTGTGTACTTATTGTTAAACCATAGGTAGAGAGTTGCATCTGAAAGTAATTTAATTCACCAGTTGTCTCTACTGTACGCAGCAGCTAGATTGGACTTATTCCTGGATTTCACTCCTAATGCTTTTGCTGCCTGCTTTGGGGCCCACATCCACTTGATTACATTGGTGAGAATAGTCAGTAGAAGTACTGGTGATTTATTCTAATACATTTTAAAGCTGGATTAAAACCAAGGCGTGTATTCTCTTACTTATAAACATATCTGCTAGCGATTAGTTGCTTTTCCGAGCCTGACAAAAGAATGAATTATTTTTGATGGATGAAATGTCTTTTGAGAGTCATTTGAAAAGCATTCACGCAGCTTGAAGTGCTCCCATTATGACAACCCATCCAAGCCTTTTAATTTCAGTCTTCTTTTACTGTTGAAGCTGGAAAAATAAAAAAAAAAATAATAAAAATCATCAGGCGATAGATTGAAATTTTGTTTCCCAAACGACCTTCTCTCTTGCTGGCAACATGAATGGCAAAATTAGTGCTTAAAAAACATTTCCATTCAAGTCCTTCCCACTCCAGCCTGCTCAGAGCTAATGGTTTCAGGGCTCATAATAGGACTGAAAAGCACTGAACACAAGATGTAACACTGGTCAGTATTACTCAGGCTTGCCGAGCACATCAGTTCACTTTCTGTAACCCACAGCAACAGAGACGAGAAGAGTGGAGCTGTGCTGCTTTAAAACACAGGGGCAGGTAAAGAAACATCTTTGTAATGCTGGAAGAGGTCTTTTTCAGCTGTATCTAATCAGGGCTGTAGTGATGTCTTCTGCTGTCTGCTTGCTGCTGCTCTGCAGGGGAAGCAGAGCAAGGGAAATGGGATGTGATGCAGCAGACCCCATGTACTGGAGGGCAAGGCAGATGCCCATACCCCGACCATGCTTGCAAGGGCAGGACATCAGCTCAGGCCTAATGCTCTTCCTGGATGGCAGAAATAAATACCAAATGACAGCTATTTATAGGAGCTGTCTCTAGCTTGCTGACTTGCAAAAGAAATAGGAGTGGCTACAACTCCAGGAAGCTTTTTTTGTAACTTTGAAATGGCAAAATGCCATTACCTGTGCCTCCATGACCCTTTGCTGAACTCTCTCACTTTGAAAAGCAGTCCCTGTTTTGGTTAGAGAACACTCAGCCTTCAAGAGTCCCAGCCATGGGGAATCCAAGCGAGTCTTGTAGAAAGTCAATCTAATGCTTTGAAGCTGTCAGGAAGACCAGTCCCATTCCTAACAAATAAGCAGCAGCACTTTTTTTTAGAGGTTTAACAGGGTTGGAAAATGGGATTTTTAAGACACCTGTCAGATCAGACACCTGTCAGATCAGGCTCATCTCTAGAGCAACAACACAGTCACCAACTGAGGAAGCCAAGGTGCAGGAAACTTTCATAGAGGAAAATTTCTGCTCTGAAAATCCACTACTGAGCAAAGCACCACAGGGTGACTGCATGATGGCAGAGATAACAAGGAAGAGAAGTTGTTCTAGGTAGAAAACAAACATTACCCTACCTTAACAGGGATATTAGAAGGAGAAAAAAAGATACAGCTTCCTCTATTCCTTTTCTTCTCTTCACACTGATAAGGTCAAGTTAAATTCATATAGGAGTCTCATCTCATATAGGAGACTACATCTCCTTTATCCAGTAGATTAAGTTTATATAAATGAAGTTGTACCACTGCAGACTCACACCAAACAGCTCACATGGAGTAAATATATACATTCAGTGCAGGGATCAGAAGGAAAAGGGAAAACAAAGCATGAGAAACATGTAAATCCATTGCACTCTCAGGCTAGATCCAGGCGAGGCTTTAAATTCTGAGAGAGTAGATTTTACAAGCCTTCCAGAGTGTTTACTAAATTCTGGGTCCCTAAGCCATGCCAAAGGAGCTGAAGATGACTAGGAAATTATAATAATACCTGTGGCCCTGAAGCTCAAAATACATCCTCAGTTTGACGTCAGCTGTTTCTGAGCCCTTGTGATGATTATGACTGTGACTCTCAGTTTCTGGAGGATGGGCAGTGAGAATTCAAAAAAATCACTCCCTGCTTCCAGTATTCCCTGTTACTGCAGCTTGCATTACCATATATTGCAATAGCCTCCATCCACAGCTGGCATAAGCAATACAGAAGGATCTGTTAAATGTGCCATCTAATGTATCCCATCCCCTTTGCCACCATGGACTTTGCAGTAGTGTTTGAAATAGCTCTTCCAAAGCAATATATTTGAGAAGCCTGCTGCATGCCTGCCCTACTGTTACAATCATACATAGTCCAGACAAGGGGGAAAGGGAGTAGCAATGGTTAAAGGCATGCAGAGGAAGCAGGTGAACTGCTGGCAGCCTCTAGTGAAGCTGTAATGAGATTTTTACAGTGAAAGTTATTTTTATCTTGTGTTTCTTTTTCTGTAACTGTATCACAGCTTCATCTGCTCACCCCCTGCGATGGATCCAACCATTTGCCACTTGTTTGCCTTGGTTTCCTTGTGAAGCAAATTGCCTCGCTGGTTGTTGGTTTTATTTTGTTGGGGTTTCTCAGGTTTGTTTTTTTCTTTATTTTCCAATACACCCTCACTGTTCCCACTAGGTGGACGAGCTTTATGAAGCCTATTGCATCCAAAGACGTCTCTGTGATGGTGCCAGCAAAATGAAGCAAGCCTTTGCAATGTCTCCTGCCAGCAAAGCAGCTCGAGAAAGCTTAACTGAAATCAACAGGAGTTACAAGGAGTACACAGAGGTACATCCTCATCTGCTTGGACTTGTGCTCTCTGTCTGAAGGCTGTGGCAAGTTTGCCACTTTTTTCTGGGAGAATTTCATCCAGATAAAAGAACTAGAAGCAAATTCATTGAAGAAGAATTGTTATCACTTGGTTCATCTTCAGATGAGTATTTGATAACTTACAGAGATGGGTGACATAGGCCCCAAAATTTCCTTGAAATATTGTTTATCCTCTGCAAGAGGAGGGTTATACTCAGGAACTGCTGCACAAGAAAATCTGCTGTAAATACTTATGTTCCAACCTGCCTCCTTCCCAACACACAGATTTTGGCATGGCAGGTTGGCTGGAGCCTATGTGTGTACAAATATCTGCTGCAACGTATCCAGTTTTATTTGCTATGGTCAGCATCTATGTTTTTTAAACAGGCAGTAGACTAAGAAGGGTCTCATCACGGTTTGGCTTTGTGAATGAAGATTATGTTGTAAACATCCCAGCACACAAGCTGTGGCAACCTTCTGAAATCTGAAGGAGGAACTGGAGAGGGTCTGGTACCCATCTCCCACAGTCTTTTTTTACTTAATGTAGTCCCCATTTCTTGAGAGACTAAAACATGCTGGGAGATACTTTTCTGTGGAGCTGCTGCTGCTGGCATGTGTCCTGGCTGGAGAGGACTGGGACAGTGACCAGGTTATACCTCAGGGGTCACAGCTGCCCTCTGCCAGTGGATGGGATTAGAGGGCAACAGAAGAAGAGCACAGGGTTACATTCAGCTTCAGCATGAGCAAGCACAGCTCAGCTGACATTTTTAGGGCCAGGCCTATCTAAACAGCAAAGGTGGCTCTGGCAGATTGGTTTTATTGCAAAATATCTTTCATGTGCATAACAGAAGCTTTTCTTTCTAAAACTTTTTTTTTTTAATTAAATTAAATTTTTAAATAGTAATTTTTTTAAAAAGTGTTAAAAAAAGGATTTGTCTGACCTTCCTATTCTCCCTTCCAACACAGAACATGTGCACCATAGAAGCAGAGCTGGAAAACCTATTGGGGGAGTTTTGCATCAAGATGAAAGGTAATTGCCTTTTCACTTTCCCCTTTTTGCACCCTGAACAGTGGCAACCTCTGTGCATGTTACTGAAGGCATCAAGACATGCTTGTTTGACCTGTATTTGGGATAGGTGTGGTTTTTCCCCCACTGCTGAGCCATCAACCCCCCAATTTAGACCTCTACCTGGTGGAAAGGATCACAGCACCAGGAACATCAAAGCTTGGGGAGAGATTTCTCTGAGATGCTGCTTCTTGTTTTCAAGGCTAATTACCTCCCACAAACACTCCCCCCACCAGCCAAAGCAATTCAGTTTTGAGGGCTGCAGTACCTCTTTCCTCTATTTCCATGATCCTTTAAGAAGATGACTGGGAAATTATGTGAATGCCTGTGGAGCTCTAGTTCTAAATACTTTCTTAACTTGACATCAGCTGTTTCTAAGTCCTTTGTTTTTGCTGATGCTGACTACTATTATTTTTTAATAAGAAAGCACAGACTTGGGGGTAGCTTACCATTTAAACACCTAGATAACTCAGTGGCTGCATTCACCTTTAGATTTTATTCCTTGTCTTTACAACAGGGCACTTTATGGGTTTGAATACAATAGAATCAGTTTCACCTCAGTGAATCACTAGGGTTTGTTAATGCTGTTATTTCTTAAAGACTAAATTGTGGTGGCATATATTTTTGGGGGAATTTTCAATCACTGACATGAAAATAGTTCAACAAAACAAAATCAGCACATAAATATTTGTGCATTAATTTGCACTTGAAATCTCATCCATTTAAAAAAAAAAAAAAAAAAGCGTGGTATTCCTGGTGGAGTTTTTAGAGGTCACAAATCTCATACAGGTTTTTGCTTTTGCCTACCCTGTCACAGATGTGAGTTTGTTGTGTCCAGGGGTTGCAGTGCACGAGACACGATGTAGCTTAGACCAAGTTAAAGTACTTACTCCAGGCTTCCAAGCTAGAGAAAACAAGTGCAGCAGTTATTATTGTTCTCCTAGCTTCATCCTACAGCACCAAACCTCAGAATCTTCAGTACTGGAAAGGCAGTCAAGGGTGCATAGATGTAAAGTTATAAGATGGACACACATAGCCCAAGAGAGGTATTTCTAGATAAAACCCAGGAGAGCTGTGGTGTGGACACACTGAAGCAAATAGAAAGCCAAATAATGCAGAAAGGGAATTGCATCTGGCCAGGTTCTTCAGTCCATTTCCATATTTGCTGTAAATGCAGTGCAATATACAGTCCCTGACAGCAGGACCTGTTGTGGAAGGTACCATGGCACCCCAAAGGGCTGAAGAGGTCTGACCTCTTCTCTTTTTGGTGCCCAATTCTCCAGCAAAGCTCAAGGGGTCTCAAGAGGCCAGGTGCTGTTCTCACATGCAGGAGCAGACCACAATCCACAAACAACAGCTATTTCTGAACACAGTTCACATAACATAAGGAAGCACAGATCAGAAAATAGCAAAGAGAAATGCTGTGTTGTTAAGTATCCTCTAATTTGGACATCTAAGATTACTATGAAGATAATTTTCCCTAGAAACAGGAATCCAATAGGACCATCCAGCTATTGCTGATCCTAAAGCTCACACTAGCAGAGCACACAGCAAGCTTCCCCTTTAAGTTATTCTGCAGCATATCCAGCTAACTTTAGGATCTAATTTAAAATCAAAGCATTCTTCTCCTCAAAGCTTATCTGTTCCTACCCATTCCAGTGAAAGTTATTTTTATTTTGTGCCCTCTGTCACTTAACACTGAAAGCAAGCCAACCTACACAGTGCTGTCAGGAAGCAAGGGACCCACACTGTGGTTTTATGACTGATATTTAAAAAAAAAAAAAAAAAGAAGGCCTGGTAATTTTTTTAAATAAAGATAGAAATTTTGCCAGCAGGCTTAGATTTAATGCTCAGAATTAATCAGCTGTTGAAATTAATTGGGGAAATCCAGTGTGTAAATTTAGAAGCCCCTGTATGGAATCTGGTCCTGTAGAGATGTATAGGGAAATGCCCCTGTACCTGTTTGAAGTGTCAGGGCAGCAAGAGATTAAATGCTCAGCTGTTTTAATGGGGACAGCAATACTCCTGCCTGATACCTCAGAGGCTCTGCAACACCAAACCCAGCACAAGCACCAAAGTCCACACATGGAGCATCCTGCATGCAAGCAGGAGCTGTACACAGCACATGAACCAACAGTGGCTCTGACAACAAGGGATGGCAGTGCCCTATCTGACCACAGATCCTGTCCCCTAAATTCCTTGGACTCATTCCCCAGGAGCAATCTCCTGTCCCATCTGTATTGCAAGCCCATTTTAAGTGCTTTTACAAACGCAGGACATTTGAAATGGTACCATAGTGGCATTGGCTCCTGCCATGTGTTCAGCCCTCAAAAGATATTCAGTTACCAAAAAGTTGTTCCTATGAAAGTATTTATCCCCTGTAATCAAGTCAGTGCTTAGGTCTCTCTTCATCAAGCTGAAGAAACTTTACCAGCCTGATCAGACTGGTCACCACTCACAGAATTTGTCTCCGGACAGCATCCATGTGGAGCCTTAAGATGCATTCCCCTGCCCACCCCATCTACTGAGCAAAGGAAAGACCTTTTATTTTCCTCAGATACTTTCAGTGATCTCTCAGTGGAGATCAAATTCACTTTTAAAAGCATGCCTGGAGAGAGAGAAGCAGCAGTGGAGTGCTCGTAAGCTTAAATTATTTATAAATAGTAAATAAATTAGAAAGGAATTGGTAATATGAGCTTTTTTCAAGGGCTTCTCTGTTCTGCTCAACAGTAAGATGAGCAAAGAAAACTCTTTTCTGGTCAAAGAAATAAAAGAGGAGGATCAATGGATGATGGGGACAAGCCATGACTGCATGCAGGTATCTAGTTGCTTCCACAGTCTTGCTAGGAGGACTAATTCAGCTCTGTAAATAAAGCCAGCAGTTGGGTACCTGATACCTGCTATGATCTTAACATATCTGTATAAGTCATGACATTTGAGGCTAAACAGCCCAAAGACCAAAAAAAATTTCTTTTCACGCCTTTCTCTGCCATGGGCTTTGTATGTATACTCAAGCTTGTGGCTTTGGGTGTTGCAACATTGCAGGCATATTTTGGGGGGTTTACCCAGGCAAAGCTGGGTCCTGTTGAGAGTATGGACTATGCAAACCTGCCCTGTGAGCTGGTAGTGCAAGTGTGAGGCAGCACATATCTTTGGTGACAGTAAGACCAGGTGGATGAACTATCTTTTTGCTCCAAAGCAAGCTCAATAGCTACCTACTGAGGAGAGCTGTGAGAAGGGAGTGGTTCCTGTTGTGGAGGGAGAGGATTAGGTTAGGAATAAACAAGTAGTTGCATCCTGTAGAAGAGCAGCTCACAAGGCCAGGGGATTTCAGGGTGGTCACAAGCCTCAAGAAACTTTTCCATTTCATATGCACAGTGCCAATATAGAAATAGCATCGTGATGTCCTATCTGGAAAAAAAAGATTAGTCAAACATATACCACAAGTGCTTTGCTGCACTACTCCCCCTCTGGGGAGAGATGGCATAAATCTTGTATTACAGATGTCAGTCATGGTTTTTAGGGTACTTACTATTGAAAGATACTCAGCTCGTATGGGAATGGTGAAGCTATGCAAACGCCAGACAGAAGGAGCCCCTCTCATGTGTCTATTGAGATATTTTGAAAAGAAATCGGTATTGTAATATATAGCTTGGTCTCATTAGTGGTAAGCAGCAAGTGCTTCATGGTAATCAGCTCGCCTACGCCTCCCGACAGTACGGGTGTTAAGCCGCCTTTCTGAAGCCAGATGACATCAGGAAGCTGTTTCTTCTTTCTGCATAACGGTTGCAGAACAATTTGAGCTGCTGCAGGGGAAAAAAAAAAAAAAAGAAAAAAAAAAAAAAAGAAAAAAAAAAAAAAAAAAAAAGCTGGAAAGCGCAAATCTTTGATATGCAAGAAAACACAGCCGAATGAATTGTGTAAAAAAACAGATAGATAAATAAATAAATAAATAAATAAATGGGGTTGTGGGGGGTTAGTCTTTGTCTGGAGTCAGCAGCAAAAGGGGGGGTTACCAACCCCACCGGGTGGAGCGGCGGCCGGGGGGCTACCGCCACCTCCTGTCCGGGCGCGGCAGCAGCAGCCCCGGGTACCCCGTTGTCCCCTTCTGCCCTCCGGGGCAGCCCCTGCGCTCGGCTGCCCAGACCCTCCCACAGCTCCTCTGTCTCTTTCCTTCCTCAGGTCTGGCTGGCTTCGCTCGGCTCTGCCCGGGAGATCAATACGAGGTAGGTCTGGGTCGGTTCGTGGTCTGTTTATTAGTGAAGGCAGGTTGTTGCTGCTGATTGCTTCACAGTGAATAAAGCCTTTCCACAGCAGCACCCCAAGAAATACCTGTTATTTTTCCTGTATGTGCTCTGAGAAACCTTGCAGTTCTCTTTTTGTCTGCCTATGCCAGGGAATCTGTCAGGAGACTAGAGAATTTATATCCAGTGCACTGGACGATGACTGTTCAAAGTACTAAAAGCTTTTTTTTTTTTTTTCCTTCTTCTAATTTTCAAAATTTAAATTTAAAAGAAAAACAACACACCCACAAGCAAACCTCTCTTTTTTTTTTTTTTCATTGTCTCCCACAATGAGGGCGTCCTTCTCACTGTTTTACTTGTGATGAACATTTCTAATTCCCCTGGAATAAAGTGCATGCCCCATCCCACGGACACAGAGCAAATTGCACAAGGCTTTGCAAGCATATGGATGTTTAGACTCCAGCTGATCATAGAGCAGAGTAGGAGAAGGACACAGAATAACCATTTCTTCAAACCCAGATGTTATATGCTGTGGGGCTGTGCCAGGTTCTCTGGTCACTGCAGTGTTCCAGTAGAGAACATTAAAAACAGGTTAATTAGCAAAGGATCCAAATAAAAGTCTTAACTCAATCCAGAACAGAGATAGCCCTGCAAAAAATTCAAAGTGGCTTGATAACGGGTCCCCCACAACCTGTACTTCTGGATCATGGATTCACCTTTTCCCACTCTTGTTCCCTGTGAGAAATCTTTCCTGCCACTCCCACACCTGCAAGAATCTTGTCTTCCTCTGCAGGATGGATTAGTTGGGGCAGGTCTCTCCCAGCCATCCCCACATGAGCTTGTTTCTCTTACTGCTTCAAATTTTGTTACTGCACTGTGCATCTAAATCATTTCCACCACCAGTCAGCCAAAGTCTTGCAGCTGGGAAGGCTCCTGATAGGGAATGGTCAAAAGCTCTACCTACCCTCTCTGCTGCCTGGAAAGGCAGTGGATCCACCAAGATGTAGGTGTTAGGCATGGTCAAGAGGACTTTCCTCCTCTTACCCCTCACTGCTGCTTTCCCTGTAAAGAAAATACAAATTCCTGCAGCTTCTTTGTGATGTCTCACCTAGTTATATGAAGGTGAAAGCTGCAGTGAGGGGTACATTGCCAAAGCAAGAGCTGAGAGGCAGAGATCCTGTGGGGTAGACCTTTTTCTTCTGCCTCAATGGGAAACAGAAGGACAGGGCCTACACCACTAACTCTTCCAACCTATATTTCAGACACTTTCCCCAAGTCTGTTTCTGATATTTGTGCACGAAGAAAGCAGGTTTCTCAAGAAAATAAGAGGATTTTTCACTTTCAGATTTTCATGCGTTACGGTCGCCAACGATGGAAACTGAAAGGCAAAATAGAAGTGAATGGCAAGCAGAGCTGGGATGGAGAAGAAATGGTTTTCCTTCCTCTCATTGTTGGACTGATCTCCATTAAGGTACATATTTACTCCTTTGCCTGCAAACAAGGCAGAAGTCCAGAAGCTGCCTTATCATGCACCATCAGCAAAAATCCAGCAGCAGGTCATTAAACTCTTTAGAAATGTCCCATCACTATTATTCCCAAAGCACCTACTAGAACAAAGTGCTAGAGCATCATACAGTCCAGATGTTGCAAGACAATAATCAGTTTGGGAATCCTGTGGCAGAGGTTGTCCTAACTCTCTGACACTGCTCTCAAAGCCATACTATCACAACCCCTGCCTTACATTGCTCTCCAGCAACCCAGATTATTTGCACCAAGGCAAGGAAACACTAGAAACCTAAAGTCCCACCACTGCTGAGTTTGCTAATACTGCTCAGATAGGAGAGCAGCATCTTCTGATCTGGAGGAACACATAGGGCTCTCATTTGAACACCCATAGGAGACAATTGAACATCAGCTGGAATAGTCCTGAAGTCCATTCCCACTCCCCTGTGCAGAACAACAATGCTACACAGGGCTGTGCTGTTACGTTTCTGCTCACAGTGAGATGGGGGCCTATAGGAAAACCACTCTTGACTTTTTGCCAGCTTCCCAGAGCACAGCAGTTCCCAACATTTCTTAATGCCTGCAGCTTCTGCTGCCCTCTGATTCTACATCCCATCTCCCAGGGAAAGAACAGCCCTTACAGCTCCTAGCATTCAGCAGTGGCTTCTGTCAACCCAGAGTCTTTCCACCACTGCTCCATTCCCTCATTGCCCCAGGCCTTCCCACACAGTTTTCTGCTGGCTGAAAGCCCACATGCTTTCCCTCTTACAAACCTCCAACCTTAGAGATACCCATTCCCTGACCACTGTCTAGAAACTGCTGCTTATAATGATTCCAGGTGCCCCTGGTTAGGCAGCTTAAACAGAAGAGTGTTTGGAACTCTCATGGGAAATATGCCATTTAGACACTTCAAAAACTTTATGGGAAAAAAAAAAATGCAAGCAATTACAAAACCACCGTCAAAATAATCCTGAATGTGTGAGACAGTAGGTTTTCATAGACAGTCAAGTTGTGACACAAGATGAGTCACTCTCCTCAATCTACCAACAGTTTTAGAGTGGCAGGTTAGAAGAGAGCCCTCTCTTATAGTACGAGACAGCGACAAACAAGAGTCCTTATTAAGGGATTATTAAGTACTATTAAGGTTAATGGGTATCTTCTCAGCCCTTTGTGGATTCTCTCCAAAGACTTTAATATAAAAGGTTCAAGAAATTACTTTCAAGCATATGGCCAAAGGTTTTTTTGTGTAGGAGCTGCATATATAACTGTCCTTCTGAATTTTAAGGCAGATAGTGCTGCACTCCACTCTTACTATAAAATCATACATGGAAGTGGTTCCTCACCAGCATTTCTGTGGAAGTCCTCACCAAAGGCCATTGTAGACACAAATGATTATATGGCTTCATAGTTACAGGAGATTAATACATAGAAGAGAGCTGCCTTGGGAATTATTAAGTAAGCCAGCTACATCAGAAGATTGTCTGTCCTGAAAATTGTCAATTGCTGAGAGAATATCGGATGGGAAAGCATCCAATATACTCTCCCAGTTCTTACTCTTCCCTAGTGTTCTGCTTATGATCACTGCAAAACACCAGCTACTGAGGCTGGATAACCCTTTGGTCTGAGTCAGTATCACTGTTCTCTTCTGACACCCGTAAAAATATAAATAAAACATAGAAGCATGATCATATGCAACTACGCAGTTATTTAAAAAATAAATCTGATTTTTCTATTAAGTAATGAAGATGCAAAAAACATATTCATATTTTGGAAACCTTTTAGCAAGGGGTCCAGGCCAGAAAATATAACCCATTGCTTTGTAAATAAGGATCACAATGCCTTATGTGGCCCTAGATATCTTATTCTTGCCTCTTACAGGTCACAGAAGTTAAAGGACTTGCTACTCACATCCTGGTGGGAAGTGTCACCTGTGAGACAAAAGAGTTGTTTGCAGCTCGGCCTCAGGTGGTTGCAGTGGATATTAATGACCTTGGCACAATAAAGCTCAACCTTGAAATCACCTGGTAGTAAGTAAAGCTGAGTGGTGGGTCACTGGGTCAAGCAGTTGTAAAAAGTCAACCAAAGAGAAAATGGCCTTATGGTCTCTCTCTTTTTTGCTCCCTACTAAGGCAGGTGGGGAATGAATTGTGGCCCAAGTCTGGGAGAAGAGAAATAGTTCATGGTTATCCACAGGTTCCCAGTGTTACCTGTGGAAAATGGGTTTATCCTTAGGTTCTTAGTGGTGCCTCGTTTCAGCTGCTACAGTAGGTGTGGTGAATGCTGACATTATGAGACATATGAAACAAGGCAGATCATGGAACTGCCTGAAGTGTATACTTCTTCCCCAAGCTCAAAAGGGCCTAACTGGGTTCTCATCTATTCATTAAAATATTTTAATATTACTGTGAAATTGGTGGGGTTGTTCTGCCTCTACACTAGCATTGCCAAGTTTGAAAGCTGACCCATCTTTAAAAGCTGGCTTTTAAAGGGTTTTTTGAAGGGTTTCATACACCATGAGAGCGGTGGGAAATGTAGCACTGTCCCATGTAGTCATGGTGCTTAAGGACGTGGTTTAGGGGTGGAGTTGGCAGCATTAGGTTTATGGTTGGACTCAATGATCTTATATTTCTTTTCCAGCTTAAATGATTCCATGGTTCTATCTGCATCGGTCAGGGTAGGCAAGCTGGGGGTGTTAGGATTCAAACCCAATTCTCATGGCACTTTGATAAAAGTGGCAACTGTCATTTCTAAAGAAGCATTGATGCTTTTAGCTTTTGCAGTCATATGTGCTGTTTCTTAAAATGCAACAAACATGAAGCCAGCAGTAATCAGTACTGGTTGCCTTTATAATGCAGCAGCTCTATTAATAGTAGAGCACCTTTCTCATTAGTATGTGTGACACTTGTCGGCTCAAATCCAAGAATACTTCTCATGTGAGAAGAATAACATCAGACTACGCTACAGAAATGATTTCTGAGAGTAGAACGCTTTTATCAGAACTGAAAACCACACTTCTGAGCCTGCTGTCTAATTAACAACATTTTCTTTTAAACACTGCTGTTAAAAAAATTGCCACCTCTGGGTCTTGATGTGCTAATAAATCACCTTTTCAAAAATCCTTTCCATGGACCTCAAGTTCCTTCTCACTCAGCCTAACAACCATTTTTTCTCCATTTGTGTCCCCATAGCCCCTTTGATGTCGAAGACCTGACCCCATCCACAGGAAATGTGAGCAAGGCATCTGCTCTCCAGAGGAGAATGTCCATGTACAGCCAAGGCACTCCCGAAACGCCAACTTTCAAGGACCACTCATTCTTTGTAAGCTCTGTTCAGCTTCATGTTTATGTAATGAGAAGCCCTAGAGCAGTTCAAACATTGCAAACACTTTGTTGCTTTACATATCTAAGTTTTTTTCCTTGGTTTTAGCAGGTTACCCTTACAAATAGTTATAAAGCAAGTGCATTCCTTGCTGCTAATCCTAAAAGAAGGTGGCTATGATCCTGACATCTTCAAAGCTATATGCCCAATTATTTCATGCCTCTTCTTCTTGCCTGACTGCTAGAATACTTGAATAATCTTTATGACGTGTCTTCATTTTGTAATGGTAGTTAAATGACCATGATAGCACTAGTACTTTTTAATGTGTCCCACATTAAGATTTGCCCTTGTACTGAAGATATTTTCAGGGTGCTCCTGTGTTTTGCATGAATCAAATTCTGAATGCTTAATCAGAACTGTGTATGAACAGAATAGGCCATCTGTACAGATCTGAATTTTACAAGTGCTGCATCCCACGCCTGTAATTCAGTACTCTGCTGCAAAGCATTCATTTAGCTTGCCCCCCTCCCTCACATCCTCTTTGCTTTGATTGTTGAAGAAATGGCTGCATCCCCTGCAAGACAGGCCAAAGTTGACAATCTTAGATGCTCTGCAAGACACTTTCTTTGACAAGCTTCGACGCAGTTGCTCTTTTAGTGACCTGCCATCCCTCAGACTGAGCCCAAAACCAGGGCTAGAGCTATATGTGAGTCCTGTTTTTCGTTTGGTGAGGGAGCCTTTCAGCCCTCGTGTGGCATCTCCATTCCCACGCATGCTTCCTGTGTTGCTCTCTCTGTTGCAACTCACTCATTTTGCTGACTGATTAGAGGGGAGAACACGATGGTGGGCTCATGCTGCTCACATTAAGTCAAAGTTCCTCTTGGTTTCTACAGGGATAATGATCATAGAACTACTATCTGTGGGTGGAGATCAGGGCAGGTATACAAGCCAACATGGTATTGTTAAAAATCTCCTCCTACACTGATTGATAGTATAAATTTGCCTGAAAGCTTGACTTTCAGATGCTAAAAGCATACCCCTTTGGGGGAAAAGAAGAAATGAACCTATGAGTGTAATTATGCTTAGGGAAAAAAGCTGCTAGTAGTGCTGGGGAAAAGTTGTGAGTTTTGGACACTTTAGCCTTATGTACCTTACCAACATGAGTGCTTTCAATTTTTTCCATCAAATTGTCAGCAAAATGGTAGTTGCCTTTCATCTGTGCTTAACATTTGTGCAAGATTGCCAGATAACAGAGCAAAAATTATAGGCTGTGACTCCTGCAGTGATTTTTTCCCCCATGGGTCAATCAGAGAGATGCACCTACATATATGCTGAGATCATTTTGGGTCTGTATACACCGGTTTTGCTTCCTGAATGATTAAAGTCCTGGTTAAGACACCACCACACAAATTCTTTTGTCATTTTGGTAGAAACTTATGTTGAACATTGCTCCCATGTAACTCGTGTTGAACAATTATTAGAGTTGTCCATGCCATATGATGAACATACTTTCGTCAGAAAAGAAATAACATAGTAATATGACTAGGACACTAGAGTAACTTTTGGAGCAAACTGTCATATTTTAGGGATTGCTACTTAGAAGTCAGAAAATAAACACAATGGAAATCTATAACAGGTACAAAAATGCAGCCAAGATGGCTTAAGTACAACCACATTGAAAAGAGACATGCTGCATGAACTGGAGCAGGAAATGCTGTTGGAGACAGTCTGGTGGGATGAGCAGAATTTGGGTTTCTGTTTTGGGACTCACTTCCTGGAGCTCTCAGCTTACCAGAGAGATGCTGAGCCCAAGTTCTCCAGCAGTTTTCCTGCCAAAATCAGGAGCTATGCCAGATGAAAGCTGAAGCTGGATTTGAAATACTTTTCCTGCCTCTCAAATCTTGACGTTTTTTTTATCTTTTTCCTTGCATTTTTCTTTCCCAGGCACATACTGTATTTTTTTCCCCCACTTTTCAGTGCTACATAAAAATCCTTTTCTCTCTTTCTCTATTATTTCTTCAGACAAATTTACCAGACGATGTCTTTGAAAATGGAACAGCAACCACTGAGAAGCGGCCTCTTTCTTTCACTTTTGGCGACCTGCCTTACGAAGACCACGTCCCCCCTGCCAACTCAGCAGAGTCCTCTTCTGCTCACATCAGCTCCAGCCCTGACATCACTGCCACCCCCACCCAGCACCGAGCCCTCTCATCCTCCAAGAGCTCCAGCCTGGACTGTAGCAGCAGTGACTCCCGCAGAGACTCGGTTGCTGAGCCCAAGGACCCGCTCCCCCAGGGAGAGGGAGCAGTGGTTGAGGACAAAACCACCCCAAGGGCAGCTCCTGAAGTTTGTCAAAAAACTTCTGAGACTGAGAGTGATCATGTCTTTATAGAGACAAGTGTCCCGGTGTCTCTCCTGCAGGAAACAGATGAGAGTTCAGAGCTCAAGCCTGTAGAGCTGGACACCTATGAGGGCAACATAACGAAGCAGCTGGTGAAAAGGCTGACATCAGCAGAGGCCCCCATGACCCCAGAGAGGATGCCATGTGAGGGATCAATTAGTGGGGAGTCAGAAGGATATAAGTCTTATCTTGATGGGAGCATTGAAGAAGCCTTGCAAGGGCTTCTCTTAGCTCTTGAGCCACATAAAGAGCAGTATAAAGAGTTTCAGGACCTGGACCAGGAAGTGATGCATCTGGATGACGTCCTAAAAGTGAGTACATTTTTAGAAAATACTGCTCTAAAGAAAATCTGAGTAGGTAGAATCTCCTCCTCTTCCTCACAAATGTCAATGTAGGATTTTTGGAGATCACTAAAATTCCTCGGTAATAGTAGATTCCCTCCTGCTTGGAGCATCCATTCACAGTGTTGCATTTTTAAAATTATCTGCCAATGTGCTTAGCATAGCCTTGTATCCTTAAGCAACAGATTGTTTTAATCTACCCAAAATCTGGGGGAAAGAGAAAAAGGTGTGATGGCAGAGGGGTAATTCAATTATAACCTTCTCTGCAGAAACCACATTTGAATCCATTGCTAGTGCCATCCTGGAGATGAGATTAGAGCCAACTTTCTGCCTTTAAAATCCATGGGTCACATCCTCAGTGGCTGTACCTTAGCATACTACCCCCACAGAACCGTGCAAAATTACACCAGCTGCCATAGAAAAAACCTTGTAGCCATAGAAAGTGAATTTTCTAAATTGCCAAAGGGATTTAGAAGCACAGGTCTCACTGAAGGTTGCCATCACCACATCACCTATGCTTTTCCCAAGCCTTTTCCTTTTTCCCCCATCCATTTTTAAAATTAGGGACATCCTGTAATTACACCAGAATGGATGAACATGTTGAAAATTAGAAAAAGATGGGTTTTGCATGTGTGGTGTTCATATGTCTAATGCCAATCAATGTGACTTGTATCTCTCCCATGACACTTTCCTGTGCAAAGAGTGGGAAATAATGGGAAATAATAATTTCAAATGCTTCATATTCATATGCAAGTTGGTCTACTACTCATTTAATACTCATCATTTAAAGACATGGCTGAGGAGGAAGGAAGGAACCATTTATCCTTCAACATTATCTTTTTACAAAGAAACTTTGTTAGCATTTGGTTTTCCATTGGAGTTTGCAGCTGCATGGTACTCTCCCAAGTTATGTGCTTTTTTGACAGCCTGCAGCCCATTTCTCGCACTATTTCCCAAGGAAGTTAAAGCAGGCAAAGCTACGATTGCAATTATATTTTTAACTTCATGGCTGCTTTGCAGCTTGTACAAAGAGGTCAGCTATCCAAACAGCAGGCAGACAATAGAGACCATTTACTTATACTCCTTTTACCAAAAGTTACAAAGGGACAGAGATGGGATAAAGGAGAAGATAGAGGATGGCCATGTGCAGACAGGATTCCTGCACACTGGAGAAGGATGCCTTTCCCAGATCTACTTGATGTCTCTGTGCCACCAATTGATCAGCTTGCAGACCAGCAGTCAGCATTGCCAGCAGCCATGCTGGGCTCTCCATACAAAAAGATTGAGATGGAATAAAGCTTTGGTTGAAGAAAACTCTCTTGGCCATAGCAGATGGGCAGAGAAAAGGAGAAACCCGTGCTGCCCTTTGCTTTTTCCTGAAGAACCTGTACTACCAGCCCTGAAGGAAATGGTAGCTAAAAGCATCTTTGCTGCAGAGAAAGTAGGATACAGCACCCATGTGTTTCACAGAGATGTTGAGAAGTGTGTTTGATCAGCTAATGACTGCACAGTCAGTTTAAGTTTTTGCACATCCCAAGTGCTAACATATGACATTTATAGCACTGACATTGCATACAAACAAATTGGAAACAGAACTCCAAGCCTCCATAGCTCTAGAGGAACTGGTGTTGAGGCTGAATTCAGAGGCCAGCACATTTCTTTCTACAAACCAAGACAAAATCCTGGCTCCTGGATGTGACTGGAAGATGTGTTTTGTGGAACAGCACCGGTGACTCCTGACTGTTTCTGGTCAAATAATGATGTACTGCTAAAGATGCTGAAGTCACTGCTCAGACCAATAGTGATGATCCCTCGAGTTGCATCTGATCCTGCAAGATAACTCTGGAAGTAACTCTGTGGGCACATCTGGATTAATTGACACAATTGGTACTTTCTACAGCAAGAGCAGGGCTTCAGTCGCATTTCTTCCCAGCAGTGAGATGGGATGGCTTCCCTGCTCTCTAGCACTGTTAATTTCCATGTTACAGTACTGCCTTTCTCTGTCACATAGGAATCTGATGCCTGACTGGCTTTTCCTTGATATGCCACATGGCTTCAAAGGCTACAAAAGTTCTATCATCTCATGAATAAATCTGCAGATCATTGCTGGTTAAGGACTGTTGGAGTTACACCTGGAATAAATCTGATAATGCCATTAGATATACATAAATTGGCTTCTGTATCTAGAACAACCACAGAACATGCCTTCCCCTTTCAACTTCCAGTGCATTAATTGCCATCTATTCTTTTGAAGGATGCTGAAAGCTGCATCACTTGGATTCAAGGTGTACTTCCCATTTCTCTAAAGCAAATCAAATTTTGCCATTGAGGCTTTTCCTCTGGGGAAGAAAGGGAGCAGGATGGGGAAGGGAGGAGAAAGAGAAGGGGTTTTTTCCAGTTCACAGGCTTTGATTGTATATGCTATGAATATGAAGTTTTGAAATGAAAGAGCCAATAAAATTATTTTTAAAATAAAATTAAGAATTTGGAAGTTTTAAGCTTTATCCTTTTTATTTTCTTTCAGTAGTAGCTAATATCTGGGGTTTTCATTGGTTCGTTCTGCCTTTGCAGTGCAAGCCAGCAGTAAGCCGAAGCAGGTCCTCCAGTTTAAGTCTAACAGTTGAAAGTGCTTTAGAAAGCTTTGATTTCCTGAACACCTCTGACTTTGATGATGAGGATGGTGGTGGTGTGGAGGTTTGTAATGGTGGAGGAGGTGCAGACTCAGTATTTTCAGACACTGAGATTGAGAAGAATAGGTAAGTTTGTAGTTACTGCCAGCTCTGCTTACGCCAAACTGATACCCTGGCTCTTTGTCGTGAACAGAGGATCCCGGTGCATACATTACTCAAGGAAGACTGACTACTCCTTGATGAGTCCATAGGGTCAGAGGGTTCCCCGTGGCTGCTGCATACAAAATCTTTAGCTTCCAGGATCATTTTTTTTTTCCTGTTCAAATATATGCAACCTGTCCTCCAAAGGAGAAGGGTAAATTAAATTAAGCTGACATCAATACTGGCAGAGCCTCTTCCTTGACATAGGTTTGGACCTGGCTTTCCTTGAATGTAATTACTAATTCCTCTGTGGTTTTTCCCCCCTCCCTTTGTCTTTTCTCTCTAGCCGAATGAGTCTTTGCAGTGGATTAAGCTTGTCAGTAACAGTAACACAGGGCCAGATTTAAGCAGCATGGTGTAGGTTTCCTTTGGAATGTAAGAGTGATGACTGGTACTCTGTTCATGGCCCTGCGTGTTACCTGCCCTTCTTTCATCACTTTTGGTCTTTCTGAGGGAAAAAAAAGCAAAAAAAAAAATGCTGTGGTGTTTGTGCCGTGGTCTGCCAGTGTTGTGTGACCTTAAGATGCTGTGTTTCAATCATTAAATCCTAAAAGCATATTTGCATCATCAAAGCAGACACGATGCCCAGCAGGCACATAAGTGGCACTAGAGCTGAGAAAAAAATGAAAGTTCCCTAGGACCCCACACTTTCCAGCCAGGGGGCTATACTCCTCACAGGCTCATTGTGGCCTGTTTAAAACAATTTTGAGTACAAACAAGCAACCACCATTCACTTCTCTTCATCTTACTGTGTATCCTCAGGATAACACTTGGTGGGAAATAAAAATCAGAAGAATGTAGTGCTTGCTAAACTGGCACTCTGGGCTCAGTTCAGCCTGTGTAGATTTAAGGACCAGGCTTTAACCAGACACATCAGGATCAATTTGATTTAAGCAGCAAAAATTGTTTGTTACAAGCCAACTTAGAAATCAACTAAAAAATTTAAAGTAGAATGTACAATTCTATTTCTTTCCCTCTGGCTCATCCCTGAGCAGTGTAGATTCCCACTTCCATTTTTAGATGTGTAAGCGTGTGACTCAGTGTAAAGACTGCGAGTGTTGAAACTTCTGAACTTGGAGCCAAATACACTTGCTGTCTGGGCTCTGAGCTCAGGCTTTGCATTTGAACCCAGGAAGGACCATTTGGACAACTAGACAATGTTGGAGATAATGATTTAAAACACAGTGAGACTAGCTTCACGCTCTTTCAAAAACAACTGGCAAAGTAAGCTGTACACATTGTGCCTAAAACACTGTATGAAAACATCATGTCTCTTACTCCAGCAGTGGATTTCCTTTCCTTCTGTGTTAAATTTGGCAGCAGGACACCAAAAACATGGAGCTGTTCTAAGCAGCTCAGTAATTGGGATGGCTCAGATTGTAATAGCGCTTTAAGTCCAGAGCGATGGGAAGATGATTTTATTGACAGATGGAAGCAAACATTGTCACCAGCAAGTGACAATAACTGGAGGTTAAAAAGCCTTGCTGGTGAGGGCATGGCATCCCTCAAGGCAAACCAGGAAGGGGACAGAAGCCTGTCCCCCTTCCACGCCCAGCCAGGGCATCACTGCTCTGTTGTGACATGATGTGTTCATCACCAGGTTTCTGGCTGCTTTCAGCATTTCTGCCGTGCTCGCTGCTCATTGCCTTGTGTGAGAGTGTGTGTGTGTGTGTGTGTGTGTGTGTGTGTGTGTGTCTGCCATGGTGGTGGCTGGCCCTGAATTGACCTCCCTCCCTCCCTCATCCCTCCCCAGTTACAGGACCGAGCACCCAGAAGCCAGAGGCCACCTGAGTGAAGCTCTCACCGAGGACACGGGGGTGGGCACCAGTGTGGCCGGCAGCCCTCTGCCCCTCACCACGGGGAATGACAGCCTCGATGTCACCATAGTTAAGCACTTGCAGTATTGCACACAGCTCATTCAGGTACCGGGCCCAGCTTAGTTGGGCCGTGTATTTTATTTAAATTTTTCCCTGCAAGGCACTGGTGTGTCCACAACACGAGGGAGACCGTGGGACCACAAGGGCCGGGACAGCAACTGTGCTGGGGGGGAGACGGTGAAGGAGACATCCATAGTGTCTGTCCAGGGACAGCCTCTGCTCTGGGTTAGAAATGGCTTCAAGTGAGGGCATCAAGGTTTTCCTGACAAATTAAAATGTACTGCAACATCCTCTTTACAATTATTTGACTCTTCCATCTTAAATATGATTAGCTTTATTTTCTCAAAGGCCAAATGCAGAGCCATCCTGATTCCAGCACATTTAGGATTAAGATGAACACTGCTGACTCACTACTGTGAGAAAAAGGGTAGTCTAGTACCAGAGTACATAGTAAATATGCAGTTGGAGGAGGCACAATTGAAGTCTGTCCACACACCGAGCAGATTTGATATGAACAATATTTACAGTGGACTGCTGAAGTAAATGTGGATGTCAGCAGCAAGGAGCAGCAGGAAGGGGAAAGCATCAAATTGTTAAAGGCACCTGGGTAGTTGATCAAAGCTGAAACAAAATGGGGAAAGGGCAACCCCATTTTTGAAACTCCGTGGCCTATATTATGCAAAAGTCAGACTAATATTCTTTTCTAGCTTAAAGGCTTATGATGATGGATTCCTTTAGCTTTGCACTGTGTATAAGTCAGAAGTTACATATGCAAGAAGCTGCTTAGATACTCCAATGTCTGTATCTGGATGTGGACGTTAAAGATAAAAGCAACAATGTGTATCAACCAGGATGAGAAAATATCACAGAGACAAAAATACCTTTCAAGTTAAGGAGATCTCCTGATTCTGGGCAATTAATTTGACATTACACTTCTTCAGCTGCCAGTTGTTTTGGAGACTTTAGTTTTCTTCTGATGTTTGTTTTGGTTTGTGTTTTGGTTTTGGTGTTGGTTTGTTGGGTTTTTTTTCTGCTTCAATGACTTTTCTCCTTCCTTCCTGATTGTCTTTACCAGCAAATTGTGTTGTCCAGTAAAACACCATTTGTGACAAGAGACCTCCTGGATAAGCTGTCCAGGCAGATTCTCGTGATGGAGAATATCGCAGAGATCAGCACGGAGAACTTGGGAAATATCACCTCTCTTACTGATGGTAAGAGACAAGTTTGAGGGTTTCCTTCTGAAAAGGTTTTGTTCAGGCACATCTGCCTGATGAAATAATCACTGTGCAGAGCTCACCATCACTTCAGGAGATGCCACCATAGTAGGGGTTGACTCATGGTTACCAGCAGATACAGCAGCCACCCCAGCAGGCCAGGGGCCTTAGTCAGTCTTTGGCACTGGTATCTAGAAATCAGCTGGTAAGAACACACTTCTTATCCTGCTTAATGTGCAGAAGTTGGACAGATGTCATTGCTGTGGTGCCACGAGGATGCTGCCACCTCTCTTTCCGGAGGAAAGGAAGGATCTGCCTTATCCCATCAGAAGCATAATGCAGCTCTTCGTACGTTTTATCTGTTTTATATTTGGTAATTGCAATGGAGAATTATTTAATGATTTTTCTCTCTGTTGCATCTGTTTTAATACACTAGAAGACTTTGACAAACACTTAGGTACTCACCCTTGTGAATTCTCTGACCAGAAAATTGAGGCAAAATTGAGAGCCATGCTAGGACAGGGACTGGTCTTGTGCAGACCTTTTGTGGTATCTCCCTAGTATTTCACGGTGTTTACAAGGATGAGACATCAGTGCTCAGAACTGGATCAGGAGCAAATTTTCTCACATCTTACCATGGCAATTGGAAAAAAAAAACACACTACAAACTTGGGGTGCACAGATAATCATGTTCTGTGAATGTAATGACACAGTGACCCCTCAAACAGCAACTCTCAGTGGGCTTCGATGAGATTTCCTCCACTCTTAACCATCTTTTCTCTTCTGGAAGTCAATGGCTTTGCTTCATCATTTGTTTTGTCTTCTCTGACAGCAATTCCAGAGTTCCACAAGAAGCTGTCACTGCTGGCATTCTGGATGAAGTGTACCGGCCCTTCAGGAGTGTATCACACATCTGCAGACAAGATGATGAAGCAGTTGGATATCAATTTTGCTGCCAGTGTGAATGAGGAGTGTCCAGGACTTGCAGAAACAGGTACCAGCTGCTGCTGCCAAAAAATCGTTTTGGTCATCAAAATGGAGAAGTTGTGTGCTGGGCTTTACTCAACCTTCATTTCTTTGTTTTCCCACCCCTTGGAGATGTTTTTGGCCACAGCTCCAAGATCTCATTTGAAAACTATACGCTAGAACTCTTGAAACAGTGCTGGCCCAAAAATAATCAGATCAAAATAGGAAAAAAGATAGCAGAAACTATAGAGAAAATCTAGAAGAAAATATAGGAGAAAAGATAGCAGATCAGAATAGCAGAAAAGAAAATGGTAGAATATAATAGAATAGTAGAAAAAAAAAACCCAAAAAAAACGCTGAAAGACTTATGAGCTAACTGGAAAGTAAGTCTATTCCCAAGTACAAGTTCATCAGTGATGCAGAGATGCAGGAATCCTCTCACTTAATTTTATGCATCTGTATAATTTCCGTGCCCTGTTACAGTTCACTGGAATGAAATTAATATATATCCAAGTGAGTCTGTCTGAATATATGTTCCTGTTTGGAGATGGAACCAAACAGATGTATCACAATGACTAGATCTCCCTGGGCTAGAATGGGGATGTAGTGTGACTTGCTCAGATGTGGACACCTGCATTGCAGATGCCTACCCAGGGCAATGTTTTCCTTCCTACCTCATGCTACAGCACTCACAGACAGTGCCTCAGTTGATCTTTTGTTGTGCCACATGCTCACTCAGGAATGTATAAAAAAGCAAAGGCAAATCCTGCTTCTGTGTGCATCTATCTCCCCTGCTTCAGTGGCATTGCAGAGATGTAACTGGCATGTGCACGTGGATATGTGTTTAGTGATTCAGGGTACTATGTGGCTAGAAAGGATGCTGTGTTGGATAGGAAGCTGCACTAGCCAGCCATAAACTGGCAGAAAATCATCTTTACAAAGATATCCTCTGGTAATGACAGCCAGCCATGGAGAAGGTCTGCCTAACTTTTAACCTAACTGCAGCTGAGGTCAGAAACGTTGGGAAGTATCTGGTTTTGCAAATATAGTTCTTTCTTTCTGGGTTTGAAGCAGGCATTTTTCCAGGAGCTTTTGCTCTCACTAACTCATCCCTTTGTCTATGGCTGCCCTGCAGTCTTTAGGATCCTGGTGTCTCAGATCCTGGACCGGACAGAGCCTGTCCTCTACTCCAGCATGTCCTCTGAGATCATCACCGTTTTTCAGTATTACAACTATTTTGCCAGCCACAGTGTTAATGACCTTGGAAGTTACTTGCTGCAGCTCGCAAAAGAAGGTAGGGTATATAAATTCTGGTGGCTGACTGGGGAGTACATTTGTGTCTTTCTGACAGCACCAAACAATTCATTTCGTTATGTTTTACAAAATAAGAGGGGAAAGGATAAAAAGAAGTGAGTGGATACAAAATCTGAATGCACTTGGACAGTTGTATGTACCAAGAGAAAGGAGCTGATGCCAACAGACCCATTTCTAGTTCCTTATATCAATAGGAAAAAATATGTTGAGAGAGTTAATTTGTAGGAAATGGCTGATGGCGGTGGGATGGGCCCAAGGTCTGGGAACTTTTCTGTGCCTGAAGTTTGGATGACATCCTTTATGAAGAGACCTTTTGAAGTGTTGAGTGCTTCTCCAGAGCCAAGGGATCACAGCTCCACAGACTGTGCTAGGCTGCAGTCCTTAGCAAGCCAAGTTTTCCTCTTCTCTAGTTGAGAAGGATTTGAAGGAAACTTGCCTTGTTTTCATTTTTATTTGGGCATACCAGGGAGATTTTGCTCAAAAACCTGGAAAGAGGAGCTATTTCAGCCCATCTCTGAAACACATTAGTACTGGCTCTTGGTGGCAGACATTAGTCTGCCTCAGAAAAGCTCTCACAAAGATGTTCTGGAAGTCAGTACACTAACAGTATTGGGTTTCACTTGTTATAGGAGGGATTTACATCTTCCAGCAGAGTGAAGATTTGACAGGGAGGCTTGTAGCTCTGGATAGGTAAAAGGGCTCCTGTGTCCCACCTGGCCCATCTATTCATCTCCTCCTTTGGAAGAAGATCTGAGAAACCAGTCCAGACAGTTCCCAATGTAGACACACTGCAATATGGATCCATGGCAATTGCTCAGATGGGGGGTTTTCATGTCTTTCATCTGTCTACAAAAACTGAGGATCACTAGCAGGGAAAGGAACATTCTGAAATATCGAGAGGACAAAATAAGTAACAACGACCTTCCTCTTGCTCCTTTAGCCTCCCTGATTCAGGTGCTACAGTCAGTGAAAGATGGAAAACTGCAGCAAAATGTGGCCAAAATAAACTCCAATAACCTTCCACCACAGCAAGAAGTTTTGAGAGCTTTGGCTTTACTTCTCAATGAAAATAAAAATGAAGTCAGTGAGACTGTGGCATCACTTTTGACAGCTACAGCAGAAAACAGGAACTTCAGGGAGAAGGTAAGTGACAGAAAATCAGCTATGGCAAAAGAGAGCTGTATCATCATGACATTTTTCTGTCTGTGTGTTTCAAATGTCTGTGTGTATAAAATAATTGCTCCAAGTTTGATACAAACTGATCCAGAGGGATGGCACTTCTCACTTTAACAAGAACTTTTCCTCACCAAAAGCTGTCCTGAGACTACTAGGCTATAACTAGTGGCCTGCCCAGAATCTGATGTAGGGAATAATCCCACCAGGTTAGCAAGGTCTGTGCCTCTCCATCTCCACACACTCACTGTCAGGCAGGCAGGCTGCAATCCCTCTCCCTTTAATAGGGCATCAATGACTCCATTCTCCACCCTTCTGCTCCACACAGGCACAGGTATTTTCATCAGTACTCTGCTTTATCTGTTTTCAGGCCTTGATTTATTACTGTGAAGCACTAACCCAGCCCAACCTCCAGCTGCAGAAAGCAGCTTGCTTGGCTCTAAGATACCTCAAGGTAAGAGACAAGGATTTCGTTGTGCCACTTGGCTTGATTTTAAAGAAAGGACATCTGATAGGTACAAAAGACAAAATAGAAACTGCAGTAGCAGCATCTGTAGTGTTTTCATTTTGTGTTCCTGCACTTCATCTTTTTACAGATATCATGCTGCTTGGGAACAGTTTAGAAACCTCACAGCAAAACCAGCCAGGCTCTGTGACAATAACAAAGTTTATCTTTTGCCTATCATCTTTTCCTCCCTCTCATATTGACTTTAGGAGACTTACTTCCACATCACAGGGGAAAAGTTATTCATCCACAGAGTAGGGAAAAAAACATGTCCTTTCCCAGGATAAAATCAGTAGAAGAGAAAGGAAGAGACAGGTCACAGCTCATTTTGTGACAAATAACTGTTACATCAGGGTATTACAGTGTCAGCTATCATATGGTACCATTTCTGCACTCCTTTGCATGACTGTAAGGAAAACTGAACTTTTGTTCTGGCTGTATTTAGCCATGGGACACAGCAGCTGCCCAAGCCTGACCACTACAGGACACTGGGGCAAAAACTGTGTTCCACGACACAGACCCACCATGGACAAACAATTTCTCCCTCAAAACTGTCTCCTGAATTTCAAGACAGTTCTAAGATGTAACTTCATCCCAGCCAGAACTGATTTCATTATGTGACCCATAATGAAATATTGTTTAACTTTTAAAAATTATGTTTTCTCTTAAAGGAGAAGCTAGCCTGCATCTTGGAGATTCAAAGGCAAGGGGCATTACACCTCTGCTGCATGCAGGGCACACTGGGGTTTTTGATCTCTGAGAAAAAAAAAAAGGCAGACTAGAAACCACTAGTGGGAACTGGAGCTGGACACATTCATCTTGAGCAGTGTGGCTCCAGTCTCCCACCAAGGTTTTTCCCTTGGAGTAGTTAAGATAATGCAGAGGATGGTCATGTTTTCCACGCAAGGTTGTGAAATAAAATTACTGTGTACTATAAGGTTCTTTTTTGCACTTTCCAGGCTACTGAGAGTATTAAAATGCTGATCACACTCTGCCAGTCTGACAACGAGGAGATCAGAAAAGTGGCGTCTGAAACCCTGCTCTCACTTGGTGAGTTGCCTGCTTTAGAGCAGTATTGGACTTACTTTAACAGACCACCACATAACACACCTGAGTTAGTCAAACACAAGACTCTGAATTGAAACAAAAGTTTACATAGAGAGTCAGACAGATTAGAAAGTACATATTCTTAAAAATCACTCATTTTTAAAATCATAAAATGAGACAGAAAGAGAGAAACTGAATTGTGTGTCTGGAGAGGGAAGTAGAAAATTAGTAATAGTAAAGAAAAGTTGACAAAGAGAAATCATTCATCATTAATCTGAAAAACAAGCACTCCTGACAAGGAGGCAGTAGGGGCACACTGCCTGCTGCATCTTGTATATCCTCCTTTTGGGAGTCCCCTCCTATGTAGAACCCTGCGGTGCCAGTATCACACTCTCAAGTGCTAATAGCACTGCCAAGTATTAATTTAACCTATATTATCTTTATATGCTTATTTGGACAGCCCCTAGCCTGCGAGTCCTCCTTCACATGGTACCACAGGCACTATGCTTTGACCCTCCCCCATTTGTCCTTGAGATAACAGATACCCTGTTCATGAACCTGTAACCTTGCTGCATAGCACTGTGTGACTGCAAGCATGGCTACACAGTTTCAGAGCACCCGTACTTCAGTGGCACAGAAAAGTTGTATTTTTCTGGCCTTTAGGGTACCCATGAACTTCTGCTCCATCCATGATTTTAGCTACCCAGACTCTTCACATGTACTCTCTTCCACTCACCAGTTCCACAGAATTCACTCTGCTCCTTGACATGCTGTTTCTTAGGCTATAAAACAGACAGCCCAGGGACAGTTCTGTAAACTCTAGGAGACTGTGCTACCATTCTAGAGGATGCACAGAAACTATTTGGATTCCTAATGGTGAATTTAACACACAAGGCTTGATCCTATTCTCAGGCATGTGTAGTTGGCAATACCTAAGAGAAAAGGTTTGACAGACAGAAGTGATGAAACTTAGCAAGCAAGCTTCCTCTTTTCTGCTTCCTCTTTTACAGTGGTATAAAAGTAAAGATGTGGCTAGACTCACTTCTTTAAAGTGCCAGGAAGTGAGAAGTGGGTAACTTTATATTTCCTAATATCATCTGCCTGGAGTATATCACAGCTGCAGCTGAGACCTTGACGAGCACCTTAGGTCATTTAGTAAGACAGATACACAAATACTGTCACCTAATTGTACAAGCCATATCTGCTTCTGTTTGCTCTAAATAAACCCAGAAAATTGCATGAGCAAATAATTAAAAAAAAAAAAAAATTAATTGAACATTTAGAGCAGGCTTAATTTTCCCAAGTAATTTCTAAAATAGCCTTCAACAACATAAATTTTTAGAAGGGGAAGAAGATACTGGCAGTTCAGCACTTTCTAACAGCAGGGAACCTGGTATTTTAAATGTTGGAGGGCAATGATATAATCCATTATTATGTGTTAACATTTTGCATTCAGGTGAAGATGGGAGACTGGCATATGAACAGCTGGACAAATTTCCTCGGGAATTTGTTAAAGTTGGAAGCCGTTGTGGAACTGAAGCTGCCTCAGCTTTTTAGGTGGAAAAGAACCTGCCCACATTTAACAGTCATTAAAGTAGGGTGGAGCTGCACTTCAGTGTGAGGGACAGAAGGGAAAGTTTGAAGAATTCTGTGGGAATGCCCCAAAGTGTAACAATTAACAGACTTTTTAAGGCAAAGCGAAATCTAAAATCCAGCTTAGAAGTTCCTATTGGCTCCTCTTTGCAGCTCATGATGGAACAGTTCGATGCTGAGGGGCAACACTATCTTGACCGACCTGTAACAAGTAATGTAACTGCACTTACTCAGCCTGAACAAACTGCTGTGAGCTTTTAGAGTTTGGCATCTTCATATATTTTACTGAGTATTACATTTACTCCCTTCAAGTTGTCATGAAAGCTTGAGATGTGCGATACTCTATCTAAGGAGGACAAGTAGAAGGCCACCTAAAAAGGACTGCAAAGAAACTTCACTTTCCACTCCAAGATAAGCATCTGCTGCTGTGCAGTGTCCCCAGCAACACTCCACCAGCAGGGAATGCCACTTGGCTTCTTCAAGTTTTGTCTCAGTAATGAAATATAGTGCAAGTTTCTTCAAGTTTTGCCTCCACAAGCAGCAGGATGTAAACCCTGGGAGGTGTCACTTTGGTGACTCACTCTAAATGCCTCCACTGGTCTTTTATTTCCTTTCTCCTGCCCTCCAGTAACAAGCCATCATTTATCCAGTGGTTTGCCAGGGGGATCAAACAATCACGTAGGTTACCGAAAACTAAATGAAAAGGTAAAGGACATTTATTTATTCTGAGAAGAAAGAGCGAACAAGGCTAATTGCACGAGCTCCCAAAGCCATTTTGTCCTGGAAGTTGCAGGCAGGATTGGATTTCCTACACTCTAATTAGCAGATCATAGCTTCTATAGAGTGATTTCATTATAAAGAACCAGAACAAACTAAAGTGGACCTCAGAGGCAGTAATAAGCAGAGGGTGAAGTGAATGCATCCCCCCCTCACTGCAAGGATGAAAGGCACCGACTGCTTTAAGCTGTTGATTATGAGCCTTAAGTTAACAGAGGTGGTGAATAGAATTTAACAGAAGAGTGTTCCTGTACTGTGTTGATTATGCATGAAATGCTATTTAGATGTCAATTAAAGTACCCAAATTTGCATAGACTACATAGAAGAGATTGCAAACAATTCACATCAGAAGGAAGCCTTCTGCGCCAAACATATTGGCAGGCAGGGCTCATTTTGTTTTGGGTTTTTTACTGTGAATGCTACAACAATGTACATATCTGTATATTTATAAATATATATATTCTTCCTTTAATGAAAAAAAGTACATTTTGTACAGTTCAAAATGCTTACTTGTTTACTGAAGGATATAGATTCTTTTTGCAGAAGGCAAAATAACTGTTATGGTTTTTATACCATGTCTATTCCATCAATTGAATTCTTCCAAGGTGTCCTTTTGTAATGACTTCTGCTTCTTTTTTAAAATTTTTTTTCCTTTACTTTTAGTTTTGTGGCATTTGTACTCACCGTATTTCCCATCACATTTAAGTTATAATAAAGATTATTTTATAATTACTAAGCATAACAGTCCATGTGTATAGTCACTCTATCAGCAGCTTCTCCACTGTGAATCTCATAAAACTCTCAAAATCGTGATTGTCAGCTCCCAGTACCACAGGTAGCTTAGTAGGAACCACCTACTTGCAGCTGGTTACTTCCCTTCTGTGAAGGAAAACTCCCAGAAGACACTCCTTTTCCTTTTAAAAATATTAGGGCTTATGAAGCAGACCTGGGGAGCTGCCTACTGAGTAGAGAGAAGGAGATGCAGAGCATAAGGCTGCTCACACATCCATTTACCATGTCACATCTCACAATAGTTTAAATTCACCCTTTGAGAAGTTTGTTAACCTAAAGCTGATCTGCTTCACCATTCTAGCCATTAAAAAACATGTATAAAGCTCATACAAAACATACAGAAGCAAATTCTGCTCTCAGTAACTAAGTCAGGAAATTCACAGGATTTTAGTGGGAACTATTTTAGGCCCAGTTCAGTTCCTACCATGGTATCTGAGACTGACAAGCTTCAACCTGGAATATAAATGTACAGAGGCTGAATTTCACTTTAACAAACAAAACCAAAGAATTGCATTCTAACCCAATTCATGTCAACATATGAAAAAAAGAAAAAAAAAATCATAGAATAGTTTGGGTTGGAAGGGGCCCTAAAGGTCATCAAGTTCCAACTCCCCTGCCATAGGCAGCGGCACCTCCCACTGAACCAGGTTTTCCAAAGCCCCATCCACCCTGGCCATAAACACTTCCAAGGAAGGGGCATCTCTAATTTCCCTGGGAAACCGGTTCCAGTGTCTCACCACCCTCACATTAATGAAACTCTTGACTTAAGAACAAAACCAAACAAAATCCCTCAAGTTTCTGTGCTTCAGGGTAACACCCTTGAAAAAGAGAAGACTGCCAGCCTGTGTATCTTAAGTGTGGACTCCAGCTTTGCTGATCTGCAGTGGAATTATCCTATGATCTGTAACACTCTCCCTTCAAATGGCTGTGGTGTCCCCAGAGGTATGCCAGAAACATTGGCATACCCAAGGGTCTGACCTTGAGCATGACCTATCACACATGCAGTACAGGCAGTTGTTGGCAGATGGACAAAGCAGCAGCAAAATAAAGTTTCTCAGAACACTATTACAATTTGCTGAACTACTTTGTGTTATTACAAGAATGAGAAGACACACTAACAGCACACAATAAACATTTTCTGCTGCAGAAAATATTGATGATAACACAAATCAGTCTCAAAAAACAGAGCACTGGAAACACGGCCTTGGTAGATTTACAAACCTGCTCAAAATTGCAAATCCTGTTCTGAAAAGAAAATCACCTCAGGTGGCCCTTAAGAAGTAAATGAATATGCAGCATATTTCCTTGCAAAAATCAATGACCAACTTCATTACTTATGCACAGGCTGCAAAATAAGCTGTAAATTGTGCCAATGCTGCAGGCACATAAGCAATACCAAACACCAAGTGGGTTTCAGTTGCCTAGCCAAGTAGTTATCATCTAATTCACTTCTCCAGGCATTGTCTTAAATAAAATGGGCCTTTATGCTACAATTATTCTTGCTAAACCAATTAGAAGTTCTTCCTCCCACAAACCACCTCCCCCACCCTCCAGTGTGCTGATAGTCCCTGCACAGCTGTTCCTTCTTGAAACATCTGACACCTACAAATGGCCCATCTCCAAACACTTCAGTCTTACAGAGCTGAAGTTGTCCTGTTAGAACATGTGCATTTATGGAAGAAGTTCTAGGATGCAGTAGGTGCAGTGCACCCCAGAGCAGGGTGAGAGAGAATCAGTCTGCAGTTGGGTTCCAGAACTGATAACTTTATTCTGCTAGACAGAATCTTTTCTGTAATACAGCTGAATATGAAAATTTGCCCATAATTACATAGATTTTCACCTGCTACATAGGTGTTTCAGTGGTAGGAGTTCTCCTATATTCTTGAACAAAAATAAAAGGTCGGATGGTTGCAAGAGAACTGATAACACAAATCATATAATTTCTACACATTTTACAAGCCTTTCATACATGCAGGTAAAGTTCACATACTTACTATACATACACAACTTCACCTATGTTTCAAAAAATATTCAGGAACTTTCAGCACAACAACTGTAACTTGACCCTTTTAGAACTTTTTTTTTTAAGAGTGATTAATGCATCAGCACAAGGCTTCAGACACTTTCATAGATTTCTGACATAATAGATTACTTGACCAAGGTCCAATACATCTCTGATGAGACACCCCACACACATGCTCTCCTTATGTGCCACAGAGGTCAGCACTCATACCTGCTCTTCTGCAGCATGCTGGAAAGTTTATATGCTTTTATTCTCTCTGCTCTTGAACTAAAGTTAATAAAGCCACTATAACCTTGATGACTTCAGGTGCAAGTGTATCTATTCCTAAATGGCTCATGTCTTTTGGATGTAAAAAGTTTTTCATTACAGGGGGGCCAGAAGCTGCAATAAGATGCATCAGCCTACATAAATTACTTCCACGATTTATTTTGCATACTATGCATTTCAACAGGACCTAGCTAATTAAGGGATATTTTTTTCTATTTAAAGAAAAAGCACAACTCTCATCTAAATGAGCATTATTCTTTACTATCTTGATGAAAATAAGGAAGAGCCAGGTGCAGATAATGCACACAAATTTCAGATTTGTTGCTTTCTGGCAGTTCTTTGTTCTTACAACAGCACCTGTATTACAATTCACAGAGTAGGCAGGTTAATGGTATAAAAGTTGCACTTGCTGTCTCAGTTGGATTGGTCTGGTCTGCCTGGACAGCTAATCATGCAACAGTGCTATCTTCCCTTCTATGCACTGCAAATGCAAAATATTCCTGATGCTTAAAACCAAAGCCACTTCTGAAGAATGACTAACTACAAATAAACTAAATAGCACTGTATGGGGACTATTTTGGCAAATTAAAATTTGTTTCCACATTTACTATTGTTGAAGAACTACTTTGACATTAAAAATGCTTAAAATCCAAGATAAGGAGGGTTTAAGTAACTTGACAGTGTCGTTTTCTTTTCCACAGAACACCAAGGTTACTCCACAAAGCAGTCATGCCAGTATAATTTTTTTATTCTTAAATACAGCATCACTGCAAGTTAGACCACACCTTTGTCACCATTTCTCCACCATGAAGGAAAGGATATCAAAGCTCTCTACAACACAAAGTGGAGGGTGTAAGCTGTTTACACATTTGCCATGAAAAATACCATGCCTTACTTTATGGTTACCAGATTCCAAGTTAAATGGAAGCCAGAAGGAATATTAGTTCCTACAATGGTTCAGACATTCGCTGAATGTCACAACTGAAACGAGCTGTGAAACATCTATTAAGTTACTAACACCCACAGGGATAAGATAGGGAAGGAATCTAAAGGTGCTAAGCCTATAGCTTCACAGGTCCATTCACACATACCCTGAAGCAACCTTTTTAGCAAGGCTTGATAGATCCATTAACCAGAATCCCTGATTCTCTCTGCCTCCTGAGAGACACTCAATTTTAAGATCTTCACAAGATATTGCCATGGCCACCATTGTTTAAAGATTGTCCTGGGGAGTTACCTACAGAACTGAGTTCACTCAGGACTGGAAAAACTATATTATAACTTTCTCACCTCAGTAACTTAAAACAAATGGGAAAAATGCTTGAAGTTGAAGTTTTGAACAGCATTAAGTTTTATGAGTGCTTTTTTTATTGCTGTAAACCCTTCAGAACATTAGCTTGGTAAAAAGGTACCTCATCTGTCAGTAAATACCAGAGCAGTACCTTGAAACATAACATTTTTCCTTTCAGGATACCTCAGAAGTGTAGGCTGCTTTGTCCCCATCTAATTTTCAGTACAGTTGTTATCAGAAGACAGAACACCCCACCTTTTCTTTATAAGCCCATAAATCTGTTTCTAAAAGCTGTCTAATAGCTCCTACTTACTTAAGCTCTTATCTATACATCTTGGAAAAGGCTCCCTGTTTTAAAAAGACAGAGGCAATTTTAAAACCTCCAAAAAGCACATATCTAACTAAACTTTACATCTTATTAATCTTTACATCTTATTACCAATTCTTGACTTTCTGAAGCCTCTGCAACAGCACTTTTATTTTGGTTTACCTATCCACCAAAACACTGTTCTCCCAAATTCTGCTAATCTAAAGGTGTTAGAGTGCCCCAGGTACACCCCCAAAAAACTTGAAAGCTTCCATTTACAAGAGTCACAACTGACTTACAAACCTAGAACTAACCATTCCCCACAGAATGGGGAATCCTCCCCTGGGAGGGCCTCCCTCAAGTAAGACACCATTTTGGTAACATAAAAGATTTATTAATTTTCATGTATCATGTGAGACCACCTGATAGGATATTTACACAAGTTTGAAATACACAGTATTTGCATTTTATACAAGCAACTATGTACAGCCTGTAGTAAATTTTCTATGCAGTATCCAGATACTCCCACTGCTACATAATTCTAGTTAAAAACCAACGTTGTACTTACACAAGAGTTTCTACACCTGAGAAGTTTTAGTATACCCTTTCAAAAGGAAGCCTGCAATTAAAAGCCACAAACATAAGGCTATTTTAGGTTGTCATTCCAGTTGTAAATGATTTTCTTCCTTTGAAGCAAGATCTGCTGTACTCTGCCTGAAGCCACATGATACTTGCAATGGTCTTTCTTCAGAAGGGCTGCCTGCATCATCTCCACAGTTAAGCTCTTCATTTTCTTGTTCAGATTCCTCTAGAGACAGACTCTTCGGAGTCTCAAGATTGTCAGGTGCTTGCCCAGTTAACCTCTAGACAGACACATAAGACAGCATGAACATAATGCTTTTTCTGCTTAAAAGGCAGTGAATAAGACTGCACATATTGAGTGAAACAAAGTATCTTCATTTGGAAATCACTGACTTGATCTAAAATATTTTTCAGTCACAGAAAACCTTAGATATAGTAATTTGAGTTAAACTTAAGTGTCTGATTCACAGACCATATCTGCTTTGACTGTTAAAGTTTCCTCAGGTTCTTCAGTAGGACAGGTTTTACCTTTAACAACATAAGGTATGGGAAACAGTTTCCCAAGTTACATATTGCTATCATACTACAGAGGTTTAACTTTAGACAATTCACTATACAACAGATTAAAGTTCAGTATTTTTCATCAAGGTAATGAAGTGTCATTAAGTCTAAATGAACTGGAAGACTCAGCAGTTTCTAGCACTTGATGATCAAACTGCAATACCTATCCCGATGTAAGGAAGAAAAACAGGACTGTAAGAGGCTGCTTTTGAAGTTTTGTCTGGTACATCTCTCATGAAAGCCTCAGAAGTTAACAACTTGCAATTAATGTTTGCTTAACTAATAAAGAACTGCAGGGATGTTTCCAACAGCAGGTTTAAATCTGTAAGAAATTTAATATCTGCCCGTGGGTTTATCACTAACAATCAGCACCCCTAAAACCCCAAAAAATTAAAGTATATCACTTTAATGGAATCTTTAAAAAGACTGACATAAATAACCGCACAAACTGAAAATTAACTTGACCAAGTTGCTTGCAATAGTCTTCCATTTTGTTTACACTCTCCCAGTCTAACCAGAGAATGAAAATATTTGTCAGGCACTCAGCTTCATGTCCCAATTGAGACATCAGTCCCTACAAAAAACAACCCAGCTGATAACTTCAGTATCAAGGTTACCTGGCTATAAATTTACCACACCTTCAGAGGCTGTTACAGACAACTTACTCCTGGTAGAGGACTCATGGAATCAACACAACTATGTGTCCCCAGCAAATAATCTCAGAGTACAGTGGTTTGAAATTTATGAACCCCTACAGAGTTAGTGCATTAGCCCTTTCTGGGCTAGAAATTTGGCAAGTCCTCAGTGAAGCCTTGACTTTAAAGGCTGTAGGTGCTCCCTTCTCACTGCTCCATTTTGTGTCCCTGCACACTTTTGAATTTCTTCTGCATAAAACACTCCATTCAGCCAGTGGCCCCACACAACACACCTTAGTTAAGTAATATCAAAAGTGAAAACACTTCCTTCCCATGTCAACATCTCTAACACACAACACCTGCTCTTTTAAGACAGCAGGATGAGTCTTCACCTCAGAAAACAGCCCTCTTATGCACTCTCACAACTCTTTTGAATTCTAAAATGGAAAAATTCATTCCCTAGAAGGGGTTTCATACCTCTGGACTACAGCAAACCCAGAGGAAAAAGCTTAGACAGTAATTGAAAATTTTTAAAAGTTTTTTAATTCACAAAATATTAAAAATGTTTTTGCTATTTTTTTCAATTTTTCATTCCCCAACATTAACTGAAAATTCAAGTACCTCAATCATGCTGGTCATATAATGCACATGTTCAGCAATGGCCATTAGCTCCTCATTTTCTTCTTTAAGGCGGGCAATTTCACCATCTTTCTCTTCAATTTCTTTGTGCAGCTGAATTCAAATAATAAAACATTATAAGAGGAAGACAATAGCCAATGGTAAAGATGTTAATGAGCTTTCACTAGCTACCTTTTCATTTTCTTGAAGCACTTCATACAGAGCCTTCCTCCTTTCATCAGCCACTTCTTTCCAATACTGAGGTGAAGGGCTTCCTAAAGTAAGAAACTACAGTAAGTCTGTGCTAAGGCTGAATTGAGATCATTTAAAGACAAACTTGTCCTATAAAATGTGATAGTTAAGAACTCACTCTGTATAGTATTTTCCCAGTTAACAGTTGCAAATTTAAAGCTATCAAGTCTTCATCCACCGTGTGTAAAAGACTGAATTCTTAAGAGTAAGTAACTGTCCAGACTTCACTCTCCCACCAGACTTGATATTTTCCAACTGGTTCTGAGAAACCACACACAGTATGCTATGCTAAAACAGGCTTTTATTTTAACTTAATTACTAGTCAATTGAAAGCCTGTAGGCAAGTCAAAGTAGCAAACTACAGGACTTCTTAACACTGCTGCACACTGAGTTTGTAGAAGCCAGTATCTGAGAATAATTCTGAAAAATTATGTTAACTATAGTGTATTTACTACAGAGGATAAGTATCATTAGGATAAGTATCATTAATTCCCTCTAGGCATTATATAAAAATAATAAGCCCCTATCTAACTGGTAGAGGAACCACCTTTTAAGTTGTATTCCAATGGGAACATAGCATTGTAAGTGAAAGAAAACACAGCAGGATTTACCACATACCTTTTATCATAAGGTCTACAGCTTGAATTACATCATTCATATTCTCATTTTCTTGCTCCTTGTCTACAGACACCTCAGATTTACAAGCCTTTGAGGTGAACTTGTTATTCCAGAGTTTCCTTTTGACTGACGATTTCTTCTGCATAAAACACAGACAGGTTTTTGGGTTTTGCTTTTTTTTTTTTTAAACAATACAAACTTGTAAGCCTGTTTACCAATGACTGCAAATCAGGCTTGATAAGCCCTGGGTTCTTTAGCATATAGTTTTAGCTTACAAACACCATCCTTGATACCCAAGAAACATTTCAAAATTCTCCTGATGTTCTCAGAAATAGCTAGTTTTTAATAGTGCTTAATTGCTAGAATAATAGGAAACTGAAGTTGTATCACACTATCTTAGGGAATTATGGTGTTTTTCTCTCAGTTACCTTAGTTCTCAGATAAAAGCTCAAAGTCATTTCATTATTATTAGACATAATTACACATTGGCAGGTTATCCTCTCATTCATACCTCATTTCGTCTGCCAACCAGGCATCCTGCTGCTGAAGGCTGAATCATTTTAAGAGTCCTTCTTGGGGCAGCACCGCGTGTGTCTGTGAGGTACTTCTAAAAAGACAAACACAGCTTCAGACCATTGTCACTCTTCTCTATACATACTGAGACTTAGAAATGTCATACTTCCATTAAGGGAACCAATGGTTCATCTTGAAGACAAAAAGATAATACTTTAGTCCTTGTTAAGGCTTGTGAGAAGTAGTAAATCTAGTTAATTGTAGCAGAGATGGACCTTAACCACACGAAGCTATGCCCAGTCCCTGCCTTTCAGAAAACCCTTCAATAAAAATATGTAATGGGTCTTACAGCATTCTGACTAGATTTTAAGGTCAGCTGCAGTATAATGACTTCAGTAGTAAACTTGAGCAGAAACTCTCCAGATTGAATTTGGCAACAGCAGTAAGAGACTCCAGGAGAGTGACATAAGTGAACAGCAACTACAAGTTTCTGTGGTAAAGTCACACACACCAATTTAGGCTGTGGCCATTTTTGTTACCTGTGAGCAACACCTTCAAGTGGTTTTCATTTAATAAATGTGTTGCCTCAATTACCCATTAAAATGGATCTAAAGCTCCCTTGCTTCAATTCAGATAGGGTATTGTTTTGTATGAACAGCATGTTTATCACTTTCCCTGTCACACGTAAATACCCATTTCCTGTATTAAAGCTTGGGTTGGTCACACTGCCACCAGGGGACAGCAAACAATGGCAGACAACCAAGCAAGAATAGCCAGAATACAATGCCACACCAGCGTGAGAAAGTTACCGATTCACACTCTACTTCATATGACAAAGAGTTCGACTTTCCCACGGTAGTTTCTGCCACCAATTACCCTCCTGTTAACTAAAGGACAAACACCAACCACAGTGGGAACAAAAATCACATCGTGTGTCAGGCACAGCTTGCTGCTACCGAAGGTTAGAGTTAAGCATACTTTGCCAAGAAATTGACTAATACTGAAGTTAATCCATTGCATGTAAGTATTAGAAAGTGCAAAAAAAGCCACCCCGAGGGATTTATATCCTGGAGTCACTATAGGACTGCCACATGTGGTAGTTAGACTTACCAATTCACAGGACTAGAATAGTTATAAACTTTGGTAACTTAGTGACTAAAAGCCTAAATCCTTTAAGTACTTATACTAATTCCAAGGCAACCTCAGGAGTGGCTTTAGAAAAAAAAACTGCCTACATGAATTCTTCAGTTAAAGCATGCTCAGGGCAGACATAACCTTTAATAAGTTTACCCTTATACTCTACAAAACCTTAGCAGTCAGATACTCAGTAACTGAACTAAAGCCAGGACCTAAAAAAAAAAAAAAAAAAGTAACACCAAAACAAAACCACAAGACAGCAAGCACATTGTCAAACTAAAAAGGGCTTGCTGAGCAATAAAAAAGAGCTGTAAGTACATATGCCCAAGCAGAACATGGTGTTCCCAAGTCATTCTGTCTGCCAGGAGGTTACTCAAGCCAACAGGACATAAGCCAGGTGGAAGCACCGTATAACAGATCCCTTTGTATTTCTTCAGTGGATATAAAACTTGTATCACAGGGACCATTTCCCAGAGAACTGAGCACACGACTGAACAAAAATTCACTGTTTGAGATGCACTCAATGAACTTCAGCTTTTATGTTCTAACCCCAAGCTGCGAGACTTTAAGCCTATACCTGCAAAGATCCTGATGATTTTTCTGCTGCTGGTTTATCTTTCATTTTGGAATTCATAGGATCACTGAAAAAAAAAAAAAAAAAAAAGCTATTAACATCTGGCTGTAACTGAAGTTCAGGTACACAAAATACTCGAATTTCAGTTTCTTAACTTTTAGAGCAGCACTAAAAGTTCAGTCATGAACGGTGGGGCCAGTTGGCTCTTCCAGAGTCCCTCTTAGGGCTCCATCCCTCCAGAGGAGCTGCAAGTGCACGAGCAGCGAGAAGCCCTGAGGGGACACCCCGTGATGCCACGTGCTGATTTTGGCTGGAGCAGAACCCTCAGCAAGACAAGAGGGCACGGTCTCAAGTTGTGCCGAGGGAGATTTAGGTTGGACATTAGAAAGAATTTCTTTACTGAGAGGGTGATCAAGCATTGGAATGGGCTGCCCCGGGAAGTGGTGGATTCTCCATCCCTGGAGATATTTAAAAAGAGACTGGATGTGGCACTCAGTGCCATGGTCTGGTAACTGCAGCGGTAGTGGATCAAGGGTTGGACTTGATGATCTCTGAGGTCCCTTCCAACCCAGCCAATTCTATGATTTTATGATAAGAGAAGGGTGTTTCCATTACTGCCGAGCGGTGCTCACGCAGAGCCAAGGCCTCTCTGCTGCTCACACAACCAGGCTCGGGTGCACAGTAAGTTGAGAGGGGGCACAGATGACCCCAAATGAGCAGAAGGATATCCCATACCGTATGACGTCACGCTCAGCATATAAAGCTGGGGGAAAAAAGCGTGGAAGAGGAGGAAAGGCCTTCAGAGCGATGGCGCTTGGCTGCCCCCGTCACCGTTACATGGGACAGAGCGCGGCTGCACACCTGCCTCCCAGTGTATTAAAACCTTGTTCTGCTTTACATGCGTGGCTTTCCCTTTACCTAATTAACTGTCTTTACCGCCAACCCACGACTTTTCGCACATTTACCCCGCTCCCCCCTCTTCAAATCCCACAGGGGGTGGGGGACCGGAGCAGCTGCGTGAGGTTTAATTCAAACCGCGACACGCAGTGCTGCCACGCTAGCACCCCGCAGACACCATCGCGGGTTACAACCCCGTTAGACCCTTCCACAAGGATACCGAGAAGAGAGGGGGGGGGGAAGCTAAGACTCCCCCCACGCACACGCAAGATGGCGGGCAGCCGGCTCCACGCTCCCGCCAGCCGAGCCCGCAGCCGCCCCTCCTCGCTCACCGGCGCGGCCAATAGGGAAGGCAGACAAGGAGCCCGCCAAGACCCAAACGCGGCTACGAAAAGCCCGCGCTTCCCCTCGCCCCGAACAGCTCAAGCCAGACGGAACCGACGCCCCTCAAGCCACCCACCCGCACCCCCTTCCCTTCCCGTCCCCATGCGGACCCCGCTCACCCCGCGCCGCTGCCTCACGCCTCCCCTCCGCGCGCGCTCCCAGACGGTCCCCCACTGCGGGACGGCGCGCGGCTATGAGGAAGGGCAGAGGGGGCGGGGAGGGGAGGGGCGCCGCGTCACGTGACGCGCGGGCCGCCGTTGTCTCTCAGCCAATCGCAGAGCCCCGACCCCTCCCCGGGCCTCTGGCGGGAGTGCGGGGCCAGCAGGGGGGGAGCGGGGCTGAGGGGGTCGAGGGTCGGAGGAGGGCAGGGGCAGGGGGGGGAGCGGGGCTGAGGGGGTCGAGGGTCGGAGGAGGGCAGGGGCAGGGGCAGGGGCAGGGGCAGGGGCAGGGGCAGGGGCAGGGGCAGAGGCAGGGGCAGAGGCAGAGGCAGAGGCAGAGGCAGAGGCAGAGGCAGCTCCTTTGCAGATGAGGCGAAGGGAGGCTTTCATCTTGAGAAAGGTGAGAGGGAAACGCCACAGAGACACCTCAGCGGTGAAGGAGGCGAAGCGAGGTGGGTGTTGGTCTCTTCTCCCAAGTGACAAGCAATAGAACAGGAGGAAACGGCCTCAGGTTGTGCCAGGGATGGTTTAGATCGGATGATAAGAAAGAAATAATTCTTCACTGAAAGAGTTCTCAGACGTTGGAACAGGCTGCCCAGGGAAGTGGTGGAGTCACCATCCCTGGAGGGGCTTAAAAGGCAAGAAGATGCGGTGCTCTGGGACATGGTTTGGTGATGGAGGTGGCAGTGCTGGGTTACTGGTTGGATTTGGTGATCTTGAATGCCTTTTCCAGCCTTCGGGTGGGTACAGGCCTGACTGGTGCGATCTGGCTGGAGTCACCTGCACTGAAGCTGTGGGAAAGGAAACACAAGCATTGCTCAGTGCTCATCATGGTTATGACAACCTTGTGTTGGAAGCTTACTAGTTCCGTGTTCAAAATCTCCCTGTAGCTTGAAAGTGGGTAGATACAAGGTCTCTGACTGCTTTCTGACTCCTACTGTTTATTGTATTTTATAAAGGCGTTGTAGCAAAACAAATTTTTCATTGGCATGGCATATCATTTCATTGATATTTTCCATTACATTGGCATCACATATGTGTACTGTAATGTCACAGTACAAGCTGCAAAACTGGGGCACACAACTGTCATGGTTAAGCCACAACAGTACTTTTACATATGATAATAGAGAACAACTTCCATTAGTTAGGCATAAGGTTGCTGTAAGCTTGTTAGAGGCCACTTTACAATTATGTTCTTGCAAATACTTGCATGTTTGTCTTTTATTTGTGCTAAGAGTATCTTCTGCTGAATTGTGAGTAAACATTTGTACAGCAAAGGGCACAGTCCTTGCAATCAAGCCTTATAGCTGGCCCACAGCAGCTATCGACACTTCCCAGGCGATACGACAAAGCTATTAAAAATCAGGATGATTACAGAGAGAAGTATTTATTTAGCATGCCACTCTGTCAGCCTGATGTTTGTGAATAAACTGTATGGCACTTAATGAGAATGTCTTAAGGGGAATGTCATGGTCCAGTGAAACAGAAAGGTAGAACATAAAAATGATGAATTAGGAAATCTTCAAACAAGGATAAGGAAATAAAGCTCTCTTGCACAAACTTGTTCAGTCTCCCATTGACCCATATAAACTTTCATTGTCCACAACATCCTCTGGCACATACTCTCCGAGCTCAAATAGCTATTGTTTGAACAACCTCCTCCTTCCTTTTCTAATATTGAACCCAATTCCTATAGCTTCCTGTGATGTCCCCAGTCCTTGTCCTGAAAGAGACAACAAACAATTGTTTCCCATCTAGGGCACTGTTACACAGCTTCCCCTCTAGTTGTCTCTTCCAGCTCTACTTAGCCATCCCTTACATGAAAGCTGCCCCCCTCTGCTCCTCCATGAACTGTGTGCCTTTTTGATTTGCCTTTTTAACCAATGCTGAACCAAGGCTGAGTTCCTGTGGAAATGTCTGTCAGAACTCTCGAGATTTTACTCTGGGATGATGATCAATTCAAAGTCTGTTACTTGATATGTGAATTTTTTTTTCCCCCGCATATGTTCCTTTACATTTATCTACATTGATTTTCATTGATTGCTGTGCTTCTCAGTTACTCAATTCCATAATTTTTTTCCAGTCAGCTCAGTTCTTATTATCTAGAATAATACAGTGTCATCAACAAGCTGTCACCTCAGTAAGCTTTGTCTTCTATCAAGAAAATAAAAAGAACATGGGCAGAAATGTCTGAATCAGTTACTGTCATTCTGTTACAGTAGTAAAAATAAATTGTTCATGCTTTTAAGTTAATTTAATTCTTGTTGATTCAAGAGGAAAAACATTAAATTTTCATATTACATAACACTAGCAGAAATGCAAATATATCCATAAATCTCACCAGCATTAAATCAGAAAGATCTGGATATAGGTAGTGTGTACATAATCACACCATCAAAATATTATTATGTTTATGTTTTATTTATTGTTATATAGTAATATAAATATGCAATATAGAACACCTTATATGAAACATTTAAATTATATGTGCGCATAATTTATATACATAAAAGGCAATGTGTGTCTTTTATGACTGTGATAGATTTTTTTAATACTAACATTTTCAAGTGAAATTTTCATTAAAATTTCCTTTTCAAAATTCAGTTTTAATTTATGAAAATTTTCAGGCAGTTTTACAGTTCAGAAGTGGGACAACTGCTTTTGGAAATGGCCCAAGGTAATGGGAGATGGTTCTGATGTGACTGTTCTGTTTGTTTTCCCTTTTAATTTGTTCCTTGCTGGAGGCATACAATCTGGAGTTTTATTACAAAGGTGCCACTCCTTCAATTTATCTAACTGAAGAACATGTCCTGTTATGAACCACTGTGTCTCAGAGTTTTTCATTCGTACGTTTTCTTCAGCTTGAAAGGTTTGTAAAGAATCCCTTTGCTGTGTCAAAAAAACCACTGAGAGCTTATTATCAGAAGCTTATTCATATCCTTAACTATGGGAAGCCAGTTTAATTATATGAAAAGCTCACAGAAAGGTTTCAGTTTACTTTATTGTAATTATTCCCATTTTTTGTGGCTGAAGGTTAAATTTAAATACAGATTATAGCATTTTTAGATGCAAAAATCTGTCAACCCAATAATCATAGGATATATATTTTTAGGCTGAATTCAACATAATGCATTTCAGCTTGTTTCTTTAATAAAAAATAAAACTCTCTGTCATTAATACTTACAACTATTTGCACTTCAAGTGAGCCTAAGCAAACACACTGAGGTATCCCATAGAGCTCAGCCAACCTCTTAGATTATTTATGGCAGCAGAGAATGTGTTGCTTTTTAATTCTTCTGTCCTCCAGTAGTATTGATAAACTTTATCAGTTTTCAAAGCAGATTACAACAGAAAAAAAACCAACTTCTTGGAGGACTTCGGGTGTGTGGGGATAGGTGGGAAGGTACTACCTGGTCTCTGATGACTCTGGGGTCCAGCATTGCTTGGACTCCTGTGTGTGGAAACTTCCTAAGCATTTCACAGAAGGATTTTGGACATGGTTGGCTGATTCAAGTACTGGCAAAATGTTGTTACTATTGGACAGTCACATTGTAACTTTTTTCAAGGACTGACTGACTTTATTGTAATCCTCAAAGAATTATCTGGCTCTGGGGTGCTTAAAATACTCTTTATTTCTACCTGGCACATTAAGTGCAGGTAAGGTACATTGTTATTTTGTTTTTTAAAAAAATTATTATATAAATATCTTTAATGCTTTCCTACTTACTAGTATTTAATGTAAGGTCTCCTGCAACTGCTGTAGATTCAGAGAACTCTTCTGGAGGGATCTCGGTGCAGTGTTGAGACTCTGCCTGAGAATATCTCATCTCGGGGTGCAAGCTCTGCAAAAAGGTCCCGGGAAGGAAGCCCCGAGGCTGGCTTTGCGATTTCTGAATCAATAAACAGGAACTGTGGCTCTCAGGCTGTTCTTTTGGCCCCTCTGTCCAGTAAAAGGACCATTTATTATAGGAATGAAACGGCTCCCCGCAATGCGCCGGGTGACACTAGGTGGCAGCGTGGCATCACGTTGCCCAATTCTCCCTTATCTTGTTTCTGGGACATCGGGCTGTATTCAAGGCGTTTTGGAGTGTTATTGGCACGAAGTTTATGATTTGTCTTTTTAATTTTTCTTTTTCTTTTTTTTCCCCGAGGTTGATGACAACGGATGGCATCATGGTAATGAAACTGTCTAAAGAAAGGATTATATACACAGCACAATCCAGGTGTAATTCACAATGCAAACCAGTTTGCTATGAGAGCTGCTGCTATTAAGTCACTCCAGAGAATCAGCAGAGATCCTTTTATTAGAATAAAAGTTCGCCCTGTGAATGGTAATCCATAGTGCTTCAGGGGAGAAAGGTTAAAAGAAAAATCTACATCTCATCTTCTGAGTTTTTCCCTCGCTAAATACAGGGTGAGTCACTGACATCCCTTACAACGTTGCTAGGTCCTAACCTTCTGAGCTATGGAATTACCTTGAAAAAAACAATGTTTTTGTAGTGCTCTAAGATTAAAAAAATGAAATAATCTCTATAAAGGCTAGGAATTCTTAATCTAAAGCTGCTTCCGATTCTGCTGACTACCTGTATTTAGAATATTATTTACAAACTGAAGAAATAAGTTGTTTTTTATTCTTGCAAGAATTTGCTAAGCAAACACAAAACCTACACAGCGACATGATTATCTTTGGTTTTGATAGATCAAGCCATCTTAGTAAAGACAAACACTTTTACACATTATTGAATTGAAGATAACATAAGTTAAAGATGATTAGGGATGGGGACAGAGTCAATAGTCTTTCAGATACCACAACTCTTTGTCCAGTGAAATTCTGAATTGCAGATATATGTGCAACTGGCAGGCTGGGATCCTTGTTTTTAATGTGCATTTCGGGCATTCTTGAAATAAATGCAAAGTTTTAGAGAGGGGAGATGCATTTGTTATGCAAAACAAATGGGCAAGCTGCTAAAGAAAACGTAACTATCGTACTCAGAAGCAATTGATGGTGTTTGGGGAAGCTGGGCAAAGCTGTGTCATCTCAGCAGAGGCACTGAGAAGCGTCAGTAACTTCTAACACTGTAACTGCACAAACTCAGCACTCATAAACAGGTCAGTGAAGCACAAACTGCACAAGCAAAATATGAGAACACGCATAAAATATATTTTAGTATATGTGATTATATATATATATATATGCTCAATTATTAAGAGGGAACAAAGTCAGCAAGATAGTAGGTACAGTTCAGCCAAAATTTAGGATCAATATCTCACATGCTCAAGAATGTATGGCCCATTACACAGCTTTATAGTTAGAAGTCAGGACACAGAGAGGTGATTAATGAAGCTTAATATTGTAGCAATAGCTGTGCAGTAGATATATAGTTGTCCACAGCATGACATAAGGAACATTTTCTGCATTAAACACTGCCATTTCCCTGCACAAAAGCATTCCTGCTATGCCTTGGAAACTGATGTTTGCTCTGAAGGCAGGAAGAGTGAATCACAGTATACTGTGAATTGTATGAAAGACTTCTAATTACCACCTAATTTTTCTTGTTTGAACTTAGAAAGGAATGCTAATTTATTTTTGTCTGGTGCATAAACATTTGGCCCTGGATTAATCAGTTCTGTTTTCGAAGCAAGTAGCTTCGGGGCTGATACAGCTTCTAACACATACAGCCAGTACAGTATTCATGGAAAGTAAAAAACCTGAAATATAACAGAATCCATCTCATCTCTTCCTAACTATGTCTGTAACATATATCAATTGGCTACAATCTGTTAAAAAGTAATTGTTACCTAGAAATTATTAAGTTTTAAGTAACTAATTAATAAGATGGAAATTAATGGCAGAGACATCATAGTCTTTCCCACATGCTGATGAGTAAACATTTAATTTTGAAACTAGTTAAACTTTGAAATTGTATAAATTTTAGTGGGAAAACCCCAGCAAGTTGTTTTTATGAAGTTACCTATCTTGTTGAATTTACAGAAAAAAACTACAACTCGCTATGCAATTGAAATGTGAAAAGAGCCCTACTGTGCTTTAGTGCACTGGCAACAGCAAGGAAATAATACGACGGGGAACAAAAAAGAGAAGTTTTTCAGAGCAGAAAAGGAAAAAATACACATGCAACCAGACATTCCAAACTGACAGTGCTCCTCAAAACTACATTACTCTAATACTTGCTCTCCCAAACAATATATTTTTGTAACAAAGTCTGTCCTGCAGACTTTGGGTTATAATGTGACTTATTGCCTAGGCTACCTGATGCTGTGTTTCTGTCAGATGACAGCTGAAGAGTGTCAGCCCCCCACTTCAGAGACTTAAGACCCTAGGTGTGTGCATGCATCTGATTCCCCAAAGACAACAGGATTACAGTTACACTGTGATGTGCAAAGTCCTCCTCACTTTGAGTGGGAGAAAGACTAAAGGACACCAGCTTATCTGTCTGTGATATGTTAACCTAGCAGAACCTGACCCACTCCACTGACTGTTTTGCTCAGCCTAGATTCAACATGCACAAGAAATGCTACTTTTAATGTGTTAATGGGACTGAAGCCTAAAAAAAGAACCATGACCTATTTTGGGTATACTGAGGCAACCTACTTGTCAGGTTTGTTTTGTATACCACCCACATTTCTCTCTCCTTAATGATAAGGTTTATACCAACTAGATTTGAGGAGAAGCATTCTGTCATTAGACTAAAGGATACGGTTTTAAAACACCATCTTTCAGGCACATAAACCTCTTTTATAAAGGATATCACATTGCATAACCCATAGGAAGCCTAACCATAACATACAATTATCTGATCAAGTGAATTATCGATCAATAGCATATAAATATTAATTTTTATAAGTCTTAACTCCCCCTTCAGTAACAGATGCTACTTAGCAGTATATATTTTAACTGAGATGCTGATATATGCCATTTTTCTAGTAGATGAGTTTAAACATTGTGCACTATGGAGGAAAAGAAACACGATTGTATAAAAGTAGGACAAGGCTCAGCTATTACTCATGGCTTTAATAGTGCAGATATTTCCATGCATGTGTGTAAAATAAACATAGGTTGGTTGGCTGACTCTTTTGTGTTAATGTTATCAGGATATCCTTACATGCCAATGAGTAAAAAGAAAAAAAATCTCTGAGTTTGGTAAGGGCAAGCAGCAATATATATATATATATATATATATATACACAAGGAGCCTGGAGGGGTTTTAGTTCTCCATCCACTGCTGAAATGTTGTGAAAGGATTGGAGCAGCTTAAGTTTGCAGAAGACAGATGGTGGCTGCTTAGCAAGTAATACTCTGTACCCAATCTCAAGTGTATATATATATATATATATAAGTACATTTCCTCTAAGTATGCATTTTCCTCCCCTCATAGCTCTTCTAGAACGCCCTCCAGAAGAAGAACTGTGCTTCTGCCAGCACATTTGACAATGTTTTTTGGATGCATTCCTCATCCTGGGGCTGGGCAGCTGCCCGATCCCTTGCGATAAAGGGCAGTGTCTGTGGCTGTGGCTGCATCCCTCCCTGCTCTCAAGAGGGCAGCTGGAGCTACTGGCCTGGAAGAAACCTCCTTCCCTTCTCCTCCGCAGGCAGGCAAGCTGCCAGTTCCCTCCCTCGGAGGGCCTTCTGTGCCGGGGCTATCCCTGTGCCAAGCAGGGCTGCTGTGCCAGCCCCGCTTCGCCTGGGCTGAGGCGGCACAAAGAAGGTCACGGGCCAAGCGTGAGTCATGGATGGAAACAGCAGCGGGCACAGGAGGGGATTTCAGACTGCAGCACAAAATGCCGCCCAGGGCAGCACAGCACAGCAACCCAAACCACTTTGTCCCGGGAAAGCTGGTCTCTAAGCATAGCTCTTGTGAAGGCCTGGCTGATATTACAGTTTTAAAATGTTGGCATTTTGAAATAGACCCAGCAGTGCAGAGATAATGTAGTACCTCTTTTTTTTTTTTTTTTTTTTTGATGCCTTGCTTTTTTACCTCCAAACGCAGGGTTCTTTTCAGTAGGTACTGCCATTAGGAATCAAGAGAAGTCTGTAAGTGGTTAAAAATCATGTTTCTGCTCTGTTCCCGTTCAAACACGTATCCTGTGCAATGCCTGTGACAAGGAAGGCAAGATGGAAGGGTTGCGACACGGCAGCTGCCTGCTACAAGACAGGCAGGAGGAATGTTGACAAGGTGTCCAAAAGGGAAGCGTGTAAAGGAAAGGTCTGCTATGGGGAAATAACTGATACGAAGGTCAAGAGAGAACCAGGGAAACCTGCAGAGAGAAGTAGTAGAGATTATGGGGGGAAAAAAAGCACAAAGTCAGAATTTTTCTGTAGTTACAGGGAAGTGTCATTGCCATGCTGCTTGTCCTTGGAAACACAATCTAATGAGAAGGACGTTGTCCGCGCTTGCCTTCTGCTTATCACACTTTTAATATCGTTGCTGTCTTGGTGAGTCACAGCCTCCAGGGGGAAGGTGGGAGGGATGCCTTCACCTGCCCTGGTTGCCACACAAACCAGCAACTTGCCATCCCCTCACCTCACTCCAGGGCAGCACAGCCTGAACTGGTGCTGCCAGGCACTTTAGAAGCACTTGCAGCCTGGGTAGTTTTGGATGGTGAGGCTTTCCCTGGCATGCCTGAGAGGAGGCACGGGAAGGTTGGCACCGATTGCCTGGGTCCTGGGCTGGAAGATGGAGGTTCCTTCTCATCTTGGCCTCCCATTGTACACAATCCAGCCGAAAGTGAGGTGTGTCCTCCCTTTGCTTCCATAGCAGACAAGAGGAGAAGAGGGAGGTAATTTTTTGTAGTATAGAAATAAAAATGCTTGCTTTTCTCCAAGGATTTGGTTTGTTCCTCTGTAATAGCAATTAATTAGCCAGCCTCCTCAGGAAGCAAACCTCAGGAGCAACACAGGAATGGGAATTGTCACACACTCTTGTGTGCTGCTTTCTGTTTCAGGATCAATATAGAAGGCAACTTCTAATCTTTCAATCAAAAGCTGGATTTTATTTGTTTATTTATTTGCAGTTTACTTCGAGTATGTTGAATACAAACCCCAACGAACGACATCAAACAAACTGCGCCACTACAACACTTAAGAGCCGTATTTGCCCGTAACATCGCCACCCTTAAGGCTGAAACAAGTTTCAGCGTTCCCTTTATCTACCACGGGACACCGGCAGGAGTCCAAAGGACACAATCTGGGAGTTTGTCAATGAGGCGGGAATGGGGGGCGAAGAAAAACTGCCCCGGGCAGGCAGCACCTCACAGGACGAGAGCTGGGGGGGGGGTCGCCATTCTCTTACTCCCCCTTCGCCCCCCTCCCTCCCCTCTCCCCTTCTGAGAACTGCGTTGAACAACTCCATCCGGGTCCTTACTCCGCGGGCGGTTCCAGACTCGGCATCGCGTGCGGGACGAGGGCGTTGATACGGGACGTGACAGTGCGGGGACCAGGGGTGGGGGGAAATAGTAAGAAAGTGCGATCCGGATTCTTGGCGTGGCGGCGGCTCGGAGGTTCTTTGTAGCTGTTCGATTATTCGGTGTTGTTCGCCCAAACGGGAGTGTCTGTGTCTGGCGAAGTTACTGCTGAGACTTCCTGCCTGTAACACAAGATTCGGTTCCCCCCTCGGGAGCCCGGGCGCTTGGTACGGGCGCGCAGAGCGCGCTTGAGTGGGGCGGGCAGGGCGGTGCCTGTGTGACTCAGGCGCTGCCATTTTGGGTGCTCGGTCCGGACCGCGCAGTAGCTTTTTGCGCTCGCTCCCGTGCCCAGGCACAGGCGGAGACCGAGGCGCTTCCGCTCCCCCCCCGTCGTCGCTTTCGAGGACGTCCCGAGACTGCTTAGGCGAAAAGAGGCTCTCAGCCCTTTCAGCTTTCTACCGGTCATCTTCGTCCTCCGCCAGCGCTTCGGGATCTCTACGCCCGCCGCCCTTCGTAGGAACCACTAGCGCAGGGACCCGCCGCCGTCTCTTCCTCCTTCCGCTGCTACTACCACCGTCGCCTCTTCCTCCTTCTCCTCTTCCTTTCCCCGCCACCATTTCCCCCTTCCCCGGCACCGGGGCTCTGAGCTAGACTATGGGGACCAGGTTGGGGCTGAGCAGCGGCAGAGCGGGCGGCCCGGTCACCGTGTCCACTGCGGCAGGGATGGGGGGGCTCCGTGGCTTCGTGGCTTTATCTTGACATGGCTCCTCTCCGTGCTGCTAGCAGCGCCGCCGCCTCCACTGCTCCTCCTGCGCCCGCCGGCTGCGGGTAGCGAGCGGGCCACGGTCTCGGTCTCTTGTCTGAGTTCTCTCAGGCTCTTGCTTCAGCGGGGGGAGGGAAGTTTTGGGAGGGGTTTCTTTTTTTGGGGGGTTTGGTTTCCTTTCTTTTACTTTTTGTCAAGAGAGGAGGGGGGGTGTACTTTTCCCCCTCTTTTTAACCTGGTCAGGCGAATTTGCTAACCTAAAAAAACTTTTAACTCCGACTGATCAAACAACAGCTGGGGCGGGGAAAAATGTCTGGAGAGAGGAGGAAAATAACCTGATAATTGGCGATCTGCTTTCTTGAGGAGGGGGGGAAGGGTGTTTCAGAGGTTTAAAATTGCAGCTGAGGCTTGCGATTTTTTTCTTTTTTCTTTTTTTTTTTTTTTTTTTAAATAAACCTCGCAAAGTTTTTGCCAACCGAAAACCTGTGTAGCGAGAAAAGCAGGAGCAAAGCTCTCTATGTTTCCCAAGTCGTGACCATGAAGTGAGAGGGGAGAGGCCGTGCGACTGCGGGTGTCCCGCTGCCCCGGGCACCGCCCGCCCGCCCGCTGCAGCCTCTGCCGGCTCGGGCAGAGAGAGGCCTAAGGAAAAGCGAAAAGTATTGGCCATGCACAGCCTCGGCTAACCGGGCTGTCTGTGCAGTGCAGCAGCGGCAGAGAGAGAAGGATCCCCGGGGGATCAGCAGCCCAGGGAACGTCTGAGGTGTTGGGGGATGTAGGGTTCTCCCCGTCCTAAGGAGCCCGGGTTTGGGGCGCTGGTTTGAGTTTTAGTCAATAGGCGAGATAATACTGTCCCTTGAACCCCCTGCCCGCACCTCGTCTATGGCCATCATGATCCCTCTTCTCTTTGGCAGCAGCAGCCTCAGGGCAATGATGTGCCTGATGATGAGCAGGATGAAGTTAGAAATGACACTGCTGTTTTTTCTCTTTGCTCCCTTGCAAACCAGCACTGTGTTGTCTGTAGTCGATTTTGTTGTTGGCAGAGAAATCTCCTATCTTCCGGGATGTGCAGTCCTTCTTAGCACCGTTTTCTCTGCTCTCCACCAAGTGTAATTGTTCTAAAGAAAAAAAATAAGACGGGCAACATAGCAATAGTGGAAAGCTGAGATTAATAAGTAGAGTCATGAATCTGGCTGGGGTAAAGCGCAATTTGTAATTTCAGCTGCTTTTTTTTTTTTTTTTTAAGCAGAGCAAAAATACCCCCCCATGGATTGGGCTTGTGCCAGTTGCTTTTTATTGTACACATAAATTGTGATAAGATTTGTTTGTTGTTTTTTCATTCTTACCCACTTATTCCTGCAGCTAAACTATTCAAATTTTTTCTCCAAAATTCTTAGGGTTTTTTGGTTTTGATTGTTTTTGTTTTTCCTTCCCCCCCCCTCCCCCCCCCCCCTTTTTTTTTTTTAAAAAAAAAAATCTCATGTTCAGCCATGGCTGGACGCCCACTTACTTTGTTTCTTGACCCCTCCGATGCTACATTCTCGTAAAAATACTGCCCGAGGTGTGGTTTTGGGTTACATTCGCGTTTTATTTGTTTAGTCGTATTAGCAGGAATAAAGCGACTTGTTTCTGTTGTACTTGAGTCTTATGAAAAGGTGCCCATAGATTAGCAGCAGTTTCCAAAGGCTTTAGTACCACCCGTATTACAAAATGGGGGACCCAAACTCCCGGAAGAAACAAGCTCTGAACAGACTTCGTGCTCAGCTTAGAAAGAAAAAAGAATCTTTAGCTGACCAGTTTGACTTCAAAATGTACATTGCCTTTGTGTTCAAAGACAAGGTAACTTGGTTTTCATGTTTCTCTCTTACTGTTGCAGTGCATGTTAAGCTGTGCAAAAGTCCTGCTGCCTGGTTGCATCTTAAGGTTTTTCCCTAATCGACTCCACTGACTTTTAAACTGTTTAAAAAATAGCCAGTTACTATAATATTTACTTGGCTAACGTTTGTAGTTTTGGCTTTTCATACGCCTCTATTTTAGCAATGCAGAGGGTCCTAGTGCCTCATTAAATGAGGTCTTGGTCACTTCTGTATTTATCCAAAATACTGGGTAAATATTTTTCAACGTTAATACTGTAATTGATTAAGCCTAATTGGGGTCTGGATTGCATAATTGTTGGCTGTGAAAGTTGACTAGAAAACAAAAAGCTGACTTGAAGTGATTGCTAAAGTTACAATGGTTATCTGGTTAAGGCAGAAGGGAGAATCTGGCAGACAAAGGGTAGAGTTGCAAAATGCAATATTGCAGTGGCCTAAGCGTATGTGAAACTGCTGCTACCATCTTGAAAGGGAGCTGGGAGGGAAAAGGGGAAGTCTTCGTTTGCTTGGCTGCCTCCTTGGGTGCTGAGGGATCCTCTGCATCTGTGCCCGACTAGTGTTTCTAAAACCTGTTGGTATTTTAAAGCCAGCTATAGACCCAGAATTGTAGGAGAGCTTCAGTCCACAGAAGGGCAAGAAAAGTGCTTAGGTTCTGAGAATGTGCTGAGCAAATGAGGAAGTGAAGATAAAAGCAGGTGGCAATGGTGTACGTGATGCTAGCAGATGAGCACTGAAATTCTCTAATCCCCTCAAATGCATTATTGCATTTGATATAATAGTTGCATTTTTAATGAAGATTTTTTTTTAACAGCATTAATTGAAAAATTTCCTTAAAATTAGTAAGTTCAGTTTGCTCTTATTCCTCATTTCTAGTGCAGAGATGGATACAGTAGGATATTAATAGGCCATTTAACACCTTAATGGCTTTAGTTGGAGCATTCATACTAATTTCTGATTGCTTTGTAGGAATGTGTTGCAGATACCTCTTACAAATCCTATAAAATTTGTTTATATCACAGTGAACTAAAGTTACTCATCCAATGCCAGTTTATTTAAAGTAGGAGTTGAGCTCAGCATAGTTTGATCAGCAAATAGTTGGCTTTTGTGTGGGTGCTGGCTGGGGTTGTGTGATAAAATATGCTTTGTCTGTCATGTAGTTCTTGTATAGGTCAAGAGCTAAAAGAAAACTGCTAGAAGCAGGCACACAAATTGAAGTGGTTTGTACATACAGTAAAAACTGTTTGTCCAAATTCCCCATAATGTTTTTGCCTTGCTTGAAGAAGACTGAAATATTTGTATAAAAGTTATTTAGCAATTTAAAACATTCCTTCTTTGAGAAGGTTATGACATGTAGCGAACTTCAGATTGGGTCTTTATCACCCACAGTTACCAAGTGTCACATAGAAAGTTTCACTTAACATTAAAGGCCACCTTTAAAGAACTTTGGAAGGGAAAACAAAAAACCCAAAATATGACTTGCCTCAAAAAGAGAAGCTTGCAGAGGACTCTTGCTTTGCCCAGAGTCATGTATCCTATCTGATGTAAGGCACTTCTCTTACTGGTTAGATACTGCTTTAATGGTTCCAAGATTGTTGTGTAATCAGCATCTTTGGAGACAGCAAAAACACGTTCAGCTTTTTTAAGAAATTGTTGGACTGATGCTATTTATTTTATACATTTTTTTGTTTGGCCAAGATCCTGACTTATCTGATGTGTGATTTATATATGAATGCTAACAGAAAATTCACAAAATCTGATATAAGCTGTTGTTTAGAATTGTCTTGAAAGGACTGTAATCTTAATGCTACTTTACTTGTGCTTTTTTTTTTTTTCAGAAGAAAAAGTCAGCACTTTTTGAAGTGTCTGAAGTGATACCAGTCATGACCAATAATTATGAAGAAAATATCCTGAAAGGTGTACGGGATTCCAGCTATTCTTTGGAAAGTTCCTTAGAGCTTCTGCAGAAGGATGTTGTACAGCTTCATGCACCCCGCTACCAGTCTATGCGCAGGGTAAAGTTAAACTTTGTACTCACTGAATTATAGCTTGTTTTCAGTGCTTGTGGCTTTTATGACTATTTAGCCTAATCCTGCTGTTCTTACTCAACTCATCTGCCTCAAGAAGGTTCTGAAGGTATGTGTTTACAGGGCCCAGTTTGACAGGTAACAATATAGGCATTCTGAAATTCTGTTTAAATATGTAGTGTTTAACCTTTACCTTTAATCTGTCTCATTGAAATATGCCTAGGGAATTACATCTTCTTGCCCTGGTGTTTAATAGGCATGTGTTGATTCTAGCAATGACTCCTGCTGTACAACTAAGTAGCAAAGGCTGTCTTCTGGTAGTTTCATTAAACTTGGAATTTATGTTAACTGGATACTGAGACTAAAACTCAGTGGAAGTCAAGGAAGTCTTTAGTTGCTCTATGAGTAATACAGATGGAAAATTACACAAGTGGAAATAAGTACCACATTTTAATTACAGGCTTGCATAGATTAGTTGCTTATCTAGCTTTCGACTAATGAAGGGAATGTAAGTACAAAACTTTACTACTTACAGGATGTGATCGGCTGTACCCAGGAGATGGACTTCATTCTTTGGCCTCGTAATGATATTGAGAAGATAGTCTGTCTCCTGTTCTCCCGGTGGAAGGGATCTGATGAACCCTTTAGGCCTGTTCAGGTATGTTTTTGTTTAAGTTCAGTAAGTAACTTCTATTTGGAATGGAGGATTATTACTTTTTTAACAAATAAATTGATAAGGTGTGCAACTTCGTGGATCTGAAAGTATGCTTGCTGTTCTGATTGTAAAGCAGTCGGTGTTTTGAATGCCAAATTCTGTCTCCTATCCTTTATGCACTGTTGTATTAAGACTTCCACAGTCTAAGCATCTGAAGGACCCTTGGCAAATTACATCAATGTATAAAAACATATATCATGTTAGTATTTGTAGAAGTGGATTAGAAACGGTGCTTAGTACAGTTGAATCTTTGTCTAAAACGGTGTTACAAAGGTTCTGTGAGTATCCCAAGTTGCTGTCATTTGTTAGATGGAAGAGAGTCTGAGATGGAATTTTTTCAGTATGATTTTACCTTGAAATACATTTCAGATGTCTTAAACTATTTTTTGGTAGCCAGCTTGAGCTATTAATACTCAAACAATCTGAACGCAATGTGTACTTTCTGTGCTTGGTTCTGCAATAAGAAGTTAACAGAAGAAATGTGCCGTACTGTTAATACATAGGAGTGTTCTGACAGAACAAGCTAAATCTGGTTTTACGTATGCAGTTAAAGTTACATTTTTGAATTATTAGTATGTCATTGCTATGGCTAATGTTTATGTTGGCAAAATGAAACCAGGGATTTACTTTAATTGTGCACACTCAAGAGTATTGCTGTGATCCCCAATTTCTGCTTTTCATGATGAGAAAAAGAAGCAAAGTGGTTATAAAGCTCAACATTGAAGGAAATTAATTAGTTAACTGTGAGCCTTAGCTTAATAAATATTTTATTCACCTTTCTCCACAATGTAGGCCAAGTTTGAGTTTCATCACGGTGACTATGAAAAACAGTTTCTGCATGTTCTGAGCCGGAAGGACAAGACTGGAATTGTTGTCAACAACCCTAGCCAGTCAGTGTTTCTCTTCATTGACAGACAGCACTTGCAGGTAAGCTTATTTTGTCCCTCTTTTTATCAGGTGTGTTTTAATCATAGTTCTTTCTCTTCTTGGGAACATGAGTGATGGCATTGCAAAATACTGAAGCAGAAAAATAGATCATGCATTCATGATTGCATTTCAGATTTTTCAAAGGGCACAGATCTGTGCATACAGAATTGATTTAATGTTCTATTAAAAATCAGTTCTAAAATAGACTTAAGTGTTTTTGGAAAAATTAAAACATTGGTGTATTTTGGTGATATTATAGAAATTTTTCAAGTAAGAAAATGAGCATAATAGTGGAAACATTTTAGGCATCAGAGGTTGCAGACTTAATCTTGAATTTGGGCTGTTCATAGAGGTGAAATACAGTGGCTTAAATCTCTGTGGTGTTGCTCCACAACCAGCAGTAAGCTAATACATGAGCTGGATCTGTTGGGGGTCTGCCTACTAGTCTTGCATTAACTTTCATGTTCAATAGTTTTTCTTTGTTTTCTTTGCCTCTAGACTCCAAAAAACAAAGCTACAATCTTCAAGTTATGCAGCATCTGCCTGTACCTGCCACAGGAGCAGCTCACTCACTGGACGATTGGTACTATAGAGGATCACCTCCGTCCTTATATGCCAGAGTAAGGTACTGGCCAGCAAAATGGGGAAGATCACAGAATGCAGCAGTGGATTCTCACTTTCCTTACCAGTTTATTCTTTCAGAATTCAGAAGAAAATGGACTCATGTTCAGAACACTATGCGTTGTGAAACTTGATCATCCTGGATTTTTTTTATCATTTGTATCTCAGAACTTTACAATTTTTTTAGATGTTTTCTGCATGGACCTTATGAAAGAGAGGATGCTCTGCACGCTTCTGCATTGCATCAGCATCTTACTAAAATGTGAAATGAAGGGACTGTACACTGAAACAAATGTATCCAAAAGCACAAGGTGATCATTTGTGGTGGTGTTCCCATTTGTGCTGGTCATGCCCCTTAACATCTATAATGTTAGCCATCAGAATTTGAAGGGTGAGAAGTGAATGTAACTGGTATAAAAGCCTTTACAGCATTGCTGTTAGTGATTGTATCAAAGAGCACTATCATTCATTTTAATGAGCAGAAAAGTGGCTATTACAATGAGTAAATGTGGGAAAGAAATCTTTCTTTAAAAAAAAAAAAGCATCTCATTTAATGTGTAGGCATTTTTTGCCTCTTTTATTTTGCTGGGCCATGTCTAAGTTTACTGGCACTTTCGTTTTGGATCTCTTTCCCCAAGCTGCTGCATAACTGTATTAAAGTATTCTTTTGAGTTGGATGCATTTATACAGATGAGGCAGTCATATACTTGGAGTCTGAAGTAGCTAAAGCAGCTAAAAATAAAATAATAGCTGCAGAAACAATGTTGGTAGAGGATTATTTTTTCTTGAGAGTTGAGACTTGTAAACTTGCAGGTAAACTGTGCAGGAAATACTGGTTTCTAAAACATTTCTTATGGAAAACCCATTGAGGTTTTTTCTTTTGGAATAGACATTATAAACCAATGTAAAATAGTGTTTGGAGTGTCAAAAGTTGGTTCTGACAGAGCATTTTAAGATTGTGCAATGACAAAAAGGAAGACTACTGTATAGTTTTGACAAAGAAAGCTCTGCTTAAAGGGTTGAGTAATTTACTGGAGTAAAACTGCATAAGCCTGCTCCCTTTGGATAAAACTAGTGCTTACCTGTTTAAAACTTGTATTTAGCTTTTGTTTGGAATTGGAAAAAATTGAACTTAAATAAATTAGGTAAAAAAATGACTGGCTGTATTTATGGAAATCCTGTCAAGTGAATTGTGTCACCCATTGCAAAACCTGAAATTGTACAGGCTGTAAAATTGCTTTAACAGAGGTCAGTGGCAAAGGTGGGGTTAAGTATGCAGGCAGTGTGTTTGTTTTGAAAAGCAGCTGCTAGAAGTACTCAGATTACTAGCATACTATTCTCTTGGCACATTAATATTTTTAGCTCTTTGGTCATAGGGTCCTACAGGTTAAACTGGAGCCACTTCTTGAGAGCTGCAACTTCACATTAGCAAATGCCTTCAGTCACAATGAAATATCTTGAAAATGCTGCTCTACAGAATGCTAAGGCTTTCTAGAATGTTTAGTAGCCACCATATCTGCTAACAGTACTACACATTTTCCAGCTATAAGTGCCACCTCTTTACATGGCATGCAGGACATAATACCAAGTGTCCACATGAAGCTTGAGAGAGGTTTTATCTTGAAATTTCATGAGTTTGGAATTTGAGTTCTTAAGTGCAATCTCTTAGTCTCTTCTTAATTTGTCATTTTGGATATCATTTCGCAGTAGTGCAAATACAGCTGTAGTTACCTTAGCAAAGCAAATGATAATAGTACTTTTAGTTTTCTGGTTCTTCTGTAAAGACGTCTCAAGGTGTTGGCCTGGGTGGCTGTGTTTGATGCTTTTCCACTGTTAGCAGTGGCACTTATCCTTAACTTTAATTCTCCATATTGCAGAGAATGTATTAAGTTTAATTGCTTTATTAGTGGTTTTTTTTTTTTTTTTTCCAGTACACATCTGCATTGTGTAAGTTGTGGAAAAAAATAGAAGCAAAATTAGAAGCTTCAGAGCATAAGAATCACAGGGAGCGTTTGTAAGTCTGGTAATCATAAATCATTTGACATCTTCAAAAGGTGTCTTCACCTCAACAGGGTGACTTTTGAGGGAGATAAACTGAGAGTTATCCCACTCTTTCTTAATGGGGCTTCTGCTTCAGAATATTCTTCAGCAAAATGCTCTACAGAAATGGAAGCAGTTCATAATGTCTAGTGTCTTTATATCAGTTTAGTGGGCTTTTTTACCTTCAATGTGTAGGTTTTATTCTCCCAAAATTTAATGTTTGCAACGCACGGTTTGCAACTTAAAGTTTAATTAGTTTGTTCACAGTGGAACTGTATGTAAAATCAGGCCTCTTACAAGGGAAATTTTGATTACTCCCTACTGTCAACTGCTTGCATGCCTCCTTTGGGTATCCTGATACCAAGAATTGAAATAGGCTCAATCTTTCGTCTGATTATGGGAGTTTTACCAGGGTATTGCTCAAGGGTTTGTCATGTGAACTTGGCAGTTCAAATGAAGCAGGGATCAATGTGGGGGCAGTAAAATGAAATAGCCAGAGGCCCATTAAATCTTTTGGATATAATTGTTCTAGTGAAGGGGGCACACGTGCCAGGTGCTTCTCAAATGTCGTAGCCTGTATATGGCTGTATAATTCCCTCTTCCTTATCAATCTTCAGATGTACATGTGTTACGAAAAAATATGGTACAATGAACAGAACAGATTGTACAAGATTGCCCAAATTTAATAGGCCTGTAGCTAATTGGCAGTTGATGCCCTTTGTCACATTTCTCTCAAAGAAAAATTGATTTTCAAAAGCTATTTCATCACAGCAAACTGTATTTAAAGTGTTGTGTCAGGTACTAAAGCCACCTTGGGATTACTCAGTGCTTCTTTTTTTGAAGTTACTCAAACTGGAACTAATCTTTGAGCCCTGAAAGGTTTAGATCAAGCAACTAATCTCTTGCTACAAGTTTGGGTTGGGGTTTTTTTGGGGTTTTTTTGTGGGTGTTTTTGTGTGTTGGTGGTTTTTTGGCTTGTTTTTTGCATAGCAAAATGCTAAGCCTATTAGAAGTAAACCTGGCAGAAAGATGGTAATTGTTAGTTCCAATTCATGACACTGTTAAAAAAAAAAAAATGAGAGACCTACTTGATCTGTATGTAAAATTGTAGTACAAAAGAAGAGAATCAGCTCACTACATTTAGGTGCTCTGGTCCTTGTGAATGGCCACATCTTTTTGATGACACAGGAGGGCATAATGGATTAGTTTTAAAATTAGTTTAAGACCTGATACAAGTGCCATAAGGTCTTGCTTCTTGCGTAAGCTCTCAGTTTGTGAGCTCTGCAGGTGTCCTTCCCTGCCCACTTCTGGTTTTCTGCCAGGATGCTGCCTTTTCTTGCACTTGTCGTCTGCTGAGTCATTAGATTGCTTGGGGTGAATGAATGCCACCTTGTGTTATATCTGGATCTTTGGGCCTGAACAGTGAGAGTGGTCATGGAAGGATCATTTTACTCCTTATGTGTGAGATTATTCTAATGGACTGTTAGAGGTTTGATTTAAGATTACATCAAGGTTCCTGCCACTAGCATGCTAGCTATTAAAGAGTTACCGGATTACTTTTACATCTACTAAGCAGATGGACACACGGTGTGAGTTTACTGAATCACTACTTCTGTTATTTGGTAAAAGCTGCACCCATTTCTGGTTTCTTTTTATTGCAGCAGCAAATTCAGAAGTTGTTTATATAAGCCTACAGATTCTGTAACAGTTTTCCATAATGAAATAATGAGATAAAAGGCTTTAATAGTGTTTTACAAAAGAAAAGAAGTTTAGCATGCATGTTTGAGGCATGGTACTAGCCTTGGTGGTATTTATTCTAGAACTCCTTTTGTGGAACACACCTTCTTTGTGACTTTAATGATCTTTCCATGCAAAACACTCTTTCCCAAAACATCAGGCCAATGTTACTACTTTGTATTAGAACACAAAAAGGACATTTCTGTGGCCTGCACTACTTGATGCCATCCTGGTGGTGTCAGAGCAAGGCTTCAGCTTGTAGGCATCTTCTGTGCCTGCTAGGTTCCTCCCACTTCATTGCAGCTCAGCATTGACTGAATTAAAAGGTTCAGGCCTCGTGGGCTTCCTCTTGCACTAACAACTGGAAGTCCCCCTTAGCTCTTTCCCTGCTGGAGCGTGCAGGGGTCGTGTGCTTTGTGTTAGTTTGGTGTTTAAATCTTCCTTTGGTGGTAGGAGTACAGATGAAGTCTCTGCTGTCAGGAATACCGAGAAGGAAACTGTAGTCCCACCTATGGTGTTCAGCACTGCTTTGGGATTTGGGCACTGCAGCTGAGAGATCACAAGGCTGACTGCACGGTGCAGGTGCTGTGGAGGGATGCGTCAGCTCCACAGGTTAAGTGATGAGTGTAATTTCTCTTTTGGATGGCTGAGTGAAATGCTTTTTAGGGCTGAAGATATCTGTGACCTACTTCTGCTTGGGAAGGATTTACATATGGAAAGGTCACATTATTTGAGTACAATTACTGTATGCTAGAGCACCCACTCCATGAGCTGCTTTTCTGGGCTCTTGAAAAAGTATTGAAGCAGCTACTGCTTTTAATGACAGATCCAGAAATTTACTATAGTGGTGCAGCCCTAGGTACACAAAAGCAGGTTTGTTTGTTTGACTTTTTCTCTTAGTTTTGTAGCTTTTATGGCCCATAGCCAACCTGTCTTGTTTGATTAGGGCTTGCAGGCAACTCATTGTGATTTAGACAACTGTATATGCTGCAGTGTCCCACAGCCATGGCAGCTTGGGACTAGGGGATCTGGTAACAGCAGTCATTCAGAGAACACAGAATCACAAAGGTAGTAATGGTCATTGTGTTGTCCTTCAACTCTGAAGCAGCAAAATAGGTATCAAAGTGCTTTTTTTTCTTCATTCACAGGAGTAAAGTAAGGGAGGTGTTTTGAGGTTTCTACTAGCCAAGTGGTTTCTGCAGACAGAAAACTCAAAAATGATCAGTGATATAACGCAGTTGGAAATTCTTTGGTGTGCCCCCCCCTGGCAGTGGCTCGGAGCTGTTCAATGAAGCTGAAGATAATTGGGCTGCTGTTCTCAACAGGAGCTTCCCAGCCTATTCTCCCTGTTCCCCCCACCCCCCTCCCCTTTAAGTGGTAGTGCTTGCCAACGTGGGCATTGTAAATCAACCAGCTCATAATTAGATGGGCAGACTAACCTAGGGAAAGCAGCTCAGCCATGAGACCCCTGGGACAGGTGGCTCAACCTGAAAGATGAGCAAGGAGTCATCGTAGTTTTCATGGCTGTTTCTACAGTGCCTTCCTTACCTTTCCCTCTCCCAGTTTGCTGCTGCTTCCTGAGAGCTGGAATCCCTTAATGACTAAATCCCTTCTCACAGCATCTTCATCTGATTTGCCCTGATTAATCTGTATTCCTAATTTAAAGCAGCATTTGGACGCTGTTCTGTTTCCTCATTTTGTCAAAGGATCTGCAATGCACAGTTCTACCATGGTGTGAATACCTGACAGTCACATGCATTCATGCAATAGTAGTGATGTGAAACCAGCATGAAACAAATGCTTGGCTGACCAATATATTACATGAAGTAGAAAGCTGCAGTTACTTTCTCTGATAGAGAAACTGTTTCATCATGTCATCTACTTTGATGAAAGTGTGGCCACACCTCTAGACATTGAGGAGTATGGGGCAGGTGTTTGGTATTTTTAAAAAAAGCCAAAAAACCAGCACAATATGGGAGTGATAGTTTGATTGGCAGCTGTAAATATCTGGAGCTTACAGAGGTTTGCCAGTTATTTGATAGGTAATCTGGCATACTAATAAGACTCACGAGATGATTTCATCAAGTCACTTCTATTTGCTTGCTTGTGAGAGGGAATGCTTAAATCTGCAGTGATGGAACCAGGTCAGCTCCACAGGAGTTCTGTTTGTTTTAATGCCAGGTGGAACCATGTGTCATTTGTCCTTATTAACAGTGATTGTTTTCTGTTACTTCCTTTCAGACTCAGCTAAGGCAAGAAACAGATTTTTTTACATGTTGGTTAGGGTGAAATTAGTAAAGAACACTTCCAAATATTAGGTCTGATGCTTGACAGTTTACTCCCAAAGCTAAGCATGCTCAATGGTGACAATTCCTTCTACGATCACCTCTAAGTCTAAGTTAAGTTGTAAAATAAATTATGAGGTCAACATGCTGCTGGTGGTGGATTGGTAACAGACAAGGTTGGCTTAAAATAATCAGTTTAATGAATGGCTTCTAAAATAACTGACCTGCATATTAATGCTGTCCCTCTTGTATTAATTAGGCACCACTAAAGCACTGTGTTGAAAAGTCTTATAAAGGATAACAGATCTTTCTTCTTCAGGAGGGGATTTTCTGTTTCCCTCTGAGCCTGCAACAGTCCTTGCCAGGCTCAAATGGGAACAGGAAGATACTGTAGTTTCCATGTTGAAGTTTGCCACTCTTAATTTGCCTGGACACTTTTCAGTTGTAATTATGTAGATAGATGAATGCTAAGTGATAGAATGAGACCACTTAACTGGTTATACAAGGACAGAGTTGCCCCAGAACACAGAACTGAGACCATTCTAAATCGTGGAACATGCTGGATTTGCTACCTCCTTCTTTCTTCATTCTCTGCCTTGTATTTTAAATAGTCAAAATCATTCTTGTATTCCAGTGAAGGAGGTGAGTTTACAGTAGTCTAGGGGTTCAGTTTTAGTCCTCACTTGTTTCATTCACCTCTTGCACTCTACTACATGGGCAACCTAAGAGAATGAGAAAACAAAGATGATTTGAGAGGCTAGAACAGTAAGAGGAAGACCAGAAAAGCAGTTTCCAAACCTATTAGGTATGTCCATATGCCAAGATGGATCCTCTGTCTCCTTATCCTAGTAACTCAAAGAGCTGGATATTCTTAAGACTCATAACTCATCTCCAAGCAGAGGAAGTTGTCAAGTCATAAAGAATATAGTGAAGCATATAGTTCTGCTGAGCAAAGATTTTAAACAAAAAAAAATGTTGCTTCTGTATAGTAAATGTCTTCACAGACCTGCTTTAGCAAAGCATTGTGTTTATATATATATAGGATCTGGGGATGATTCTGAGCATGAGTGCAAGTATTGGGCAGAAATAGCTACAAATGTATTGCTGAAGAAGATACTACTATTAAAAGTTCAGCTAGCCCCAGGCTAGTTAGCCATGTATGCTTTTGAAGCCTCAGAGAAAAAGCTTTTGCCTGAAGTTTAGAACAATTGTTCATGGTATATAAACTTGCAGCAAAAATACATGCTAATAGCCTGAGTACACTGTAGGTAACTTCCACTGATGGGAAGTTATCAACTATGTCACTTTTTTTGAAAGTAATTTTGGAAAGATTTCTGAAACATTAGAAACAAGGTCATATTGACAATCAGTCTGCATGAAGAGGTTACTTAACTGTCCTGGTTTGGGCCAGGATAAAGTTAATTTTATGTCTTGTAATTTTGCTTTCAGCTAAGTCTCTTGTAAGTAGTTGCACTTGCTGAAATTAACAGCAAGTTTCTCAGGCAGTGTCTGCTTCTAGGACTGATAATACTCAATGATTATAGTTAGTGCTGGAGACTGGGATGCAGAACCAAGGACACTGCTCAGTTCTGAGGAACATTTTGTCCTCTGGAAGGAGAGAAGGAGTAAAGAGGTCACACCTGCAGCCCTCCTTTGGGGAGGAGCAGACAAGTTAAATGACCAAAATTGACAACACCGAGTATTCCATCCCATACACACGTCACACTCAGTAGAAATTTGAGGGATGACAAGGGTCAAACCCCTCCCCTTCCCCTTCCTCTCCCTTCCCTCCCTGTGCCCTCTCCTCCCTTCCCTTTCCCTCGCCTTCCCTTCTTCTTTGCCTGTCCCTGTTTGCTTCAGCATCCTGGGAGGGTTCCATCCATTCTTCTGCCTGTGGTCCTGATCCGTGCCAGCCTGAATCTGCGTGTTCCTGCCTCCAGCTCCTGACTGCTGCTGAATCCAGGAGTCCAGTCTGGACTTTCCCAGGGCTGCCCTGCAGCCTCAGTGGTGACGTGAGAGTTATTGGGGGAAAGGGGGGGGAGGAACACGGTATAAATTTTCCTGTATATTTGTATATATTTAGTAATTTTTCCTTTTTATCATTACTGTATCATTAAAGCTGTGTAGTTCAGTTTCCAACCCATAAGTCTCTCTCCCTTATTCTCTCTCCTTTCTTGATCAGGGAGAGGAGGGGGATTAATAGAGAGCATCTGTCATTTGGTTTAATTGCCAGGCCAGCATTAAACTGTGACAAACTCATTGTAAATTTTTTATTTAGGTTAAAGAATGCACAGAAATCACCCTAACTGCACATTTCATCACAAAGTTCAAATCACTAAAGACAATAAGTCAATTTCCATGAAAAAAAAAAAAAGATGCATGCCCTTTACTAGTGTAGATTAACTTTTTAAAATCTTCTGCTAGAGAAGAAAAATAAAGGTCACGGCTTATGTAAACTGGCACTGTATATGTAGCATCACTGTTTTATTACAGTGTGATAGCCTAGTCGAGGGCTGTGTGTCAACAGTCTGAAGAAAGCAGTTAAACCTGTTCAGTGCATGAGGAGACAAGTCCTCAGCTGATGAACAGCAGCTTAACTCTACCAAATTCAATGCATCAGACAATCTAGAAGCGTTCGCCTGATGAAAGGCTCACCAAGTTTCTTCTGGTACATCTCTAACTCTCTACTGATCATTTTTAAACAAATATAGCCAGGACTTCAGGTAGGTTAGAAGTGAAAAGCCCTGGTGATATAATTGCATTTTCACAATCAGGAATCCCAGGGAAATGATGATGAAATCTCAGGTGAATTCATGTACAAGGGTTCTAACACACCTTCTCTCAACCAGTCCATACTGGCAAGATTTTAATCACCACAAACAGATCACAGAACTATTAAACATTCTTTGAAAATTAATTTTCAGAAAGCTTTATTGGATACTTTTTTATTTGTTACAGTACAATAAATTACATTCTGTATCATTACTGCTTTACACTTTCAAACCAGTTTCACATTGTTACAGGAACTCTATTCTACCATCTTTACAGAACAGGTAGCTTAGTTTGTAAGCATATAGTGTTGTTTGAATGTGACTGTTATGGGCCTGAAGACAGGATTGCTTTGTCACATGACAACACCACAGGCAAAGAAAATGTGTATCTCTTAAAACACTGTTGTATCAGTAAACCATATGGCCGACCCAGACACTCTCCTCCTGCTGTCTTGACCAAAAAAAGCCATATGCATCTTTATACTATCACATTGTGTTGTTCATCCCAGAATAGGCACTAATTTTAGACTTGAAGCAATTTTGGTGATAATTGAGAAATTTATTTGTTTATTATGGGAGTGAGACTAATGCTATAAAGACTACTACAACTTTGTGCAGATGATGTCTTATGGCATAAATGAGAAAATTGTTCTGTAAGAGACTTAAGCTCAAGTGAATAATTTTAAAAATTACTTTCTTATTTTAATTTCCTAGAAACTTTGTATGTCTACCTTGTGCAATTAACTTTCCTGTCGCTTTATTTGTTAAATCCACGCTGGCAAATGCAAGATTTCTTCCTTGCTTCAAAATCTGAGCTGTAATCAGTACATCTTCTCCAATCTTAGCAGCAGAAGCATATCTTCAATGAAGAACAAAATTTACAGGTAAGAGGCTGTACAGAGCACAAATCCAAGAACATTCTTGCATTACAAATTCTCATTAAGGGAATTAGCAAAAGTGGGTAATAAAGTCACATCTCTCTTTAGCTGCCTGTTTGCAAGTGCCCATTTCTTAGAAGCCCTTGAGTTCCTGTAGGTACTGAAGTGGTAATCCAGTGTAAGAGTTCTCTCAGAAAATGGAGGCTAGAAAGAAACCAACTGGCTGGGTTCTGAGAAGTCAAGTTCTGTTCCATTTAGGAAAAATACTTTGGTATCAAAGACCTCAGTTAAAAGTTCATCTCCAAATCCTATTCCAGCCACTGCTGGCTCCCTGCAAGCTTTCTAAAACCAGTCTGGCTGGTTCAGCTGCAAAATTTCTGTATGGAACCTACACGTAGGTCAACTGCTTCCCATATCCTGGTCAGAGGAAAGTCATGGATATCTGGGAGGACTTCAAGCATCCCAGGTTTAGGGCATTTCCATTCATTAGATAATGCTTGGCTTTTATTATGAGTAGGTGGGTGTGCTTTTAAAACACACTGCAGGAAATATGAAGAAATTCGCCCATAAAATGTCTGGAAAGAATTAGGAGAAATATCATGCAGCCATGATCTGTGGCAAGGGAACAATACTCAAATGTTAGAGGAGAATGTATAATTGCTGGGTATAAATCTTTAAGACAAATTTTATCAACCAGTCCATTTTTATACATGACACCATGTCAAAAGTATGTCAGCTACACCTAATGCTGATGGAGCACAAGCCCCATTAGTTTATGGGGGCAGGATTTCAATCTTGTTTCATTCTCAGAGGCTGCTGCTGATCCTCTAGTGATTAAAAAAACACACAAAAAAAGCTTCTCTGTTTCCCTTTGTTCTTTCCATTAGTAAAGTAGCTTCCAAGTGACAACCCTTCAAAAAGCTCCTTCCCAAACACAGGAAGAGTTGTATAAGAGCAGTATTTGATATCCAATATCACTTGTTCAAAGAAGGAATAGTCCGGGTTAAACAGAGCTACTAATATTAATTCAGTTAACATTTCCTAAAGATGATGCAACTCATATATGCATACTCATATTTTGGATCACTTCCAGAGAGCAGTTTCTTAAGATTTTAGCCCATATATAATTGGGTAGAAACACTTAATACTGCAAATAATACAGCTATTGGCTTCTTGTACTGTAGGGAAAAAACAGTATCATAGGAGAATTTCAGGTTTAATTTCCAGTACTTTCCCAGTCATCACAGTGCTCATATGAAGCTTAAACAGATGCTCCAGTCCCACTTGCCCAGTGGAGAAATCAGAGGGTGTTCGGGGGGAAAAGAAGGAACTTTATATAGTTTGCTGCCCACACACTTTAAAAAATTTTTTCTTAAAAAAAGACAGTTTTGGTGAGGGGTTGCTTTTCCAAGATCTTTAATGCTCTGTGTTAGTTATTTCAAGCAAGATTACTTTAGTTACAATAAGTCATGAGCTCTTCATTAAAAGCAAAGCTGACAAGCTATAAGAGCATGATCAAAGGTTTCAGAACAACTTGGGTTATTTTTTTCAAGACACTGTGCTTTAAATTTGCATTACAGAAAGAACTGTTCTCAATAGAAAACAACCTTTAGATGATCTAAAGCAAAGGAATCATCCTCCAGCAAGAAATTCTGATTCAAACTGTAATTCTCCTTCTACATGACCATGCAATAGAACTAAATTGTTTCTAAACTGGTATAAAATTTTTCCTGTTTAAACATTTCATGGACTAATACCAAAAAAGGGTTTATATAAAGCTGCTTACCCTAGATTTAGATGGGTACCATCTCTTAAATGTGTATAACAGTAAAAGAAAGTCCAATGCAAATTTTGTAACTAAATAGCAAGATCCCTGCATACAACACGCCCCCCCCCTCTTGATTACTCAAAACAAGACTTCTGAAAACTAAGAAAACACCTTTTTTTTTAATCAATTACTACAGCACAGAAATGACATACAGTGGAGTCAATAGTGTGTTAGAAAGGGTGCAATTTAGTATGTTCTGGTACACGTGGTGGATGATACCTACGTGATGTTCATGTCCACGCTGACCCCAGGCAATGCTCTTTCTGTGTACAGCAATGCTGCTGTTGACACCACATCCACAAGTGTGGCTGTCAGCCCTCCGTGTAATGTGCCACCTCTGTTTGTATGCTCCTCCTCTACTTTCATTTCACAAACCACTTTTCCAGGAGTTGCAGAAACAAGTTTCATCTGTATGACCAGAAGAGGAATAAAACACTTCACTGGCAGCGGTACCAACACCCGATGCTGCCCTGAATCAAACAGAAATTAAATCTTGTTTAATTCAGGGCTCCCGAATCAAATTAAGAGATGGAAATTATAGTAATTCAACTGTCACATTAGGTATCTCCATAATTTTTGAGCATAAGACTGCTGCATTAGAAAAAATGTGTATTTTTAGTGCAAACACATATTTAAACCAACAGCTTAACAAAACTTCAATACTTGCTATGCTCTCTGGAATTGCTCAGGAGACAACATTCTTCTTCAATTTTCCTTTTACATTAATCTGTGATCTAAAAGCCAGATTAGAGGGAACACAAAACTGCTGTGTACCATAGCTGTGAAGGCAAGTTCGTTAGCTCACAAAATGGAAATGAGACTGACAGTAACTCATTAACCACCGCACCAGAGCAACCCAAGTACAAATCAGGATTTTGAAATAAACACTGGAAATGGATCAGAGTGGCCTCCCTGAACTGAAATTCATACTCCTGGGTAGAAGTATCCAAGCAAGATATCCAAGGTTGACAGCACCATGACTTGCATATACACTTTTATTCTAGTCTGTAGGTGTTAAATAGAAAAATTACAGTACATCTATGGTACAATGCTTCCCCCTGTAACCAACACAAGAAGCTGAATATTTGAGAGCAATGAGTTATTGCAAATCAGTATTTTAGAATTTTTAAAAAAAGTTTCTCCAGTTCTTAGCACTATATTAAAAATCTGAAATAAATTCAAAATCTGAAAACAGATGCAAAGCTGGGGAAAATTTACCGACAACTAAGACTTCAAAGGACCTTTAGACAGTCACAAATTAAATGTGAACATAACATTTATTGTAATTTCTACTAATTTTCTGATTTTTACAAAGCTTTTTTTTTAAAAAATACATATTTTCATACTATCGGCTGAGCTGACTTAAATATTTTTAATTTTAAAAGGAACTGAGACTGAAGTACCTCCAGTTTCACTATTCTTTACTTATAATGCAGTATAAAAGCTCAGTTTCAGGCAATGACCCTTCCTGATACGCCAAATTTTAACCAAATTCTGCAGTGAAATGATACTAAGATAGATGAATTTCCATCTACGAATGGAAAAAGTTGGAATTAAGTAGAGGGGAAATCACTGAGTCAGTGTCCTAATATAAAAAAAGCTGCACAGACTGAAGGCCTAAGATTCTGACAGTTTTTAATAAGGACTTTACTGACTCTTGACACTGGGAGCAGATGGCTTCCACTGCCATCAGGAGTGCTCCAATCCATCCGCAAGCCAAGGAAAGCATCAAGGTTTCATTTGTCATTGCTCTGATCTGGCACCAGCTGCCTGCTCTCCTAGACAAAAATAGTTCAGTATTTGAATGCTTCCCAGGCCTCATGCAGGCAGAGCTGCTGGTCTGTACTTCTCACAGCTCTGCTGTGCCTGTCCTCCCACACGTCTGTCCCAGGGAGCAGTATGCTGCTTTGGCTTTCAGCCACTACTGTGATGCACTGCTTTGGAAAAAGGGTTTTAAAACCCACAGCCCTTAAGGCCTATATAGATGCTACATTGGTATTAAACCAGAACCTAGGGCGGATGATGGAGATGAAAAGTTTCACACTAAAAATATCTGTCTCCTCCAGAGCAGGAAAAATCTGCAGTCACGTTTAGTTATGGTAAGAAAAGATTCAGATATCTCCCAGAAAAACAGCAGACACTTTACATTCAAACAAAACTGGGTTTTATTTTGGCTATGTTCATAGCATCGTAACCCTAGAAGATTGCAGAAAAAGTCTAGAAGAATTCCTGAGCAAGGTAAGGAACCTTCCTCACAAGGCTCACTTCTAGCCAGTTACCTGAAATATTGCATTTGCTCTCCACTTAGTAGGATTTTAAGGCAAAAGGAGAGTTCAGTTACCACAGTGAAGAAGTGACTAAGAACTAAGTGGACTCTATAACTGAATGACTTTTGTAAACATCAAGATTTATAGTTTTTATATGTAAGACCAAAATATCTTGGAGAACAAGACAATAAGCATTGATTTGTAAATAGCTACTTCCCCTTAAATGTATTGGATCATGGTGCTGTCAAAGAAAGCACCTGCTTTCCAATGAAAGTATTTGCTCCTCTACAATGAAAAATAATATAAATTCCAACATTGTTGGTTTTCTTACAGACATTTACTGCATCACTCTGTGTCACAGTCAAATAAAAGAGAAATTAAATGGAGAATTCTAGCATCCTCTACAATGAAAAATAATACAAATTCCAACATTGTTGGTTTTCTTACAGACATTTACTGCATCACTCTGTGTCACAGTCAAATAAAAGAGAAATTAAATGGAGAATTCTAGTGTTACCAAATTTACTGAGAATACTGAAACTGCCTCACAGGACCTCTGGGGAGCATCAGCTTCAGTACTGCACACTACAAAATCTAAGACAACACAGTAACATCACTTCAACTTTTTTTTTGATCACAAAGTAGCATTACATTAGTGACCTACCAGCCAACTAAACTTCTGTATACTAGGTCTTGTGTAGAAACTCACAGAGCACTGAGATGCTTGACCTGGTGAGAGGTGAGGTGCGAGATGTTATAACCAACTACTGTTTAGGTTTTTAAGCAGAGGAATAATTTCTTTAATAATTTCACAGTCCTGAAAGCTAGCTTAGCCACAGGTACCAAGAAGGGAAGAATACTAATTTACAAATAACTCGTGGAAGGTTGGTTTTTGGTGATTTTTTGGTTTTGTTTCTCCTTCCAGCACAGACCTCTTTCAGAGAGATACCGGCAGGCAGCTCTACTATTCGAATAAAGTTACTGAGTAACAACTCTGTTTTCTACCGTGTGTCACCACCACGGCCACACACCCTCGCTGGGGGACCCTGAACCTGGAGAAAACAAGCGGCAGCCCGGCACCACCGGACTCCCGAAGGGCCCGTAACCCGGCCACGGCGGGCGGGCTTCCGAGGACTTGCCGCCAGCTTCGGCCTTCACCTTCGGCGCTCTGGCCCCCGCAGCTCCGGGGCACCCACCCTTTGCGCTCCCTGGTTCGAGATCTCCCCGATTCGGGGCGGAGCAGCCACGGCTTTCAAACCAGCAGCCCCGCCCCTCCCGTCAGGGGCTGCCGCGCTCCTGACCGACGGGCGGTCCCCTCCGCTGTGACCCTCCTAGGGGCCGCGCCGCCCGCAGCCCTTTCCCTGCGACCCGCCCGTACCTTGTGGAGCACTCGGTCGAAGCCCCGCGACTCCACCATGTACTTCATGGCCTCCCGCAGGCTCTCCAACGTCAGCCCCATGCTGCCCGCCCTGCCGGCCCTCACCCTCCCGCGCCCCGGAACGGCAACCCAGCGGGCGGAGCTTCCCCCCGCCTTCCGCCCGCAGCTCCCCGCAGATCCTCTGGGGAAGCCATGGAGCCGGGGATGCGGCTGGAGGAGGGTGAGGCTCTCCGGTGCCCGCAGGCGGGGGACCGGCTGCCTGCGGAGGAGGAGGAGGAGGAGGAGGAGGAGGAGGAGGAGCAGGAGCAGGAGCAGGAGCAGGAGCGGGAGCGGGAGCGGGAGCGGGAGCAGCAGCAGCCGGAGCAGCAGCGTGAGGGGGAGGAGAGAGAAGAGGAGGAGGAGGAGAATGATGATGATGATGATGACGACGAGGCGCCACACCGTGCCAAGCGGAGGAAAGTGCTATGCTCTGAGTTTGCCGCCATCACCTGCAGCGACGTGGCGGTGGCCCGCAGCTTCTTGGCCGGCAACGACTGGCAGATGGAGGTACGGTCCGGGAGCGGTGCCGTGGGGATGCCGCGGCCTCGGCGGCACCTTCCCTGCCCTCTTTGCTTCTGTGTTTTCAGATGGCGCTGAACGCCTATTTCGAGGTGCCGCTGGAGATGGAAGCGAAGAAAGAGGAGAAGGAGGCGGAGGGAGGGATGTTGCCGGCTAGCGCGGAGCCCGGGACCTGGTAGGGGGTGGGTTGGGGGTGTAGCGGGAGGAGGGGGATTTGGGGGCCCCCTGGCTCGGGGGAGGCGAGGGGAGTGGAGCGGTGCCTTCCTCCTTCCCCATAGCAACCCGGAGGCAGGCAGGTGTTTGTGCAGCACCAGGCACACAAGAAGTACTAAATTTCAGGTAATAGATTTGGTTCAGGGCCTTTCTTTCATGTGTGCGTGCAAATCCTGTGTTTTAGAACAGAAGTAGTGTCCCCATTTTGCCAAAATATAGTTTATCTAGTCTTAGCTATGCTAGTTAATGTATTTAGTTACAGACTTTCCTCAAGGAATTTACATTTTATCAATGCTGTGGTTTAACTCCGGTCAGCAGCTCTGCCCTACACAACCACTTACTCACTGCCCCCCCTCCAAATGGGATGGTCAAGAGAATCAGAAGGCTAAACATGTGAAAACTCGAGGGTTGAGATAAACACAGTTCAACAGATGAAGCTAAAGGTGTGCATGCAGGCAAAGCAAAACAAGGAATTCATTCAGTACTTCCCATCCCAGCCAGGTGTTCAGCGATGCCCAAGGCAGCAGGGATCCATCACTCATGAGAAGTGATGGATCCTTTTCTTGGGAAGACAAACTCAGTCACTCCAAATGTCTCCCCCTTCCTTCTTCTTGCCCCAGCTTTATATGTTGAGCATGACATATGGAGGGGGATATGCAGTTAGGATCAGTTGTCCCAGCTGTGTCCCCTCCTAACCTCTGGCCCACTCCCAGCCCAGTTGGTGGCAGCGTGGTAGGAGAAGCAGAGAAGGCATTTGTGCTGTGTTAGCTCTGCTCGCAACAGCTAACACAACCCTGTGATGTCAACACTGTTTTGGTCACAAGTCCAAAGTGCACCACCATATGAGCTGCTGTTAAGTCTGTCCCAGCCAAAACCAGCACCACCGTGTGTTAACAGGTGGTGTCTGGTTCTCTTTAGCAATGCATTGCCCAGTTACTAGACTAGGCACTCAAACTTTGACAGTGTTGTTTAGCCTGTATCTGATCAACAGAGTAGGCAGGGGCTGTGAATATTCCCAGAGAAAAGGACTGTGAATTTGTCACAGAGTGAGTTTGCCCATGTATCTCCTCAGGGGGTTCAGCAATTGGAAGCATCTCAGCTGTACTTCAGAGAAGCACACATAAAAGCAAGTCCTGGCTGCACTTTGTCCTTTGTTTCTGATATCCTGTCAAGTGTTTGAAAAACAAATATACAGTAATATAGCTTGCCTCTATCATGGGGAAAGAATTTAATTACTCAGGTGCCTTGGATTATGTTGGTTGCTGCATGATTAACCTAAATCAGTAAAAGTTATCTTGTATCTATAAGGAGAGGAAAAAAACATCTGTGTACCTGTGTGCTAGAGCTCTGTATGATTGCACTCTGTACGTTTTAATTATTGTGCTTTTAAATTATGTTGAGATACATACATGTTAACTTATTTGTTGGGAAAATTTTAGATGGCCCCTGTAGGATGGGTCTAAAACATTTTCCTTTAGAAGACAAGCAAGGGAGTTGCAGGAAGAACAGTAGTATGCATGCTGACTGACAAATAAACTCTCTCTTTAGTATTGACCTCACAGCAGATGCGACTACTAGTAATTCCAGTGGCAACAGCATGGACCCAAAGCAACAAGAAGATGACAGCAAATTTTCACTGTTAACCTGGAACATTGATGGGCTGGATATAGGAAATCTAAAAGAAAGAGCTAAAGGAATCTGTTCTTACTTGACACTGTAAGTATAGCTTCATCTTTGTATTGTCATCAGTCTTAAAGGAAAAAGCTAGCTCCCTGTTTTAGGTATTTACAAATCTTCATGCCCAGATTATCTTAATAGTAGATGCAACAATACTGTCAGTTTTAAAACTTAAAAAGCTGAATGAGAGTTGATAAAGTGGTTGGAAGAGGTGTGTTCTTACACAGCTTCTGTGTCCAGTTCTGGGCCCCTCAGTTCAGGAAGGATATCGAGGTCCTAGAGCAGGTCCAAAGGAGGGCAACTGAGCTGGTGAAGGGACTCGAGCACAGATCCTATGAGGAGAGGCTGAGGGAGCTGGGGCTGTTCAGCCTGGAGAAGAGGAGGTTCAGCGGAGACCTCATCACTCTCTACAACTCCCTGAAAGGAGGTTGTAGCCAAGTGGGGGTTGGTCTCTTTTCCCAGACGACTTTCAACAAGACAAGAGGGCATGGTCTTAAGTTGTGCCAGGGGAAGTTTAGGTTAGATATTAGAAAGAATTTCTTTACAGAGAGGGTGATCAAGCATTGGAATGGGCTGCCCAGTGAAGTGGTCGACTCTCTGTCCCTGGAGATATTTAAAAAGAGGCTGGATGTGGCACTCAGTGCCATGGTCTGGCAACCGCAGCGGTGGGTCAAGGGTTGGACTTGATGATCTCTGAGGTCCCTTCCAACCCAGCCAATTCTATGATTCTATGATTCACAAAGTTTAAGTATTTTGCAATCGTTATATAAAAACCTTTTTTACAATGAATAATGTTGTTCAGTTGCAGAGAAGGCTAAAATGGACTTGTGTGTCTCATTCCAGTAATATGAGTAACTTCAAGATAGAGCAGACTTGTTTGAAACAACAAAAAGGATTTTATAGTGGAATTTGAAGTCATTACTGGTACTTGTCTACCAAAAAAGAAAATTTGTCAGATAAGATAAAAGCAATAGAATCTGTGGTTATTTTTATAGTTCCACCAGTAGAAGCCTCCATTAATATATTTATGAGCAAGTTAACATTACATAAAGCAATTTACCCTTATACAGTTACATATCAGTAAATTATTTTAACAAATGATAACTTAAATTCCTTTTAAAACAGCAGAATCCCCCTTAGCTAAATAATTTTTCACTTGATTTTGTTAATCTGAGGTGACAATATTTTTCTTCTGCAAATAAGGTGTAATGTTTTTGCTTCACCTACCTAGAGCAGGGCTATTCAGCAGTACAGCAAAAGTAGGGACAGCTGTACAGTCATGTGTAAATCAGCATTTTCAGGACTGGTGCCCCACATGAACTGTTACTGATGGCACAGCTCTAAGAAATAAAAGAGCTTGGCATCAATGAGAGTGGAAAAAATGAATTGGAGGTTACCTGCATAGGTTTTTTATAAGGGAATGAGGAGGTGGTTAGACTTTCCCTAAGAACTTCAATGTTGCAGAGTAGGTCCCAAAGCTGCTTTGCAGCTGCTTAAGTTGATTTCTCCTGTATGTGGTATATGAAGCCTGTGCAAATATTTGCCAGGTCAATTGCATTTTATTACTATGTCAGTCCCGTGTCCATAATAATCATTGCTTCCTCCCTTTTAACAATTGTAGTGTGTCTACATGCTACTAAATATGATGGAGAGCTCTTTTTGTTTGTTTTTTTTTTAAACCAGGTTGTTAAAATATCTAGAAAGATGAGGCCATGGTGCTGCTGAAATCCTGGAGCCTGTTTCTTTTTACCTCAGAGTGTAACAGTACTACCTTTCAGTAGTTAAGTTAAAATCTTGTCTTGCTGATTTCAGATACAATCCAGATGTTGTGTTTTTACAAGAAGTAGTTCCACCACATCTCTGCCTTCTACAGATGAAAGCAAGCAGTTACACCATTATTCCAGGTAAGAAATAATGCTCAGTTTCTTACCACAGAAACTGGAAAAAGTAAGTTTGGTTTTATTCTCCCTTCCCAATGTCTGTGACCATTTGTAGGAATGAAAAGACTAAAGTGAACTTAAATTACTTGTTTTGATATCAGCATATAGTTTGATGCAAATTATACATGTGAAAAGCTTGTGTGGTGGCTTCCTTGTATTTTTTTCTGCATTTTGAAGACTGATAGCAAGGGTAGCCAAAAAAAGTGCCATACAAAAAGTAATTTCTTAAATATTTTATTAAGAAACCTGAAAATTTCACAGGGCTATTATGAACCTTTTAACTAATGACTTTGTACACCTTACAAATTAATGTGGTGCTCCCAGATCATAGTACAAAAAGTCTTTTTTTAGAATCAAACTTTATGGCATTGCAGAAGGTATCTTCGACCATTTCTTTCCCTGTTCCACTTTAGGTAACATAGATGGCTATTTCACTGCCATAATGTTGAAGAAAACAAGAGTGAAGCTACTGAAACATGAGATAATACCTTTTCCAACAACCTCCATGATGAGGAACCTTTTGGTTGCACATGTGAGTCAGTATGTACTAAAGAGCTGCCTTCAAAACAAAAAAAAAAAATCCTGAAAAGGCTGGACTGGCTTTACTCTATGACAGTCTCAAACAGCAGAAAAGCTTCTCCAAACCCAGCCACATTTGGTACTAACAAACTTAAATCTTATATGTAAGTTAATGGCTGTACTTTCTTTTCTAGTCTCATAACCTCTGAAAACTAAACCAAAAGCCTGTTTTTCTCCTGTAAGCCAGTTTTATTCAAGGCAAACCTAATGTTAACCAGAGCTCTGTCACTCAGTAGTTTACTTTGTGATTAGATTTTGTGTTTGAACTTATCACGGTGTGGAGAGTAACATTGCCTCTTTGCTTCATGCCCAGGTGAGCATATCTGGTAATGAACTTTGCCTTATGACTTCTCATCTGGAAAGCACTAAAGATCACTCTAAGGAGCGTGTGAAGCAGCTGCAAATAGTGTTCAATGAAATGCAGAAGGAGTCAGAGTCCACTACTGTTATATTTGGAGGGGATACAAACCTCAGAGACAGTGAGGTAAATAGAAATAAGGCAACTTGTTATTTTGAGAAATTATTCTGACAAAATCTTTCCAGGCTCTTCTGTTGTTATGATGAGAAATAACCTGCTGAGGCAGAACAGAGACGTGCAACATTTATTCTTAAAAAGTGGAAGCATGAATAGAATAGAAAATAGAAAAATAGAAATAGAAGCTGCAGCATTGCTATGCTGAGGCATTGTTATAGCTGAGGTGATGCTTATGAAGAGCCCCCCCCCCCCAGTGCTTTATTGCCAATATTTATAACTGAGAAGATGCAGGGATAGTCTACAGTTTGACTTCAAAAGCAGCTTCTCACTTTGAGAAACTGATTTTCGCTTGCTCCAGCTCTCTGATTCTCAGAGAGTTAATACTTGAAGAATGAATGAAATAAGGGGGTGCTATAGAGAAATAGATCTTGGGAGTTTAACAGTATTTGCCAGTCACAGAGACAAAAAGGATTTGACAAAAAAAGTGATGAAAAAAGTGACAAAAAGTGATGACAAAGTGGAAGTAATTTTTGGCTGTTGATAATAAAAAGTGAAAATTGTACATAATTGTTATTAAAAGGTAAGTATTTCAACTTCTCCCACTGTGAAACTGGGATGACATTTCAGAGAACACTGTGTTGACTGACATACTGCAGAATTTCAGAGCTGAACATTTATTTTGAACGTGTTCTGGATTTAGAAGGTACCGCATGAATTGGTTGTGCTTTAAGAGCATCCTGAGAAATACCACAGTTTAGAAACGTCTGCAGTATCTCTGTTCTTAACAACTTGTGTTTTGCAGGAAAAAGCCATATGTAAACATTTCAGTTCCCTTTCTCAAGGCAACATTTGTGAATTTTGTATCTTGGGGACTTTCCTCCCCTTTCTGTTTTCAGGTTACTAAACTCGGAAGCTTACCTAAGAACATTGTGGATATCTGGGAGGTTTTGGGTAAACCTCAACACTGTCGCTATACTTGGGACACCCACTCCAACACCAACCTGGATGCACGATACAAGTGCAAGATGAGGTTTGACCGTATTTACTTCCGTCCTGCAGCAGGTGAGGGACATATTATTCCACGAAGTATGGACTTAATTGGATTGGAAAAACTAAACTGTGGCCGATTCCCTAGTGATCATTGGGGTCTTCTGTGTAACTTTGATGTGATATTATGAAATAGAAAAAAGACTTGCACTGTGAGATGATCTGTTAAAAAAATTTGCCCTCTCAGTTTAAGAAGGGCGTATTTAAATTTTCAGCCCTAACGTATTCTCTGTTCTTGTCTTACACTGGAATGGCTTCGTTTCAAGCTGCAGTTCTCTTCTTCTCGTTGTATGCATCTGTTCTTTAGTTACATTAAAAAAGATTTATTTTTAATAAAGTGTACAAATAAAAACCTCAGCAAATTATAGTTCTAAAGTGGGAGAAAAAATGTAAATACAGTTCTTAAACATGCTCAGTGGTTTAAGACACTTTTATTTTGTCATGTATTCTAATCTTTTAATAAATTATGCTTTTTAATTTTAAGAATACTTTTATGTCTGCTTTGTTTCTTTTGTAACCATTTCCATCATCCTTTGCAACTCTGTCTTTTGTAAGGTGTTTTGTATTAGCTTCTGAAGTTTGTACTGTGCATATGTACACTGTTAAGCAAAGCAATGTAGGAGCTGAATCACGAGATTATCACAGAATAAATGTTTTTTCTGTAAGAATTAAACTAATATAGAACAGATTTAAGAACAATATGCCTCCTGTTCAACAAGAAAAGGATATAGGCAGATGCATGGAAGTTATTCATTTGGGGGGTGTATACCTTAATTTGTGTTAATTAACCGAACTGCAGATTCAAGGGTGTTTCTTTCCAGTGAACTGCTAGAAACATGTTACTTATACACTGCTGTGCAAAGCCTGAGCAGCTCCAGGTCTCAATGACATTGCAAAAGATCAAAGAGGCTTTCTTACTCAAAAAGGACTGTGTAATCAATCTCATATAAGCTGTTTTGTAGATGTACAAAGTACCAAGCTAATTTAAAATGGAAAATCTCCTCACTTTATGATGTTCATTGCACAGGCATAGAGAGAAAGCACAGACAACCCTTATCAATGATGTAAAGTGAACACAGAGACTGACAGCCTAAATTCTTTTACGTCTTTTGTTGTTTGTCCTTGGTATTAAGCCCCAATCTTACAAATGGCTTGTATTTTGCTGGACTTCTGTTCTTGGCTGGTAGCCAAGCTCCCACCCAGCCACTCACTTAGTCCCCCTTACTGGGTGAAATGGGAGGAGGAAATAGGAAAAAACAAAACAAGAAAGCTCACAGGTTGAGATAAAGAGAGGGACATCACTTACAAATTACTCTCTGGGCAAAACAGACTTGATTTGGGGAAGTGAATTTATGACAAATTAATGTCAATATTAATAGTTAATAAATAGTTCTATAAAAGAAGTGTAAAATATCTACAACTGCCAGGAGTTTCGTTCCAGGTTTAAAATGAGGTGGTGTGGTCACGCTTTCTGACTTGGTCCATGCTCTGTTCTTCATCACCAGCAACCTTTGAAGAAATGTCATGGGGTTTGTTTTCACCAGTTACACCCCCTCTGCAGTAGTTACAGCCAAAGGCTTTGTGGGGAAGGTGAAGACAGGGGATAATGTCTGTAGTAACCTTCTTAAAGGTGTTGGAGAAGGGGCAAGCACAACAAACTCATGCTTCCTCACAAGAAGCCACAGTTTATGTGGTCTTCTGTATTATGGCTGCAGCCTCTGGGCTGTTCTGAAAGATATATTGGAAAAGGCTCATTGTTCTTGTTCTAGAATAGGTTTTAAATTTGGGGAAGAAACAACAGGAAAAAAAAGATTGAGAGCAGTGTGTGATTTAGCTCAATGCCTAAACTCCAGACCCATCTCTAGCTAAGTGGTCCCTCCTCCTCCTGTCAGTCTTTCTTAATCTTTGAAATAGAGAGTGGGTGGGAACATAATATTTGTATTAGGAACAAGCAAAGGTGTAACGCTTTGTAAGGGCCAATTAATTTTTCTACATATAAAACAGGCAAGAGGGAGCCTGTGTTCAGTGCAATTAGTGATTATTCATTCTTTCAGAACGAGCAAATTATGTATACATCTCTTACAAGTGCATCTCTTAAAATTCTTCTTGAACTACAGAAAAGGTGATAATACTTAAATTTCAGAAGAAATAAATTCTAAATGTTTTACTATTGGGTGTGAAGGAGTATATCTTTAATTAAATAAACTTTAAACCACTTAGTAAGCATCTAAACTGCTGACAGCGAAGAGCAGTTAGAGCCCTTAAATTAATTTGCCTCTTAATCAGTGATTTAAAAAGTAAAGTATCTGCTGAATATGGCAACTAAAACTTAAAGGGATAGAAGCAACAAACCAAGCAAAAGCTTTCTTTGTGTACAAGTTGTAATTTGATTTGTTTTCCTGATTCAGAAAAATATTATAGCCTCTATATATCCCAAAGGACTTATGCAACATGTGAATGTGAGAAAACTTAGTAATTCTCTCCTATTAATAATCAATAGCAACAATGGACCTCATGGAAATGATGTACTATTGGAAGAATTATTTTATTAATATTTTGATTCAGGTATCAAGAAGTAATTTCTTCTGAGGATTCATCCATTCTTAAATATTTCTGCATCAAAAGAGCTTGGATTTACTAAATTAAAGACATATACATAGAATAAAGAAATGTTAGCCTCTAGGGAGGCATAATAAATAAATGGATTTAAAAAATGGAAAAAAAAGAGTAGCAGGCAAAACCATAGCAACATTGGAAAACTACGTTATCATGATTGAAAGTATGCACCTAAAAATATGTATGCTCTCTATTGTAAGAAGTAATCTGAAACTGTAACTCAAAATTTTGTTTTACAAGGAGAAAGGGCATGGAAGATTAAAGTTGTAAACATCAATACATCATATACAGGTTTGGAAGTCAAATTTCATACAAGAAGAGACATCGCATATCCAAAATTACTAGATCAAAATACAGACATGAAAACTTGTATTATGGCAACACCTGCAGAACCAATCCTTATGGTTGCTTTACCAAATAAAAGATGGGAACAATTACACAGGAACAGATGGGCTGTGTTCTGGTGAGCAAATGGCATGATTTTCAGTTGTGCCAGCTCAGCATTGTTGAACAACTCCATAACGGTTGTGTTATCACTTCTGCATATCTCTTAGTGTGTATTTACCCAGTGTCAAGCAGTCAGGTACAAAGTCCTGCTGGAGACACAGTGCCTGCAGGTGAACCTTAGGCAAGCAGATAAAATAGAGCTGGAGTTTTGCCCAAGGAAAAGGTTAAGAGTATATGTCTTCCCTGATGAGGGATAGCATTTTTCATAGAAGGAAAGGAAAGGAAAGGAAAGGAAAGGAAAGGAAAGGAAAGGAAAGGAAAAAGGAAAGGAAAAAGGAAAGGAAAAAGGAAAGGGAAAAGGAAAGGAAAAAGGAAAGGAAAGAAAAAAGGAAAGATAGGAAAGATGTGGTAGTAAATATTATATGCAAGTACAACTGACAATGCTGGACAAATATGTCCAAGAAAGTGAACTCACCTCGCTGTGTCTTTCAAAAATTTCTTCAATTATTGCAGAATCAGAAAAAATCTATCTCAGTGCCCTGGAGGTGAATACAACCCTTTTTTTCCAGTGTTGGCAGACAGTTCCTTCTACCGGAGGAGATCAAGATTTTTTACCCATTTAAGATGTGAGGTACAGAAGAAGGATATTCGTGGAAAAACACACCACCACAATCTAGCAGAGGCAGCCAAACTACTGTATCTCCCTGACCTCTCTCAGCTAGGTGTCATGTTAAAAACTTCAAAGCAGCTTATTGGGTTGTGAACAAGTTGGTGAGAGGGAGAGGAAGGGGCAGGGTGTCAGGAGGGAGAGCAGGGTGTGGGGTGCTTGGGAGCTGCCCCAGCCCTCTGCAACAGGAGGAACCTCCCTGCACATGTAGTAATGTCCTGTCTTGAGTCAGGGCTTCCCTGCCACCAGCACCAAGTGGGTAGCAGAAGGGCTGTTTGGTGGTGACCAGGGAGGTGCTCATCAGCTATCCAAATTACCTCTGGCTGTCTGGAAGTGAGTTAGCTGTCTTGGCTGATGACAGCTACATCAGGGTTATGGTCTGACTGTGGAAAGGAGCTGGAAGTAGCCAGATCAGCATTTCATCACTGCATCATAGAATGGCTTAGGTTGGAAGGAACCTTAGAGCCTATTACCTCAACATCCCTGTCATGGGCAGGGTTGCCTCTCATCTGTAACAAGTTGCTCAAGCCTCCTCCAGCCTGGACTTGAATACTTCCAGGGAGGGGGCAACCACAGCTTCTCTGGGCAACCTGTTCCACTTTTTCACCATGCTTGTACTGAAGAACTTCTTCCTAATATCCAGTCTAAACCTATTCTCCTTAAGTTTAAGATCATTTCCCCTTCATAGAAGCATAGAATTTCAGGGTTGGAAGGGACCTTTCAGATCATCCAGTCCCAACCCCCCTGCCATTGCCAGGAACACCTCCCACTAGATCAGGTTGCTCAGAGCTCTGCCAAGCCTGGCCTTAAAAACTTCCAGGGATGGGGCTTTCATCACCTCTCTGTGCAACCTGTTCCAGTGTCTCACCACCCTCGTGGTGAAGAACTTCTTCCTAACTTGCAATCTAAATATACTCACCTCTAGTTTGAATCCATTCCCCCATGTCCTATCACGACTTGACATCTTAAAAAGTCCCTCACCACCTTTCTTGTAGGCCCCTTCAGATACTGGAAAGCTGCAATAAGGTCTCCTTGGATCCTTCTCCTTGTCCTATAGCTGGACACTCTTATGAATAAAAGTCCCTCTCCAGCCTTCCTGTGGGTTCCCTTCGGGTATTGGAAGGCAGCTATAAGGTCCCTCCAGAGTCTTCTCCTGGCTGAATAATCCCATCTCCTTCAGCCTCTCCTGCTAGCAGAGGTGCTTCAGCCCCTGGATCATTTTTGTGGCATTTAGGTTACATTTTGAAGCTTTAGTGGTCTTCAGGTAGCATTACAGTACACCCAGCCATTATTTCATCAGCGTTGAGCTTACTGGCTCACCAGTGTTACGAAAGGCAAGGACTGTCTTGGCAAGAAAGTGACATTTTAGCCACAACCATCTGCAGCAATCCTGCTTCCTACCTCATGCCGTTTCTGGAGATTGCGGACAGAGCAGGCAATAGGTGCTGCTGCTGGGTTTCTCCAGCAAGAGCTCTTTGCTCTGATGTCTTTGTCTTTGCATGGGACGGGCTGTATCCTGTTCATTCCACGGAGAAGGAAGTCTGTGTGAGACAAAAGGGCACTGCACTGGCTACTGCTGTGCAAAGAAAGCAAACAGGGACAGCTGCTGCTTTCATCTTTTCCCACCTGCTTCCACTGGGGTGGTGGGAGGTACCTCCTCACTGGAAGAGAGTTTATCTCCCTATGCCTGCACTGCACTGAGGAGTACAGATGGTTCAAAACGCACTTGTGCTGAGCATGCCAGTGAATATTCTTTCCTGCAGAGGGAATAAAAAAAAAATGTTTAGCTATACCAGGTGCTTTTACAGTCAGTAAAATTAGGAACTCGCATCCATGCAAAGCATTGGACGACAATCATCTTCTCTCACCGGATCTGCAAATCAGTGTTGAAATCAACATTCATGCTGACAGGAAGGCTCCAAGGCAGTAGAAAAGGGGCTGCCTCCCAGTGGAAAGCTAGCCAGGCTTCCCCTCTCCACACACACCTCCTCTTCAAAGCCAAGCAGCCTCGGTCAGCATCAGAAAAAAATAGAACATTCTCAATGATCCTTTTATGTTGTTACTAGGATAATTGTTTTTACAACAAATAGGCAGACTTCCACCTCCGTAGGTCTGGCCTAAACATGGAAATCGTAGAAACTGAGGAATAAAAACTGGCATAACAACATAGCACAAAAAATATTTTTAAAAATACAGTCAGGCATTTCCTTCAGTTTCCATCATAGATATCCACCAGCAATCCAGTATTACAGTTCAGATATTGAAATCCTTGCTTTACAGAGCAAGCACATGAGTTACTGCCTCCTCATACCAAGGGATATTTGAGTAGTTTCATATCATAATATCATATCATCACATCATACAGCCTATTGTTAAAGCAACTGGCAAGGTGGGAATCAGAAAGAAATGGTAAAGAGATTTTAAAAGGTGTAACATCTTTAGAAGACCTTGTTTTTTCCCAGTCATCCTGTAGCACCCACAAAATACCAGTTTCCTGAGTCAAGCACTGTCAATGTATTAAAAGGCTGAACAAAACCCAGTAGCTGATAGGAGCAGCCATAAATGTGACCTGGTTATAAAGGGAAAAGTACAGAAGAGATGCCTGCTGAAATGCTGACAGAGAAAATGCCTGCCAGCCTGGGAACTGGGAGCATCCTTGAGAAGCACAGCTTGGATCTTAGAAGTGTGGCTGAGTATCAAGAAACTGGAGACTTCCTGAGATACGATCTATGAGCTCAAAACTGAGGATCTGTAACAGCAGGTCATCATCTGGGAAGGTGAAGAATAGCCTGGAAAAGGGAGATAACATCCTGAGAAGGTATGAATTGGCAAATGCTATTGGCTCTTCAACCTGGAAGAAAAGGAAAACAGTATGGAAAAATAAAAATTACTCTGAGAAAATAGAAACCATCATTAGGTATTATGTGTCCCAGGTGAAAAATGAAAATTAACAGCACCCATTGCCTGCTCCAGATGATAATGTCCTATACCCCCTTATGTCTCTGTGATATAAAACCTACTTATTTTTACCCAAAACAGAGCCTGACTTTCTAAGAACTTTCCATGCATAAACACTTTTCTGTGAGATCTAGATAATGGACCCTTCCTGGGAACAGCTGGCTGAATACAGACTAACAGAATCATCATTGAAGTGAGACTCTTATTTTATTGGTCCCTCTCTGGGTTCCCTAAGGAGACCTGTTTCAATAGAAACCACTTCTGAGATTCATGTGGTGAGTGTGGTGCTGATAACCCTTTGGATATACAGTAGGTATATATTGTTGTATAGATTAGGAAAAAAACAACACCCTTGAGCCATTTTTTGCTGGTAATTTTAGTGAAGTACCTACAGTTTACTGCATGCACTACAATATCTTCATACCCTCCACTCATTCTGCCCTAGCAATGACATGGCTCTGCTCCTTGGTCTGCTGATGCACCCCACTATGCAGCTTCCAGGCAAACCAGGACAGGGCATGGGAGCAAAAATCTTCTTCCCTCCCTTCATGGGAGTCGGCAGGGATGCGACATCCTCAGGTGCTGTGCCATCCTTCTGCCAGGACCTGCAGAGAGATTTTACACCATGAGTAAAATGGTGTAGCCAAAGGTGGCCTCAGGAGTCTGTGCCCACAGTGAACCCTCGCCATAAATGTGCTCAGGTGCGTGCGTGGGTTCTGTACGTGGCTTTAGATGTGGTCTGTGGGATTTGGCCTCTAACTGAGTTAGCTGGCTTTTGGGTTTATTTTCAGAGTTCCAAGTGAGTGTTTTGACTGTGAACCTCTAGGAGATCAAGAACATGAATACATTTAAAAATCTGTAGAGGGTAAAGGCTGTTAAAGTGCTAAGAATAAAAATCTGAAGTGCTGTGCATCCTTGAAGAGATATATCTGTGACGAATTTATTGCCTTTTAAAAATTAGCAATTAGCTGCTGGCCTGTTAACAGGATGACATTTTTTATGTCTTAGCAGTAGCTGGAATCTGGCCATGCTGATAGTAAGTTTTTCCCAATAATTTTTCAACAGGTTAGGCCTGGATCCACTCCTGATTTTATGGCATTCTCTAATTCTGCTAAACCCTTTTTGAATGGATGATGTTAGTCAATGCAGTGACATAATGACATTTTTATTTCACTTCCACTCCTGTCCCAATAACTCCTAATAAGCTTCTTTGCCTTTTTGACTAACAGTGAGAATCAAACTATTTTTATTTTCAGAGACCTATCCACACTGACCCCCATATTGCCTTCCTTAATGTTAAGTTAGTCCAGCACTGCATAGATACTTAGGTTATGATTCCAGGGGGCTCTATTCTGCAACATGGCCTTGTTTTGCTCTATCAGATAAAAGCTTATATCATGGGCTGAGAAACAAGAACAAGTTAGGGAGGAAACTTTTTACTGGAGCAAGTTTGCCACAGTGGCTGAAGTGGACACTAGATGTACTTCATGTTGTAGTAATATCTGCTGTTCTGAAACATTCTGGGGAGAACATGACACTGACTGAGGTGCAGAGTTTTTTATTTCTTTGCAAGAAAGGGGATTTTATCAGGACCGTCAAGTCAAGCTGGCAAAAGAAGGTATCTTTCTGTGTCAGGCTGTTGTTCACAAACTTTGCATGCTTTCTCCCCACCCAAGAATCAGGCAGGAGGAAAAAAACCCAACCCTTTTTGCTGTGGTTATTTGCAAACTAATATTTAAGTCCAAAAGATAATCTGAATGGCCTAATTCTCTATATACTACAGAGCCCAGATGAAGTACAGATCATAGAGGACCTAATAATTCTGTTTCAATGGATCTGCTTCTCAGGCAGTTTAGACTTTTTGTCTAAGTAAAATAAACTAGGTTGGAAACAAAATGCTACTTTCTAAAATGTGGCTTTCATGAAGTACTTTTTGTCTGATAAAAGCTTGGTAGGTTTTTTTTTTCTCTCTTCTTGAAGCCTACTGCATCTACTCTACTATCTCAAAGCTCACTTCTTTGCAACTCTGAGAATAAAATACTGTAGTTTCTCCAAGTGGCTGACTGAAATAAAATAATCTGATGCTTGAACAAGTCTAAATTAAATAATAATATCTTTAGCAGTGAAAACTGGATTGGAAATACAGTAAATGAGCAGATTTATTGCCATCTCCTTGGACTACCCTGCTGAAACAGCCTGCTACTTTATTTAAACTCCTGTCACAGGAATTACTAGTGGGTAATCCATTGTTAAAGATCTTTTAGAATGATGGATGAAAATGTCAGCTTTTCCAACATAATCAATCCATATCACATTAACACATACTTTTTTATGATTCTTATAATGGGACTTTCAGGGGCTCCAAAGGGAAATGAAAAGATCAACTCTTGTTGAAATGAGATAAGATATAATGTAGCTTACGAGTTAATAACTGCATCCAAAAAAATACTTGCCCACAGTATCAATTGTCCTTTACCATTTTACAAATTAATCGAGTGCCTTGGCTTTCCCTCTTGCTGTGCATGGCAGGGCTTCCTTCTATTAATTTTGTTACAAATAAGCGACTGAGAAAACTATTAAAAAACATATAAGAAAGACCATTTTGCAAATAATTTGTGAAACATAGTGTGGAAAAAAGCTCTGGAGTGCAAAGTAATAAGAAACATTTTACTGCTCTGTTGCTGTTTACTAAAGACTTCAGGCACTTTTTCCCCCCTCGGTCCCTACGCAGACAAATGGATAGATTTCTCTCAGCTGTAGCACAGCTGCATTTTAAGGGTGCTTTCCACTGTGTGCTGCCTCAAAGATGAATGAAAAGCAAAGCTTGGTTGATGAACTTAATGCAGCTGATGGTGCAGCAGTAGTCATGGTCACAGTGTCAACTGTTGCCTCAGTTAAACTGTATTTGAGAATAATATGAGCATCAGCTCATAAACATCAATAAAAGAAAATGAGTAGTAAATGACTGTCTAGAGTACAAAAGACCAACTCATATTTCAGATGAAAATGAAGACAAAATACATTTTTGATTTGCCCATGGAATTCTCATTAACTGCTTCACTGGCAGAAGGGAGTGGGATCAATAGCTGGCTGGCTGGAGGGAACACTTTCTGTTCATGCAGCAGCCAATGCAAAGGAAAAAATGTCAGAGTGTGATCTTTCTCAGGTTATTGTCCCTACACCAAACCAATGATATACTGACTGTATACTCACTGTATACTGACTATACTGATACTGCAGAGTGTAGCTGGTCAGCTAAGGGGCCCTTCCAATTCCTAGTTCTATATGTGGTCTGAGCACAACTCACTCACAAATTATTTCTTCATAGCCATGAAGCACCTTCAGTGTTACTATTTCTTACTCTTTTGATAGGTAATCCAGAATTCAAAATTTCTCGTAAGACTGAGTTACTCAGATTTTTTTTTTAAGGAAGAGCTGTATCAATTTACCTGTTGCTACAGTCTTGACCCAAACTTATATTATGGTCAGTGATTAACTTGACAGTAAGTGATAGTAAGTAGAAGTAAGTTTATCTTTTTATTTTCTGACATCTAATTATGATCACCACTTGTTTTATTCTTAAATTTGTGTAAGGCACAATAACTTTACCCATTTCCTAGCACAAATCCAGGAAATTAAATGCATACAAATTATGACTGTAGCCTTTCTTTTCTAGGCTATATGTAAATACACTGGAATGCACAGTATTGGTATGAAACTGGATCAGAGCCTTCTCAATCTGCTTTGAGTATGACTGAGCTTCCAGTCTCCTTGATCAAATTGTTCTACTATGTAACCATGCTTAACATGGAGAAGTTTAAGCTTTATCCAGGTGAAATTTTGCTTATTGCAACATGTGTCTGTCCTATTACTGTGCAGCTGCTTTTGGCAAGAGATCTTGTTGTTGGGATAAAAATAATCTCAACAAAAGATGAAGAAGAGCAGCAGATTGCAAAGGAGGAATTCTGATAAAATTAAATTGTGATAAGCATTTCAAATTCGGTGATCTGACCTAAAAAGTTATTAGCCTTTTTGTCATGATTAGTGGATTATAAAATATTTGTGCAACATAATGTCAACAATCCTACCAATTAATAAATCTTTGGAAAGATATGCTAAAACTGAAGTGCATTAAGAAGCAAAGTGACAACAGAAAATTTGGCATAATTAATGGAAACACATAAATAAACCAGAGACAGAGGGGAAAGGACATTCTCTCCATTTATTGTTTTGAGGATTAATTGCTGATATGCTCTAGAGAAATGTTTATAAGGACCTTTTAATGGAAGATGAAATCCATACAGCTATGAATATGTATTGCCATTTATTGCCAGAAGATAATGACACTGTTCACATATCTCAAATTAATCATTACAATTTTTAAAAATTGAAGACGGGGCTTAATATGTAATACACAAGAAAGGCCTGTGGAAGTCTGCCAGTAATATATATACATATATTTAAATGATATTCAATTACTCCATCTTCTCTGACTGTTTACAATGCAATGGCCTGTGACAAGCCACACTGAAAGTCAGGAGGTGAGCTGTAAAACTATTGTTTTACAGGAGTTAGAGCCTTGGAGTTGTAGGGAATTATTATTCACATAATGGACAAAGTCAGTAGAGTTACACAGTGAACAAGCACTCTGGTCTACTCCATTTCCCAACAAATATAAGGTTTTCTTGGGTCTCACAGTGCAGCCTCCATGTTCTGGTTTTCACAGACTTACAGAAGCCTTCAAAGGTTTTCACCATTGATCAGAAATGTAAATATGAAGCTTTATTGATGGATCTTATATACAATATATAAGTAAATAGAGAAAAGATTTTATTCACAAAGTCAAGTCCTCTTTTCTAGGCATAAGCAAAAGAAATATCTTTGTAAGAATGGTAGCTTACGGTGGTCTGAATGAAAGGTGCATCAGGGTTCTCTATTTGGTTAGTGCTTTCTTCAATCTTACAGCTATGTTTAGTGGACTGAAAAGAGCACAAAATAAAATTTGAGAGGTGATGCTGATGCACTGTAGCAGTTGCTGAAAAAAAGCGCATTTCTTTTTTTAAAAAAAAGAAAAAAAAGTCTGGTGTGTCCATTCCTGACCTTAGGGAGAAGATTATTGTAATGCAGATTTTCTTCAGCATCTCAAATTTTCTTTCTTCCACAGGCTCTACTGTAATTATAGAAAACCAAAGGGGAACACTTCAAAGCTTGAACGGAAAGCTGTCACCTGAAATTTGCATGCCACAGGAGAAAAAATAATGTCCTGTCTAGGAAGCAAATGTGTAATCATCATGTTGGTTATATTAGTAGGTGAAAGATTCTTCTGAAGTGCTTGGAGAATTCAAAGCTGTATTCAAAGTGCTGTATTTGGTGAGCTGCAGATTTTTCATGTGTTATCACTGGAGAAGGTGAACTGTAAACTTGTTTGCTAATTAATTCCTTAAAGTTGGGGTTGCTGCAGTTGCTTTTCAGATTTCTCCAGGTAGCAGAGCAGCCAGAGGGAGGTGATTGGTGTCAGACAACCCCTCACAAGGCAAGTACCTGTTTTATATGGAATATTTCACATTCTGTAGTAACATAGGTGTATTCAGCACACTGGGGAAAACTAAGAAACAAAAATCCTGTATTTCCCTAGGGGGAAAAAAAAAAAAAAGCAGAAGGGAAGGGGAATGTGGTCACCTAACACAAAAAATAAGGAATCATCTTGAGAATTTATGCATCTGTGCAGAGAAACCACCACATAACCAGTGCATATAGATAATAAAAAATATTACTCACAGTCTCATATATATACGCACTCCAGATTTTTGTAAGTCACCAAGGGGACAGCTTCCCAGGCCCTCTGCTCCTGCAACTCTTGCTGTAACAGAAAATTTCTCTGTATCCCTTAAGGGCCTTATTTGCACATAATAAAAAATATTTAGTAAGTGCAGAGCTCTGACTTACCTTCAGCCTGTTTTATGGGCTCAGGTGGTTTGCTACTCCACCGATTGGCACTGGCGACTTTTTAATGCTGATGACGGTGGTAGTAGATTTTTTAAGAGAAAATTATCCCTTTGCTAATTGAGAAAGAGAAGAAATCTTGTGAAAGGAGGACATCTAGTGATCTGCTCCGTATTTACATGCTTAGCTGGTCCCTCGTACAGCTGAATCAGGCGGCTTAAGGCACAGGATGTTTTGAAGAGTAAAGAAGAGGAGGGAGGAAAGGAAGAAGTAAAGAGGAGGAAGGAGGAACGGAAGAAGTAAAGAAGAGGAGATATGCAGTTTACTTTGTTATAAAGTAGTAGCCTTGGGGTTTTGATAAGGCAACATTCAAAACAACACCAGCAGTTTAACCACCTAATTCTTTGAAATTAAACTTTGCAAAGGTTTAGTGGTTATATCTGCACTTCTCACCTGCAGCTATGCCATCTCCCAGATCTGCTTTTTTTTGGGGGGCAGTAATGACCATTTGCACACAGTTCTTGCAGAATATCCATTTAAATCCTGATACATTTAATGTCAAAAACTTCCCATCAAGCAACACAACTACTGAGTTTAGCAGCATTTCTGAAATACAGGCCTGGATCTTTAAAAATTATTTGGAAGATACTTATTTTTAAGAAGTTCTCTTGAAAACATTATTTATTTCAGATATAAAAGTTTCAGTAATTATTCAGCATTCTAACTTATCTGAACTAAATTTTATTGGAGAAAGACAGGAAATTCCTAACTGTAAAAACCTCAGACAAATACACTAATGATCCATGATACATGATAGTAATTGGTCTTGAATTGCTTATCACTCAAAGTTAAAAATGTTGGATTTCTCTCATATAAAATAAATAACAGTAACAAAAAGATGTGAAACCATAGACATATCCATTTATAGTTTTCAGAGGTATCAAAATATCACATTCACATTTTAAAAAATAAAACAGATCTATAAAATAGATAATGACATATTAAAAGCATTAAGGCAAAAAGCAAGCCATCTAACCACTGACAGCAAAAAATACACTATAAAAGAAAGATGTTGGTGTAAAAAAGACCTATATATTTTCATAGCCATAGAGAAAGTCCGAGAAGATACACATTTACTTATATACACTTGTCTATTTGGTAATGCATGTCTAAGTCTGTATGCACACTGTCAACCACAGCTTTTCCTCACCTTACATGCAGTCTGGTTAACATGTTCCATTAAATTTTTTGTTTCCATGATAGATCCAGAAAGATTATCTCAGAATGCTCTCATCAAAAATGCACTTGCACTGGGGTTGGAAATCTGATCAATGAAGTTGCTCCCTTCAATGGGATGTGTAATAAAGAAAAACCCCCTGTGGATGTGGCTTCTGATTTAGGCTTTTGTTTGTGTCAGCATGGAAGAGTATCTCGTGGCTCACGTTATTAGCCCCTTACAGCCTTGATTTCTCCAACATAATTTCAACATGGGGGAAAAAAAGCCTGCTACAAACAGACAACTTTTTGTGGCTGTGTTTGCACTGAGCTGGTAACTGGATGAGTCAAAGCTCCATGTGTACGTTGCAGACGTACAATAAAAGGCAGACGCCACTAAAAGTGATTCCCAAATTCACTGGGCATATCCAGTGTAAGTGGTAGATATAAAACTACATGAAAAGGAAACCCCTCTTTCACATTATTGCAGAGCTCAAAGTCCAAATCCATTCTTCAGGAATTCGGTTGAATTCTGTACTATTGCCCGTTGTCACGTTTCCTCAGTTATTAATATTATACCTTAATGTTAATAAATACCTTGTATTTAATGTTTCCTATGGACACAATGTAACTTGGAAAACAGTTCCGGACAGATGGCAGGTTGTCTCCATAGTTTTATGGAATGTGTAAAATACTGTTCACTATTAGCAAAGTCAGTGCTTAGCATAAAAGCTGATGGAGACTTCTTTCTTTTCTCTTTTTGTCAAGGTTCTCATATTAAACCATCCCAATTCAACATGGTTAAAAATGGAGCAAGTAATAAAAATGCAGTATTATAAATACTAAATAGAATTTCTTCTAATAATGTGACAAGCATGGAACACAGATTCTGTTTTCTCTGCGTTGTCATAGTAACAAACATTTGAAGTCTTCTCATCAAGTATGCTGTGATTTATTGTTTTAGAAAGTACATTGTGTAACTAATAAACTACCTCACTCAGAACTGATGGATTGTATCTTAATTTTGGTGACATGATTAAACAAAGAAATGTAGTGGCATTTTTAACAGAAGGGATATTACTTACAGGTAAATAATGCACAGATCTTGTTCCAGATTGTTGGGGTTTTAATTGTTGTTAGACTGTGGTGTATTTCACTTCCCAATTACCACAAGCTCACCCCTAGATTACCTGAAGTCTCTGTAGCATCCCTCCTCCACTGTCTCACCTGAGCATGGGGAACTTCCTCAAGACATGGAGCTATTTCTGCTGAGCCTATAGGCTGACACTCTTCATTGCACCAAGAGTATAAAATTGTCTTTTGTGAGTGACAGACAGTGAGTGGGCAGAAGTAAAGGAGTTGCCTGCAGGAGCAGTCAGCCTCAGGAGGAACAAGACAGATGGCCAGCACGAACAGCAAAGATAAACCCAAGGCAGGATGGCAAGTACACAACTCACACGACATATGTTTGCTAGCCCTGTCCCAAAGGCCACTTGACATCCCATAGATCTTGCTGGGCTGTGGGCAGACAGCTGCAGTTTTCCTCCTGCCACACAATCTGGGGTAGAGATTTTGACCAGCTAACATTTTATCTTTGCTTGAGATGTCCTGAAAAAAGAAAATTAAAAAAAAGAAGCCCAGGAGTCAATTGTAATTGCAGACTGGGAGAAATCCAACCTGAAGGGCAGAGAAAATGGGGAGAAACTGGTGAAAAAATAAAACCATCTCAAGTTCAGTTATGCCACAGGCTAACATTTAAGAGGGTAGGCAGAAGTGTTACATTTCTCCAACAAAAGGTGTATGCATTAAATGGCCTAAGGTAGTAGGTGGCTGTTGAGGACCTTAAGGTTGGGCAGGAGGTGCTGTTTGTTTTGAAAATGAGTGATGTACCACTCAGGCAGAATTAAGAGTCCTGTTTATATACATACATAAGTGTGTGTATATATATATGTACATATATGTATATATATATAATTCATGTATTATTTATTTCTCATTAAGAACTTATTTTCTGTGAACCTGAAGTCTAATTTATCCCTGAGAAACCCGGTGCTCTGCAATTTCTTTTGGTTTGCTTTCTGATCATGAAACACCAAAAAGCTCTTTGTTGTCAGCCTTGACAAAACCACTCCTAGCTTATGCATTGGGTGTTGACCTCCTATGACAAATTTTTGTGTTCACAATCAAGCTACAGGACAAACAAGCCCATACAACAAACCATAAATTAAAATACATAAATAAATAGATTTAAAATTAAGGCAATCCAAATCTCTCTCTGCTTGGAGTCCTTCTCAAAGCACAGAAAGTCTGAAATAAGCAACAGCTACTGCAAAATGCATCACATGCACATACATCTAGTGAATTACATGTTTCTGTAACACATAACACTCCTTCAGTAAGCTCTAATCAGGAATCATCAGAAGCCATGTCAATCAGTATGTTATAAACAAAAAATTTTACAGTATTCCCATGCAGTGACCCTGAGAAACTTATCAGAAGCAGAATGCAGGAAGTGCTTACAAGAGTCTTCCCCTAAACTTAAAATAAGTGTCATCTTGCTGAGCTTATAAAATGAGGTTCACCTAGTTTTTAGGAGCCAAATATGCAAACAGTCAAGGGCTGTAGTATGATACGTTTAAGAAACCATGGACAATTTTGGCAGCCCTCAAATGTTCTGCTAATTCTGCATCTCAAACCCTCCACCTCTTCTATTCCAACAGGTGAACTATTCCATTTAGCATCGACCTGCCTTTTTTTCATGTCCCAGAAGATGGCAGTAGTCCCACAGTATTTCATGGACAAATAGTAGGTGTTTCCTCCCGAGACTAACCGAGGGTTTATTACTGCTAACTTTTTCTATTTTACCACCTAAAGAATAAATATTCAATAGCATTGATTTAGTACTAACATAGAGTTTGTACCTGACATTTTTTTAGCACCTGCTCACAGTCGTTTTGGTTTTCATTCTAAAGGAAACTAAAATGAAAATAAAGATATTTTTATTAAAGCATCTCATTAAATGCCATCTAAAAAGGCATGAAATATTATGTATTTACTACTTGACTCTATGGAGATATTCAAATCTCAGATTGGAGAGTAGAATTGTGTGCTGTCAGTTCAAGCTTGTGCTAAGGCATTTTTAACACACTGATAGTTAAAGCCAGTTTATTTGCAGCCCAGAGCAATGAGGAAACATTATTACTTGAGCAAATGATTTTACATGAATGGAGGTACAGAAGAAAGCTTTTCTATTTCCACGTTTGTGTTGCTAATTCTCAATGTCATCTTGTATTTGGCATTTTCTTCGATCCCAGAAAGCAGAATTGTAACACAGTAAAAGCATTAGCCCCTCTCTCTGAAAAAATATCCATCATACTATGGTTGCAGAGGAAATTGAAGACATGCAGCTTCAGGTCTTGGCTCCAGATGACAGCAGCAAAGGTGCTGTCTGTGTATCTGTGTAGGCAGCAGGAGCATATTTTGGAGATCACTGGTGTGGCTTGAGGTTTGACATGGCTACAAATTCCATAGGAGACAGCTCAAGAACATGGATGGCATCTTTCCAACAGAAAGTGTTGGCCATATTTATGGCCTCTTGCTTATGGTAGAAGTTCCTTGGTTGCATACGTATTATGAAGTTCAAAATATCATATCTGGTGTGTCAGCAACACCTGCCTGTGTGTGTTTCACTGGGATTATCCTCTGTCTCTTTGTGTGCATCTTCATAGTACTTTACACAATAATGACTTGAGTTTGTTTGGGATTTTGGACTCTTACTTGATTAAAAGTAATATATTACTTTATTACCATTTTAAGTATTTCTGAAGGTTGGTTTCTCCCTGAGTATCTTTCAGAATCTGTAATTTCTGTTATTCATAGAATCACAAATTGGTTTGGGGTGGAAGAGACCTTGAAGATCATCTGGTTCCCACTCTTCAGTATGGGCAGGGACACCTCCCACCAGACCAGGTTGCTCAAGGCCCCCTCCAACCTGGCCTTGAACACTTCCAGAGAAGCAGCAGCCACAGCTTCCCTGGGGCAACCTGTTCCAGTGTCTCACCACTCTCACACTAAGGAATTTCTTCCTAATAGCTAATGGAAATGTTCCTTTTCTAGTCTATGGGCCCCATCTCTCAAGCCTGTCAAGGTCACTTTGGATATTATCCAAAGTCCTTCTTTCAAGTGTGTTGACCACTCCAAATAGCCTGGTCTGTTTTTCTAATCTGTGAACCAGCAATTCATTGCACAGTGATTAATCCATTTTCCCCCTGCTTGCTGTGTGAACTTTAGAGTACATTAGAGATAATTTTTGGGCATATATGAATTGTAAAGCAGCATTTGCGAAATTACTTAACAAGTTCTTCTTTGATGGGCTCTCCTCTTTCTCTGTTCTCTGAACCCAGTTGAGTTCCCATTGTCATGATTTTAGACTACTTCAAGAATGAGTAAATAACACTTAAAAAACCCCAATACTCTCTTTTGACCTTTTTTATGAGGGAAAAAGAAAAATGTATTCAGAATAATTTCAAATCCTTCTTCTGTACTTTGGCTGCCAGGAGCTGAGTGCATCTTCATTACCTTTGGAAAAATGACTGAAAGACCCAATTTATCTCTCCAAAGTCTTTTAAGTGTCTACAGCAGTACTGAACTACAGTGAGGAAAATACAAGGCATTAGACATCTGTGTAAAATCATGAGGAGACCGTTGAGAGCCCAGTTTCAAAATCTGAAAGCTTCAGGTCCCTGAACTATTACTAGCAAGTGAGGAGAGTCTGGTGGAAGGTCAGTTTGCACGCTGTGCCTATGAGACTCTATAATTAACTCTATAATTAACTTAATTATCATAATTTTTAAAGTAAGCCCAAAATGTAAATGATTCATGATCAAATGATGATAGTGACTATTTTAACTGGAATGCAATGGTTTCATTGCAATACAACTGAACGTGGTCCTGTGACTCCAGCATGAAGGCACCTGTTGGGTGTATAAGGTGGCAGTTTAGAAGAGAGTAAGGGTATTACCTCCTGTTGCCAAGCTGCTTTAAAAAGAAATGAGTACAATAAGATTAGAGCAAAAAATTAAGTGTTCACCCATGTATTTAGAACTAATGAGGGCTCTGCAGTACCACAAGGCTCCTGGTCTAACAATTTTCATGTAGCTCTACACTGCTCTACAACAGGAGAGACCCTGCTGAGATTCACACCCGTCAGGCTGTTTTCAAGCAGAACAAAATTCAGCTCAAGCAGACCTGGCAGTGGGAAGGGATGAATGAAGTCAGCCAGCAATCTCAGCAAACACAGAGCTGGGGTTTTAAGTCCTTGTTCCCCTGGAGAGAAGCTGTCAGCTGCTCTGTGCCTCAGTGCTGTAAACCAGCATGGTTTCTTACGTGGTTGCTGCCAGTGTAATGGGTGAATAATAGCTGAAATTTCCCTTAGTTTCTTATGAGCAGAAAAAGGAAACTATCATATTGAGTGGATGCAGGGATGCAGGGACCACTTTAGGTCCCCGGAAACGATATGGAGTAAATTGTCCTGGAAATCATATACAAGTAAAAGAAGAAAAAGTAAGTGGAAACATCCATCTTGCATTCAGTAAAGGCAAGCTGAATATAACCAGCCTGATGATCTACTTGAAGAAGTGACTGGTTCTGTTGACTAAAGGACAGGAGTGGCTGTTTTCTCACCTTGACTATACCAAGGCTTTTCATTTTCACACAATAACCTTACAACCAAATTGCAGAAATATGTTATTGATAGGTGGATGGAAAACTGGGTGGCCTGCCAGGAGCCAAGGGTTGCAGCAAGTGGCATGAAGTCCCACTGACAGCCAGTCCTTTGTGGCATCCTTTGAGGTATAATACCAGCACCAGTATTTGAAACACCTTTATTAAGAACCCAGACACTAGGGTGTAGCACAGCCTCAGAATATTCACAGACACCAAACTGCAGGCAGCAGTTGATCGGCAGGAGAGCAAGGCTGATGTATAAAGAGAAGAATCCCATGAGGAATCTCCAAAGCTAGTCCAAGGTCTCGTGGCTAGGATAGACTAATCTTATGCAGAAAAAACCCACTAGGCTGGGGACAGCTGGCTATGAAGCAATTTCACAGAAGAGGTCCCAGCTGACAGCAAGTTGAACATGAGCCAAGTGTGCCCTTGCAGTGATGAAAGGCAGCTGCACCCTGGGCTATCTCAGCAGGAGCAGAGCCCTTGTTGATTGCTAGCTTGCTGCTAGCCCTTGCTATCACTTTGCAAGAGGGGAAGTGGTTCTCCCTTTTTATTAGGCATTTGAGGCCACCTCTGAAATACTGTCTCTGGACAGAGATCACTTCAAAATCCTGTGGAAATTAACAACTAACACCTACCTCTGAATCTAGTTCTATAATAAGGGAAGGATTCTCAGCTGTTTTTGATCATCCTGTAACATGTAGCATTCTCTGCTAAAGACCTAAGTCTTATTAATTTTATTGAAAATTCAAGGGCACTCAAGAGTACACCATCTTAGTCAGTAAGGAAATGCAGAGACTCTCAGTTCCTTCTCCAGAACAGGAATTTAGGTTTTGAAGGTGAAGACCCACACAGTAACATGAGCACAGCACATGAGAGGAATGTCATGAAGGCAAGAAGCTTTCAGCATCAGCAAGCTGGAGGTACCTGTGAGGTAGAGTCAAACACCATGGCACTGTCCCAAGAGTAATGCAATGGCACAGCCTTAGCTAAAAGCAAAGTGTTTGCAAGACATAGTTGGGAAGAAATAATAGATATCTGTGATGATGGCTGTTATTAAATGCTTAAGTACACATTGAATTGAATTCCTCAGGCATTCCTAGAAGAATCCAGAATTGCTTTTTGTAAATGGGGCAGTTTGGGTAAATTGTTCCACTGGTACTGCCTTGGCTCATGGAGCTGGTGGAGGCTGATACAGGCTTTGTGACACTCCCATGGGCAAATTAATCTTCTCATTTACACACATGAGTACCTCTGTATGATTTACTCACACTAAGCAATTTGTGTTTCCCCAGCTATTCCACCAGGGTTTAACAGAATCCTAAGAGAACTATGAAAAAACAGAAATAAAGGAAACATTTTCCTAGTAAAGAAAGCATTTTCTTAGGTTTGCAGTGAAAGCACATATACTTAGTTTAAACAGAACAACAAAATTCTTTTTTTTTTTTTTCTTTTTTTTTTTTTTTTTCTTTAAGTAGGAACAGTTTGGATTAGCATTCAACATAGATTAAACCAATTACACTTTTCATATGATGACAGCCAGAATAAAATGTTTATATCATGTTTAACATGGAATTATGATAGCTTTAGCACTACTTATATTTTCAGGTGAAGGAATTTTGAAAACTTTAACTCAGCAGCATTGAACAAAGCAACTTGATTTCATGTTTGGGACTGAAACCAGAATTTCTGGTTTTAATCTTATGGTACTTATCTCAGTTTTCTTTGACTCACTTTCATTTAGAGAACTCGAGGTGAATAAGAAACACCAGATCAAAACCTAAAAGGTTTTAACATATGCTGGCAGCTTCTCCCTTAATTCCTTAACTTCCCATTATACCCCATAGGGTTTTTTTGAGGGCACTGATTCCTGAAATTATACTAAATGTGAGGAACCCTAAGTGTTGATGTTATTACATTCCTAGTGTTCTATTCTTCCCCTTAAATGAGCTGGCATCAGTGGTAGGAAACAAACCATATTCCCCTTAAAATAAATTCATAATAATGCCACAGAAAGTTAGGAAAACTCTTAGAAATTTTTATTTAACTTAGAGGTGAAAAAGATCAATTTAAAAAATCCTTTTTCCCATCTTTCCTTGGATGCTTTCCTTGACCTCACAGGGTGACCTTCATAAAGCTGTGAGCTAAGATAATGAGGTGATAAGATTTGAATTTACTCTTATTATATTGTTATAAGGATATGTAGCTTTTTACATTCCATACATACTGAAGTTAACAGTTACAATATTTTGCTTTTCACAAACACGAACCTGCTAAGGGAACGCTTCTTTTTCATCCTTCTCCCCACAGTCCTAAATGCAATACATATTTATGGCAAAGAAACAAAAATTATTTCTACATTGTGTCAGGTGTAGAAATCAGAATGAGTTAGATCAGCCACAAATCTGAAGGGACTGAAGGTTTCTGCTTAACAGCTACTCCAAATTAGCCATTTGCCCACTGGTGCATGGGCGTTTGTACTGGGAGAAGATTTTTATCAAGGAAAATACATGCAAATGGATCTGAAACTCATTGACCTTCAAAACAATTTCCGTTTTCCTCTTCTAAAAGCAATTTTCATAGGGCATGCTAACTTGCTGCAAATTAATATTTCTCTTGAGCCACTTAATTTTTATTTTTGCTTTCACTATGCTCAAGAAAATGAAGTGAGGCTGACTCATATAATCTATATCCTTCCAAGCAAGGAATTTGTTCTCCACATTTGCCTATCTAATTAAAGCAGCAAAGAAACTCCAGAGCTGAGGCAAATGGGGGGATTATCTGGGCCTTCAGAGAAGGCAAGTTATCAGGTAGCAGCTAGGACATGGGAAATGGATATCTGAGGCAGCCTTTCCTTTTTGCCAGTTTAATGCCACCTGTGGCTTTCAATTTTTTCAATTAGCATTGCATCTGTGGTTCAAGGAAAGCACAGGATAGGACTGGAATTGGCATGATTAACCTTGCAATTTTTTTTTTTTTCTGTGAAGTGACATCAAAGCAGACTGATGTTTTCAGAAACTTGTGAAGTTACATTAGCTGTATACTAAATGCTCAGGGCAAAACTGTAAGTATTAACAGTCAACAGATACTTGGAATTTACCAGACTAGGAAATAAAAAATTTCCTAAGTAGTATATTGTAAAGTGCCATGGCAGTCTGTTGCCTTATGGTGCTGCTGTGAAGGCAATGCTAACACAGCAGGGCACAGGACCTCAAACCTTCTGACCTCAAAAGGTCTCTTTCTAATCCTGACCTGACCTCATGGCTTTTCATAAATCATTTCACCTCCATTTCTCCGGCTTTGTCTCCTGCTTTGTCTCCTGCTTTGTCTCCATTACCTACAGAGGTTGTAAATTTTAAGTGAAGGAGTTTATTAGGAAGAAGATGTACTTTGTCTGTAAATGTTACAAGAAAGACAAGTAGCTGATGAAGCTGTCAGCACTGATGGGAATTAGCTGTTTTATGGTGACAAACAACAGAGAGGGAGATGTGAGAGTAAAGCCAAGGGGAGACCTGAAAGGGATGACAAGTGTTTTAGATTTGACACCATGCCTTTGGTTTGATGAGACTGCTTACAAGCCTCTATTTCAAGGGGCACTTTGTGAATTATGGGAATGATGCTTCAGTTTCAGGTTGGATCAGTTACTGAGCAGTGTTGATGAAAACACAGAGAAATGATGGGAGCTGGATACTCTAGGAGCCTAGTATCCATCAAGGCTAATGACAGTCCTTTTAGCTTATTATCAGCTCTGCTCCTCCTGACTATTTTGTAGCTTGCAAGTTATACACATGGGAATCCTGGACTTGTCACCTGGACTTGTGTGGCAGACATGCTCATTTTTGTTATATTTTATTTTCATTCTCTTAGTCCAATTGATCTCTATTAAGCAAGTAAGTTTCTCATTTCATTTTCTGCAAATGCAGAAACAATTTTTTTAGTGGTTTCTCTGAATATGGATGTTTCAACATGCTAATATTTTCTGCCAGTGCTAATTTCTTCCATTTCTGTATTGCTAATATTTTCTGCCAAATTCATCCCAGTTAAGTCATTTGGAAAGACTAATTTTAAACTGTCTAAAATACAGCAAGCTTCCAGAACAACGGATTTCAACTAAGCCAAACAAACAGTTTTGTTTAAATGAATATACCACTGTGAACTTAGGTTCCTTGATGCATCTGGGACAAGAAATGACCTTCTTCCACAGACTCAATGCCAGCATGCAGCTGGTCAGCAGGCTGACTGAACCCATAGGAGACAGATATTAATATTTTTAGGCCATGAATACTCCAGGTGCATGTGAAAGCAATCATAGAATCATAGAAACAGACAATGGTTGGAAAAGACCTTAAAGATCATCTAGTTCCAACCCCACTGCCATGGGCAGGGACATCTTCCACAGGACCAGGTTGCTCAAAGCCCCGTTCTATGTGGCCTTGAATGCTTCCAGGGAGGGGGCATAATCCTAACTTGCTTCTGCCTAGTGAGATAAAAGAGGCTTTTACTTATAGTTAAATAGGCTTTATTTCATAAATGATGACAAGAGAAAGCCACCAAGCGGGTATAATTGCCATGACAACCAAGCAGGCATGATATGGTAGGTTCAACACTGGCAATATTCTCAAGCTTCAAAGAGAACTGGTTAAATCCTACATTTAGTACTCATGGAATTTGAAGCTTGAGAATAACTAAAGCATGACCTAACATTTCAAGTCTTGCTCACTTGTCACTGCGTAACCTTAGGCACAACCACCACAACTCATTTAGTACAGATAAAAAAATGACATTGAAAAAGTTGGTGTCACTTCAAATGCATTCTGAGTTTATAGTAAATAATGGCTAGATCACACATCATGTAAAACTTTATATTTTAAAATCATAGAATGGTAGGGGTTGGAGGGGACTTCTGTAGACAATTGAGTCCAACTCCCCTGTCAAAGCAGGATTATCTAGAGCAGGTAACACGGGACTGTGTCCAGACAGGTCTTGAAAATCTCTAGAGAAGGAGATTCCACAACCTCTCTGGGCAGCCAATTCCAGTGTTTTATCACCCTTACAGTGAAGAATTTTTTCCTCATGTTGAGGTGGAACTTCCTGTGTTCCAGCTTGTTTCCATTGCCCCTTGTCCTATCACAGGTCACCACTGAAAAGAGACTGTCCCTTTCTTCTTGACACCCACCCTTCAGATATTTGTAAACATCAATAAGACCCCCTCTCAGTCTTCTGTTCTCCAGACTAAACAGCCCCAGGTCTCTCAGCCTTTCCTCATCAGGCAGGTGTTCTCTGAACATCTTTGTAGCCCTCCTTTGGACTCTATCTAGTATGTCCCTGTCCCTCTTGAACTGGAGAGCCCAGAATTGGACACAATACTCCAGATGTGATCCCACTAGGGCTGGGTAGGGGTGGAAGAGAACCTCATCAATTAGATTCAGCAGCAGTTCTTAGCTTCCAAGTCAGAGGGAAAACCCAACCCAGACCTTGACTGCCTTTGGAAATAAGTCACAGCATATCAGACCCTTATGCTAGGCAGTTTCAAATAGTTGTATTATCTCTGCCTGGTTCTGCATTGTGAAAAGGGGAGGTTTTGTCAAGAATTACATCCAAAGCTCTTAATGGTGGTGTCTCCTGTCTGCTTCATCATGTGTCATAGCATCAGGAGCCAACTTCAGGGCACCACCAGCCTGAGCTCATTAAACCCTCTCCCTCATCCCCTGCCCTGCTCACATCCACTTCTCATTTCAGAGAAATGAAGGCTATTGCTGTAACACCACGCCAGATGAGATTACTGCCGCCAGGATTTCTGGTGAGTTCTGTATTTCTGCTTGTGGGGAGATCTTTCTGGATAAAGAAAGTTTTCTTGACAATTAAGAGGCCAAGAAGAGACAAGAGACATCTTAGCAACGATTCCTTGCTTTAAGTTGGGAAGTTAATTCTTTTGAGGATTACTTTTTCACAAATGAGAGGTTTCAGCCTAGCCTAGCCCAATACAATTATTATATATAGGAGCTCTAGTGGTTTTCTTTATGTTGAAACAGCATCTGTGTAATTTTGATACTTAAAGCACTTTTATGCATGCACTGCTGTCACCTTGTGAGATTTATTTGATTTGCTAAGCGACAGTCACTTAAAAATAATGGATATCACCTTATTACCGTATTTAGTCTTAAATTTTTTTCAATAACATCTTGTGATTATTGCACATTTTATTAAGAAGGATGTTTCCTCCCAAGACCTTGAGAGCCACTGAACACTGAAATAAGGTGAAAAGCTTTTTCTTTACATGCTTTAATTCACTTTTATAATTTACACCATTGACAGAATAAATATACATCCATTTCCAAAAAACAGCAGTTACACGATGCATTATACATTGGTAGATTTAAATGTGCTTCATCATAGGTAGCTTTCTCCATATGATGTATCTTTGCAAAGCAGGTGAATACATACTATTTGGATATTGAATATTCAGTGTTAAGAGCTCTTTTCTGGTACAGCATGTGTACCATGCTACACATCTGGTACAGAATATGTAGCAGCACTCTGGTAGCACTGCACAGCATTTTGATACAAGTACAGCATGCTTACAAGCTATTAAAGTAAGTTCTAGCTAAACATTAGAAAAAGGAGTATGAAAGATAGCATATTTTTGGTTCAGTATCTTCTGATTAATGATCTCAAAAAATGATAAATCCTTTTATTCACTGTTTTTCACTACTTCTGTGACCTCGGGAAAACACTTAATTTCAAGGGGTTGTAAAGAACAGACATGTTCCTGCGTGGGCCTTAGTTGAGGGCTGTGTAAAGCAAATGCTAGCCCCAGTCTTTTCTTCAATGGGATGTGCTACAGGTATGCCAGACTTCTTTCTGACAGCTTAGAAATAAAAAAGAGTAATAAAACCATAATTCACAACAATGTTATCTAGAGATGTCCTGAGCCATAAACTGAAATCACAAAATCTATTTTCAAAAGAGGCAAGGTATGATTTAGTATTCTGTGCATGTTAATAAGATAACACACAAGAGAAGCATTCATTTTTTGTCTTGTTGGGAGACAATATATTTCATTTAGACTACATTTACAAAGTAATCTTTGGTATTGTACATTGCAAAAAGTTATTAGATCATATGGTTATCTTCTTTAATTTCTCTGCTATTGATTTTAGAAACTTTAATGCTTCCATTTAACTCAGTTAGGAATATTGGTCTTAATGTAATAGACTTTAGGCATTATGTAAGGGTGAATAAGATATCAGACAGAAAGAGCTCCAGCTAGCTGTATCAGTAAAGTCACATCTTAAAAAGGAAGGATGTAAATCCCTTAATGGCAAGACATACGGTATCATTGTTGCAGTGCAGTGGACTGATGTAATACAGTCTAGATTGCCCTAGTCTTAAATATTCTGTGATTCATTATGGGTTCCATGAAATCTTATCTTTGGGTGTTTCATCATAAATTGCATTTGTTTCAAAGAAAGAGAAATAATAAATGTAATATCAACATTAATAACTGCATTTATTGAAGAATAAATCAAGTAAATTCAGTGTCAGAAAGCAAGCCTACTTTTTATGATGGAAATTAAACTGAAATGGGGTAAAATTCTGCCTTTATTTGAGACAATGACAAATTCTCATTGTGTTTTAAAACAAACAGACTAAATTCTACTTTCAGTGACCAGGGCAAGAAGATGTAGAAAGTATGATTTATTAGGGATTTATCACTGTTAATCAGAGTAGAATTTGGCTTAAGAGCTTTATGCTGTGTTGGGGAATGCCTACATTTACCATTTTTAGTATTTTCTTGTTGTCCTCCCATACAGCTTCAGCAATGTCTTCAGAGTAGAATGAAGACTAACAAAATGCAACACTTAACTTTGGAAACAGAAATGAAATGGGCATTTGTATTCATTATGCCCAGTCCTGTTAATGAGTTAGGAAAAATAGAATGGAAAGAAAAAGGTTACAGTAAGTAGCAAAGAGTAAATAGCTAAGGTTTGGCTCTGTTTATAAAGTGCAGGAAAACTGACATGGAACACAGATGAGACTCAGAAAGGGGGCACATAAAACAAAGGCAATGTAACCCAGCTAAAAAAATATTTCTGCCTCAAATATTGTGTAATATTTCAGTCAGTAGATGTATGGTTATATATATAATTTTGTAAAAGGCCTCAGCTCTAAGAGGCAAGGGTAAGTGACACAGTAGGAGTCACAGAGCCTTTTGCAGGCACGTTAGCATCAACGTGCTGGTCTTTGTCTTTTCCTTCCTCCACTTTGTAAAATGTGCACCTGCCTTGTAAAATGATTTTAGAGTTTTATTCTTTCCCCTTCATTCTCATGGTTTTTCTTGGAGAGGAGAGTTGAGTCTTCCATTTCTGAATCACTCTAAACCCTTCCAGGGCCTCCTATCCAACAGGTGGCAACAACCAACTGCTCCAAGTTATCACAACCATTTTTATGAGGTAATGACCAGATCTTTACACCCAGCAGGAAAGATGAGCTTGAGAAGTCTAAGCCAGATCTTCAAATTAAGTGCTATGTATATGTAGGAAAGCAAGGAGTGAGGACTCCTTGTTAGAAAATCATTAAATAGAACAACACAGCCTGGGCAACGAGTATGTTTTCTGCTAGAGATGAATAAGGATTCATCTGTCCTACAACTGACTTTCTCATGTTGTGGGTGAAATCTATGGTCCTGGAGTCAGGGGAGGCTGACGTGTAAGCAAAAAGAGAATTTAGATAAATCTAGAAGTTGGAGCCTAAGATTCACAGTGATTCTGACAGAAAAATCATCATTCCTTCTGTGCCCAACTATAAATGAGATGTACATTTGTGCAGTGAGGGTAACTGACCGTGGGGATGTCCTATGTTTTCCACCTCCTCCATTTTTCACATTGAGAAGAGAGATTTTGGATGAGCTGCTCAGATGGTCTTGGAGGCTCTCTCAGAAGGCCACTCAGCACAGATTGATGGCCTTGCATGTTTTACCAGTGCATGATCAATGCAATGCTTGCTTTCAGTTAGGTAGGCAAGGTTTGTCAGAAGCTGTGAAATCTTTAAGTAATTCAGGTTGAAGAAAAAAAGAGTTTTCAATATACCAGCCTTCCTCCTAGCTTGAAAAAGGTGTTTCCTGCTTCTGTTTTAGACCAGAGGGAAAACTTGTGTCCCCCCTCCCCAGATTTCATCTGTGGAATTTTTTTCCAAGCTACAATAGTTCAATATTAAAACAGGCTTTTCCTATATCCGTACACCATCATAGTAACAACAGCTGCATTACCAACACTGTAAGAGGAGCAGCAGGAGACCTTGAATCCAGAGTAACTGCAGAGGGCAGCATTAACTCACCATTTAATCCATGTCATACCACAGAATATCAATGTCCCTTGACAATCCACAGCTGTATTTTATACATAAATAATAGAGGGCTTGATAAACAAGCTCCCCGTGTATTAACAAAAACAAATATGTGAGAATTTTGTGCTACATGATTTGCTGAAAGAAACTATAGATCTATATTGTATTATTTTTTTCAGATTCTAAATGGATGGAATAGAATGCATGTTCTATAAGTACCTAGTTTTTTTTTTTTTTTACACTTTACTATGATATGATACGAAACGTTCATTAACAACAGATAGATTTTTACCAAGTTGGCAGGAAAACAAAATTTGACACTGTTCTCGTTTCTCTCTACTGCATTTCAAGTGAGCAAGACTTATTACAATTAGTTCCCTTGACTGTGATGTCAGCTTACATAAATAGAGTTTT